>NC_056735.1:724855790-726055790 GCF_019279795.1 Protopterus annectens
CGACTGCATGAAAAAAAACCTTTTCAGTAGAGGCTCAGCGGGAAAAGCTCCACATAAACTTAATTGAACAATTCAGTGCAGTAAGACTGAGCTGTAGAATATTGGTTGTAGATAACAGATATGTATACAAGTGCATGGTTTTACATATGGTAGAAGAAAATTACACGGTTGACAGCAATTACTTCGGTTTAATATAGCTGTTTAGGTAGGGAGAGTTCTGATATTAGAAAGATTAAATATAAAACAGCATGTGTGTGTGTCAAACATCAGTACACTGTATCAGCTTATATTCCAGAATCCCCCATAACATTTCATTGGGTGAATGTGAAACTAGTAAGCCTCTGTAACTCTTTCTACTTCTTTAGCCCACTGTTAATATAGGGGATTCATCATCGGCATCCTCCATTTCTTCAGTATTGGGCTAATTTCTAAGTAAAGAATATGGGATAGTTAGTGAATGATGTTACATTAGACCTCTTTTAGTATCCTCGGAGATCGTTTATCTTATCTGTGCCTTGATTCAGCCAGAGCAGTCTCTGTGGTTTTTGGGTTTGTTCTGCACCTCTTCAGTGATCACTTTCCCAGCAGTCTGTGCATGCCTGTCTACACTCATTTTGAGTACCCGTGATGTTACCTTATGTTGTAGTGCTTTGTAAACATCAAAGTGAAGAGTTTTTTTCAGTACTTCTTTTTGATCCTCATGGGCTTAGCAGTGACTCAGTCAGATTGAGTCTTGCTGCATTCCTCAGAGTATCTTCTTTGACATGTATTATGACATTTGTTGTCTTTGTCTTTTTTCTCTGGCTTCATCATATCCCCCTTTTGCCACACACAACATTTCTCATACTTCTATGTCTCTACATTCTTTTGCACAGAATTTTTTTTTTACCTCTTCTTCACCTTCTGATTTTGGCGATATTGAAGTGTATTAACCCACCCGATGCGCAGTAGCAAGCCATGCCCAAACCCAGCCTGTGACAGCGATGTCAGTACACCGCCCACCTTTTGATTGAAAGCTGCCAAGTCATTTTCCCTAGGTAGGAATAGGAATAACACAAGTTAAGTTTTGAATTTACTGAACGTTTGACCCACTGCAGGTTTAATGGTAAATGATAAAATCACTGTGTTTGTTTACTTTTTCATGCAGCCAGAAAGTTAGATTCAGCCTATACCGAGAAAAAGGGTGAAAGGGTGTTGGTGCAGCTATTTTCTGTTATGCATTAAAAGCAAATGCTGTGAAAATAGTCAGTATTTTGCATGATTAACCTGGATATCCTAAAACTCTTGCTTTCCCACCACCACTGTTCTGATGTTTTAAGTAGCTGCTTTTATTTGGAGAAGGTGAGACAGATTGGGCATGCATGTCCTGTTATTATAGCAACTCTCTAACTGTATAAGTGCAGGTTTTTAAAAAAGTGGGCTTTTGTCCCCCCATTATTTATGGCTTTGTCCAGATTTCTTGCTCTAAAAGGTTGAGAGGTATGAATGCCAATTATCACTTTAAAATACAATTAATGTGATTTTATGCAGTAATAAGTGTATTGGCATTGTTCTGTCTCAGTTTTCCTATGTAATCTGTTTTGTAGTACATATTAAATTGAAGTAATGGAATATATGTGCATTAGTTTCTACGCATATGTACTGCTTCATAAAGTACTTTGCAAGCTGTCAAATACAGTAAGCAGTTCTTGGATGGTGGTAGGTAGGCATGTCTGTACAAATTCACCCATTTGGGGGGGGGGGGTGATTAACTGGTCCCTTAGTTTATGAGACTAATAACCAAATATTTACTTTTTGTAAGGCTGCCCTTCCCTCTCCCCTGTCAGTATGAAAGCTGTTAAGAGTTCAGTGAAATAAAAACAGAGATTCCAAACCTGTCACCTGACCAGATTTTCGCAGAATATCCAGATTTTTGCCTCATATTATTGGTCTGTTCTTCATTAAATCTATGACTTTCTGGCAAGTAATTGAGAACTGAAGTCACAAAATAATGACACACATTTGAGTGTCGGACTTCATATCTGTCAGAAAATACATACTAATTTAAAACTTGTTATGGTAGGAAATTCTAATTTCATGACACAGAATTACAGTGTGCATTCCATGTCAGTCGCAACAAATTACAGTTCTTAATCGCCGCCCACCGGCATGTCAATCACCGCGGCCATGCCCATTGCTGCACGAACTAACTGGTGGGTTAATACACTTCAATATCGCCCTTATTTTGACCAGTTTGGTTACCTTTCTTCTCCTGTAATTTTCCCAGCACAGAACTTGTGCCCAAGTAATTCCTTCCCTTATGTTATTTCGATCATTTTCATATTTTTGATATTCTTCTATACGGCCTTTCACTGTACTTTTCAGCAAATTAACATCTAACCCACACCACTGTCTTTTTTCTCATACATAACTTCAGGGTTTTTGATTCATATTATGTTTTACCCCAGGTTTAGCAACTGAATGTTTCACTGTTTCTCCATGTAGTTCTCTACATTAGTGAGAACCAAATCCTTAATCTCCCACACTGATGTTCTTACCTTTACTTCAAAGTCGACCTTTAACAGAGCTTCTACCATGTCCCTCTTCCTTACCATTATGGTGGTCACCTCCAAGTTCAGGACTAGAAATGAAGGTATACCGTGACTGTAGTTCATCAAACATTGTTCCAGCATATAATTCATCTCCTTCATTTCTTATTTTTTTTTAACAGTGTTCTATAGTGTGTAGTGGTATATATATGAACTATTTGCCTCTCATTGCCTCAGGTTTTTTCTGAAAATGGTAATTTGTATTTAGCAGAGATGCACAGAGGAATAGCTGTAGTTAGGTAGATGGATAGAAAGACTGGCTTAATGACTGATAAGGCAGTAGCAGCAGCATCTGTAGCAGATGACAGGTGCTTATGTCCTTCTACAGATCATTGCTGAAGCAGTATTTGATTAATTATTAACACATTAATGCAGGCTGTGTCTTCATAAGAAAACAAGGGAAAAGGTATAGGATGGCATCCACTGCTGTGTTATACAAACAGAAACAGAGACACTGTTGTGGAAGTCTTAGAGTAGATGTGTCCAACCTGCGGCCCTCAGAGCTTTTCCATGCGGCCCTCAACCTCTAACTGCAACATGGATGTATGCATGCCCCAAAACACTTTTTTTGTTTTGTGTTTTTTGCTCCCGTGACCTGTAATGCTAATGCCGGTGTGCGCATGCGCCAAAGCATCCTTCTAGTTTTGTTTTTGAGCCAAAAAAGGGTCAGTGTGTTTACCGCATTATTTTGTGCCGAACAATCAGTGTGTGTGTGTTCTCGCTGAAGAGGGACTCATGTATGGATTTGCCGCTGTTGCCTTTGAAAGGGACAGCAATTACCTGTGTTAATAGGTAAGTACGGAGTGAGTGAGTGCATACATAAAAGCAGAATTCTGTGCGTGAAAGTAGAAGAAGAGTGTGTGTGTGCATGTGTGTATATGTGTGCATGACAGAGAGAGAGAGAGACATGCACAAAGAGGCTAACAATGATCAGTCTACCTACTGAACACAAACAAGTTAGCTCTCAAATATATCATACATTAAGAGTACACGTTCATTAAATTGTGGCTTTCCTGACAGGGAGAGTGTTGTATTGAACATGAACTGATACCTCTTAACTGTATGGATTTTCAAAAAATGTCTGGATTTTTGCCTCATCTTCCAATTTGTGTCTTTTGCTTAGGAAATAAAAGTAGTCATCCAAGTAATGCAGTTCCAGGGAGTAAGAATGAGACCGCAGCCTAGGGTTAATGGGTCAGTAGTGGACTGACTATGTGGGACTGTTGCATATAAAGTTGTATTGTTTTTTCAGACAAACAAAAAAGCACCTAGTACTGTTTTTTCATTGGTGCGTTCTAAGCAGTGGTATATTGGACAACAGTAAGCATAACTTTGGCGGATCATCAATACTGGCAAATCAAATGGGCACAATGTCATTTTTTAAATGTTGGGGATTTTAGTGTGTATGTGTGTGCTTATGTGTTGTGAGTGCTGCAACAGTAGATGATTATTAAAGACAGAGACTTACAGACTATGGAGAATGTTTCTTTGTTTCAAAACCTAATACTTGGGTACACATGCCAGAAGTAGATTTTTTAAGACATAGCTTCTTGCCATTTACAGTGGATGGATATTTACATTTAATGGACAATGTATTAGCGTGGGCCTGTGGGGTTCTGAAGGATGCCAAGTCTACCACTGCCAATGTCTTGTAAAGTGACCTGGAAATGGATATTGGGATGTTACTGAAAAAATATAGTAAGTGGGCTTAGAAATATAGTTTAATTAAACAAAGTGTACTTTCAATTTACAGGCCATAATTTAATTTATTTCAGGTAATCCAGATACTGGTAGATTGTATACCATTAGACTTAATTAGGGAGAGCTGTCATTCTGGAAACAAGCAGCCCTAGTTTCAGTGAAAGCTCTGTGGTTGCTTGCAGGTAGGAAGTTGCAGGATGTTGATGCAATGTGTTTTATTTATTATTTTTAATGCATTTGTCATTTCAAAGCATGGTTTTCTTTGATGCAAAAGAAGGCAGGACTGAATGAGCCATATAATGTTTAACTGACAATAATGGGATAGAAAGATTATAAGTGATGTATAATGTTTGCAGCTACAGTTGTTTCAATGGTGTCTGTGATGCATAACTATTTTTGGGCCTGTGTCCCACTTTTATTTTTCGTTTTGTCCAGATTTCTTGCTCTAAGGTTGAGAGGTATGGTTCCATATTAAATCAGAAGTTGTATTTACCTTGGAAGACTTTTCGGCATAATTATGAAAAACAGATCCTTTTTAATATCTCTGCTTATTTCTAATATAAGCTGCCATGTAACCTTGCAAATAACCTTATTAAGCTACTTTACTTCTTTTGGAATTGACAGGTATGATTCATCTGTTCGGACATAAGCATAGAGTGCTAATGTGACTTTGATTTCTTGCAGCAGAAATGTGGTTTACATAATCACAATAACTTTTCTGTATTTCTGGGTGTGTAATCAATTTAACAGTTTTAAAGATGTTTTCCAAAAATAAATAAATATATAATAAATAAATAATCCTCTCTACACTTGGAGCTATTGACAAAGTCTGGGAAGCGAAGGTCAGCATTACAGCTCAGTAAACTGTCAGTCTGTGAGTAACTTCTGCACAAATTAAAATGTCTGTCAAATGGCTTTAGATTGGAAGGAAGTTTATTTTTATTTATTTTATTTTACATTTGTTTACCAGGAATGTCCGACTGGGCACAGGTCCATTTTCAGCGGAGGCCTGGGGAGAAAAGCTCCAAAAATAACACAAAACAATATACTACAATACATGAGAGAGAGAGAGACAGCAAATTATGGATGCAGTACTCATACAGTATGGCAGAGATTACATTTCGTAACAGTGAGAATCACTGAGGTACAGAATAAACTTAAAAACATTTTTTTACAGTTATAATTACAGCAAGGCAAATATCAATGAGTTAAGTTTTTAGTAGAAAGCTGTTTGTACATAGCTGAATATAATTTTGCAAATGGAATGCTTAGTTAAACATGCCCCTCTTCTTGGGCAACTAGATTTGAGTAACCAATATTAGATCTTAGCCATCCAGCTGGAGGTTAGTATGTGGATTTTCCATCTGGTTTGATGAAGGCTATGCTACTTACCCAAGGACTACATTTATGGCTATCCATCCACCATCGTGTTGCTGAACTACACTGTTTGATAATGAGAAGAGCTTTTTACAGAAGTTGAAGGTTGTTGTGTCAAGAACCTGTCCATAAAAAGTGGCTTGTTTATATTGCAGTGAAAGCTGTGATCTTTGTAGTGAGCGTTTTAAGTATAACCAGTATTTCTGAGGTAGATTCTAGGAAGTCTCTTAAGGCAGGATCTTTCTTAGCCTGGAAAGCAAGCCAATGATGAAATTTATAGGGGCCAGTGAGAGACAGAGGAAAGCAAGAAGCTTTTTAGTCTGTTTGGATAACTAAGTGAACTTAGTCCTTTGACCTTTTTTGTCAGAAATGGTTGTAGTCTTTCTTTTGGCAGGGTGTTTTGCTGAGGCACATGCCAAAAGGGGCATTGCACTCAATAATGGCTCTTGTAAAGGAAGAATACACTGATGTTATGACCACCTTGTCCCTGGATGAGATACCCTTACTAATGAAGTGGGCCATGTAAAAAGCTTTCCTTACAACGGAGGCAACATGGTGGTCAAAAGTCAGGTTTCTATCAACCTGGGTGCCCAAGTACCATATGACTTATTGTGTGCTTACAACATTGTTATTAATGTGATAATTTGTGGGGACATCACTCTCCTCAAAGGGGAAGATGATGCATTTTTTGGCATTTAGCTTGAGGCCATATTTCTGGCACCAGTTATTTGTTTGGGTGAGACCCTCTTGTAGCTTATTCAGAATTGTTTTATTAAGTCAGTAATGTGAATTCTTTGCTTTATTGCAAATTTGTTGGGTTATTTTTGTGGATTATAGTATTGTAGGACTGCTGATGTTGACATTTTATGTAGCTGGACTGCTGGAATGGTTTTCCCAGTGAGAAATGCTAGTGCTGTAGTGAATATCTGTTTATTTGTAAAAAAAAAAAAAAAATATATATATATATATATATATATATATATATATATATATATATATATATATTAACTAAGATGTTAGAGTTAACTGTTAGATTAGAGAATTAGAATTCTAAGGCAAATATTAGGGATTTATTACATTTATTCATTGTTCAAATGCACCTACAGTACAGCCAGGAGGTCGAGTGTGGTCTTCTGGAGCAACGAAAGAGTTAACTATATGATATATTTTATATGCGGCCCCAAGATCATTTCTGTTCACTCAATGCGGCCCCAGCATGCCAAAAGGTTGGACACCCCTGAGAGGGAAGAAGTTGAGTGGGATATGAAAGAATATTGTAATGGCTTTCAGTGTAAGAAACGTGTAACAAAAAGGGGCATGAAAGGCAACGTGACTCGAGTCATATGGTCATAGAGAGAGAGAGAGAGAGAGAGAGAGAGAGTGGTGGATGTGTGAAGTAGTAGAGGTATGGCCATAAGCAGTGCATAAGTGCTTCGGATAACCGTTTGGCTCACACACAGCAGTGACAGAGAAGGCAGAAGTAGGATATAGTAGCAGCTTGTGATCTGAGTAGAAAACTGTCCGTTTTTTTTTCTTTCATGCCTTTTTGTCAGTATATTCTGTCAGTATCAATTGCCTTTGGTAAAGAAGAGAGTATTTCTTTGTATTACTCTGTAATAATGCACTTTATAATATACTTTCACTGACCAACATCTTCTCCAAATATACAAACCGAATAAAGTTATTAGTAAATTATTATGTAAGTACTCAGTATCTCAAAACTGGAACAAACTCCCACCCAACATATGAAGGATTACTCATACCAACACTTTCAAAAAAGAACTAAAAAACTACCTAACTCTTGGATCTGTCCTTGTCATGTCCCCACTTAAACCCTTACTTCCCCCTCCTTCTGCCACCTTCTCCCCCTACCACCTCAACTAACACTTACAGGAGGGTTTGACTTAATGGCTAAATAATTTTACCCCCCCCCCCCCCTTTTACTTGTAATAACTCTGTTAGGAGGGCTTGGCTTAACAACTCTACTTTTCTGTTTTTTTTTTATTTACTCTTAGTGCCTTCGTTGAAGGTTGGGCATCGAGTTGGCACCTCGGCACCATAAAACTCTACTGCCAATCATTAGCGGACCGGAGTTCCGCTGTGGTGACCCCTAACTGGGAGAAGCCGAAAGAAGAACAACTGACATGATGCTGAATGTGTGATGGTGGCCCTCACCAACCCGGCCTAGAAAACTGCACTATTTTCATGGGAAGGAAGGTACTAGTAAAGGTATTGGGGAAGGCTTCTCTTAACTTCTGAGTGCTGCCTTTTTAGTTTTTTTTTTTTTTTTTTTTTAATTTTCATCCTTGGCTCCCAGCAAGATTGTACCAGGATAGATGGAAAGGATCTTCGGTTTAATGTTTCATACAAAGAATATCAAAATTAAAATAGTACTGTGCTTTGATGACCATAGTTCAGGTACAGCTTTAGTTCCAGCCTAGCATAGTATATATCCTTATGGTTCAGATGGGAAGAGCTTCCCAACTGCACCACACAAATTTCCTAAGAAACTTCCATGCCTCACTGCTCCTACTCTTACTAAAATGGAGTAAAGATTATTTCACAAGTTGAGAGAAATGCAGCTAGTCTTAACAATGTGCTTAAGTGTTTTTCTGCATAGGCAAGTGACAGAAATGTATTGCTTGTCTCTTTAAGGTTCCATTCTTCTTTTTACCAGACAAAGCCTACTACACTAACCTGCCTTAGCCATTGACTTTTACCACCAGCCAGAAAATGTGGTATGATGTGAAGAGACAGGTTAAGTATTTGTAAAAAGAAAAAAAAAAAGAGGTGCAGATAGAATTGGGAAGTAAATAGTGGGAGACAAATGACTGTTTTTGAGAAGGGTTGTGGTTGGAGTATTTGATGTACAGTCATTGATAAAATGCTGAAGTTCTGCAGACCAACAAAATTAGCTTTTTTATTATGTCATATATATTTCCAGGCTTTATGTTTAAATGGTGTTAGTGTGTATTTTAAACAATTTATAAATGAAATCTGGAAGGATTCAGAAAGTACGTAAGGAGGCATTGATTCCTAGAGAGAATGATATTATATCAGAGCCATATGTTCCTATAGGGTGCAGTATGTTATGAGGATGTGGCATGATTAATACAGTTGAGATTCCCTTCAGGAAATGGAATGGGACATAAGTAAGATACTGAAGAAGGGCAGTTGTTAAAGAGGACTATCCCTACACTTGGCCAGGCTTCACAGTAAATTCTTCTTCATTTGTTTTTTCCCACTCCTGTGCTGTTGTGATAACAGCTATTATTAATGTGCTAAACTAATTTCATATACGGCAAGACTGACATTCATTGTGTGATAAATGTTCCTAGTGTAAGGCATATTGCTTTGTTAACTTTTCCCAAATTACTGGAACACAACACTGGACTGGGGGGCTCTGCTAACATTAAGCTGCGTTATCGTTTTCTTAAACAGAATGCCTTTTTTTCATTTTTAATTACTCAGAGGTCAGGCTTCCTTCTTATTGGATGTATGCCAAACTGAAGAAAAAGGGCTAAAGGTGTCTTGCAGTCCTGGACAATTAACAGTGGCCGTATGGGAATAAGGCTTTGGCTTATGTTTCAGTCTCACAGAAACACTTGGATGGGGGTGGGGATACTGCTAATTAAATGAGTGTAAACTGGTTGCTATGGTTGTAAGAGACCGTGTTTCATTTATAGGCCGGCCTAATGGTTCCTGGTAAATTTTAATAGGAAGGCTCAGAGTAGGGGAAAAATAACTGTTTTTTCAACATTTGTTTTATTGATGGGCTGTAGACCAATGAATAGCAGGATTACCTGAATAGAGAACTGCAGAGTGCCCTTTTTCTATGTTGCTCTGTTAGCACAAATGGTTTCTGTTCATATGTTTGTTTGGAAGAGTTGTTGCTGTATGAGTCATTGCCATTTGCTATTAGGTGCAGGAGATCTTCAGTCTACCTAGTTTAATTGTTGTAAAAGTTTTTTTCTTTTTCAGTCAAATCTTGTTCTTCTGTCTCATTGTCTCTGTTTTTACTGGCAGTAGTTGAAATATGCAAGGAAAGATTTGCATCTGTAGAAATGCACCAAGAGAAGGAAATTCAAGTCTGTAGGTTCTTCTCAGCAGGAAAGCTAGAAGTGCCTGCATGCATCTCTTCATAAACCTGTAAGTGTACTCTATTTTTGAAACCACTTCCTCTGCATTCAGTTTTGTAATTCTTGGTGACATGTAGAGAACCATATGTTTCTTCCAGCATTCTGTTCTTCTGGCCAGGCCTGATGGGCAAGTGCTCAGTGAATAATTTCTGGCTGTTAGATTTTAATGTATTGCCCAAAAAAAAGGCAAGTGCTGCAGGTACTTGCACTTAATATGTTAACTATCTTTACCTTCCTTCCACCAGTTTGTGAGTTACAGAATGGTGTGGAGTACTGCAGTGAAGGGATAGGACATGAACTGGATATAGTGGCCAGATGATTAGAGATCAGGCACTGTAATGTAGGTTTTCCAGCATATTACATTTAGCTTCATTAAGTTGTAGTATAACTGACATGAGTAATTATTTAAATACAAACTGCTGGTGAAAAATCTACACTTGAAGTGGTTAGTACTTTGAGCCTGAACTGTCTGGATGCACTGTCAGCATGCACATGTATTTATTTTTTTATTTGATAGCCAGAAAGGTTAATAAAATTAAAGTCCTTTTTAAGAAAGTTGCCAGGACGTCTGCAAATCAGTGTGACAGTAGTTAGTATTATACCATATATGTGTACAGCTTAAGAAAGGATTCAAGGGAAATGCTCAGATGTTAAGGATATTTTACAATGTCTTATTGTGGTGGGACACAGTGGGTGGATGTTAGGATGTGTTACGAATAGGGAAATGGTAGAATATTAACTGTCATGTGCTTAAATCTGTAAAAGGTACTGAGTAACACCTCAGTAATTTACTTGAATGTTAAAGTTGAAATGTAGTACTATCACGAGATGTAGTTCTATAAATGAACATAAGCCTTTTAATGCAGCTGCTGTTTTATATTTCTTGGGTGTTTACAAATCTATTACCCTAACTAACAAGCAATGTTAAAACTACCACAGGCACTGCAGTAATATGCATATATAGTATATTAGCTGTCCAGAATTCTTCCTTGAAGAGTGAAAAAAAAACTTCCTAGAAATTACTTGCATGTTTATACCTACAGAGATTTTCTCTTCTTACTTGTGCTGATCATCAGCCCTTCTGTGACCAGATGGCCTATTCATTCCTCATGGATAAGAGCTTGACTGTGGGATGCTGTCACTGAGGCAGATAGCAAATGTTGTTGTTTACCCTGGCTCTCAATCCCTGACAGCAGCTTGATGTGCATGTGATCCCACAACACCAGCCCAGGGACACCTGCACTTCTGAGCATTCATCTGCTCCAAGCTGCAGTTCAGGAACATTGTTTGTTGGCTGCAGATGTCTTGCAAAATAACATTGTCTGCTGTGGCAATTATCTTCCCTCCTTCCTGGATGGGTAAGATACTAGCCACACACTGCCACCCTGCCCATTGGCTTTTGTAGCATCCTGGTTATTAATTGATCCCAGGTTGCCTGCGACACAATTAGGGATTCATCTCTCTGTACATACATTCCAAAAAGCTATCAACACTTGAAGAAATGGCCTTTTTTTGTTAAGGCAGCTGTTATAAAGTAGGTCACTTTACTGTACTTCTTTATGAACTGATTTTCAGATTTATAAACATAGTTTTATTTTGCAGTTTTGTTCCATGATGTACTCTACCATTTCCCATAAAGCTATATAAAATGGCAGCTGATACTGGGCAGTGGGCACTTTAGCCTACCTAGTCTGTCCATGCATACCTTTTGTGATAATGCAGTCTTTTATGTTCATCTCTCTTTTCTGAAATAGATTTGCATGTCCAATGACATGTTAAATTCTTCCACTGATGCTGAAGCCACCACCATTTCTTGGAGGCTGCTTCGATAAGCTCTACTGTCAGGAAAGAAATGCTTCACCACTACCTCAAGATGTCTTCTCTTTACTTTTAAGTATAACGTCCCCATGTTTTTGTGTAGTCTATTTTTCTGAATTTTCTGTTCCCTGAAGTTTGTTTCTTGCACTTTTGAGAGTTTCAGCCCTGGCCCTTCTTCCTTCTAAAGTATACATATTAAGTTATATTGATCTTTGCATTTAAGGTGTCTCATACAGCATTTGAACCATTTTACTAGCCCCTTTCTGAATGTCCCTAGTCTTATTAATATTTTTACATAGATGTCTCTCTGCACAGTATTCTAGATGGGGTTTCACTAAGGGAATTATAACTTTATGCTTTCAAATAATATTGCCTAGCTTTTCTTACTTCCAGTTAGTAATGTTTTTCCACATGCAAATAATGCCAAATGCATATGCCAGGTGTCCTTATTGTTTGTGTGTGCAGTTCTTCACCCTTTAGTATGTAAGCTGTCCCTTGAAGTGACCAATAACAGATTTAGTGGAATGTCCTGAACTCAAGACTTCATTCTTTTGGCATTCCACCCTGTGGTTTCCAGTGTCTTGTATTCCCGAATTGAACATTTACTTTCTATTTAACTTAATAGGCAATTTTGTTTGAGTCATACTTTGTAATATGATTTTTAAATGTATTCCTCCAGTGAAGTCCTTACCCTTGCCCATTACGTGCTTATTGCTTTGCATTGCAGTCCTTCTTATTCTCACATCACTTAACATCCACTTACACCCCAAACATATCTCCCCCTACAAACCCAAATTGCTGTAGCCATATAAATAATCACTAAACCTTCACCATTTTTCCATCTATCTTCTAATTAAATACTCCCTTACCAAAAATACACTTACCTAACATCCAGCTCTCCCCTACAAAACACAAAACCAAATACTGCACCCCTACTGCTAATATGCTCAAACTCATCTACCGCCACAAGAACATTCTCTTAGCTGGAGACATCCATCCCAACCCTGGTCCAACACACTCCACTGCTAGCCCTCCAAACCCCAAAGTCAATAATCTCCCAAACAAACATCTTTCCTTCTATTCAGTAAACACTAGGAGTATTCTAAACTACATGCTTGGATCTCCCACCATACTCCTGATATCCTTGTTCTGACTGAAACTTGGTTGATATCCCAACACCAAGACATAGAGATCTTGCCCTCTGGCTATAGCATACACTGTCTAGATCAACCAAAAGGAAAGTTGGAGGCTTTGCTATCCTACACTCTAACCACCTTACCATTTCTAACTCTACTTTTATATCCCAAGCCTTCTCCCCAGCCAAAATTTTATCTGTAAACCTAAATATTAATAGCCATTCCACTATCACCATTGTAACAATTTACATTCTAGTAGGGGATAATATCCCCCTACTGGAAAATATGCTTGCTCATATCTCCCAACACATCCCAAATGAAACTATCATTCTTGTGGATGTCAGCATTAGCTGGCTCTCTCTCTCCTCTCAAAACTCCTTACAACACCTTAATCTCTACGGCTTTACTCCTCACAACACCTTAATCTCTACGGCTTTATTCAAGTCATCTCAGATCCCACTTATTTCAGTAACTCTCATACAGCCTCATCTCCCATTGACTGGATTCTTGTCTCTCACCCTTCCAAATACCATAACCCTAAAATGCTACCAAATTCCCTAAGTGATCACTTTCCACTAAAAAATACTAAGATACACATCCCATCAAGCTAAACCTCAAAGGTTTATCAAATACCAGCAACTAACAAACTTTAATCCTGAAACTCTCAAATCTTTACTATCTAAAGTGAATTGGAACCCCTTAAAACTACTCCACTTGGATGAAGCTGTCCACTTTTTTAACTCCACTTTCCTTAGTATTTTACAACAGTCCACATAAAGTCTAACATATCTCCATGGCTGACTGTAAACACACGTGCACTACTAAACCAGACCTCCAGAAATATAAAGAACTTGGAAATCTTGCCAAAAGTCACATAAATAAATATAAGAAAAACTTCTACAACAATCCATCTTCTACCTTTAAATCCAACCCTACAAATTCTGGCACTCTGTAAATCAAATACTACACCCAGGTACGCAAGTCTCCCCTAACCCTCATCCTGACAAAACACATGAGGAAAACTGCCTCCATATTTAACAACTGCTTTATAGACTAAGTATCCAAATTATTAAATCAAGACACAAACCATCCCACCAACAATAATAGACCGAATAGCTCAAACTCTTCCATCAGTGGTAACCCTACCACTACCTTCTCCCTCAAACCTGCCTCCACTAACTATAGTAAAACTCTACTATCTAAATTAAAACCTTGCTCCACATGCGTAGACAACATTCCCTCTGCATGCCTTCAGGCTGTTGCTGATGTTCTTGCTTTCCCAGTTTCTATTCTAATAAACCGCTCTGTTATGGAATCCACAGTCCCTTCCATCTGGAAGCAATTTTACACCCTTCCAGTACACAAAGGAGGAAACTCCACAGATATAACTAATTTTAGACCCATAGCCATACATACTCTCACCACTCTCAAAATTTCTGGAAAAATGTATACACAATCAAGTTTTACACTACCTTCTGCAAGAAAATCTACTCATACCTACCCAACATGGGTTTTGTCCCATGCGCAGCACTACTATACCTCTCCTGTCTTTCCTAAACGTTGTATCACTAGCTAGAGACAGTAACAGACTTATTTCCTGTCTCTTCATTGACCTCTCTAAAGCCTTTGATACAGTCTCTCATAAACTTCTCCTTAAACTAGCAAACTTACACTTCTCTCCATCCACCATATCTTGGTTTAACAACTATCTCTCTGATAGACTCTAATCAGTCAAATGTCTCTCAGCTTTCTCCCCTCTTCTTCCTGTTAAAACGGGTGTTCCACAAGGCTCCATCCTTAGGCCACTTCTTTTTAACATCTTTACCAACCTTCTCTACTCTTCCTATTGTGGATCCTCACTGATACAATATGCAGATGATTCTACACTTATCACTATTGCTGAATCACCAACTCAACTAAAATCAAACACATAGTCCTCTTTTAACTCTATAGAAAACTGACTGTCTGAAAACCAACCTATTCTTAATCCAAAGAAAACCAAATTACTACTCTTTCTCCTTAAAAACCTTAACTACATAAAGTCTTCCTTCTCCATACTGTCACAAAGTAATACTCAAATACAGGTGGACACCTGTACAAAACTCTTAGGTGTTACTGTTGATGATAGCCTAACCGTTGATTTACATGTCAATATCTGAAAAACACATCTCAAGCTAGGTCTCCTCTATAGAAACAAAAAATATCTTATCAAAACAGAAAAACTAACCCTTTCAAATTCCAACATGTTACCCACTTTACTTTATGCTCCCAAGTTCTCACCAGCCTCAACACCGGACTACTAAACAAGTTAGAAACAACTTATAACAAGATTGCCAGATTTGCTGCCCAAAATTCTTGCAAGTCCCATCACTGCCTGTCACTAAAAGAATTAAATTGGCTAGAATTACCTAACCTGCTTTGGTATAATCAGATTATTCATTCCATTCTCTACAAACCCTCTTTCTGTCCAACTATCTCCTCTCTAATCTCTCATTACCTACCCATTAGATTACTCCGCAGTTCTGAACAAGGCCTACTAAAAATCTACAAACCAAGGACCAAAATGGATCACCTAGTCTATAGCTTTAACCCTTCCAAGGCCTGGAATAGCCTACCACTAGATATAAGATCCCTTGGTTGAACATCCCAATCAATTCAAAACCGCTACAAAAAATACCTTCATGAAAAATGGACTTGCCAATTTAATTATCCCCGTAAACACTCCCCTATAACCTTCTCTTCTCTCTTCCTTCCCTTCAATAAACAAACTTACTACTTTATCTTCTTTTGGTACATCACTGTACAGACATAACTAGTAAAATATTTCAGCTATGTAACTGTTGCACTGTTATGTAAATAATATGTAATTATGAATGTATCCCTCTGATGAATGCATTTCTATATGTATTTCACTTGCCACAGTTTAATGTATGACACTATAATGCAATAATGCGTGGTACTGATAGGTTCATAGGTAGGTACTGGTCTATCGGTCCAAGGGCCTATGTAAGCCTAGCCAGCAAGGTTCCATAGCTTATGCCACCCAAGAAAGTTGTTTTCCTGTGCCACTGTCGAGCAGAGACACAGAAGTGATTCCCGGAGTGTATTTCCTATTTGAATCTAATGTGTGCTGTAATACAGTAATCTGTGGTACTGATGAATGTATTTCTATGTGTATTCAATATGTAAAATTTCTATTTTCTGTTGGAGCTTTTCTCCTCGGGCCTCTGCTGAAAGTGGGCATTTGTAGCCCAGTCGGACAACCCGGTCAACAAATATAAAATAAATAAAAAATAAATAAAATAAAATTCAGAATGCATTCTAGTGTATAATTTATTTGTTAACAGATGAGTGGGCTGGTCTAGGGATTTCAGCCACAGAAATTATTTGACAAATTCTTAAATTGTTCTGCATGTAATACTGTCCATTTTTCCATGGATACACACACACACACACACACCCACAATGCTTAGCCTGCCAGTGAAGTGTCTGTACCACATGTCAGCAGTCACATCCCATGAGAACAGTTGGTCCAGAAACTTCCTTCCTTCTTTTTTGATTATAATATTTAAATACTTACTTTGATGTGGTCCTTGTGAAGAAAGAACAGCAGCTAACTGGATTCTTAAACATTGAGTTGACAGAGGTAAATTGATGCAATGAGTGGCAAAAATATTCCATGTTCTCAAATTCTCCTCCTTTAAGCAAGATAACTTTTGGTGGCCTAACAAGCAGAAGTCCCAGTTGAACAAAAGAACCAAGTCAGTAAAAGGAAATGGCAGGATGACAGCCTCACCAAACTGAACAAGAAGAGTTCCTTTCCTAAAATGGCATCTCCATTCCCAACTTATTACTGTGCTGAGGAGCAGCTTCCACCTTTATCAAGTCCCCTGTCAAGTGCCTCTTCTCTCAAGTCAACTCTCAACAAGGACGCCTGGCCATCTGCGGTTTCCAACAAATGGGTGCTAAACTTTGCTGACATGGATTACAAATGGCAGTGGAAAGACCACCTGCTTACATTCAGGGCAGTTCCTCCTCATCATCTGAACCAGACTTTTATTCCCTCTTGTTTTCCAGAAAATGCTAAACATGGGGGGGGGATTTCTACTCCAGAATTGTCTTGCTTCCCATAAAAGAACAGTCATAAAGGCTGGTGGTGGACCTTTTCTTTTCTGAATACATCTCTCAAGGTCCCTAAGTTCAAGATGCTCACCCTGCAGACAGTGCTTCGTTTGTTTCCCAGACAACTGCTTCATGGTGACCCTGGACTTGAAGAATGCCTTTTATCATATTTTCATTGCTCATCATGTTAGGAACTGCCTAAGATTTGTTGTGCTGGGTTCGCACTGTCAGTTTTCTGTATTGCCCTTTGGGCTATCCCCTGCAACGTGAGTGTTCAGCAAATGCCTTGCTTCAGTAGTGGCCCACTGTCGGACTCTGGGTGTGCACTTCTTTCCATAATTGTATAACGTACTGATCTGTGCAGTCTGCTTCCACGTGTTTGGAGTCACTAATAAAGGTCTCAACTTTACTCGATACCATCTAGAGCTCATGTTGAACTTCTGAAAGTTGTGTCTGACACCCTCACAAAGACTCATCTCTCTGAGCTGCTTGATAATTTCCAACAAGAGCATGACCTTTCTGCCGAAACACAAGGTCCTGTCATACCAGACTGTGTTTCTGGAGATGTTCTTCGTGTTTCACTATTGCAGTCATTACATTTGGGTAATCTACTTGCAGGTAGCCCTCAGTCGGCCTAATTAACAAAGTCTTGGGTCCTGCGTCGGTTGCTGTCCCTTCTTCCATGACATCAGCCGATGACATTACATCAGTCTTTCTTGCCGTGTGGTGCCTGAAGCAGAAGCAGTTTGCAAGTGCTGGTCGGCCGACTCCTGAAATTTTCATTTTCAAGTTTTAGAACCGAAGTCTTCAACTAACGCTAAGTCCCCTGTTGGGGAAACCTTTTCTTGCTCCTTCCCGATGTCAGTAAAAGTTAATAATTCCATTACTTGTGGAAAGCAAATACCTCATAAAGATTTTCATTCGTACTGTATTCCTTGCCTAGGCTCTGACCACGACGTATCTTGCTGTCAGTTTTGTGCTTTATTTAATCAGTGCACTATCCGTCATCGGTATATTTTCGCCTCTAAATATTTTGGTTCTCTGTTTAATTATCCAGAAATGTCGGTTAGCCATTGGACTACCGGGATTCCAAAAAAATGCAAAGATAAAGACAGGCCTCCGAGGTCCAAAACTGCCGACGACACTTCTCCTAAGCCAGTCGCTAGTTCGCCGGTACTCAGTGAGGTGCTTTCAGAGCCCCTGATACCCACTACTTCTGATTCGCAGGCCTCTACTGAGATCCATTCTGAGTCCGGTATGCCACAAGATGCTTCAACTATGGAACCCGCGGATGTCTCTACCTTGGATTGGTCCGGAGCCGCTGTGCAGGCACCAGCTTTTGAGGGTGTATTCAGGCCTATGGACTTGCATATTAAACTGATGCCTCCTTCTTCACTTAGACCTAAATCTTGAACCATGCCTAAAAAACCGACGCCCACGCCACATGCTCAGGCCTCTATGCCTAAAAAACAAATGATAAGAATAGCTGAAGATTTAATAATTCTAATCAGGGGTAGCCAACCCCCCCCCCTTTCTAAGAGGTCTAGGACTGAAGCTGTTTATGAATCTTCCGACCAGGATTCTGTTTTTTCTGATTCTTCTGATGATCTGGATATGCCCTTATCTACTTATGAGGATTCTGATGCAGAGGACTCCATTTCCTCTGCTTTCCCTCCAGAGGATTTTTCTTTTGGGGAAACCTTGCATACTCTAAGGGAGCATTTCCACTGGGAAAGCCAGGATTTTTCTGATTCAAAAAAGAGGGTTGGGGATTTCTTACTCCTACCTCAGCATAGGCCTTTAGCTATTCTTCCTGTGCGGGACATTGTTGATGATGCTTTTTCAGAATCTAGTTTGGCCCCTGATTCCTTGCTTCCTGCTCCCAGAAAACGTGACGGATACTACAGGGCCCCTGAGTCATACAAGTTCCTTTTTAAAAATCCTGTTGCGGATCCAGAGACCATTTCACAGGGTCCCAAGGGCATTAAGGCTTTTACTGCTAAAAATCCTACCCCTTCTGATAGAGACTCTAGGGCGCTGGATAAATGGGGTAAGAAGGTTTACACTTCAGCAACCTTGGCCAGTAGGGCTTTAAACTGCCAGTTTCATATGTTCAAGTATCATCAACATGTTATTGGATTGCTTAAACAGAAAATGATGTTGATTCCGGACTATGTGGAACATAAAGAATTACAAGATTTAATGCATTCTGCTGAACAAGTTGGAAAACAGACTTTGCAATGTGGTTTTGATTCATTAGAGGCCTCTTGCAGGGCTGCTGTTACTGGGTCTGTGCTCGAAGGCATGCTTGGCTAAAGGAGCAATCCTTGCCTGATCATGTTAAAGCTAAATTGTTGGATGCTCCCTTAAATCAGGACCGCCTGTTTGGCAACAAGGCTGAGGAAGTTCTTAAAAAAGATGGAAGATAAAGCTAAATCTATGCAAACTGTTAAAGATTTCTTACAAGTTCAGCCTCCTAGATTTAGTAGGCACTGGCCCTCTAAGAATTGGTCCTTTCCAGCCCCTTCTCAAGCCAAACCCAGACACGGCAAAAGCCCCAGGTTTCAGTCCCAGGGGACACACAGGACTAAGCAGTGGGGGGCCTCCACTTCCAAATCTGGGAGTAATAAGACTCCCCCCTATGGTAAACTGTCTCAATGACTTCCGTTTAAAATTTCCAAGCACTTATCAACTGACTGCCCTTTTGCGGGAAAAGATTTCTCTTCATGCAAAGAACTGGGAACTCATCACACAGGTCAAATGGGTTTTAAATATAGTGTCCCAGGGATACAGATTTCACTTCCACACATTGCCAACACCAAGCGGGTGGCCAGACCTACCCCCACATCAGTGGGCAGAGGCCCAAAAACAAGTACTTTCTCTCTTAAGCATGGGGGCTATTCAGCTGGTACCGGAAGAGGAAAAGGGACAAGGTTTCTACTTGAGACTTTTCCTGGTACCCAGAAAAGACAATTAATGGCGTCCTATCCTGGACCTGTCTACTCTAAACACCTTTTTGGAAATTCCAAAATTCAGGATGCTGACTCTTCACCAGTTACTTCCTATGCTAGGCAAGGATGCCTGGTAGGCAGCACTAGATTTAAAAGAATCTTGCAGAAGATACCTATGCTTCAAAGCAGGCTACACGCACTATCAGTTCTCTGCACTGCCCTTTGGCTTATCTACTGCGCCCAGGGTATTCACTAACCCTAGCTCCAGTTATTGCATTTTGCAGGCAAAGAAATATGCAAATATGCCCATACCTGGATGATTGTCTAATTCAGGCAAAAAGCCAGGACATACTTTTGAATCATCTGGCCTTTGTACAAAGGGTTCTAACTTGTCTGGGGTAAACCATAAACAAAAAGAAATCACACCTGGTACCCTGTCAACAAATTATATTCCTGGGAGCAAGCTTCAATACAACTTCCCAGATGGCTTACCTCACGCCAGAGGAACAAATTCATTTGACAGCCTACTTCAAACAAGTGACCACAAAAACCCTGCTATCTGCAAGACAAATACTGCAAGCCTTGGGGTTCATGGCCTCCTGCATTCTTCTAGTTGCATATACAAGACTGCATATGAGGAAACTACAGTGGTATCTAAAAAGCCTATGGTGCCAACATTCTCAGGATCTAGAAGCAATGATTCCTGTCATACCTTGCGTACCCCTAGAATTCCTTTGGTGGGCAGAGGCCTGCCACCAGAACAAGGGACTACCTTTCACACCAGCCCTGCCGCCCAAACCCTAACAACAGATGCATCAGACTATGCATGGGGTCTCACTTGGCAGGGAAATGCACTCAGGGCAAATGGAACCCAAGTCAAATGCACCTGCATATCAATCAAAAAGAAATGTTAGCTGTACAGAATGCTCTAACAGCCTTCAAGGACCACATTCTTCCAGGACAACTAATGGTAAAGACGGTCAACACCACGGTTATGTGGTACATAAAAAAGCAGGGGAGGTTCACATTCTTACCCCCCTCTGCAGACTAGTCATGGCATTGTGGAACACAGCCTTGAGCTACCAAGTACACCTACAAGCTCAATACCTGCCAGGAAAATTGAATACACTGGCAGACGGACTAAGCAGAAACCTCATGGACCCACACGAGTGAAAACTGGAACCAAGGATTTTCAACATGTTGACAAACAAATGGGGGGCCCAGACATCGATCTATTTGCCTCCCCTCAGAACTACCAGTTGGATAAGTTTTGCACAAGGACTCCCGACAAACAAGCCTGGAAACTGAATGCTGTGTCCTTCAGCTGGAAAAATCTATCAGTCTACACTTTCCCCCTCTGCCTCTGCTCTCCAAAGTTCTACTAAAAGTCAAACAGGACAAACCAAGGATAATTTTGATTGTTCCAGACTGGCCACGCCAACACTGGTACCCCCTCCTGCTCAGTGTGTCGCAAATATCTCCATGGCACCTGCCTCAGACCCCTTTCCTGCTGTCTCAGCAGGAGAACCAAATTCTGCACCCTGCTTCCAACATTAAACCTTGCAGCCTGGCCAATCACTTAAATTCACCCTTATCATCCCTCAGCAAACCTGTGATGGATGTCATCTTGGAGGCGAGGAGATCCAGTACTAGAAAATCTTATGCTGACAAATGGAAAAGATTCTGCGCCTGGAACCAATCTTTAGGGATGAGCACAGCAGCGCCCAATTTACCTCAGATTTTGCAATACCTAACTGAGATGCTTCACAAGGGCCTGTCTTTTTCCTCCATTAAAATCCATGCCTGCCTCAGCTATTTCAGCTCACTGTAACACGGAACCTCCCCTCCCCTCTTCTCTCATCCTCTGCTCAAGCAATATCTCAGAGGGGCAAAAAAACTTGTGACCACCCAGGAGAGCTCTAACCCTTGCCTGGGACCTTAACTTTGTTTTAGAGAAACTCACTCTACCTCCTTTCGAGCCAGCTGCTACTGCAGACTTAAAATTTCTTTCTTGGAAAACAGCCTTCCTTTTAGCAATCACTTCAGCTAGAAGGATATCTGAATTACAGGCCCTTATAGCAGTGGAGCCTTTCATCATCTTTCATGCGGACAGGGTATCTCTCAGGACCAATCCATCCTTCATGCCCAAGGTGGTTTCCAGTGTGGCTCTTAATCAGTCCATTCATTTGCCAACCTTCTTTCCCAGTCCACAGAACAAAGGGGAATGGATTCTGCATTCCTTGGATGTGCACAGACAACTAAGATTCTACTTGGACAGGACTAAATCTCAAAGAAAATCTGAACATTTTGCTGGTAGCATTTGCTGCAGGGGCAGAGGGGAAGCTATTTCAAAACAAACCATTTCTAAATGGATAAGCCATTGCAGTAATTTCTGCTATAAGCACCATGGAAAACCAATCCCCTAGGGGATCAATTCTCACTTCACCAAGGCTGCATTTACTTCTGCAGCCTTCTTCAGAGATGTCCCTACCAGGGATATCCTAGAAGCTGCTATCTGGAGTTCTGTGTGCAAGCTTTCACCAAGCATTATCATTTACCAATTTTTTCTAAATCCAGAGCTGGCTTTGCCACTGCTGTCTTGCAGGGCCTTTTAACTGGCCTTAATGCTGTATAAACTCCTCCTCCCAACCATAGCTTTGGGAATCTACCCAAATGTAATAACTGCAACAGTGAAACATGAAGAATCATAGTACAGTTGTGTACACTTACCATAAATGTTGATGTTCAAGTGTATTCACTGTTGCAGTCCTGGTTACCCTCCCTCCAGGCCCCTAGATTTTCTGACTATAACTCTACTTTCCTTTACTATGCTTATAAGCCTTTTTTGTGTATTTGCTTTTGGTTGGAGGTATACTTTTGTGTTTTTGTGTTTATCTGCTCCCCATTAGGGGGGCACCTGACATCTGGGGCAAGAAAAACTGATGTAATGATGTCGGCTGCATGTTTTATACCCCTGACGACCTGACGTCATGGAAGAAGGGACAGCATCTGACGCAGGACCCAAGACTTTGTTAATCAGGTCGACTGAGGGCAACCTGCCAGCAGATTACCCAAATGTAATGACTGCAACAGTGAATAGACTCGAGCAACTACATTTATGGTAAGTGTACACAACTGTATTTTCCTGATCCTGGCTCAGTTTCTAGTGAGGGGGTAGTGTGGTAACCACAGAGTCAGATGACTAGATGTGATGTCATTTTGTAGCCAACACTGAAATTGTATTTGAATACTAGTGAGAGATGTGTTAAGTGCACTCTGTTTTGGGACCTGACAAAGACACCCATCCACTTGCATCTTGCCTTGTTTAATAAGTTACTAGGGGACAGTAATTCTTCAGTCAGTTAGGAGAATATAGTGAGATTAGCTAAATGTTGTTTTTTTCCTGTATCTGCCTAAGTTTTTCCATCTGTGTTGTTTTTGTTTTTATATTTCATGTGATTGAAACTCTAGTGTTTATTGTAAGTAGATATTCAGCATGTTCATGTTTTCTTTTTATTATTTATTATTAAACATATCTAAACCATTCATTGTGGCTGGTCTTTTAGAAAATATTTAATCTTTGAGAGTACTAGCATTTATTTAGTTTCAGTGTGGCTCCACGTTCCTGAAAGTCTTACTGCTTGGATTACACTACCATTTGCGTAAGTGTTAATTTTACTAAGTGTAATTGGGTACCCTTGTAGTGTGTTAAAGTAGCTGGCTTCTGGTGTTTGGTAGCATTAAATCTACCTTATAGTCTGGGTGGAGGTGTCATAGCAGGTTAAGATGTGCCAGTCTTTCCCAGGTGTGTGTGCGAAAATCCAAATCTCAGAAGAATGTGTGTGACAGCTGCTTTGAACAGAGACACTGAGAGCACTGATTTCACAGAGAGGGTGGTGGAAGACTTGACTTGGAGCACACCTAGCTATGGATTTAGCTGTGTAGTGGTCAGTGGGGAATCTTATGTGGGGCCGGGAGAGAAAGCCCAGCTCCAGGACTGGAGTGTGTATTCTCTGTGTGCTCTTAAGGAAAATTGTACTTGGTACAGAGAGCTGCATCTGAAAATACTGTGTGTGCATATTTTTTCTCAGTATCAGTGGTGAGGATTGAAGCTGCTTGTTCACTGACCCCGAGGTGGGACATTCCACAAGGTACAGGTGGATTCACAGGGATCAGATTCCAAATTTCAGATGTTGCCCTTGCATAATCAGTCTACTCAGGTGACCAGTGTAAAATGTAGATGTTCTTCATCTCACATTGCTGCAGTCCTTACACTTGGGTAGTCCGCTGTCCTCGGTCGGCCCGAATATCAAAGTATAAGGCTGACGTCGGTCAAGGCGCATTAGACTGACATCAGGACGTCAGGGTACAAATGCGCATGACCGACGTCATATCCTCAGTCTTTTTTGCCGCATGGTCCGATGCAGAAGCAGCGTTGCAAGTGCCGGTTGGCGTTCTGAAATTTTTCGAATTCGGAGTTTCAGACCGAGTCAAAGTTGGCTAAGTACCCCGCTGGGGAATATTTTAGTTTTTTTCTTGCCTCAGTGGTTTACCGGATGTCAGAAAAAGTGAATAACTGTATTTCTTGTGGGAAACAGATACCGCATAGAGATTATCATACTTTGTGTATTCCTTGTTTAGGGCCTGAGCACGACGTTGTTGGGTGTCGCTTTTGTGCTAGATTCAATAAGCGCACTATTAAGAGAAGGTTAGATTGTGCCAGGTTAGTCTTCGGGAAGCGGTGCAATTATAATATGCCGTCGGATGCTCCGACGCCCGCTTCTTCGAAGAAGCGCAAGGACAAAGCAGCTAAGCCTAGGCTAGAAGAACCGTCCGTACCGGACGCCGGTTCTTTAGAGGTGTCGGTGGAGCCGGGGGTTCCGCCGGAGGTTTCTCTGGAGTCCCAGGGGGAGACTTTGTTATTGCAAGATGTGGCCTCTCAGGAGGCAGGTCAGGCTGAAGGGGCTTCTCAGGTTACTGTACTCCCTTCCCTTCCTAGGGTGGTTAGGCCCTCTCCTTCTGGTTCCAAGGCTTCTCCCAGAGGCAGGCCAGGTTTAGCTTCAGTTGGTGTCACCCCTACTTCTTCAGGTTCTGTGCCCAAGAAGCATATGCTTAAAATAGCAGAAGATTTGATTACTTTGATTAGAGGTTCTTTGCCCCCTCCTGATAAGAGACCTAGGGTGGAACCTGAGTTGGGGAGTTTTGAGCAGGCTTCGGATGTTTCTGAGTCTTCGGCTGAAGACTTGCAGGAGTATTCTCCTTATTCTGATTCTGATGTGGATGATTCTACTCCTTCTGCTTCTCCTCCTGAAGATTTTTCTTTTTCAGAGACTCTTCATTCCATGAGGGAGCATTTTAAGTGGGAAGGTCAGGACTTCTCTGATTCCAGGAAAAGGCTTAGGGAATTTTGTTTTACCCCAGCATAGGCCTTTGGCTATACCTCCTGTTCTGGATGTTGTGGAAGATGTGTTTGCAGAGGCTTCTCTTAATCCTGATTCTTTGCCTCCTGCTCCTGTTAAGCCGGATAGGTATTACAGGGTGCCTGAAGCTCATAAGTATCTTTTAAGAGTCCTAGGGCGGACCCAGAAACTGTTAGTCAGGGGCCTAAGGGTGTTAAGGCTTCTGTTGTTAAAAATCCGGTTCCTCCAGATAAAGAGGCCAGGGCTTTGGATAGATGGGGAAAGAAAGTCTATACTTCTTCCACCCTAGCTATGAGGGCTTTGAATTGCCAGTTTCACATGTTGAAATACCAAAACTATCTGCTTTCTCAATTGAAGTCTAAGGTAGATGCTCTGGCGGAAGGTATTGAGTGTAAAGAGTTACAAGATTTAGTACATGTTTCTGAACAGGTGGGTAAGCATTCTTTGCAATGTGGTTTTGATGCTGTACAGGCCTCGTCTAGGGTGGCTGCCACTGGGTCAGTTCTTCGCAGGCACGCCTGGCTGAGGGATCAGAATTTGTCTGACCATGTTAAGACAAGGATTTTAGATGCTCCTTTACAATCTGATGTGTTGTTTGGTTCACCTGTTGAGGCAGTCTTAAAGAAAATGGAAGACAAGGCTAAGTCTATGCAGACTGTTAAAGATTTTTGCAGGTTCAGCCTCCAAGTTTAGTAGAAATTGGCCTACCAAGGGGTGGACGTATCCTTCTTATGATTCCCAGTCTAGGGGTAGATCTAGACGTGGTAGGGGCAGAGCTCAGGGCTCTTTCAGGCCTAGAACAGGAGTTCACCTGCACAGTCTTCGGTGAGGGCAGGGGTCAGTCCTTTCGTAAACAGACCCAATGACCTACCTTTTCAGCTGCCAGAGCCTTCTCGTCTGGCAGCACCTTTGGGAGGAAGGTTGGCACTTTTCAAGGAAAATTGGAGTTTAATTACCCAAGACAGATGGGTATTGGATATCATACACCAAGGTTACAGGTTTTATTTCCATACCTTGCCTCCTTTCAAAGGCATGCCAGACGTTCCTCCTCAGCAAAGAATAGAGGCTCACAAACAAATTTCTCTGTTACTTCAAATAGGGGCCATACATCCGGTCCCTATGCCAGAAGTGGGCCTAGGATTTTATTCTCGCCTGTTCCTAGTACCAAAAAAGGGGAACACGTGGAGACCAATTTTGGATTTATCTATCCTCAACACTTATCTGGACATTCCCAAGTTCAAAATGTTGACGTTACAACAGCTTTTACCTCTGCTGGGCAAAGATCATTGGATGGTAACTTTGGATCTCAAGGAGGCTTACCTTCATGTTCCTATCAGACTGAGTTGCAGAAAGTATCTGCGTTTCGGGCTGGGACTTCTCATTATCAGTTCTCTGCATTGCCCTTTGGCTTATCTACTGCGCCCAGAGTGTTCACGAAAGTTCTGGCTCCAGTGATAGCTTTCTTCAGGCTAAAAGGAATACAGATCTATCCTTATTTGGACGATTGCCTGATTCTGGCTCAAGGAAGAGACGAGCTTCTTCATCATTTGGAATATGTGATAGCAGTGCTAAGATGCCTGGGGTATTCTGTGAACGAAATAAAGTCCAGTCTAGTACCCTCTCAGGACATGTGCTTTCTGGGTGTAAGACTGAATACAGCATCCCAGATGGCCTTTTTGACCCCGGACAAACAAAAGAATCTTTCCCTTTACTTTCATCAATTGTCTCATCAGTCCAGGCTGACTGCAAGGACAGTCCTTCAAGCCTTGGGGTTCATGGCATCTTGTATGCTGGTGCTTCCCAATGCCAAACTGCATATGAGGAAGTTACAATGGTATCTCAAAAACGTATGGACACAGCACTGCCAGGATCTGGACACTGTCATTCAAATAATACCTTGCATTCAAAAGGAATTTTTGTGGTGGGCTCAGGAATGTCACCTAAACAAGGGACTCTCTGTGACCCTGCCAGAGGCGAGTCAGATTCTAACGACAGATGCCTCAGACAAAGCTTGGGGAGCTCATCTAAATGGAAAGTGGATACAAGACAAGTGGCCTGCCAGACTACTACATCTACATATCAACTTGAAGGAGATGTTAGCAGTCCAGTTTGCATTAATAGCTTTCAAGGATTTACTTCTTCCAGGGCAGGTGTTGATTCTAACAGACAACACAACTGTCATGTGGTACATCAACAAGCAAGGGGGAACACATTCTTATCCTCTATGCAGGCAAGCAATGATTTTGTGGGAGACTGCTCTCAGTTTACAGCTACATCTTCAGGCAAGGTTTCTGCCGAGCACAGAACTCCTTAGCAGATGTGTTGAGCAGACGAATTATGGATCCCCACGAGTGGAAATTGGATCCTCATGTATTTCAGAAATTGACAGTGTCATGGGGAACTCCAGACATAGATCTGTTCGCTTCTCCACTAAACCACCAGCTGCCAAAGTTTTGCACGAAAAGGTTTCATCCCACAGCTTGGAAAGTGGATGCTCTTTCTTTCACTTGGAGCAATCTTCATGTGTATGCCTTTCCACCTCTGCCTCTCCTCCCAAGGACAAGCCAAAGATGATTTTAATAGCTCCAGATTGGCCTCGACAGCACTGGTACCCATTACTGAGAAGTCTGGTACGGGAGCCTCCATGGCCTTTGCCTTCGATTCCACACCTGTTGTCTCAGGAGGACAGTCATTTACTCAATATCAAGCTTCACTCTCTTCACCTAACAGCCTGGCATATTCTGTTTTGAACCATAGAAGGTCTCAACTTCCACAGCAAGTTTTGAATGTTATTTTGGAAGCTAGAAGGCCTAGTACAAGGAAAGTGTACGCAGATAAATGGAAGAGATTTTTATTTTGGAGTGCAGCAAAGGATTTTGATGTTTCTGAGCCTAATTTAAGTATGGCTCTTCAATATCTTACTGAGTTACTGGACAAAGGTTTGTCTTTCTCTTCTATTAAGGTTCATGCTGCAGCAATTTCGGCTCACTATGATTGTGACCCACCATTGTTTTCTCATCCTTTGTTCAAGCAATTTCTTAGAGGGCAAAGAATATAAGACCCCACGTAGAGCTCCTACTCCTGCTTGGGATCTCAATTTTGTGTTGGAGAAACTCACTCTACAACCTTTTGAGCCTGCAGCTACTACCGAGTTGAAATATTTATCATGGAAGACTGCTTTTTGTTGGCCATTACCTCTGCAAGAAGGGTTTCTGAATTGCAGGCCCTTATGGCGGTTGAGCCTTTCTTAATTTTCCATAAGGATAGGGTATCTTTGCGTACTAATCCTTCCTTTATGCCTAAAGTGGTTTCTAGTGTGGCTTTAAACCAAACTATTCATTTGCCTACTTTTTATGCAAATCCCCAAAATAAAGGGGAAAAGATTTTGCACACTTTAGATGTGCACAGGCAGCTGCGATATTATTTGAGCAGAACTAAAGGGTTCAGGCAGTCTCAGCAGTTATTTGTTTCTTTTGCTTTGAGTTCTCAGGGCAAGCCTGTGTCAAAACAAACTATTTCTAAGTGGATTGGGTTTTGCATTGCTTTCTGTTATTCCCATCATGGCAAGGAGATTCCAGCTGGGATTAGGCCTCATTCCACTAGGGCTACTGCCACTTGACAGCTTTTTAAGGGGTGGCAACTAAAGATATTTTGGAGGCAGCTACTTGGAGTTCAGTGCATACTTTCTCTAAGCATTATCACTTTCCACTTTACTCTAAATCTAGGGCTGGTTTTGCCACTGCTATTTTACAGGGCATTTTGGCAGCTCCTACTGCTTTATAGTTTGCCATCCTCCCTTACCTCTGCTTTGGGATTCTACCCAAGTGTAAGGACTGCAGCAATGTGAGATGAAGAACATAGTACAGTTTTGTACCTACCATAAATGTAGATGTTCAAGATCCACATTGCTGCAGTCCAATTTACTCCCTCCTTCCCTCTGTAGTTAGAGGCGGTTGTGTGGGTTGGGTTGTATATATTGTGTATATTGTATATATGGTACATATTATTAGTGCAAGGGTGGTTGGTTGGTTGTTTGCTGTCTTTTGGTTTTGACCTTTCTTTTAGGGTCTTCTGACATCTGGGGCAAGAAAAGACTGAGGATATGACGTCGGTCATGCGCATTTGTACCCTGACGTCCTGATGTCAGTCTAATGCGCCTTGACCGACGTCAGCCGTATACTTTGATATTCGGGCCGACCGAGGACAGCGGACTACCCAAGTGTAAGGACTGCAGCAATGTGGATCTTCGAACATCTACATTTATGGTAGGTACAAAACTGTACTTTATAATGCTCTGGAAGCCTCTTTCAATGCAGCTGATACTGGCTCTGTCATTTGCAGGTATCCATGGTTGTGCAGTCAGCCCATGCCAAAAGACTTAACTCTTTGATTCTCCTTCAGACAAGAAACTTTTGTGTGGCTGACAAGTAGCAAACGTATTCAAAGCTCTGCAAGAGCAAAGCAGAGCAATGAAAGGCTGCAGACAGATTCTGCTAACCTCTGTGTCTAGATACCAGAGGAATTATTTGTTTATTTATTTTATTTATTCATCTTTTTTACAGAGAAAATCTGTCTGGGGGAAAAAACTTTTCAGCAGAGGCCCAGGGAGAAAAGCTGCACATTTAACACCAGTTTTGACATGTACATAAAATACAGTTGTATGAAATCAGAAGGAATACAAAATATAGGTAACTGTACATATATGATAGAAAAAGCTTTACCATAGTTTAAGTAAAACATCATTTATAAACAGAGCATGTGCTTAGTTTGCATGGGTGTATACAGTGTTTAACATTCATTAAGTTACATTTAAAATTTAAAAATCAAGTAATTAGGAAAATGAAAATGGTTGAGGCAGTTTGAACTGTTATAAGGAGTATCAGTTTTGGATAGTTAAGTAGAGAGAGAGTTGATCTATTTAAAGAGAAGCAGAGAATGTCTTGTCACTTGGATCCTGTGATTGATATAATTTGTGTAAACAGAGTTGCTCCTTATGGTTTATAGAGTATCTCTTTGGCCCGATGGAGAAAAAGGGGAGTGGAAAAGAGAAGTATTTGGAGAAAAGGTACAGGCAATACTCATCCAAACCCACTTTTGTTAAAAAGGTCTCCAAACCTATTAAAAACATTGCATCTTAGACAACCAAGGAAGAGATTTTCATATAAACCACAGAGTAATTCTACATCTGGGAGGCCTCCCTTTGGGGAAAAATCACTGTGACCGTCTTGGAAAGAACTCCCTCCACTGAATGTTATTACCGCCCACAACCAAGTCCATCTGGTACCACCCATACCTCAAGAATTTCATACATGAGGCACTATAAAACCAGTGCCCAACAAATTCATTGGAAAGGGTTTCTATTCCAGACTTTTCCTAGTTCCAAGAAAAGAGGGATCAGTGGTGGCGCATACTGGATCTTTCTCATTAAACGGTTTCTTACGAGTGCCAGTCTTCAAAATGCTCTCCCTGCACATTTTGCTGTCTTACCTGGCCTCTGTGGATGTAAAGAATGCCTATCTTTATATAACTATGCACCCCTCCTGCAGGAGAGTTCTCAGGTTCTGTACTGGCTCATATCACTTTCAGTTTACTGCTTTGCCTTTTGGTCTTTCCAAAACGGTTCCACTTCATATCATCGAATTATCATTTCATCGAATTTCAAATCATCGAGACCAAATCGTCGAAAACTCATTTAATCGAAAACTCATATCATCGAATCTCAAATCATTGAAAACTATGAAGCATCTACAAATAACATTCCACAAAGTTTTTACTACATTTATGCAGGGGGGCAAGCCCCCCTGCACCCTCCCCCCCGTAAATAAATATACCAACTCCAAGGTCGCACTACAGTGGGGGGGGGAAGGTAATTTCCTAACCCCACTGTAGTGTGCCTTGGAGTTGGTATATTTAATTACGGGGGGAGTGGGGGCGGAGCCCCTCACATGGGGGGTGCAGGGGGTCTTGCCCCCCTGCATAAACATAGTAAACAGTGTCTGGGATGTTATTTTTAGTTGCTTTATAGTTTTCAATGATTTGAGATTCGATGATATGAGTTTTCGACGATTTGGTCTCGATGATTTGGAATTCGATGAAATGATAATTCGATGATATGAAGTGGAACCTTCCAAAACATAGGTTCATAGGTAGGTACTAGGCTATTGGCCCAAGGGCCTATGTAGGCCTAGCCAACAAGTTTCCCTGGCTTATGCCACCCAAGAAAGTTATTTTCCAGTGCCACTATCAAGCAGAGACACAGAAGTGATCCTCGGGGTGTAATTCATATTTCCCATCCACTCATCAAGATTTTTCTTGAAGAGTGCTAATGAAGAACTTTGCTTGACATAGATGGGTAGCCTGTTCCAGAGTATGGGAAGTCTCTGGGACAGGAATCTATCCCTCCAGCATGTCCTGTTTATTGTGATGACAAGGTTTAGGTCCCTAGACCATGTAGCTCGGAGGGATTGGGATTTTTTTAGGTGTAGCATGTCCAACAGCTCTGGGTTTGACATAGCTTTATATGTTAGGCAGGGATCACCTCAAAGTAGGTGATATGCTACAGAGTAAAGCTGGAGTTTTTTGAGACAGTCAGTGTAGGGCATTTGTTTGAGGCCAGTAATCCTCTTTGTGAGGTACTTCTGTGGCCTTTCCAGCTGCTGCAGATGTTTTGTGAGGTACATTCCAAAAGGGGCGTTGTACTCTATAATGGATCTAATGAGTGTCGAGTAGAGGAGAACAATGACCTCTTTTTTCCTGGATGAGAACCCTTTTATAATGAGGTGTGCCACGTAGAAGGACTTCTTGACTACTGTGGCAATGTGACTATCAAAGGAGAGACTACTGTCCACCTGGGTCCCAAGGTCTCTTATCACACATTTGGTGTTAAGTAGATTGCTGCCTGTGTGGTAGTTCATGGGTACAGAGTTTTTACCAAAGGGGATGATACTGCACTTTTTGGCATTGAGCTTGAGGCCATGGCTCTGACACCAGGCATCTGTTTCAGCGAGGCCCTTCTGTAGTATGTCCACATCATTTGGGGACTTAACTATGGCTCCTAGTTTGCAGTCATCTGTGAACTTCATTAGCCAGATGCCTTCTGTGTTAGCCTGTACTTCAGAGAAGTAGATACCAAACAGGAGAGGTCCCAGGACTGAACCCTGTGGTACTCCACTTGTCACTGGTTTGAGGTCAGATTTTGGAGTCTGCAACCTTTACAGTGTGGGTTCTGTCAGTGAGCCAGTTGGCAACCCATCTTGTGACATAGGGATTTATACCTAGTTTAGTGAGTTTAGCTATAATTCCAGAATGGGGGATGGTGTTGAAAGCCTTGGCGAGGTCAAAATAGACTGTGTAACCCACCTTACCCTCATCTACGGCTTTGGTGACTGCCTCAAAGAAGTCGATCAGGTTCAAGAGGCATGATCTGCCTTTCACAAACCCGATCTGGGTGGGATCCAGAGTTTGGAGGTTACCAATGTCTTTGTTTATGAGTTCCATGAAGATACATTCCATGGCTTTTCAGACCAGGCTTGTCAGGCTAATAGGGCAATAGTTCCCGGGATCAGTGGTGGCTCCCCCTTTGTGGAGTGGGATAACTGTTGCTGTGTGCCATTCAGTGGGCACAAAGCCTGATGCAAGGCTATTATTGAACATGATGTTTAGGTGGGGAGCCGGTTCGTTCTGAAGTTCGTCTAAAACGCAGCCTGGGATGTTGTCCGGTCCCATGGATGCTGTGTTTTTGGCTGAAGAGAGTGCAGCTTTTACCTGCGTAGTTGTGATTACAAGGACTCTGCATTCTTCCTGTATAGATATGGGCCCTTTAGGGGGTGAGGTAAAGTTAGCACTGAACCTATCTGCCAGGATGCTGGCAATATCAGTTGGTTCTGTAATTTTTGTGCCGTTGTGCTGTAACTCAGAGCAGATCTGGGTGTTGCCAATGAAATTCCTGACATAGCTATTGAATGCTTTGTGGTTGTCCTTAGAATTAGTGGTGATTTTGTTTTCGTAGCTAGCTTTGGAGGATATTATAAGGAAACTCAGCTTCTTACTGAGGCTGACCAGGGAGCTTCTCCACTCATAGGATTTTACTCTCTTTTACAACAGTTTCTTCCTTCTGTTGTACAGTTTGTTTATGGCAGGGGACCACCTGATTGGTTTCCTTTTTTGGAGGATAGCGTCTTGGCTCTGTTTGGGATAGCACGATCCATGCACTCGTGTAGGATTCAGCAGTTGTAACTGTATTGTCCATCTGCATGGGTGTCATGAAATTCACTACTTCTGTCTTAAGAAGCATGAAGTTGGCTTTGGAGAATTTTTTTACTGTGGTTTCCTTAATGGGGGGTGGGGGTGGGATGACACTACAAGTTTTCTCAATGTGTCTAGTGATAGCCTTCTGCTAGACCCGGGGAATTCAGGTTTTCCCCTTCTTAGATGATTTGCTAATCCAGGCTAATTCTTTACAGATCTTACTGCAACATCTCCAGTTCACCCTCAACATCCTCTTGCAACTGGGGATTACTGTCAGCTACAAAAAGTCCTACCTGCAGGCCACTCAGAACCTAGTCTTTCTGGACTGCAGATGGGACAGCAGATGAATACAGGCTTACTTGCCTCAGGAAAAAGTGCAGAACCTTACAAATAACTTTCACAGGCTTTCCCCCTTTGACCAGTGCTCGGCCAGGTAAATCCTAAGAGCTCTTGGTTTCATGGTAGCAACTATCCCAGTGCTCTTGGTTTCATGGTAGCAACTATCCCAGTGTTCCCCCTAACCAAGTAAAATATGAGGAAAATTCAGTGGTACCTGAAAACAGTATGGGCTCAGCACTCTCACCCAGTAGAAATACTGATTCTTCTCATATTTTCTCTCAGGAAGGAGCTCTCATGGTGGGTAGCCCAGGTGAAACTCAACACAGTGCATCCCTTCGTCCAACCAGCCCCAGTTCAGGAGATGTACACAAATACCTCGGATAAGGCCTGGGTGGGCCTGGAAAGGCACCCACAGAGTACAGGACAGATGGCAACCCAAACTCCAAACGAAACACATCAGCCTGAAAGAGATGAGGACCCACAGCCAAACTGTTCAGGTTTTATCACACATCTAGACAACACAACAGTCATGTGGTACATAAACAAGCAAAGAGGAGCCAGGTGGTTTGAAGAGTGGCACAGATGGCCTGAGATCTGGCCACCCAGAAGAGCACGTCTCTACTCTAAATGTACATCAAATTACAGGACAGTGTGCTTGCAAGCTCTTTAAGCAGGAACTTAGCGGACCCTCACAAATGGACCCTGAACACACAAGTCTTCGTGGACATCCTTCACTGTTGGGGGCACTTCTGATAGATTTGCTTGCCTCAGGGAACAAAAACAACCTCCCCCCTCTTTTGCAGCAGGAACCCTTGCCCCTCAGCATGGAGGACAGATGCTTTCTCCCTTCAGTGGACAAGGAAGTTTCTCAATGCTTCCCCTCACTACCTCTTATTGTAAGGATTCTACTAAACATCCAAAAACAAAACTATTAATAGTGGGCCCACTTTGGCCAGAACAGCATTGGCTCTGCCTTCTTTATCATCTGGCTAAGGGCAAACACTGCATACTAACACACAGGGAGGATCTCATCGTACAGCAAAAAAGATCATTGCTACATCCCAGTCTGTCATTCCTAAACCTAAGCCAGTGGAGGATAGGGTTTTGATTCCTTTCTGGTACCAGTTTTCAGATGTAATTAGGGTCCTCCAAGAAACAAATAGACCACCACTCAGAAATCCTAAATAGCCAAATGGAAGAAATTTTCTTTCTAGTGCCATAGAAGTAACAAGGGCTCCAACATATCAGTGGTACCTGCCATTTTAAAGTACTTGTGTAAGCTCATGGATGCAGGTCTGGCTTACTCCATTAAAGACCACTTTTTGGCGATCTCTGCCTGCTATATCTAGACCTGAAGTCGAACAGTTTATTAAAGGGGTTCTGTATCTTAGACCACCAAGGAAGCCTGTACCCCCTCCTTGGGACCTCAAATTCGTGCTGGAAAAGCTTACTTTACAGCAGCCTCAGCAAATCTCAAGAGTATTCTATTTCTGACTTTCACTTCTGTGAGGAGAGTCTCAGTGCTACAGGGACTCATAGCTATTCCTCCCTGTCTTATTTTTCACAAGGACATGGTGACCCTCAGGGTTTAATTTCTCTTTCCTGCCAATAATCGTGAACAAGCCTGTATCTCATCCAGGCTATCAATCTGCCTACTTTCCCCCACAACCCACAGAAGATGGAGAAAGACTCTCATTCTTTAGACATGCACAGACAGCTGAGGTATTATCTGGACAAGACTAAACCTATTAATTAGTAAGTCAGATCAAACTGTTTGTCTCATTCAAGGATGCAAAACTAGGCCAGTCAGTATGTAAACAAACAGTTGCAAATTGGATATCTAAATCCATCTGCTTTTGTTATTGTCTTCATGCAAATACTTACCTTCATGCCCCCAAGCTTATTCTACCAGGACAGTGGCATCCTCAGGGGCCTTCTACAAAGGGGTTGCTTCCAAGGCTATATTGGACACTGCCACCTGGTCATCTATACACATTCACTAGACATAAAAGGATTGATGACTTTTCAAGGTTCAGGGCTGCTTTCACTGGGTCAGTCCTTTCTGGTCATTTGGAAAGCTACTATATCAATTAGCCGACCCCCCCCCCTTACTTTCCCTTCAGCTCTGGGAATCGCCTATTTGTTTGGAATACTGCAACAGTGATTCCCATCAGGACATAGTACAGTTTGATTGATATGTGGATTTAAACAGAAAATGTCAATTGAGAACAAAAATATCCTAACCCCGCCAAGTCTCAGTGTTAATAGATTGCAGCCTGTACCACCTAATTGTCTTTAAGTACCCTCCTAAGAGCGTCCTTGCAAGAAGCAGCAAATAGACATGTTGTGAGTATTGGGTGAGAACTGATAGACTTGATGTTATAGAGGGGACTCCAAATCAGATAAAATAAAAGCAATGAGAAACTGATGAGAGGTGACCCTGAGGAGTGGTCTTGCTAGGATTTCATCTTCAATGGTATTAACCTTGCTTTTGAATTTTTATGTAAAAAGCATCATCCAAAGTGGGGAAAGGAGGATTAATTTTATTGATTTTTATTTATTTTTTGTGGAGTACTATTACCCATCACTTTCACCTCATGTTGATATCAAGAGACTTGTTACATGTGATTGATACCTTACATATGATTAATACCTGACTTCTCTGCATTCACTATCTTCATCCCTGGCAGAGTGGTAATGTTCTTGGCACTTCATATGATAATGATGCTGTGTGAGGCATCATCCTGTTTGTAACACCTCAGTGGTTATACTTATGACAGCCTATTATTAGAGCAGTAGCTGGCCACTATGGAGGGGTAATCTAGAAAAGCTGTAGGAGGACAGGAGGTTTACTCACTGGATTAGTTAATACTAGTATTTCATGGTAGAAGGATATATACGAGTGCCCTGTGCAGGTCAGGATGAATTCAGCCACATGACTAACTTACAAAAGATTAGGCATTGTTTTCGAAATAATGCCATGGTTTATCCTTGGAGAAAGCCTTATACCAGAGGGAGATGCACAGTATAAGTTGAAACCACATTAGAGGTTAATCTAAATACATCTAAATATCCAGAAAGTTTTTGCTTGGAAAGTGTAATTTCTCTTTCATAATTCTTGTTTTAGTCTTCAAATTATGCTTTTTTTCCCTTCTGGAATTAAAACAGGTCACATTTCAGAGGCACACTTTAATGCAGCCTGTACCAATCTGTGGAGGATTTTTTTACTCACGTATTCAAACAACTGCTTGGGAAAGGGAGACTATGATCATTTTAAGTATGGTTTATTTTCTTCATGAGATTCTTGTTCAGTTCTGCAAATCTTTGTCCAATATGTTTCTGGGCAGAGTTGATTGATTTTCACCACGTTAGGAAAAAAAAAAAAACAGTGCCCCTCCCCTCATGCCACACTTTATAGGCAGAAGGTTGTACCCCCTAACACCTCCCAAGTCTAATAATCAACTCAGTGGTCATTTAAAGATTTAAGAGAAAGGTGATTTATTCCATTGCAGCAGCCGTGAATGTCATAAAAAGTCAGAGTATAGTACCATCCAGCAAAATATTTGCAAAGTAAACAACTTCCGTAGTCATGATGAGATTAATTTGAATTGCAGTTTTGGCCTGAGAGTGGAATTATTTAGCCTGCTGGCAACTGAGTAGAGGCCACTTGATCACCAAAGCTAACATAGTTAGCAGTTTAATATTCTGCCAATTGTACATTTCTGTTGAGTCAGCTAATTTCATTTTTCCTCCTCAAATTTACAACTTAGAGCCACATTAATGTTTCTCTACCCAGACTTAGAACCTTGATTTTGTTTTGGAAAAGTTGACCCTGCCTGTTTGTGAACAGACAGTGCTTGTTGTCATGCATAGGTTTCCATATTCACTATTTGCACTTTCCATGTAAATTTTGGATCTTGTACTGTTTAATGCAAGTAGTCGTTCTGTGACTGACTTGTAAGCGGAATCATTTTCCTCTAATCTCAAGTTTTTACTTTTGTTAGTGTCAGTGTGATTTTTACTCACCTTCATGTTTTATTTTCCTGAACAAGTTAGTCAAGGGAAGGACTGTTCCTTGCAGAGAGCAGAACAAGGAGTGTGTTGAAGTATTATTTTCTCACTCGGCATTAGGTGATATTAAAAACATTTTCCTGTTTGCCATTTTTCATGCAGGAAAAACAGGGTTGCCAACTGTCAAGTAAACAGATAGAGTCAAAACTTGCTTTACTTGAGGGGTGGGTACAACGGTGGCATAATTCCATGGATTACTGCTATGACCGCTTATCTGAAAATATGCCATGGTATCATTGAGGCTTAACTGTGGCTTCTGTCCAAAGAAGACTTTTGGCGGTTGTTTTCTGAAGTATTGTTTTTCTAGTGTCAAGATATGTACAATACTAAAAATGGCAGTTTTCTTCTGCACTAGCCTCACGTTAAGGTTTTCAAAATTTTGTGTATTCAAGAAAATGGTGTTAAAAGCCATGGCTTTTTTAAACTCATGACTCTCAAACTGTGTGAGGTGGCTAGAGGGATGTGTGCGTGTTGGGGTTGATTTAATATTTTTAGCTTTTGATTTTGAAACTATGGCAAGCTTTATTTTAGTATTGGTTAAGCGTGTGAACCCACTAGGCAACATTTGGTTGTTTTGGGGAATACCGAGGAGCACTACTGTGCTTAGAATTGCATAGTAGGCAAGTGGAAGACGAAAGGAAGCAAACCCAGCACTTAAAGGTGAAGCTGATTAGCAGATTGTAGTCTCAGTCTTCTGTGCTAAAACTGCCAGACTAAATAAATGTCGCAGCTGACAAGATTCCTGTTAGTCGAGAGTTTGATTTGAGTTTTGTTCCTAACATCAAAGGATATTAGAATAATTTTTGTATCTGTCCCAGTAGGTTCTTGAGGTGTTGTACATGCATCCTCCATTCACAGTACTAAAGTTGTGTACTTAGAACATGTCATTAGTTTCAAATGCCACATAATTTAATTCATTTCTCCAACGTCAAATTTAGGAAGGATTGATGTAAAGATCACTGGCTGGAATTTAGAGAGATGCTCCCACTGTTGCATAAAGTGCCTACCACATGTATGCCAGTTTATGCAGTAGCAGGAAGAATGATTCATAAGTAGCGTTAGCCACAATGAGGAGGCCCTTATTATTGCCTAATTTGCATGTTTCTGAGTCACTGATTATTACCGCTGGTGCAAAAGTTACTGTGATGGTAATTAACTCTGAAGCCCATACGTCCTCTCACACAAAAACAAACATTTATGCACATACACACCCAAAGACATCCTCTCAACATCACAGTCCTTCCCTCCATACTCAGACTGACTCATGGACATATGCATCCTTTCATGCCCCAATAAACACATCCACACTCAACATCCACTAGTAAGCCTCCCTACTGCAATCACCCAGGCAGACACACACAGTCACCCTAGTCCATGTATACCCCTGCAGTCATGCACTGCTGCAGGCAGGCAGACACACACACACACACACACACACACACACACACACACACACACACACACACACACACACGCACACGCACACCACAATTGCTATCCCTCTGAACTTTGCTAAACTTAACTGTAACATAAATTCTCCCACTAATTACAGTGAGTGACTGCAGCATTTTTGCCGATTTCTTTTTCATGGCTGACTGTGCGTATTTATACAGCTGAGCAATTCAATAAATCACTCGACAGTATAAATGTGTTACCGCTGACATTCTGGAGTGGAGCGTGGCTAATTAGCATTAGCTGCTCTCGCAAAATGCTTCATTATCAAGTAACACAGCTTGTAGGACCACCCACCATGGTGATTCTTCTGATTGTAGAAAATCATTGAGGTGGGATGGCCTATTGATCAGAAAGGGTTATTCTGAGGGTTTAACCAGTTATGGTTGGGCTTACCACTCGCCATAACTTGGAACTTGAGTATTTTTTCCCCCTAAGCAAAGCAGACTGATTATTAGGTTTAGTTCACTGTCATAATAATCATTTGTTGGTTGTCTTTGTATTTTTTGAATACTTGTACTGTATGATTTATATATACAATTTATTTAAACCTGTTAAAATTTACAATTTTAGAGGTACATTAAAAAAAGCATGAGAAGAAACAGCAGATATAAGAAATTAAAGGCCCTGTATATTTTCTGGTATATGTCTTTTAACTCTTGCAGGTAATGTTTATGTGAGCTGTGTGTTAACAAGCTCTTCATAAGCTTTCTCCCGAACTTCTCTACTTTCCTGTATGTTTAACAGCTTTTATGCCGAGTCTTCTCTCTTGAGCATTAGGAGATCTACGCTTTCTATTGACTTATCTATTTTTTTCCACATTCTGTCTGTATATGCCCCAAGTGAAATGCCTTCTGTCGATAGAATGGCCACAGTAAGACAATTTTTCTGTGTTGAACTTTTTAACAGAATCCTACTTTGCTGGTCTACTTTCCCTTTACTACCTTTAGTTGTTAGACTAACAAAAGTTCCTTTTTCATTTGTTTCATGCTGGGCAGTTATCACTACCTTTCTAGTTTTTGTATTACTGATGCAGTTAGGTTGGATTTTGGCAAGCAGAAACAGAAGAGAAGAAATGCCTGTCTTGTAACCTAAGTTCTATAAGATGTTCCATAGAGCTTCCTTTATTAGTCAGTCGGAGGGTGCTGCAAAGAAGGATAAGGATTTTTTTTTAGTGGTCTTAATTTCATTTCCAGTAAGCATTTTGAATGACATTTTGGTAACAGTACTTGTACACAAGTGGCAATAGAAATGAAAATTGTTAATATGAAGGTGAACATAGCTAGACATCCCCTAGGGACGAGGTTCATGACAGCAGTTAGGCATGCTCAGCTGATGTATTTTTTAATGGGTCTAATCATGGAATTTCATTGTGTTTATATTCTGTTAAACTGGGATGTAATAAATTGTAATAATTTTTAAGATAGTTATGAACTGCTTTTAATTGAAATAGGTCTCAGAAAGTTATTTTCAAACTGAGTGGTGTATATGGGAGTAGCAGGTTTTGGGCATATGTAACACAAAAGCAACAAACATGTCTTTAAAAAGGTGGATAGGTAGAAGAGGCCTGGTAAGTTGTATAGTGAGTGCTGTCTAATGCTGGGATAAAACTGTTGTGCTGAATTTGAACCTGTCAGTTGCCCCTTTGCTTACTTTTCTACTAAACAAGTCAAGAGAGTCCTCTGCTGGTACCAGCAGAGAAATGCAACCACAAGTGTGAATTTAACTGCTTGCTCCAAATATATTTTTATTGTATAATACTGTTGTTTAAGCTCATTTTAGAAATAAACAATGTCAGAGTTCCTAGCATTATAAGTTCCATTTATTTATTCATTTTCATTGTTTAATATCAGTAACTTAATTCCTAAGTAGATTTATGCAGAATTTCAGAAATGTCTTAATTTCAAAACAGATGGTAATGCCAAGTTTCTTTAATATGGTTATCAAAAGAGGTGCCCGTTAAATAAATTATTTCATTCATAAAATGATGGTGTGGACATTTATAAGCTAGCCATTCCTTGGAAAACAGGATAACATTGCTCATGGGCAGTGCATACGAATATTTCTCTCAACTTTTATTGTTGCCCTCCCGCAGAAAAAACCCACACCCACACAAATGAGTGCATTTCAGGCACTTTTTGATTACTGTTATTATTCTACTGGTGATCCTTTTTAACAAAGCTTTCTACTGAGTAGCCGTAAGTCGGTTAAATTCTGCCACTCACACAGTTTTGTTGCTGTGCAGCACTTCCTCAAGAGAGAGACAAGTTTACTTGTCTTTTATGGGCCCTTTGTAGCAGGAGGGTAGAGCTGATAGCTTATTTTGTTGCCTGACTTGGTATTGACCTGACTATCTGATGTTATATGAACATACAGACATCTCTAGGGTGAGATACCAGTACTAGTCTAAATCAATAAAAAAGTGGAAACAGGACCATATATTCAGTGCTTTTTTAAAACCAGAAACATGTTGGATAAGCTACGCTCCTTTAGTCTGTTGAAATACTCACATTACAGCTGTCTCAAAGAAGAAATCAAAGAGCATCTTAATTGACTGTGTTGCTTATATTCAGTGCCATATTCATTTGGTGGCTTTTGGACCTGTAAGCATCATTGCTACTTGTAATTCCATATTCAAAAGACTGCTTTCATTTACCAAACACTAACAATTCATATGTAATACTTCTAAAGCATGAAATTGAGTCCACCCTCGCCTAGGAATATGGTGCCTTCTTTGACTAAATATTCCTGATTCCACTCTCATTTGGAAAGCAGTGTCCTCTGCATATACTGACACCTACCAGGGCATCCACTGAGTAATCCTTGGACACCACTGCAGTCCTACTGTCATCTGCATTGCATCCGGGCTTGGGATTGCATTGCTTCAGTATTACCTAGCTTATATGTGAAAATCACTGATTGGAAGAATTTATTGGTGAAATATCATTGAAACCATAGTGTAAATACATTAACGAGTTGTACTTGAAAAGTTCTATGGAGCAGGAATATGCACCTTCACATTGCAAGCTGCTTGCCAAAGTTGTCCCCACTGCTTTTTTTAATGTGGTGATGAGACATTATAGTTATTGTTAATAAGGACTATAAACCAGTTTTCATTTTTGGTTACATAACTTAAGCAATATCAAGCAGAATAGTGGAGGACACTTGTATGTCCCAAATCCATGGCATGGGTAGTATAGCGTATTTAGTAGTAAATGAACATTCTTCATTAATTTTGTAAACAACTTCAAAATAATTCTGACTGGTACTTCTATCCTAGCATTACTGGTTTTTGTCATGCTCTTCACTGAGCTCCACTTGCACCTCCCACTGTGTGGCTGATATTGCCTTATTTCTGTCATTCGTATTACATTTTCAAATCTGAGTATACATAACAAGAGGATAGCTCCATTATACTGAGTTGTAACAGAAGGCAAAACAAACTGTAGAGGACATTAAACACCTATGAACTTTATGTTATGTAAATATTCACTGTACATATATGCTGCCTCAGACAGTTTTAGAAATTAGAGTTAAAATTATTATTTTAAATACTTCATGTTACACAGTGGAAGCTTTACAATGTTAACACATTGACAATGTGCCCCTATGAGTTGACCCAGTTGTTTGTGATTTGGGAACTTATGTGGACAGTGATCTAAGTTTTATCCAACATGTGTCTGTTGTTATAAGAATGTCCTTATGTATTGCACAGCTTATAAACAAAGAGATTGCATCTAGATCTAGGGATGTCATTGCCCCCCTTTGCTCAGCCCTAATTAATGTAATGCCCCCTTTAACATGCATCTGTCCAGGACAGATGCAGCTAATAAAAGGATACAAGGCCTAAGCAACATGCCCTGCATTGACCGACTCAAAGTCCTGTCGATGTATTCTGTATCTTACAGACTACTAAGAGCTGACCTGTGTTTGCCATGTAAGGCATCCTCTGACTTAGTACGGATGGATTTGTTGTACATCAGCAAGTCAGATGGCACCAGAAATACTCAGTCTGTGCATCTAAACGTCTTCAGCAACATCAGCAGAATGGTTTGGAGGGACAGGTATGTGTCTCAGATGATACCACTGCTCTGGAACAGACTCCCCATCCACATAAAACAAAGTTCATCCCTGCCCATATTGAAGTGCAACTTGAATCTATGGATGGGTAACAGAAAATTTACCCCAGGACTGCCCCCTATGCTACTAATGGACAGTGGCAGCTCCTCAGTGCTTTACCCCATTCATGGGTCTTCCAAATTATCTGTGGTATGATCCCAGTTATTCTCATTAGGGGTAGTATATAAATATTGACCATGGGATGGTTAAAGCCAGTTTTAACCAAACTGGATAGGTTAATTTGAGTACAAAAAGGAAAACTGGCTAGTCTTAAAATGTCCCACAGGAGTAGCTAGCCTACTTTCCTATGAACCTATGTAAGAGTTGCCTGAGGGAATATCCATAAATCTGCATATTTTCCACTGTTTATAGGTCAGAATAATAAGGGTCTTTCTGTGCTTAGTCAGATATCAGTTAAAGCCCTTTGCGAAGGCTTAACAGTTCCTTAAATATATGGTCATATGACGCATCAATTAGTGGTTACAACACTTCCTGTTGAACAATTGGTAAAAAACAAACATACCTCCTGAAAACTAATATACCTTATATTTGTACCCAATGAGAAACAAAGTCTAAAATTTCCTTTCCTAGATCATTAATATTTGCACTTCCAAATCCATTTCTTCTCCTTCAGATTATCATTTCGAAGAAAACATCACATTGAAATAATCCTGTTACCTCAATAATAACTAAAAGTGGCTGATATTGCTTAACGTGCAATTGCTGTTGTACAGTTAAACAGGTGGCAAAGGGTCCGTGTATGCAAAAATACTTAATTCTGTCCAGGTGTGACTCCTGTTGATGGACTGAGTCTTGTTGGACTTCAGGAGACTGCAGTATCTGGAACAGTTTGAGTAGAACAAGACAATTTAATTGTTATTTATTTTAAGCCAAGCAGCAAGTTATTGAAGATGTTCATTTCAGTTAATCACTAACTTGCAAGGCAACTCCATGTTACATGTTTTGTTAGGTGGAGAAAGATGTTTACCATAGTTTATTGCCTTTAGGCTGGTATGGGAGTGACCTGTGTGGCTTACTGACATGGAAAGGTTGTCTGTCATTGTTTTAAATGATAAGAAATACATACATTTCTCTATTTACTTAACACAGGCAAATAACTAATACACAAAATCAAAAATGTTTTATTCTTTTATGTGCTACAGAAAAGGGACTATTTATTTTTTTGTCCCTGAAATTGATGTTTTCAGACATTTAAAATTTCATATATAGCAAGAAAAACGTTATTGGTAGTTGGGCGGCCACGGTGGTGCAGCGGTTAGCGTTGCCGCCTCACAGCAAGAGGTTCTCCGGTTCGATCCACGGCTGGGCTGCCTTCTGTGTGGAGTCTGCATGTCCTCCCTGTGGTTGCGTGGGTTTCTTCTGGCTGCTCCGGTTTCCTCCCACATCCCAAAGACATGCTGTAGGTGGATTGGACACTAAATTGGCCCTAGATGTGAGTGTGTGCGTGTGTGCCTTCCGTGGAAGGTTGAGCGCCGGGCTGGCAACTCGGCACCGTAAAACTCCACTGCCAATCATGAGTGGACAGTGATCCGCTGTGGCGACCCCTAACCGGGAAAAGCCGAAAGAAGAAGAAGATGAACTCCAGGTCAAAAATCTGCAGTTGTTTTGATGTCCTTCAAGAATGCAACTGCAGTCATAACATATGGGTTGTCCTGCCTCAGGCAGCCCTCGGTCGGCCGGATTCCAAAGTCTGGGTCCGACGTCGGCTGATGTTGCATTTCTCTCCGACGTCAGAGCGGCTGGAGTACATAAGCATCAGCCGACACCATCTTCTTCAGTCTTTCTTGCCGCGCGGTGCCCGAAGCAGAAGCAGTTCGCAAGTGCCGGTCGGTCAGCTCCTGTATTCTTTGAATCCGAAGTCATCAAAAAGCTAAGTACCACGTTGGGGACCTTTTCTTGCCTCAGCCGATGTCAGAAATTACTGAAAAAGTAAATAATTGTTTGTCTTGTGGTAAACAAATACCTCATAAGGATTTCCACTCTTACTGCCTTCCTTGCCTTGGCCCAGACCACGACGTCTCTGCCTGTGCCGCCTGTGCTCGCTTCAATAAGCGCACTCTAAGGCGCCGGGCAGAGTTCGCTGAAGACTTTTTCGGCGAAAAATTCGATTATACAATGCCGTCGGAACTACCGACATCGTAGACTCCTAAGAAACGAAAAGACCGGGACCGACATCCTCGGTCCGCATCTTCCTCTGACACCACGCCAAAACCTACCTCGAGTGCCCCGGTTCCCTCTGAGGCGGTTATTTCACCGCTCCGAACCGAATACACCGCAATACCGATACCAGAGACCACACCGATGCCAGTTATTGATTTTCCTCCGGATACTGAAACCGAGGAAATGCCTGAGACCATTGCTGTGGATAAGGTCACTCCTGCACGTGGCGCTACTAGGCCTCCCATGTCCATGTCTATCAAGGCCTACACACGTGCTAAGGCAGCCAGCAAGACCAAGCACCTTACTGCTAAAGCCTTACCTCAGCCTACTCCTGAAACACAAATCATGACTATGGCCGCAGACTTAATTTCCATGATCAGAGGTTCCCAGGCCCATCCTGAGAGAGGATCCCAGCCTCCTCCTGATAAGAGGCCCAGGGCTGAACCCTCTGACCCTCTCCCTTCAGATGAAGATTCTGAGGACTCTGTTCACTCCGATAGTCAGGAAGAGCCCTTCCAGACCTATGAGGACTCAGATGCAGAGGACTCCATCCCCTTGGCCTCCCCTCCTGAGGATATTTCTTTTGGGGAAGTTCTGCATTCCATGAGGGAACATTTTAAGTGGCAAGGCCAGGAATATTCTGATTCCAGAAAGCGCCTTCGAACCTTCCTTAAAAAGCCCCAACACAGGCCCTTAGCTATACCTCCTGTGCTTGATGTTTAGGATGATCTATACTCTGACTCCAGTTTTACCCCTGATACTCTTCCTCCGGCTCCTGCCAAGCCTGATAGATACTACAGGGTCCCAGAAACACATTCTCATTTCTTTAGAGCCCATGCTGTTGATTTAGAAACTATTTCACAGGGGCTAAAAGGGGTTTCAGCTACCACCTCCAAAAATCCTTTGCCTTCCAACAGGGAAGCTAGGTCATTAGAGAGATGGGGAAAGAAGGTTTACACCTCCACTACTTTATCTATGAGAGCTCTCAATTGTCTCTTTCATATGTTTCAATATCAGGATTACCTGTTAGATGACTTACAGAAAACATTGGCCTCTCCTGAACCTTTAGATAGGAAGTCTTTGCAGGAGGCTGTACATAATTCTCAGCAAGTTAGCAATCACTTTCTTCAGTGTGGATATGATGCATTGGAAGCTTCATGTAGGGCAGCTATGACAGGGGCGGTCATTCGTAGACATGCATGGTTAAAAGAACAACCTCTACCAGATCATGTTAAGGCAAAACTTCTTGATGCACCCTTGGAAAAGAACAAGCTTTTGGTGCTAATGCTAAAGATGTGTTAAAGTCCATTGAGGAAAAAGCCAAGTCAGTTCAGACAGTCAAAGATTTCCTCCAGGTTCAGCCACCCAGATTCAGCAGGAATTGGCCTTCTAAAAACTGGTCCTTTCCTAATCCTGAAAGATTTCAAAGGGGCAAAAACAGGCGTGGCCGAGGAAGAGGACAATACAGAGGTTCCTACAGGGGACGACAATGGCAACCAGCAAACCAAAGAAGTGACGCAGGGGTTTCTCCTGCCCCACAGGGACAATCTCAATGACTTTCCTCTACTTCCGCTGACCAAGGAGCAAACAGAAGCTCCTTTGGGCGGAAAATTATCTCTGTTTTCAGACAATAGGCACAGACTGACAAAGGACAAATGGATTTTGGACATTATAGACCAAGGTTACAGGTTCCACTTTCATACATGCCAAGCCTACCACAAAACCAGAGAGCAGAGGCTATCAAGCAAATTTCTCTGCTTGCTCACATCAAGGCAATAGAAAAAGTTCCACAACAAGAACAAGGCCAAGGGTTTTATTCAAGACTGTTCCTTGTTCCAAGAAAAGAAACTCAATGGAGACCAATATTGGATTTGTCCGCATTAAACACTTTCCTTATAGTACCACAGTTCAAAATGCTGACTCTACAGCAACTCCTTCCCATGCTGGGCAAGGGGTCTTGGCTGATTACTCTGGACCTCAAGGAGGCATACCTGCATGTCCCTATCAGACACTGCTGCAGAAGATACTCAGATTTCTTGCAGGGCCAGAGCATTATCAATTCTCAGCATTGCCATTTGGCTTATCTACTGCGCCCAGAGTATTCACAAAATGCCTGGCTTCAGTAATTGCTCATTGCAGGCTCCAGGGGATCCAAATTTACCCGTACCTGGACGACTGCCTCATACAAGCGGACGACAAACTGATTTTGACAAAAAACTTGAATTATGTCATACAATTGCTACAGGCTCTGGGATACACAGTCAACTTCCAAAAGTCAAGACTACAGCCATCCCAGCAAATAACCTTCTTAGGAGCCAGTCTAGACACAGCCTCTCAAATGGCTTACCTGACAGAAGACAAGCAAAAGAAGTTAACTCATTACTTCAAAGGTTTGGCAAAGCTCACCCAGATGACTGCAAGGAGATTCCTACAGGTCCTGGGTTACATGGCATCCTGCATTCTCCTGGTTCCATTAGCAAGACTACACATGAGAAAACTTCAATGGTACCTAAAAAGCTTATCGTCTCAACACAGCAACAATCTAGAGACAACCATTCCGCTCATTCCATGCCTACAAAAGGAATTTCTATGGTGGGCCTCGGCAAGCCAGGCAAACACAGGTTTGTCGTTCAAAAAGCCTCAGATAACACAGACCATGACCACAGACGCCTCAGACCTTGGATGGGGGGCGCACATGGAGGGCAGATGTATTCAAGGACAATGGTCTCCAAAGGAAACACATCTGCATATCAACCAAAAAGAAATGCTGGCAGTAATGCATGCCATCGAGGCCTTTCGGCAACAAGTTCAGCAAGGCCACCTGCTAATACGGACAGACAACACCACTGTGATGTGGTACATAAACAAGCAGGGGGGCACCCATTCTTACCCCCTTTGCAGACTGACAATGAATCTTTGGGAAAAATCACTGAGCCTAAACATACAGTTGCAATCCCAGTTTGTTCCAGGCAAAGACAATGTGCTGGCGGACAGCCTAAGCAGGAATTTCCTAGACCCCCACGAGTGGAGGTTATATCCAGAAATATTCATACGACTCGCCTCGACATGGGGCAGGCCAGAAGTAGACCTATTTGCCTCCCACCTCAATCATCATCTACAAAAGTTCTGTTCAAGGACATATCATCCACAAGCATGGAAAATAGATGCTCTCTCATTCAACTGGAACTTCCTAAAAATCTATGCATTCCCACCTCTGCCACTGATGACCACAGTATTACTAAAGATCAAAGCAGAGAAGCCCAAGGGGATCCTAATAGCTCCAGACTGGCCAAGACAACACTGGTATCCACTACTACGGAGCATATGTCACAACAAAAAGTGGGCCCTTCCCCAATGGCCCCAACTTTTGACTCAACACAACTTCAAGACAGTACATCCCAACATTCAGACGCTGCAGCTAACAGCTTGGGAGATCCCATGAATAACCTCAATCTATCTCTCTCCAAGGAAGTTCAGCGGATACTAACAGAAGCCGAAGACCATCCACCAGAAAGGTTTACTCAGCAAAATGGAAGAGATTCAGCATTTGGAATACCAGCAAGGGTCATGATGCATCATTACTGAACATCCCACTCATTCTGGAATATTTGGCAGATATGCTACAGAATGGACTCTCAGATTCTTCCATAAAAATACATGCTTCAGCTATCTCAGCTAGATACAACACTGATCCACCTGTGTTTTCACATCCTTTGTTAAGGCAATTCCTTAGGGGAATCAAGAATATAAAGCCACCAAGAAAGGCTCCAGTACCAGCTTGGGACCTCAACTTTGTCCTAGAAAAACTGACTCTACCCCCCTTTGAGCCAGCAGCCTCTGTGGACTTACAATTTCTCTCATGGAAGACAGCTTTCCTGTTGGCAAATACGTCAGCAAGAAGGGTTTCGGAATTACAGGCCCTAATGGCAATACCACTGTTCATAACCTTTCACAGAGACAGGGTCCTCCTTACGAACCAACCCTACCTTTCTGCCAAAAGTGGTATCTAGGGTTTCTTTAAATCAAGCAATTCACCTGCCTACCTTCTTTCCCAACCCTGAGAACAAAGTTGAAAGACTGTTGCATACCTTGGACATTCACAGACAACTTCGCTACTACCTGGACAGAACCAAGACCAGTAGGAAGTCTGATCAGCTTTTTGTAGCTTACGCCCCTGGAGTACAAGGAAAAGCAATTTTCAAACAGACTATTTCAAAATGGATTGGACATTGCATCAGATTCTGTTATTCCTTCCATGGAAAGAGTGTACCAGCCAATGTCAGACCACACTCCACCAGAGCTACAGCCACCTCTACAGCATTCTTAAGAGGGGTGCCTACAAAAGACATTCTAGAAGCTGCTACATGGAGCTCCGTGCATACATTCTCGAAACACTACAACCTCCCTTTATATTCCAAATCCAGAGCAGGCTTTGCTTCGGCAGTCCTGCAGGGATTGATAGCTACACCATCCTTTTCTTAGAGCATTCCACCTCCCCCAGCTAAGCTATGGTATTCAACCCATATGTTATGACTGCAGTTGCATTCTTGAAGGACATAGTACAGTTTTGTACCTACCATAAATGTAGATGTCCGATAGATATGCAACTGCAGTTGGGCTTTCCCTCCCTCCTTCCCCTCTATGCCTTGGGTCCACTCCTCTCCCTGTTATCCTTAGCTGGGGATATCTGTTATGGTGTATCTGTTTATTGCTTATTTATTTGTCTGGAAACCTGTTTTTGTCTTCCAATTTGATTACAGCCTTCCTTGGAGGGCACCTGGCATCTGGGGCAAGAAACACTGAAGAAGATGGCGTCGGCTGATGCTTATGTACTCCAGCCGCTCTGACGTCGGAGAAAAATGCGACATCAGCCGACGTCGGACCCAGACTTTGGAATCCGGCCGACCGAGGGCTGCCTGAGGCAGGACAACCCATATGTTATGACTGCAGTTGCATATCTATCGGACATCTACATTTATGGTAGGTACAAAACTGTACTTTTCTCCTGCTGCTAAAAGCACAACCTAAGTGCTAGACTGCTAACATCAAAGGACTCAAAGAAAGTATCTGTGTTTTTTTTTCTTGGAAAGGCTGCAGGCTTTCTGAAAACAAAGTGTAGTTACATGGTCACTATTAAACTGTGGAGTGGCTCCAGGAAATAGGGAGTGTTGCAGTAAAGGTGAAATTGCTGAAAAGAGTACCATAAAACCCTTTGTCTAGAACCCATTCCATCAAAGGGCACCCTGGAGATGTGCAAAGGAAATGCTTCTGTCTTGGGGGGATGGAGGCAGGCTTTGAGTGAAAACAGAGTGCTTTGCTGGATCACCATTAAACATGCATTGATGTGTTTTTTGGGGGGGTAATAATATTCACGTGGGACAAAAAGATGAAATTCACTACTGTGGACATTATTTTTTGTTCACTTTCATCACAGTACATATCAGATGTATAGACAGAATTTGGCTGTCCTTTTTGTATGAAAAAAATAACCATTGCAGCTTTCATTTCTGCACATTTTATTTCAGTCACAGTAGGCATTCTCTTAAAAGGTGCATTCTACTGAACTAGTGTATTCTAAAAGAATGTGGAGACACAATATGTTTTTGGCTTAAAGGTTTCTGTTTTATCCTTGTAATTTTACAGCCAATAATAGATATATTTAAATTCATTATTTGTTTCACAATAGAATTGCTCATTTTTACTTTTTCTCACATGGCAAAATCCTTAATGCATAAAAATAGTAAATACTTTTTCCTTTATGACATAAGAACTGAAACTACAATTTACTTATCATTGAAAGTATTTCTCAGCATCTTAAATGTAAGTAAAGAAAAAAAGAAAGAAAACCTTTACTGGGAACTGTAATTTAACACTCCAAACTTCAGCATGCAGCTTTTCCATTACCTCGTTCAGGTGCATTGTAAAACATGTTTTTAGAAAATGCTAAGCTTTTTTATAAATATAAATTTATGGTGGTAATCTCCTCAAAGGACTACATAGCAATCAGTTTGACTCTAAAGCCACAAACACAGCATCCATGGGACCGGACAACATCCCAGGCTGCATTTTACATGAACTTCAGAATGAAGTGGCTCCCCACCTAAGCACCATGTTCAATCATAGCCTCACGTCAGGCTTTGTGCCCACTGAATGGCGCACAGCAACAGTTATCCCACTCCACAAAGGGGGAGCCACCACTGATCCTGGGAACTATCTCCTTATTAGCCTGACAAGCCTGGTCTGCAAGGCCATGGAACGTATCATCATGGAATTCATAAACAAAGACATTGGTAACCTCCAAACTCTGGACCCCGTCAGTTCGGGTTTGTGAAAGACAGATCATGCCTCCTGAACCTCGCCGACTTCTTTGAGGCAGTCACCAAAGCCATAGACAAGGGTAAGGTGGTTCACACAGCCTATCTTGACCTCACCAAGGCTTTTGACACCATCCCCCATTCTGGAATTATAGCTAAACTCACTAAACTAGGTATAAATCCCTATGTCACAAGATGGGTTGCCAAAAGGCTCACTGACAGAACCCACACTGTAAAAGTTGCAGACTCCAAATCTGACTTCAAACCAGTGACAAGTGAAGTACCACAGGGTTCAGTCTTGGGACCTCTCCTGTTTGATATCTACTTCTCTGAAGTACAGGCTAACACAGAAGGCCTCTGGCTAATGAAGTTCGCAGATGACTGCAAACTAGGAACTATAGTCGAGTCCCCAAATGATGTGAACATCCTACAGAAGGGCCTCACTGAGACAGATGCCTGGTGTCAGAGCCATGGCCTCAAGCTCAGTGCCAAAAATTGCATTGTTATCCCCTTTGGTAAAAACTCTGTACCCATGAACTACCACATAGGTGGCAGTCTTCTTAACGCTGAATGTGTGATAAGAGACCTTGTGACCCATGTGGACAGTAGTCTCTCCTTTGATAATCACATTGCCACAGTAGTCAGGAAATCCTTCTGTGTGGCACACCTCATCACAAAAGGGTTCTCATCCAGGAAAAAAGAGGTCATTGTTCCTCTCTACTTGACGCTCATTAGACCCACTATAGAGTACAACGACCCTTTTGGAATGTACCTCACAAGACATCTGCAGCAGCTGGAAAGGCCACAGAAGTACCTTACAAAGAGGATTACTGGCCTCAAACAGATGGCCTACACTGACTGTCTCAAAAAGTTCCAGCTTTACTGTGTAGCATATCGCCTACTCTGAGGTGATCTCTGCCTAACATATAAAGCTATGTCAAACCCAGAGCTGTTGGACATGCTACACCTAAAGAAATCCCAATCCCTCCGAGCTACATGGTCTAGGGACCTAAACCTTGTTACCACAATAAACAGGACATGCTGGAGGGATAGATTCCTGTCCCCGAGACTTCCCATACTCTGGAACAAGCTACCCATCTTTGTCAAGCAAAGTTCCTCATTAACACTCTTCAAGAAAAATCTTGATGAGTGGATGGGAAATAGGAAATACACCCCGGGGATCACTTCTGTGGCTCTTCTCAACAGGGACACAGGAAATTAACTTTCTTGGGTTGGCGTAAGCCAGGGAACTTTGTTGGGTAGGCTTACTTAGGCCCTTGGGCAGTACCTACCTATGTGCCTGGCTGTCATGTACTTTGTTTCCATTTAGCATAGGTGTTGTGACTTCTCATGTTAGCCAGTCCAGCATTACCCCAGAATGTGTCTTTGCTGAGTTGTCATTGCAATAGAAATAAATATCTTGTATATTTCGTAAGGAATGTCAACATTTTATCTTAGTGTTGGCATTCCCACAAATATATGTACAGAGGGAAACAGTTTTCAAATGTCAAGTTCAGGGTTGAATGGCTATTGTAGTTGCATTTTGTAACTGTGTATTCTGTTGTGCTCTTCTAAAAAAATATTAACATTTACAATAGGGACTGACATATATGGCTTTTCATACATAGGAGGTGCCAGGTATAGGATTTTGTAGGCATTATACTACCATGATGTTCATCGTGCATACAGCTGCAGTCATAACAGATGGGTTCTCCTGCCGTCAGGCAGGTCCTCTGTCGACCTAATTCCAACGTCTAGGTCCGGCGTCAGTTGTCGTCGCTTCTTCCCTGACGTCAGTGCGACAGGGGTATAAAAGAACCATCCGACGCCATTTTCTTCAGTCTTTCTTGCCATGCGGTGCCCGAAGCAGAAGCAGTTCGCAAGTGCCGGTCGGCCAGCTCCTGAGATTACGAAAATTTTGCAACCAAAGTCTTCTTGAAAGCTAAGTACCCCATTGGGGAAACTTTTCTTGCCTCAGACCGATGTCAGACAAAGTTAATAATTGTATTTCATGTGGGAAGCAAATACCGCATAAGGATTTTCATTCCCTCTGCATTCCTTGCTTAGGCCCAGACCACGACGTCTCGGCCTGTCGTTTTTGTGCTACATTCAACAGACGCACCATTAAGCGTTGGGCGGAGTTCGCTCAACATTATTTTGGCAAAAAATTTAATTACATTATGTCATCAGATACTCCGACTCCAGTTTTGAGTAAAAGACGCAAAGATAAGGACCGACATACGAGGTCCGCGGCTTCTACCGACACCACGCCAAAGCCGACTACAGGTGGTCCGGTTCTCAGTGAGGCGCCTACGCAGCCCCTGACTACCGACGACGCTTCATTGGCAGTGTCTTCTGTACCCGAGGTCGCAGGCTCCTCGGCCCACACCCCGACTACCGATACCGAGGCCACTCTAGGCGGTGAAACTCAGAGTTTAGACAGGTCTGCCACCTCTCAAGGTGTCTTCAGGCCTTCCTCTTCTTTTTCCATCAAGGCTTTCACTAAGTCTAAAGCAGCCATGCATTCTAAGAGACAAGCTCCACCGGGCCCTTCTCCAGGCCCCATACCTAAAAAAACAGATGCTCAAAATGGCTGAGGATTTGATTACTCTTATCAGGGGTTCTCAACCCCCCCCCGGTCAAAAGGCCCAGAGTGGAGGAAGAATCCCCCTCCTTGGACCAGGCCTCCATTATTTCAGAGCACTCTGATGAACAGGAACATTCATACTCCCCTTTTGAAGATTCTGATGCAGAGGAGTCCATTCCCTCTGTCTCCCCCCCTGAGGATTACTCTTTTGGGGAAACCTTGCATACCTTGAGGGAACACTTCCACTGGGAAGGCCAAGAGTACTCAGACTCCAAGAAAAGGCTTAGGGATTTTCTCTTGCTCCCTCAGCACAGGCCTCTGGCTATACCTCCTCTCTTAGACATTCTAGAAGATGTGTATTCGGAGGCCTGCCTTAACCCAGACTCTTTACCTCCAGCCCCAGTCAAGCCTGACAGGTACTACCGGGTTCCTGACTCGCACCAATTCTTATACAAAAGCCATGCGGCTGACCCAGAAACTATCTCAGAGGGCCCCAAGGGAATTAAGGCCTCCACTGCTAAAAATCTATTACCTTCAGAGAGAGATTCCAGAGCTTTAGAAAGGTGGGGAAAAAAGGTATACACCTCGGCCACCTTAACCATGAGGGCATTAAACTGCCAGTTCCATATGTTAAAGTACCAACAGTTTCTGTTATCACAGTTGAGAAGCAAAATGTCACAACCTGAACAACCAGACTTGAAGGAGTTGCAGGATTTGATGCATAGTGCAGAACAAGTGGGTAAACATACCTTGCAATGTGGTTTTGATGCTCTAGAGGCCTTTTGTAGAGCTGCTGTTACAGGATCAGTCATACGTAGACATGCATGGCTCAAGGAGCAAACCTTACCAGATCATGTCAAAGCTAAATTACTAGATGCCCCTCTACAAAAAGATGTATTATTTGGTGTTAAAGCTGAGGAGGTATTAAAGAAAATGGAGGAAAAGGGTAAATCAATGTAAACAGTGAAAGATTTCCTACAGGTACAACCTCCACGTTTCAGTAGAAATTGGCCTTCCAAAAATTGGTCCTTTCCAGCCACGGACAGACCCCAAAGAGGTAGATACAGGCGCCCGAGGGGCAGAGGGCAATCTCAAGGATCGTTTAGAGGCAGACAATGGCAAGCTCCTACACAAAGAGGTGGTGAGGATAGTTCACATCCATTCAGAAAGCAAACCATCCAGAAAGCAAACCCAATGACTTTCCCCTTTGCATGCCAAGCAAGGCTCAAATGGCAGCACCTTTAGGCGGAAAATTGGCATTATTTTCGAAAAATTGGCATATTGTCACAAAAGACAAATGGATCCTGGACATTATAAACAGAGGCTACAGATTCCATTTTCACACCCTTCCAAAAATGAAAGGCATGCCAAACCTGCCACACAATCAAAGGGCAGAGGCACAAAGACAAATTTCATATCTCATGGACATGAAAGCTATTCAAGAGGTACCTACACAAGAACAAGGTCAAGGTTTTTATTCCAGACTATTCCTGGTACCAAGGAAGGGAAAAGATTGGAGACCTATTTTGGACCTATCCATCCTAAACACATTTTTACTCGTGCCAAAATTCAAGATGCTCACATTACAGCAGCTTCTTCCCATGCTGGGCAAGGAGTCTTGGCTGGTAACATTGGACCTCAAGGAGGCATACCTGCATGTTCCAGTCAGACAAGATTGCAGAAGATACCTCAGATTTCTTGCAGGTTCAACCCATTATCAATTCTCTGCATTGCCCTTTGGCTTATCTACTGCGCCCAGAGTATTCACGAAATGCCTGGCATCAGTAATTGCCTACTGCAGACTTCAAGGGATACAAATATACCCATATTTGTACGACTGCCTGATCCAAGCGGACAGCAAGCACATACTTCTCAAACATCTGGCTTTTGTAATAATGTTGTTGAATTCTCTGGGATACACAGTCAACAAAAAGAAATCAAGGCTAATACCACCTCAAAAAATAATTTTCCTGGATGCCAACTTGGACACAAACACCCAGATGGCCTACCTCACGCCAGAGAAACAGGGGCAACTAACTCAATACTTCAGAAAACTAGCAAATTTCACCAGGCTGACTGCAAGGAAAATCCTGCAGGCTCTGGGATTCATGGCATCTTGCATCCTACTAATCCCATGTGCAAAGCTACATATGAGGAAACTTCAATGGTACCTGAAAAACCTATGGTCTCAACACAGCCACAGTTTGGAAACAATAATACCACTGATTCCATGTCTTCAAAAGGAATTTCTGTGGTGGGCTCAAGCATGCCAAAGAAACACAGGTCTCCCATTCTGCAAGCCTCAAGCAAATCAAGTCATCACAACAGATGCCTCGGACTACGCCTGGGGGGCGCACATGACAGATCGGTGCATTCAGGGCAAATGGTCCCAAAAAGAAAAGCACCTACACATCAGTCAAAAGGAAATGCTAGCAGTAATAAATGCTATTATAGCTTTCAAAGACCTTCTGCATCCAGGTCAACTATTGATAAGGACAGACAACACCACAGTAATGTGGTACATAAACAAACAGGGGGGAACCCATTCATACCCCCTATGCAGGCTGGCCATGTCACTTTGGAACATGTCTCTGGAATTACAAATCGAACTTCAAGCACAGTACTTGCCAGGCAAGGAAAACACGCTGGCAGATAACCTAAGCAGAAATATGACAGATCCACACGAATGGAAGTTGCATCCTCAAGTTTTTACAGACATAATTCAAGCATGGGGAAGGCCAGACATAGATCTCTTTGCCTCCCACAAAAATCACCAATTGACAAAATTCTGCTCAAGGACTTATCATCCACAGGCCTGGAGAGTGGACGCTCTCTCTTTCAGTTGGGCAACAATGACAGTTTATGCCTTTCCACCTCTTCCTCTGCTGCCCAAAGTTCTATTAAAAACCAGAGCAGACAGACCAAAGATGATTCTCATTGCTCCAGACTGGCCAAGACAGCACTGGTACCCACTCCTAAGGAGCCTGACACATTCCCCACCATGGACCCTACCTCTAATGCCTCTTATTCTGACTCAGCACAGCTTCAAAACTCTTCACAGTCAGCTGAAAACACTGAATCTGGCCGCGTGGAAGATTCCTTAACTTCACAACAGTCCCTACTCTCCAAGGAGGTGCAGGATGTCATTTTGGAGGCCAGAAGGCCGTCTACTAGAAAGGCTTACTCCGCAAAATGGAAACGGTTTTGTGCCTGGAATGAGAAAAAGGGCCAGAATCCTGGAATACTGAATTTACCTCAAATATTACAGTATCTAGCTGAGCTGCTAAGCAGTGGACTTTCATTCTCCTCCATCAAAATCCATGCCTCAGCCATTTCTGCAGAATACAACACTGATCCTCCTTTATTCTCTCATCCCCTCTTAAGACAGTTCCTCAGAGGGGCTAAGAATATAAAACCCCCAAGGAAACAACCAATACCTGCTTGGGACCTCAATTTCATTCTAGAAAAGCTGACCTTGCCTCCTTTTGAGCCAGCTGCCTCAACAGATTTGCAATATTTGTCCTGGAAAACAGCCTTCCTTCTGGCTATCACCTCAGCTCACAGGGTATCGGAACTACAAGCCCTCATGGCTGTGCAGCCTTTCATCATTTTCCATCAGGACAGAGTTTCCTTATGAACCAATCCGTCCTTTATGCCAAAGGTGGTATCCAGGGTAGCTTTGAATCAGGCTGTCCACTTACCTACTTTTTACCCTAATCCTCAAAACAAAGGGGAGAGACTACTACATTCCTTGGACATCCACAGACAGCTGTGTTATTATTTGGACAGAACAAAGCCTTTCAGAAAATCAGAACAACTCTTTGTGTCCTATGCTATAGGAGCTCAAGGGAAGTCAATTTCCAAACAGACAATCTCAAAATGGATACCCCACTGCATACGCTTTTGTTATTCTTTTCATGGTAAAACTGTGCCTGCAGGCATCACATCTCACTCCACAAGGGCCACAGCTACCTCTGCAGCTTTCCTCAGAGGAGTTTCTACCAAAGATATTTTGGAATCAGCCACTTGGAGTTCTGTGCATACCTTCTCAAAGCACTACCACCTACCATTATACTCCAAAACTAGAGCAGGCTTTGCCACTGCAGTCTTGCAGGGCATCCTGGCTCCTCCTAGTTCCACCTAGTGCCTACCATCCCTTTTTTAGCTTTGGGATTCTACCCATCTGTTATGACTGCAGCTGTATGCACGATGAACATAGTACAGTTTTGTACCTACCATAAATGTAGATGTTCGAGTGCTAATACAGCTGCAGTCCAGGTTTCCCTCCCTCCTTCCCCTCTTGGGACAGGCCTATTGGCTAACACCTCCTCATACAACCTGATTGGGGTATTCATTTATGGTGTATTTGCTTGCAACTACTGTTTTTTGATTATATTGCATTGCATTATTACATAAATTTATGTATTGCCTTCCTTCTGGGGGCACCTGACATCTGGGGCAAGAAAAACTGAAGAAAATGGCGTCGGATGGTTCTTTTATACCCCTGTCGCACTGACGTCAGGGAAGAAGCGACGACAACCGACGCAGGACCTAGACTTTGGAATTTGGCCGACCGAGGACCCACTTGACGGCAGGAGAACCCATCTGTTATGACTGCAGCTGTATTAGCACTTGAACATCTACATTTATGGTAGGTACAAAACTGTACTGTCTGACATGTGTATTATTCTTGGTTTCCATTAGGCATTCTTGTATGCATTCTGCTAACACTGGGTTATGCAGTGCCTGCTCAGAGTTGATCTTTCCTTAGCTGACATTAAACCAGAAACAAAAATCTTCAGTGTTTTACCAAACAAGGTTACTTTTTTTGTGAACAAACCTACATTTTGTGAGATGTCAACTGAATATTGAGGTGAACAGTTTGCTAATGCCACATGCAGTATATGTCCATAATATATATGTAGTAGCAAGTTGTTACAGCTGAAGCACATTCCTATATATTTCAGTAGCCACAAGTATTTCTGTCACTGCAGCTATGTCCTGGCCTAATCTGTGTGCACTGTGAAGGGCAGTGTGCTGTGGTTAAAATCAGAATTGATGTGCATTGCAATCCCTAAGTGTAGATTAGCAATCATGGGTGCATTCTGTACTTGAGTTAATAGTGATACCTCCCCAAATGTTTGATCATGAACTGTTAAAAGAATTTGAAATGCTGTCTCTTGGCCGTTGACATGCAGAGCTATTTTACTGTCTTTGTCTGGAATACTGCATTATACTCCATGTCATTTTCAAGTGGCTGTATCTACTCAGGATGAAAACTGAAGCAAAGGTCCAGATTATGCATGTGCTAAACTGTCAATACACTTTAAGCAAAATTATGTATGTTTCTCAAGAAAACTTTTTTCTCTCTTTTTTCATGTCACGATTCAAACTTCATGTTTTGACTCAATTCACATTGGTGAGCTAGAGGATCTGATAAGTACATGAAGTTTATTCTCATACATTGGATTATTTGCTGTTTGTACTATAATGAAGTGTGATGAGGGGTAGCCAATGCTCAAGCTTAGAGAGTAGCGCATTTATTGCCAGAGTTGTGTGTTATGTTGGGGGAAAAATTAGATAACTTTATAAAAAGCTTTATTTGGGCTAACACATTGCTTGCTCCTAAGTCAAGTGTTGTATCCTTTAAAGGGCCAGTGTACATTTGTTATTTAGCACTTGGAATACTGCAATTATAGGTTCATAGATTATAGGTTCATAGATTACTACTAAGCTAACTGCCCTTGTGAGCCATTTTAAGCTTAGCCAATTATCCCTTGTGAGACTCAAACCCTGCACCTTGTGTTTGTAAAGCAAACACCTTAACCATTATGAGGTGCTTTTGCAATATTTTGGGGCGTGGCAAACATCACTACTCCTGATTTCTCTAGATTTATTGCTAGTGTTTTGTCAGCTGTCCAGTTGTAGCGTTTACTAAAACTGTCCCGCAGTTTGACTTCCAAGTTTGTAATTGACTTATCAACTTAAATTATCGCAAACCCTTCTGCACATATATAGTTACACTAAGATCAAGTAAATTCAGTGGTAGGACATTAGCAAAAAAAGAAAATAGTAAATGGTCTAACACTTGCTCTGAAAGCGATTTTTTTCTGAGAAGGTTGAGTCATAGTAGACCTGAAAAATTTATCTGTAACAAAATTTGTAAACCACTCAACAGTGCATGCCCCAACATAGAGATTTCTCATTTTAAATACAAGGTTATGTTTTTCAGTCTCAAATGCCTTGTTCATGTTAGTGAATATTCCAGCAATTCGGGACCCCATCCTTCACATTACAATAAACTGAGTTTGTTACAATACAGAGTGCAATGTGAGTCCTGAATCATTTTCAAAATCCCTGTTGACCACCACTTCGCAGTTCATAATCATTTATGTGGCTGAAAAATAGTTTTAGCTTTTCCAGATTTTTTTCTTAAATAGACAGAAGTTTGTTATATTGTGTAATCCTTTGTACAGTGTAGGGAGTGAGCCTTCAGTAGAAGCACAATAAAACATTCTTGAATTGAGTGAGAGCAGATGTTCTTTGTGTTTCATTGTTGCATTCATCACCTGTGGGTTATCCCTGCTATGGTAGCCCTCAGCCGGCCTGAATACTAGAGTCAATGTATTTGTGCGCCGGCTGCTGTCACCTGTAGTCTGACGTTAGGTTGTCAGTACTGTTAAGCAAGGCAGCCCGCGTCATTAGATCAGTCTTTCTTGCTGTGGAGCCCATAACAGAAGCAGTTTTTATGAGTGCCAGTCAGTCGCCACCAGAAGTCGAATTTCAGAAGAAAACATCTAAAGCTAAGTACCCCGTTGGGGACCCTTTTTTCTTGCTCTGACCGAAGTCTGAAAAAGTTAACAATCGTCTCACCTGTGGAAAGCGGATCCCACACCGAGACTTTCATTCTTACTGTATCACTTGTTTAGGCCCAGATCACGATGTCCCTCGTTGCCAGTTCTGTGCCTTCTTTAATGCGAGAACCATTCGCCATAGAGCTCTTTTTATAGACAATTATTTCTTATTCCATCTTCAAATTCTGATATGGTGTCCGTCAGCCAACAATCTGCCAACATTCCAAAAAAATGTAAAGGATATAGAGACAGGCCTCACAAGGCTAAGCCTTCTGATGATGCTACCGCTAAGCAAGTCGTCAGTTCACCGGAATTCAGTGAGGCGCTTTCGCAGCCCCTGATCCCGACTCAGTTTCTACACAGGCCTCTGCCGAGACCCTTTTGGAGTCCAGTATGCTGCAGAAATCCACTTTGTCTTTTGCGCGTTTGGCAGTCTCTGCCTTGGTTGGGTCTGGAGCCACGACTCTGGCACTGACTTCCAAGGAGGCTGTTCGCACTACTGATTCTAGACAAAAAAACTACGTCTTCTCTTCTGACTACCACTTCCCAGAGACCGACGGATTCTCTCAGGCCTCGAAGCCCGGACACTCCTAGGAGATCTGCTTCTAGCCACCATCTTGCTACTGTTCCCCCACCCCAAGCTCAAATGCTTAAAATGGCGGAGGATCTCATTTCCCTTATCCAAGCTACTCAAGCCCCACTCCATAAAGGAAAAGGATGCCTTCTCCAGAAATTATGACAGACCAAGAGTTTGAGGAATCTGATTATTCTGCCTTTGAAGATGAACAACTGCCCTTAACTGTTTGAGAATTCAGATGCAGAGGAATCCATCCGCTGTGCCTCCCCAGAGGACCTCTCCTTCGGGGAAACCCTTCACTCCCTCAGGGAACATTTTCATTGGGAATCTCAGGACTACCCACAGTCAAAGAGACGACTTAGAGTGTTTCTGGACCTGCCCCAGCACAGAGCCCTGGCCATCCCACCTTTTCTAGAAGTGGTGGATGATGTTTTCCTTGAATCCAGTTTAACCCCGGATGCCCTGCCTCCTGCTCCAGCAAAACCTGACAGGTACTACAGAGTACCGGATTCTCACAAATACCTGTACAGGAACCCTGCTGTAGACCTTGAGGTCATTACACAGGGACCCAAAGGAGCTAAGACTTGTTCTGCCAAAATCATCTTCCTTCTGACAAAGACTCCAGCGCTCTGGACAGATGGGGTAAGAAAGTATACACCTCTGCAACCTTAGCTGTCAGAGCACTCAACTGTCAGTTCCACATGATGAAATATTAACAACACACTTTGGAACAATTAAAACAGAAGATTGCTACCTCTCCTGATGATGCCAACTCAAAAGAGCTGGCAGAATTACTACACTCTGCTTGTCAAGTAGCCAAGCACTCATTACAATGTGGATATGACACCCTAGAAGCCTCTAGCAGGGCAGCAGTGACAGGATCTGTTATTAGAAGACATGCATGGCTGAAGGAACAACCTCTTCCTGATCATGTCACGTCTAAATTTATTGATGCACCCCTAGACAAGGAAAGCCTGTTTGGGGAAAAAGCAGAACAGGTACTTTAAAGGATGGAAGAAAAAGCAAAATTTGTGCAGACAGTAAAAGATTTCTTTCAAGTTCAACCACCCAGATTCAGCAGGAATGTCCCCTCTAAGCACTGGGCCTTCCCTGCATGCAGCAGACATGGCCAAAGTAAGCTTTTCAGGGACAGGACATCCAGACCCCTATCTTAAGGACAGGACATCTAGACCCCTATCTCAGGGGCAGCAAAGAAGCAAACAATGGACCAATTTCACCTCTAAGGCCAGGAGTTCTAAGCCAAGCTTCTATGACTCTCCCTCCCCCCTCTGCCCTCCTTTCACTCCTCTAAAACTAGGAGGCAGGCTCACCCTCTTCAAGGACAATTAGCTCTCTATAACCAAGGACCAATGTGTATTAAAATAATTTTTCAGGGATACAGATTCTCCTTCAGCGAACTTCCAATTCCAAGAGGGTACCCAGACCTCCCCCCAAACCAGTGGGCAGAGGCATTAAAATTGGTAAAATCACTAATTTCCCAGGGGGCAGTGGAATCTGTCCCTCCAGCTCAAACCAGAAAAGGCTTTTATTCCAGACTATTTCTTGTTCCCAGAAAAGAGGGCACTTGGCGCCCCATCCTGGATCTATCCAAACTGAACACCTCCTTGGTGGTCCCCAGATTCAAAATGCTAACCTTGCAGCAGCTCCTGCCTATGCTCACACCAAATGCCTGGCTGGTGACACTAGACCTAAAAAATGCCTACCTCCACATCCCCATCAGGGAATCATGCAGAAAAAATACCTGCACTTCAGAGCAGGCAGTCAGCACTTTCAGTTCTCTGCACTGCCCTTTGGCTTATCTACTGCTCCCAGAGTATTCACCAAATGCTTGTCCCCAGCTGTAGCATTCTGCAGACAGAGAAATATACAGATTTACCCTTACCTGGACGACTGCCTCATTCAGGTGAACAGCAAAGAAAAGTTGCACCAGGATCTTCTCTTTGTCAAAAAAACTAATAGCTTCCCTAGGGTTCACCATTAATGAGAAAAAAAAATCAAAGCAAAACCCCACCAGGAAAATTGTTTTCCTGGGAGCTATGCTAGACACAGCTACCCAAATGGCCTTCCTATCCCCAGAAAAGCAGAGTTTCCTGCCTCTCTACTTTAACCAGCTGGCTTCCACAACTCACGTCACTGCGAGGAAGTTCCTGCAAGCCCTGGGATACATGGCATCTTGCATCCTTCTCATCTCCCTTTCCAGGCTTCACATGAAAAAGCTTCAGTGGTACTTAAAGAACCTTTGGTGTCAGCACTCTGTCGCTAGAGACCACTCTCCCACTGATCCCTTGCATAAGGGACAAATTTCTCTGGTGTGCAGAGGCCTGTGCCATGAACAAGGGTCTTTCCTTCACCCTCTGCCCTTCTGGCCAGACAATCACCACCAGCGCCTCGGACATAGCTTGGGGTGCTCATCTAGCATGTAGGTGTACCCAAGGCCTTTGGAATGCCCAGCAACTTCACTTGCACATCAACCAAAAAGAAATGATGGCAGTACAAAATGCACTGACTTTCTTCCAACCCCATCTCAGGCCAGCGGTCCTCCTTATAAAAACAGACATCACCACAGTAATGCGGTACATCAACAAGCAGGGGGGCAACCAATCTTATCCCCTGTACAGGTTAGCCATGAGTCTGTGGCTTACAGCCACCTCCATGGGGCTACACCTAATTGCCCAGTACTTACCAGGGATCATCAACCCACTGGCAGACCACCTAAGCAGAAACTTACTGGACCCCCACAAATGGCAGCTCCACAGAGAAATCTGTCTACAAATCACCCAGGAGTGTGGGCCCTCAGAGGTGGACCTCTTTGCCTCACACCTCAATCACCAGCTGCACAAGTTTTGTACCAGGGATTACCATCTCCTAGCATGGAAGGTGGATGCCTTAACCTTCCCCTGGAGTTCCTCTTTGTGTACGTGTACCCTCCTCTGCCTCTTCTTCCCAAGGTTCTGATCAAAATAAGAGAGGAGAGACCAAAGGCCATCCTCATCGCTCCAGATTGGCGCATACAGCATTGGTACCCCTTACTATGCAGTCTGACCTTACAGCCGCACAAGGTGCTTCCTCTAAGGTCAGACCTCTTGACCCAGGAGAGGGGGAAGATACTGCACCCAGACCTACAGACTCTCAAGCTTTCACCTTGGCGCATACACTAAAAATGAACAACAAGGTACTGTTAAGCAAACAGGTCCTGGACATCATCACAGAGGCCAGAAGGCCCAGCACAAGAAAATCTTATGCAGGAAAATGGAAATGATTCTGCTCCTGGAAACAATCAAAAGGGGGCAGTACCTCCCAACCTTCCATTCCTCTCATCCTGGATTACTTAGCAGAGTTGCTCACTAGTGGCCTCTCCCTCTCCTCTATTAAAATCCATGCCTTGGCCATTTCTGCCCATTATGATTCAGACTCACCCCTCTTCTCTCATCCTTTGATTAAGCAATTCCTCAGAGGGGCTTCTAATATCAGGCCTCCCAGTAGACCTCCTACTCCACCCTGAGACCTGAATTATTTGTTAGAGAAACTAACCTTATCCCCTTTTGAACCTGCTGCTTCTACAGAATAGAAATACCTCTCCTGGAAGACTGCCTTCCTACTAGCTATTACCTCAGCCAGAAGGGTCTCGGAACTTCAAGCTCTCATGGCTGTCGAGCCCTTCATAATTTTCCATGCAAACAGAGTCTCCCTGAGGACTAACCCCTCCTTTATGCCCAAGGTGGTATCTGATGTGACCCTTAACCAGGCCATACACCTTCCCACCTTCTTTCCCAACCCTCAAAACAAGGGGGTAAGAATTCTGCACTCACTAGACTTGCACAGACAACTAAGATACTATCTGGAATTCACTAAGCCATTCAGAAAAACTGACCAGCTTCTTGTAAGCTTAGGGGCAGAGGGGAAGCCCATCTCCAAACAAACCATTTCCAAATGTATATCACACTGTATCCATTTTTGTTACAAACTACATGGGAAACACATCCCTAGGTCAATCCGTACCCACTCCACTAGGGTAACCTCCACTTCCACTACCTTCCTCAGAGGAGTACCTACCAGGGACATACTGGAAGTGGCCACCTGGACCTCTGTCCATACCTTAGCATTACCATCTACCTCTCTTTTCGAAGTCTAGGGCAAGGTTTGCCTCTGCAGGGCCTCCTGACCCATACTTAGGACTCTATATATCCTTCCACCCTTTACTTCAGCTTTGGGAATCCTCCCACAGGTGATGACTGCAACAGTGAAACATGAAGAACATAGTACAATTGTGTACACTTACCATAAATGTAGCTGTTCGAGTGTATTCACTGTTGCAGTCTTGGTTTCCCTCCTTCCATCCCCCTTTTTTTCACGTCTTACCCTAGGGGGACACATGCTTCCCAAGGTGGCTGTTAGCCACCAGGTCCTTCTCTCTTTTCCCTTGTGCTTCTGATGGGTTAGGGCAAGAAAAACTGATATAATGACATTGGCTGCCTTGCTTTATAGTACTGACGACCTGACATCAGACTACAGGTGACAGAAGCTGGCGCACAAAAACATTGACTCTGGTATTCGGGCCTACAGAGGGCTACCACAGCAGGGATAACCCACAGGTGATGACTGCAACAGTGAATACACTCGAATATCTACATTTATGGTAAGTGTACACAACTGTACTTTCCTGTGGTCAGGGAAAGGTTGGAAATGAAAATGGGTGAGGTAGGCTGCTTTTCACTCTGTAATTTTTGTCTGATCTGTTTAGTAGTCATTTTGACCTTTAGAAGTCATTTGTTTGAAATAAAATGTCAGAAAAAAAGGGTTGCATTAGGCCGTATTGTATATATATTTAAAGTATTGTATTCATTAAATATATTGTCAAAATTTATAAGATAGTTTCTGTAACTTGCTGCAGAATTAGGCTTAGTGCAGTTCTCATTAAAAAGGTGTGTGTCAGTGATGTGGCTAGTAAGATCTTAAGCTGCCTAGCAGAAGTATTTGGAGCTGCATGATTATAGGCAACTGAGCCACATAGCCATTTTCTTCATGCCAATAGGGTACCCTTAGGCTTTCCCTCTGTTTTCAAGGAAGGCCATGACAGTTATACCAAGGATGAATTTAGAAATACCCATCCAGTTGGTTCATCTCTGTTTTAAAGGCAAACAGTGAGTCACAAGTTTTGTTCCAGAAAAGGGACAGACAAATCTATCCGTCCGCCTTCTCCTCCTCTTCATTATCTGTTGGAATAGATTTCGATCTCTACCCTTAGTGTTAGGTGGACTGTTTGATTTAACAAGGAGTAAGTGTTGCTGGACTACTGGATCCCTTATAAACCTGTAAGCAGGTGACTCCTTTTTATTCCTAAGATATATAGATGTTTCCGCATTAATTGCTATTATACAAAATATTTCTAAGCTGCAGGTAAAAGTGGTGTAGCTAGACGTGGGTTTGCTGCATTTTCCAGTTTTTCCAGCCATAGTTATGTTGGCTTGTTGGGTTCTTAATATCGCTTGTAAGCCTGGGGCAAATTTCTTAGAATCCTGAGTGTTTCTGGGAAAATGGGAGCCTTGTACTCTTGACAGTCAGTGGGAGCAACTATTACTTACAAGAATATTTCTCTCCCCTCTCCTAAAAATCCACCCAACCCCCATCCTGACCCTCTTTCCCCCATTATCAAAGACAGAGTAGTAGGAAGGCTGGCCTTCCTCAGAGTAGTGGGAAATCATTACTCATGACAAGTGAGTACTCTACATTATAAAAAAAGGGCTACAGCCTACTGGTCATAAGAAAGTCAATATTGAGTGTTCCACCTGTTCTAAAAGATCTGCAGCATCAGATACTATGAAAGCTTCATTACCTAGGAAGCCATATAGAAGGTTCCCCCAAAAGAAAAGTGAACAGGTTTTTATTCAAGATTTGTCCTAGTCCCAAACAAATAAGGGTTTTAAAGACCAGTTTTGGATATTTCAAGACTGAACAAATTTCTTGTGGTCACAAAATTCAAGATGTTGATACTGAAGAGACAGCAGATGCTAGCTCTTCAGTATTTCCTACCCCTTGTCCTTCCATAAAGCCTTTTATGGTGATGATGAATCTGAGAGGTGCCAATTTGTATGTTGCTAGTTCAAAAAAAGACAGGCATTTTTTATGGTTTTTAACTATGGGCTCACATTGCCAATTTCACCCCTTTGCCCTTCGATTTATCTATTGCACTGAAGGTGTTAACAGAATGCCAGACACTAACCATTGCCTTTTATTGACAACGGGGATCCAAATATAGGTGATTGTCACATCCAGGCCTTTTCCCTGAAGGAGATATAGAATGCCTCAAAGAAGCACCATATCATGCTTTCAGAACATGAGTATGTCTTATGAATCTCTAAAAGTCTCAATTGCTTTCAAACAAAGCACTTTCCTGGGAGTAGTTCTGAATTTGGAAAATCCAAAAACTTTCAGTACCACCAGACAAAGGTCCTGTTCCTAACAGCTCCTAGCTGCAAACTACAACAGTGTTTCAGCCAGGAAATTCCTCAGGCCATTGGGTAGATGAGCTCCTGCATACTAATCTCATTACGAATGTTGCGCGTGTGAAAACTGCATTGATATCTCAGGAACAGGTGATAACAGCATGCAAATTCCCTACAAACCAAAATCCCCCCTTTCAGCCTCACAGATCTTCTAAAACTGGGGGGGGGGCAGTGATAAAATCATAGACTTCTGCAAAAGAATGCCTGGACTGTGTCTGGGGAGCAGATGTGGGAGAGCTGAGCATGCAGGGCTAAAGCAGATGCCGGCTTGCTTCAGTAATGTCTGCTTGTCTGCCATTAGACCTCCCTACTTTTCTTCGATTTGGCAGTAAAACAGTTTTTTTTTTTTTTTTTTTTTTAAAGAATGTTGTTTCTAAAGCCGAGAGAGAGAGATTGCTCCACCTTGGGAATTTAATTTCTTGTTAAAAATGGAAAGTCTGTGCCCTGAAAGTAATCTTGAGCACAGGCAGATAAATCTTAGATTTGCACACAGTTACTGTATGTGCAGGGAACCCTTTCTAGTGTTCCAGAACAAAAGGGTAATCTTGTATACAAACCACTTATTCATGCCAAATGTGGTTACAGCTCTATTTTTAAATCAAGCCATTCACTTGCCAGCATTTTCCTTCATCTCAGAATACTCAGGAGAGAATCGTATACTCCCTAGATGTTCACAGGCTGTTGAGATTTGACTTCAGACAAGATACAGTAATTTAGATAAGCTAGCCAGCTCTTTATAGCCTTTTCAAAAGGTAGAGAAGGATAGTGAGTAAACAAGGAAATTATCTCTAAATGTAATACCCATTTAGTTGCATTCTGTTTCAGCCATTATGGAAAATATACCCTTGGCTTACTGATATCTCATTCCACCAGGACCATGCCTACCACCACAGTCTTTCCTTAGAGGAGTACGAACACAGGCCATTCTGGAAGCAGCTAGCTGGTTATCTATCCATACTTTTGCAAAGCACTACAACTTGCACAGCATCTCCAGAACCAGGGTAGGTTTTGCCACAGCCTTTGTGCAGGACTAGTCTTTCCTGCACCACCTACAAGCTGACCACTTTCTTGTCCATAAGCTGTAGCAATTATTTCAAGAGTTAGTACTGCATCAGCTAATGTGAAGACCAGAGTACAGTTGTGTGGAAACATATTAATGTAGATGTTTGAGTATATTTGCTGTTGTTAGTCTTCCTTCTCCCATGGGTTGAGGTGAGTACCTAGGTCACAAGCATGGATGGTGACAATGAAAGCTGTGGTATTTTGGCCAGCAGTCATGCTTCTGCAGGCAAGAATCCCAGAAGTCATTACTGCAACAGTAAATATGTACAAACGTGCATTTATGCTGAATTCCTCCACAATTATATTTTTGTATACATATCCCCCCAACCCCACCCTCCTTGGTCCTCCTCTGATATCACAGCACTTCAAAAATCTTAAGGTATTTGTCTCTAATGATCCCATTGCCTTTCCCATAGGAAATTGCTTATTGAGGTCCTGGATTCTAATGAACATATCTTGATAGGATGAATTTATTAATGGTAAAACACTGTTGGGTTCAAGGTTTCCTGTAGTGAACTACATCTTCTCTAAGAGCTTGTAAACATGGTAGCTCTGTAAGGAATTGTTTTTCAGGCACTAGGTTTGTGCAAGCTGCTGTATGTTACTAGATGATGATGTGTAGAAGTTATGCGCCAGCAATGACTTTTGTGAAATTAGTTTATTTGTTGCATGTTGGATAGGGAGAGTGTCCATGATGTGCAAGCATAGATTACATAAAGATGAGAGAGTTAGCAAAGAAAATATGTCCATTATATCTAGATGGAATAAGACCATGACTGTGGAAATTGTACAACAAAAGTGTGGGCTAGTTGATGAGCAGATGCAAGTGAGCCACAAAAGGAAGACATGTACAGAGGTATGTAATGAGGAAAGAGGCACTTAGTGGTAATAGTTTGGAAGAGTGTTGCCATGATTTGCCACTAAATACTTCATACAAATTCACACCAGTTCATAGCACACTGTTTGACTTTAGCTGTATAATGTATCACTGTTTCATTGATCCACTCAGGTGCAGTGATTAAATGAAAATCTTTCTGAATTTACTCATGATTATCAAATTACTCGTATAACATTTTCATGACCTGTTCATAGGTTTTCAATTTTTGCAGCGGATACAGGTCCCATAGTAAGTTGTGTAAGGATAGTCCGTAATATCAAGTAATATCACCACATTCTTCTCAGATGAAATGTCATTCACCAGAGGAAATTTAATTTCTTTCTGTATGTGCAGGATGTGATTCCATTGCTGGTTTAAAGTGGTTGATTCTTCCAGACTGTGAGTCATTTTGTAGTATCATTTTTTGTCGTTTATTTTCTCTACTTCTGCCTCTCGGCCTTCATTCACCTGGTCCATTCATTCCCCTTCACCAGAGTGAGAGCTGACTGAGAAGAGATGTCATTTAAGCAACCATTGGAGATTTTTACTTTTTATGGCTCCAGTTCCACAGTGCTTTTCCAGTAGCACTGTTAGGGTTTGTCTTGCAGTGACATCTGGATCGAAGGTGCCACTCACTTCAGTAACTCCTCAGGGTAGCCCTGCCCCCCTTGAAGCCAGTGCTTCCATAGGGTCCTTTATCTCCACCAGGGATTCAGCCATGCATACCGTGAGCATGCACTCCCACACCTTCTCTCCTGATGAGGTGCATCATGTATCTGAGCTGCTAAATGAACTCGAGTCATCTGGGTCACAGGGCTTTATCATTATAGATGGGTAGAACTAGCTTGTACTTACTCTTTGGGGGAGGGTCAGCTTTAACAGCAAATCTTAAGTTAACAGTACAGCCTTATCCCACCTCCATGATCTTCACCCTGGTCCGAGTTTTCTAAACAGCAAGCCTGAATTCCATATAAAGACCTGAACCAAACCCATGTTGTGGTTCCATGAACCTTGGCTGGTGCTCAAGATACTCTTATAAACACTAGCGTTGCTAAGCTCTAGCTCTTTCATGTGTTTCACGTTTGTCATTAGCCCCAGAGTTTTTTTTTAATGTTTTTCAGAGATATTCAGTTATAGTTAAAATAAACTTTAAATTGCAGCTGTGACAGGCTGTAGCCAGGTTTTTCCCTACACGGCTCTGTGTTTAAGGCAGCTTTTACTAATTTGTCCACTCCATCACAGTTTTTGCAAGTTTCATAAACAAGACGATATATGGAAAAATTATCAAAACCTGGCAGAAGAACTGAGGAAAAATTAATGTGTTTCTGAGCAGGGTACTGTTTCTTAACTCATTTAATCTTGAACATCATGAGGCCAGTTAATACCTTTACTTCCTGAGCTTTTCCCCAAAATCCTCTACTGAAAACGCACTTCATTAGATTTATAATAACTGGTAAATAGTGCAAGTTACAAAAAATGCAAAATATCATAGCTCTTTGGTAAACTGTAGACAATAGACTGGTCCTAGTATCAGAGGTCTGTCTACAGATACTGATTCTGTATTGCATATTTATGAAAGAAAAATATATTTTCTTTGCTAAAAAATACTAATGTTATGGTCAAACAAAGGGTTACGTTTCTAACTGTGCAAGATACATTTAATATGGGGATTGTTCACCTGTTCGTTAGCTTTCCAATGATTCCTCACAAGAATAGGAAGCACACTACCATTTTGTAATATTGCCAAATTTATGCAAAATATGCATACAGTAATTTCACAGTATTTCAAAGTAATATAAATCTCCAGAACCATTCGTGTTTGATGGTTGATACCACAGCCAGCATTAGGAGCCTTAATGTTTTGTATAACATGGCACCATTTGTTCAGCTGTACGTCATACAGCTTTTATGAAGTTAATGCATCTGTGAAAATATAGGTAATAGTCATAACTGCTTTAACTAAAAAGCCATTATTTCCCAGAAAGTCTTCACATATGTAACTATATTTAATGTCTTTTTTTTACCAGACCCTACCAGCTAAGTACACCACCTCCAACATGACAGTATCACACACTGTTGTTGCTTTATTAATGTAAACAAGGATACATCCTATTTTTCATAACCTTTTTTTTTTTTTTTTTTGCAAATACTCCTTAACTCTAGCTGTAGATATATGCTAATCACTTCACTGTTATGTTTAGGAAATCGTGTCAGCCTGCATATTTCTAAGTTTTCTGTAGGTACCTTTACCAAGACTTTGATTGAGAAGGATTGGGTAGATGATGTATAATGTTTGCAGTGGAGTGTGCAAGTATGGTTTGATGTAAAATGCTTGCGACTAGGATTGTGTCAGTGTGGTTTGTTGTCATTTGTATAAACGTATAATCGCCCATTTAGTTAGTGATGGTTTAATGAATATGTTTTTTGTTTAAAACAAGCAGGAATTGAATAATTTATGCAATATTGCTTAGGTTGTATGATGTGTAGCAGTACATGTTAAGTATAATGTTTTTATGTTAATATAGTTTAATTACTTTTATATGAATGTAAATTTGCCTGTGTCACAAGTGATGATTCAGTGAAGGTGTTTGGAAAAAAAAAAATACTTCAGAAGTCAGACTTTGAAAACAGTGACATGTATACTCATTTCAGGCATAGAAGGAAGTATCCTGTTAAGATAAATATACTCTTACAAGATACACAGGAGCTCTGCTTTCCTGATGACTATACTGTTATAGGAAGCAATGAGATGAGCATCTCCTATACACAGAGACATGCAGTCATTTTTCAAAGTGTCAAGAGTTTCCTTCTCCATCCTTGGTTCTGCCACATGTTAATACATTAGTGGCTCCATTGTTGATACTATGGGCACCTGCAGGATATTTTGTAGGGGGGTGCAAACCCAGAGGCCAGAGCTCCAGCATATATCTGTTTAGGTGTGGTAACCAAGAAAAACATATACGGTTAACTGTGAAGTACTCTCATCTTACATACCATTGCTAACTTCTTGGCTGAATGAGTATACAGTTGCCAGCAACATTGAAGCCTTCAGTAAGACAGGTCCTTGCTTAATTTTTGGCCACCTGCAGCTTTAAATGACAGTGTACACCGTGGGCAGGGGTGCACATGCTGCTCTTCCTACACAGTGCAGGGTGTGCCTAGGCAATTATGCAAGCAGGTGGGATGGTATAAATGATAGCAAAGCCACGCCCCCGGTCATTGCAAGACAACAACCTGTCATGACACCTGTACCCAAGGTGGCCACCCCTTGTATCTTCCTTAGTAATGGCTCGGGTTAGGAGAAGTACTGAGAATGAAGAAACAGGACTGTATCATGGTGGAAATCAGTCGTGGATTATTATGGGAAAGGTTCAAGCAGCCACCTGGTTTCCATTCATGCAGGGGGTCCATGGTTTACTGCCCAATATGGTGCATGTCTGACAAGGCAGCTAATTAGTTTAGGGGATAACTTGTAATACAGCAGTCACTCCCCCACACACACATGCACAAACATCGCTCTATTCTTCTGTTTAGTCCATTGCAGAAAACATTGCTTAACAGTGACTCAGAAGATTGTGTAAACATTGTCCACCAGTCACAGAAAATCAAAAGTCAGTTCAAGCCACTTCCTGAACGCTTTTAATGCGAAATATACATTGGACTGCTTTATTTTGTAGTGACATCATAATTGTAGACCAAGAGCCAGGATTCAGAGTACCAAATAGTCATCTTTTGTTTTTGCTGTACAGGTTGCATTTAAGTTCAGAAGAAAACAGCAGTGGAAAATATTTTATAAAACAACCTTTAGTTGTCTATGTTTAGAAAAATTAAGCCATATCAGAGATATTTGAAGATTTTAATCAATCATTGCTTGCTATTCTGCATACCATATAACAGCACTGTCCGAATTTTTAACCAGTGCTTTGGTCGACACTTTAAAATGTTTCTGGTATGTTTAATCACTATAAGAAAGCATGCACTACAAGCTAGTACATTATGAGCTGCTGAAATTCTGCATAGTTTTAATGGAATGTTTTCCCTTAAGCACTCACTCTGTTCCCCTGCCTATCCCCAATTTCCACCCATCCACACTGCAAGTACTTAAATCGAACCGCTAGTCCCTCCCACCAATCCACTCTCCTAACCAATCATAACACCACATCACTTCCTCCCAATCCAAACACTTCCCATCAGGACACAAACATGTCACACCCTCCACCACCCTGTTTTCTTACCAGCTCAATTCGACTACTCAAATAAATGACCCCACAGGCTTCAACAACTTCTCTCAAACCCATGTAATCTCTCACTTCTCAAACAGTAATATCAAACAGTCTCTCTTATTTCCAAGAAAACCTACCCCTTAAACACTTCAGCTGTTCTACAACCTCCCCCACCACTGTAAGTTTACTTCGTTAATTCACTATATTACTACTCTTATACAATCCATATTCCTACTTTCCCTCGCTTTACTCACCTCCTCCTATTATCTTCACAATACCAACCTTTCTCTGGCTAGCTTTCCAACAGCTCCAACCACATACTCAAATATCTCATCTAGCCTCCCTCACTCACTTGCACTGTCTATTACCCATCATTCTTCCACCATTATCAATCAGGAAATATTCTAGCCTGTCATATTTTCATCTCAGTAACAAGTAGACATTTACTTCTCTTAGTCTCATAAAAACACTGTTACCGTGTGGGGATATCTACTCCAGTCCTGGATTCAGTATCCATTCTAACCCCAGTGCAAACAGACAAAATAACATACCACCTCAGCTTCCACTCAAATGCAAAGTGATCAGTATTAACACCCAAAGCATTGTCAAAAGCTAACTGATTTTCCCACTTGGGTAGCTCTCTAAGTCCCTGATTTAATTACAATCACCAAGAGCTAGCTGAAGCCAAACATCTCTGATGACAGCCTCATTCCCCAGGGATACAGTATTTATAAAAATGACAGCAAAACAAAAAAATGCAGGACTGGCCATAATGTACTCCAGTGGCCTTAGTATAACACAGTTCACCACTCAGCTCCCCCTTTCAGTAACATACATACACTACCTATTCTATTAAAACTAAGCCAAAAAAAAAAATCTGTATGTGTCATACCCATGTGTATGCCCCCCAAAAACAACCAGTCAGCATTTGAATACCTGCTATCCTGGGCATCCACCCACATGTCCCAAAAAACTATTACACTTGGGCATGTTAACATCCGTTGGACTGTGACCCCCTTCTGGTTTTAGACTCAAAAAGGCCATAAACCTTGTCAAGTTCACCCAACAGATAACCAGCCCAACAAGGCTGAAATAAATACCAAAAATGGCTCAATCAATGACTAGATTCTGACCACATACTTTGAGAGAATGTCATCCTCAGGAGTATTAACAGATGTATTGTGACCACCACCCTACTTTTGCTGTTCACCATGACACTAAAACCCCAAAATCCATGTAATATGCAGTGTCTGAAACCTACAAAACTTTGGTGAAACCATCTTCATTAATACCCTTAAACAATGCTCATCCCCCTCTTTTTTTTTTTTTACTATTTCTTTTTATTAACATTTTTTAAAATCAAATAAACAGTGGTCACCTTAAAACACTGCCACTAGACAAAGCTGTAGACTACTTTAGTACTACCTTTCTCATGATTGTAAACAGCTAAGGTCTACCTAGATGGAAACACAGCCAAAGTAACCCTGATGTTCTTCATCTCACATTGCTGCAGTCCTGACACTTGGGTAGTCCGCAGCTGCTCTAACACAAACTGACAAAACTTTCGGCAGCTACATAAAGCCAAAAGGCAGATAAATGCAGATAAAAAGAAATGTTATCTCAGTCTGCAGGACACCCAGTGCAGCCAATCCCGTAATGTCTGGTCTACCATCAACATTCTCCTCAAGCCTGGCAAACCTTTCCAAACAAGCCCACTTCCGCACAAATCAAATACTGCTATTGCTAGGAAATTTAATAACCATTTCCTTATTGTAGTTCAAACTGCAAAAAACAATAACACCATACCAATGCCTCCCCTCCTCTACCCACACCTCACATTATTCCCTCTTCCTCTCTAAAGCCATTTCCCAACAGTAAAGTAAAAAAAATGTTGTCGAAGCTTAAACCAAGTTGCAGAAATCCTGTCTAGGATGAAAGAAATGGAACCTTACTTGCTGCTATTGAAGAATCCAGTTTACATGCGTTATGTGGGACCAACAACACAAGAACGGAAAATCTTCTTGTATGTAAAATTCTGCACGTGGGCAGAAAGGAGGAGCAAGACATTTGTGCAACAATGCATACACAGATGTGACACAACAGGTGTGTGTGACTAGACCATTCTTAATAAAGAACCACTTAAAAACAAAAATAAAAAGTAAATGAAACAGTCCTTTAGCAAGTGAATTCAAAGTCCAGTGGGGTGCAAGTGCACTCCCTTGCACCTCCTTGTGGGGTCTCATAGTTAGTACATAGATTTGCATTCCTTCATACTATGACCTGTTTAGAGTTTTCAGTTGTAGAGAATCCTAGTGCGTCTCTAATAGTTTTGTAGTCTAGAGCCACAACTCTGGTATCTGATGTGGCTTCAGTCATTTGTTTTCAGCTGTCCTTTGACTAGAGGTCCTTTACCATGGAGTATTTTAGTACTGTTAAGGAGACCACATTAAAACAACAGGGCTTATGTTGGCACCTGCCTCAGACAGATATTGCAGGGATGTAACTCTTCATGGGAATTTGTGAAAGGTCAAGAGAAAAGGAGGATAAGGAAAAGAATGGCTTCTCTCGATTGATCTAGTGATGAGGGAAGTGGTTATACAAGACACAGACTTCTCCTTCATTTCAGGATTCTTGCAGGCTAAATTCTTCCTCTCACATCTTTGCATTTTAACCAAGCATTTATTTTTTTGCATGCCTTAAATTATATGAATGAATTATTGAACTAGCCAGCAGCAAGCCACACTTCACACGCAAAAAAAAAAAATTAAAAGGTTAGGGTTTCTTAATGCAAAAAATACTAAAAGTCTGACTTCTGATGCATAGTCTTATATCCCTGAGTAATTTGGTAGACTATGCAAAAGCACCATGGAATGGACAGGATCTGTGTAACACCTATAAACCTGTTCTTGTGTTTTATAGCTAATAAAACGGTGTCATTACTGGATGAGGGTTCAAGATTATTAGACAAATATGCTAAGAAGGTTTATTTGTTATGTACTTAGCTGTTAGACCACTTATTTACTTGGCACACGTGAGTTCAGCTTTAGAGCATATTCAAGAGAACATGCAGAATTCTCCCAGACCCAGTAGTCACCTTGTTAGAAGTATACAAAAATGACTTGCGTCTTTCGGTTAGATAGATGCATACTCTGAAAAGTGCTTATGATGCTGTCGATGCTGCATGCAGAGTTGCCACATTAGATGCTACTTTGAAGACTGATATGGCTCTGAACTGAATCTTCTAATGACAGTGTTAAAGGCAGATTGTTGAAAGTTACTGTGATACAAGAATTTCATCTAGCTGATGATACTGTTTTGGTGTTTGAACAGAAAGTTAAAGCTAGATCCTCATATAAAGGTATGTTCATACTCCTACACACTTTTCAATACTCAATGACTTGTACTCAAAACAAGAAACCATTACATTTTTATTTATTTGCTTTTGTTTACCAGGAAAGTTTGTCTGAGAACTGAAATGCCCACTTTCAGTGGAGGTCCAGGGACAAAAGATCCAGAGCAAGGATAGGAATACATTTTTGACAATTCAAAATTAAAACTGTCAGCAAACATTATTTACAAAGTATTTCAAAGCATGTGGTCAACAAACATTTACAGAGCATATCCGATTGAGGAAATGCATGTTTTAAGATATGAGTAGAATCAAAATACTGTGTTAATAGACTTGTACGGTATCCATAGTGGACAGAGTTAGGATTAAATACTTCAAACTGTAGTTGTGGTACAGTTGCATAGTTTTAGTTGCCAGGTGATATTTTAGGTAGGATTTGAATTGTTGCAGGTTTTTTAAAAGCCTGATGTAGTTTGGAAGTTTGTTCCATGCCTTGGAGATGGTAATAGGGAATAGCGAGCTGTCGTAATAATTAGATTTAGTAGCAAAAGTTACTTTACGTTCTGAGGATCTTAGGGTTCTATTTGGTATATGCCATTGGATCAGATTTGGCAGCTAGGGTGTTTTAAGTGAATGGTGAAGTATTTTTGTGTGCTGTGAGTAGTTGGGAGATGGTGACGTGTTGAGGAAATTCATGCCAGATGAGAGCACTGAGCACCATGCATTGATGGGAATGTTTTGGGAGGCTGCAGGCAAATTTGATAACTTTGTTTTAGATGCTTTCTTGTTTGTGTTTGGAAGATTTGTGAATATTATTGAGGAGCACAGGAGTGTAGAAAGGACAAGGGAGATGGTAGTTATTTTTTTTTACTATGATCACTTAGGTGCTTGCAGCGTGTCTTTTTGACTGCAGTGTCAATGTGCAGATCAAATTTTAACTTATGATAACTCTTAGTAGTTTTGCATTGGTGATGTTTTCAATTTTTGTGTTGTTTGAGGAGATGATATTAAGGTCAGTGTTTTGATTTATGTTTTAGAAAGAAATAGCATTAGTTTGGTTTTGTTGGGGTTTAAGAGCAGTTGACATTTATTTAGCCAGTTTTCTGTTGAGATGAAAGCTTCCTATGTGACGGGTTCTAAGATGGGAAGATTTGGGGCTGAGCAAACTAAAGTTAAATTATCAGCGGGTCTATATTAGCAAAGCGAAAAACCCTATGTGCGAATACCAAAACATCGACCTCCTATACCACGAACTGCGAAAATCTCGAACGCACTAAACCGTGAAAAAAAATATCGAACTGTCTTAGTCAGCCAACCCCACAACCCGCTACATACTACCTACCCAAACAAAATAAATAAACCACATACATACACTAACCAAACCGTACTTCTAACCTAAACTAAAGCACCAAAACCCTACCTCCAACACTACACTAAACCCCACAAACACAACTATCTATGCACTCTACTTGACCCCTCCCTAACCCTAAGGTCCATAACTACCACACACATCCCCTACAGACATACACCTAAACAAAATAAATAATACACATACGTACACTTAAAAAAAAAAACCTACACCCAACATTACACTAACTCTTACATACAGTACCTATCTATGCACTTAGCTTAGCCCAAATCCTAACACTAAAGTATTGTCTATCGCACACTTACCTTACGGAGCTGTACCGCAGATGGGCCAACCAAAACAAATCGACATTTTGAAATTCGTGGTTTTGACCATTTGGGGTTTACGTACTTCGCGCAATACGGTTCGACATCTTCGTATTCGCCTAAAGGGATTTTTGATCGTGTAATAGGAACCCTTGTCAGCATATTGCATTGTGGTGGTGAGTTTTAATTCCTTGTGCATGTCATTAATAAATATATTGAAAAATATTGGTGCAAGTATGGAGCCTTGGGGCACTCCTGTAGTGATTGGAAGGAATGTGGAGTGAGAGTTATTCCATTTTACTGACTGGGTATGATTGTTTAGGTAGCTTGTGAACCAGCTTGTTGAAGGATTTTTGACCCTTATAAGATTTAATCTTTGGAAGGAGAAGTTCATGTGAGACTGTGTCGAAGGCTTTTGACAAGTCCAGGAAAGGGGTGGAAATATAATTACCAAAGTTTTTACTTTGATTAACGGTATCAAGTAATGTAGAGTGGCAGTTTCAGTGCTGTGGTGGAGTTGAAAGCCATGTTGGATAGGACAAGGCTCTGAGTTTCTAATGTATTCATTTTCAAGTACTTTGGAGAGGAGAGGAAGGATTACTATAGGGCGATAGTTTGACAATTCGGTGGAAGTGCCACCTTTGTGTAATGGGATTATAATCAGTTTTCTGTGATGGATTTGTTAATTAGGATAGATATAGGGTAGCAAATGATGCCAGCGGCTGTACTGCAGTATTCAGCAGGTTGTCAGGAGCTAGTGTTGAGTTTGTTTTTTTAATGTATTTTTTGATGATATTTGTCTGGATGGCTGTTAGGTTTAGTTTGGGTGCGGAGCTTGTAATCACCTGGTATTATGTGGGGAGGGTATATGTTTTATTGTTTGAGTTACGTAGAGTACTAGATATGAAGGTTTTGTTGAATTTGTCTGCTGTGCCCATGATGGTTTGAGATGGGAAAATATTTTGGGTGAGTTTTCTGCCTCGTTTTAGGAGGTGGTTTAAAGTTTGGCAAAATCTTTTGGGTATTTGTGTATGCATAGTCTGGTTTGTGGTGAAAAGTAGTTCTTTTTATCATAATGAATGTGTGCCTTTGTGTAGTTTCTGAGGCATCGATGTCTATCTAGGCAGTACTGGATCCTACTTTTGTGCCATTGTTTCCAGGTTTTGTTTCTTTTCTCTTATGAAGCTTTTAGTTTGATGGGTTAGCCGTAGGGCAGAATTCATTTTCACTGTTTTATGACTCAGTGGGCTTGTTAGTTTAGTATGGTTAAGGAGGAGTAATTGAAGTGACAGGCAACTTCATCTAGAAGCAGATATTAGAGGGGTTCCCAGTCACATTAAGTATGTCATTAAATATGGATTTATCAAACTTGATTCAGTTTCTTCCAGAGTTGAAGTATATGTGTTTTGGGGGATTGTGGTAGTTCCTGTTGTAAGTGGGGTGATTGATCACTGATAAAATCTGGGAGGGTGCTGGCTGGCTTAATTTGTTCTGGGTTAATTAAAAGTATGCAGTCAGTCTAGTTTTGGATACTTTGTCAGTAGCAGTTGTAGAGTTAGGTTTGATAGAGGTCCAATCTGTGTTAAGGTGATTGAGCAGGATGATCTCTTGTTTGACAGTAGCTTAGTATGTTTTCTGTAGTCTTGCCATTTTGGAGGAGAGGGGAAGTGGGCTACAATGATTATGGATTTATGATTGTTTAGGTGGTGGCTTGAAAGGTGATGACCATACCTCCAACCAGTTTACCTAGTTGGTCTTTCCTAATGATGGTGTAACTGGGAAGAATGATTTCTTCACCTTTAATTTCAGGTCTTAACCAGGTTTTGGTGATAATTAGGATACAAAGTTGATGGAATTCAATCCAACATTCTTCTCAGAATTTTTGACAGCAAAAGCACTTCAAGGGAGTGTAGTCCCACAGCATATCAGTTCCATTATGAAAGATGATGCAACCAAAGCTCTTACAGATAACTCCTTAAAACCATGCAGATAAAAAATGGCTCATCAGTCAGTTCACTAAGGTTATTTAATGATATTTCTTCAGTCTGTACAGGTGTAGATAACAAATACCTCCTCCTCTAGTAAAGCAGACCTTACAAATAACAGATCAATTGTTTTTTGAAGGATAGAATGCATATTAGGATATCTTTGCAGCAGAAAGAGCACATTTTTATTTCAGACTGTTTCTAATACCAAAAAGAGTTCTAGATCCATGAGATGTGAACACTTTCTTAAATACAGATGCTTTCAGTGTGGTTACTATGAAAATTGTACTTCATTTAATATAGATGACTTTTTACATGGAACTTTGCTTATGGAAGATGCTTTTCTTCATAGTCCAGTGAGATTTCCCCCAAGAAATATCTCTGATTCTAAAAAAATCATTGCCATTTGTTCTATTCAGAGCTGTAGATTATTTCATCAGATGTTTAGCTCCAGCATTTGCATGCCTAACAAAGCAAAATATTACAGCATTTTCCAATTTGAAAAACTGTTTGATAATGAAAAAGACAAGAGAGCTGTTCATTTATTCATAAGACAAAACAGATACGCTCTTGGATTATCAGAAAGTTGCAAAAAACTGCACCAAACCCAAGATGGCTGGACACTGATTAACAGAAAAAAGAACCTGAAAGGCAAGGGTCAGGAACTCTCACGTTTAGTAAATTAAATAAAGTACACTGCCTGGATGTCAGCAAAGAAGAAACTAAATGAAACTGAAATCAACTGGAAAAGGTGAAGAGAAAACAATGACTGGGTTTAGCAAGAGCAGCTCAAGTTCCAGCTTTGGTGAAAGACATGGTTTCCAGTAATCTTTAAGAAAAATAAGTTAAATGTGCTCATAGTTGATTAAAATAAAAAAAACACTGAAGGAATATATCAACTCAAATAACAAAAAGCTGGAAAAATTGAAGAAGCTTTAAACAGCTACTCAGATGAGGTAAACTGCAAAAATCGAGGTCAAAATGAGGAAAAGGCTGGCTGAAGAGATGTTGAAGAAGAAATGTTTCAGAAAAATATAGAATTAGATGGTAGAGCACATAGGGAAAATCTGTGATTTTCTGCTGCACCAGAAAAAAACTGTAAAGAACAGACTGTATTAATTTTATGCAGGGACAAATAAGTAACTAGATTGGTACTCCATAGCAGGAACTATTAACTGTGAAAGGGCACACCGAGTGTATATTCCAAAAGTGGCCATGAGAAAGCAGCCAAGAAGTGTATTAGTAAAGATGCAAATCTACCAGCAGAAAGATTTGATCCCGACATAACTGTTGCAAAAAGGCAAAGTATTAAAAGTTGGAGACATTAGAGTGTTTGTGGAAAACTATTATTCACTGTACACCAGGCAGAAGAGAATTTTTTCCTACAATCAGGAAATGTTGAGATGCAAGTGTGAGATTCAAGCTGCTGTATCTAGTTTTCTTCAGAATGTTTTTTTTCCCTGAAAGATCAAAATCAGTTTTTATTCATAATGGGCTAAGGATTAAATACAAACGTTTTTCAAACAAGAAGCCATTGAGCAGAAGGAGACTGTTTTTTTTATTTTTCTGACAATAAAACACACAGAGACTTTGCCAGTGAAACCTTTTCCACTGTTCCAAAGGAAAATGCTTGAGAGACAGAGAAAAGCACAGGGGATAACTAGAAGAATCGGGAGTATCTTGGAATTGAACCAGTATCTGGAGTTGAGAGATGGAGATGAATGGAAAGAAGACCAGCAGCAAGGAAATTAGTGAATAAATGCGAGACTTTAAAGTATCAATCGCATTTGTGAAGTATGCTTGTATAAGAAAAAATAGAAAGAGCGGACTTTTGTTGACTTTGTTAAACTTGTGAAGAACTGAAAAGCATTTGCTTCTCTTCATGCCATTAATATTTACAAGGACACTGAGCAGAGGGGAAGAGGAAAGAAAAATGTAACTGTAACTAAAACCATTTCTGTTCTTAGAAGTATTTCTATGAAACTTTTTGTAATGTAAATTGTTTTTTCTGTAGTAAAGCAGTTTTAGCTGTTTTTGTATATGATACCAATACTAAAGTAAAAAATACTTTTCTTTTTTTTTACTTTTTTTAAATATTAAGAAATGTGGGCATTACAGTGCCGAAAGAGAAAAAAGGCTAGACAAAAGCACGTTTAAGTTAATAGCCTGTAATCTTGGGTCACTGAGTTGGGGGATGGGGTGCAAAAGTACACAATTCATAATGTATGTAGAGCTGATATATTTTCTGTTAGTTTTGCATTGGTGAATGCCTGGATTAAGACATTTGACTTAATCTAATAACTCATTTTAAATGGAAGCAAGTAAATAAAAGAACACTGAATATAATGAAAAGTTCTCCTTTAGCAGTAAATGTTTTAGCATAAAGAAAAGCTGATAATAGGGCAGTAAAAGGTCAGAACACTGGTTTCTTCAAGGCTAAAAGTTAATGTTTTCTGAAGGCATGCAAATTGTTCACATCTGGGAGGGAATAAAGATGAAGTAAAACAGACCTCAGCTAGTATAAGCAGACGCACATGTAATAATATGCTCCTTAGCAAGGATAAAGTTTAATTATCACCCGTGTTTGCATCTGTGCCTGTTAGATGGGTTAAACTTCATTATCTGAAGATGTACACAGTTTTTTGTCTTGCGTTATGAGGGTTTTTCTGGGGGTGTATTTGTTTATTTTATTTTGTTATTTTATTTTTTATTGAGGGTTTTCATTAAAATAAAAAGCCTTGTAAAACGTGACATAGATTCCAATGTTAAGGAAAAAAAATGTATAAAGGATTAACCTGCCAAAAATTAATGGTGCACGTATCACAAAAGCTGGAAATAGACATGGTCTTGCAGGTATAAATAAAAAGGGAAGAATATGTAATCATGTTAAGAAATGCAAAGTCCATGTAGCAGTTGTACAGGAGACACGTTTGGAAAGAATCGAGAATGTGAATTTGATAAAAGAAAGAAATTCAGGATGGATATTCAGCAAAATATCCAGAACAAAGGAAAAGAGGAGTACATATATATTTAATAGTGATAGAAGAGGGAAAAAGATGATAATAGCAGATTTGTAGCAGTAGGGGGTTACTGGCAAGGGATGAGGATTATGCTTGTGTTTATTTGTATTCCACCTAAAACTAATATTATGGAGTTGAAAGAAAATTGGGGAGAACTAATCAACTTTCAGCAGAGAATATTATTTATATGTAGGGACTGGAATTCACTTTGCAACAATGAGGATATACCTTGGGGAGGGGCCTAGAATGGAAAATATAAGAGTAGAGGGTAGATTCTTAAGAAATTTATGAAAATGTTTGATATGGAAGACATGAATGGAAAGATGAATATGTAGAGAATTACATATTAATTCCCAAGGTCCAGTAACTCGGCTGCACTGTATATTTCAGAGGAACATGAGCATTTAATTGAGAACTTTGACAACATCCAAGAACTATTTCATATCATGTGCCAGTAGTTACTGAGATGAAGATGTAGGATAATGAAGTAAAGATGAGACACTGGCACTTTCCTACCTACATGGTAAAAAGAGAGGAATTTAAGGAATGGGTAGTTCAAAGTATTTGTGAATTATTAGGGAAGACGTAGCTAATGAGTAGGATAAAATTAAAAGGTAGTTTAAAATAGGGTAGAAATAAAAGGAAAAATCTTGTTAAGAGGTAAAAAAAAATATTTAGAGATGCTGACAAAGGTTTAAGTATTATAGAATAAGGGTAATCTGACAGAACAAGAAGAGGCGCAGTTGCAGAGTGCTAACAAAAAATTAAGGGAGTACCTAGATAATAAGCATTAGTTTAGAAAGATTGCTGTTATGCAACTGTTTTTGATAATAGTAACTCCAAAGCATTACAACTTTTGGCACATCAACTTAAGCAACAGAAATTGGAAAGGATTTCTGTCCAACTTAGGAAGCCTATAACAAGAACAATAACCAGAGATCCTGTAACTGTGTTAGAAATAGTTTGCAAATTTTGTGAAAATAAGTATAAAGCAGAGAAGTGGGGAAATCAAGAAAAGGCACAAATGGAAATATGTGTGGAAGATTAAAATATGCCAAGGTTAGAGGTAGATGAGGCTCCACAGTTAACAGTTAAAATAGGGGGAGACAAGATAAAAATAGTGATGTATAACCAGTCTGCAGGAAAGTGTGCAGGAATAGATGGTATTCTGGTGGAAGTGTGAAAGCTAGGTGGGAAGAACGTGATAAAGATCTGGAAGATTTTGTTTAACAGTGTTTAAAAGGAGGGAAACCATCACTATCCTGAAAAAGCTGTGGTGGCTGTAATACCTAAAGATGTTAAAGACCCTTCAGATCCAGCTTCTTATAGGCCCATTTCAATGTTAAACTCTGATTATGAAGTGCCAAAATTGATGTGGATCACTGTGGTTTTGTGGAGGATAGGCAAACATTTCACAACTTTAATAGAACAATTATGATCGGGAGGGAAGCAGAAAGTTAAAAAAAAAAACATAAAAAAACCTGCTGTTCATAGGTAGGTACTAGGCTATCGGCCTAAGGGCCTAAGTAAGCCTAGCCAACAAGGTTCCCTGGCTTACGCCACCCAAAAAGTTAATTACCTGTGCCCCTGTCGAGCAGAGCCACAGAAGTGATCCCCGGGGTGTATTTCCTATTTCCCATCCACTCGTCAAGATTTTTCTTGGAGTGCTAATGAGGAATTTTGCTTGACATAGATGGGTAGCTTGTTCCAGAGTATAGGGACAGGAATATATCCCTCGAGCATGTCCTGTTTATAGTGGTGACAAGGTTTAGGTCCCTAGAGCGTGTAGCTCGGAGGGATTGGGATTTCTTTAGGTGTAGCATGTCCAACAGCTCTGGGTTTAACATAGCTTTATATGTTAGGCAGAGATCTTCTCGGAGTAGGCGGTGTGCTACAGAGTAAAGTTGGAGTTTTTTGAGATGGTCTGTGTAGGGCATCTGTTTGAGGCTGGTAATCCTCTTTGTGAGGTACTTCTGTGGCCTTTCCAGCTGCTGCAGATGTCTTGTGAGCTACATTCTGAAAGGGGCATTGTACTCTATAATGGGACTAATGAGTGTCGAGTAGAGGGGAATAATAACTTCTTTTTTCCTGGATGAGAACCCTTTTGTGAGGTGTGCCACATAGAAGGATTTCCTGACTACTGTGGCAATGTGTTATCAAAGGAGAGACTACTGTCCACCTGGGTCCCAAGGTCTCTTATCACACATTCTGGGTTAAGTAGACTGCCGTTTATGTGGTAGTTCATGGGTACAGAGTTTTTACCAAAGGGGATGACAATGCACTTTTTGGCATTGAGCTTGAGGCCATGCCTCTGACACCAGGCATCTGTCTCAGTGAGGCCCTTTTGTAGGATGTCCACATCATTTAGCGACTCGACTATGGCTCCTAGTTTGCAGTCGTTTGCCAGAAGCCTTCTGTGTTAGCCTGTACTTCAGAGAATTGATACCAAACAGGGGAGGTCCCAGGACTGAACCCTGTGGTACTCCATTTGTCACTGGTTTGAAGTCACATTTGGAGTCTGCAACTTTTACAGTGTGGGTTCTGTCAGTGAGCCAGTTGGCAACCCATCTTGTGACATAGGGATTTATACCTAGTTTAGCTATAATTCCAGAATGGTGGATGGTATTGAAAGCCTGGCGAGGTCAAGATAGGCTGTGCGAACCCCCTTATCCTTGTCTGTGGCTTTGGTGACTGCCTCAAAGGCGTTGATCAGGTTAAGAAGGCATGATCTGCCTTTCACAAACCCGAACTGGGTGGGGTCTAGAGTTTGGAGGTTACCAATGTCTTTGTTTATGAATTCTATGATGATACATTCCATGGCCTTGCATACCAGGCTAGTCAGGTTAATAGGGCGGTAGTTCCCAGGATCAGTGGTGGCTCCCTCTTTGTTTAGTGGGATAACTGTTGCTGTGTGCCGTTCAGTGGGCTCAAAACTTGATGTGAGACTATGATTGAACATGGTGCTTAGGTGGGGAGCCAGTTCGTTCTGAAGTTCGTGTAAAACGCAGCCTGGGATGTTGTCTGGTCCCATGGATGCTGTGTTTTTTGGTTTTAGAGAGTGCAGATTTTACCTGCATAGATGTGATTACAGGGACTCTGCATTATTCCTGTATAGATATGGTGGGTCTTGATGTACAGAAAGCATTCAACAGAATAAACTAAGGGTTTTATGAGAGGAGCAATGGAATCATTTGCATTTCCTGATACAGTAATGAGGTTATAGGATATGTGAGGAATTGGTGGCAAAATTCCAAGTGGGAGACTCCCTCTATGATGAGTTGTGTCTGAACAAAGGAACCAGGCAGAGGTGCCTGTTTCCTGTTTATTATTTGCAATGCATTTTAAACCATTGGCAAAGAAAATAAGGAGCTCATAAATTCAAGGATATAATTGGTATGGTATTCAAGAAAAGTTGGCTTTATTTACAGATAATGATATTTTTTATCTGATAGGCCTTATAGAATCCGTGGTGGTGGTGCTGCGGTAGCGTTGTCACCTCACAGTAAGACGCAGTCCGGTTCGACTCTCAGCTAGAGTGTCTTCTGCATGGAGACATGCGTAAATGGGCATACCTTCATTGAAGGTTGTGCGTCAGGGCTGGCAACTCGGCACGTAAAAATCAACTACCAATCATTAGCAGACCGGAGTTCCGCTGTGGCGACCCCTAACCGGGGTAAGATCGAAAGACACAACAACAACAAGAACTAGAAAACGCCATCTCAGTGTTGTGAACATTCTGAGACTGTTTTTTGGAGATATAAAATTAATGCAGATAAAACAAAGGCTGTAGCTGTAAATTATGTACCCACACATGAATTGGTTCAGCAGTACTCCATATTTTTGGGGACATGATAAAATGAAATATTTAGAAGTGTTTGTTAAAAAGGATTCTGTTGTGGTAGCTTAGGATGTGTGGGAAGAGTATAAACAAAAGATTATACAAAAATGGAGAAACTAGAAGCTCTTGTCTATGGATATTGATAGCAAGGTACAAGCAGTAAAAATGTGCCTAGTCCCTTCAGTTTTATACACAGGTCAGGCATATTTTTTCATCAACCAGAGAAGAAGTTCACGATAGTGATTAAGAGTTGTAGGATTTTATCTGGGAGGGGAAGACGGCAAGAGGCAAGTGGGATAAGTTGATCCTTCCAACTGAACAAGGAGGCTTTGGGTTAACTGATTTGAAGGATATGTTAGAGCTTCACAGTTAAGGCTCTTATACATAACACAAGCAGAAAGCTACTACTCAAAATGGAAAGGGATGATAATGAAGAAGGGGATTATTCAAAAAATAAGGAAAGAGTGGGATTTTGGAAGTGGATCCTTAAGGAGAATACCTATAGCCATACAGAATATTATATTCAGAAAGTATACTAAGAACTAAACCAACACGGGAATGGAAAAAGGAAATTCTGGCAATAGGGATGACTTCAATTAGGTGTACAGAGATTAGGCAAGAGGGGGCTAGAATTTACTTGAGGAAGCTGGCAAAGAAACAAGATACTGGGAACAAATAAGTAGAGAGGGAAAGGTAATAGAATGGAAAGAAACCAAGAAGACATTTGGATTGCAGGTTAGAGACTGCCTTCCCTATCAGGGGTTGATATCAGACCGTAGGCAAGGAGAAAGGGAGATGGGAATCCTAAATGAAAGACCTGCACTTGTTGAATTTTTAGTTGAATCTAGTACAGAAGTTGCTGTCAAAAAAAGGATAATTAGTAGGGCATATAAAATATTGCATTGATAAGTATAGACATCAATCAGAGGAGGTCAGAAAAGATTGGGAAGAGAGATTAGATAAGTATTTCACAAAGAAACAGTGGGTCGACATACATGGCTCCCAAATATGCAAAATAATCTAGATGACTTTACCCCCAGCAGACTCCAAATAATTTTCTTCTGGTAGATGGCAAATGTTGGAGGCGTAATGGGGAAGAAATAGGTGCCTGGCAGTATATGTTCTTGGAGTGTAATGACTTGGCAGACTTTAAAAATTTCTTACAGAGTACTCTGTCAGGACTACTTGGCGAGCAAATGAGTGTAACTAAGGAAATTATTTTTTGAGCTGGGATATAGGATCTGAATTGCCTAGACACAGGAATGCCTTGTTAAGTTTAATTCTGGTGGCTGCTGAAAAAGCAATTAGTAGAAAATGGAAATCAAATTCTAAATCAACCATACTGAATTAGTGAATATTGTAACAGAGATAAAAAAACAAGATGTGGGATCTTTAGAAAAGGGTAGGAATAAATTGCATAGAAAACATAGAATTGTGGGAACAATAGATGCAGAACAATGTTTAGAGGAATGAGGTTAAAGACACGGCAGTAATTGAACAATTTATGTTATGTCAATTTAGTTATATTGAATTATGTGTGAGATATATAATGTTTGTAAATGTGAACTTGTCAGTATGGTTTGATTAACTTTATAAAAATGTATGTTTGCCTGTGTCACAAGTGATAATTCAGTAAAGGTATTTTTTTTAAAAAGTCTGCACTGAACACTTCAGTGTCAATATCTTTCCTAATGTAATTTCAGGAACCTAGAGGATAGGTGGGCTATTCCCTAGAAATGTTAAATCCATTTCATCATTACATAAAGCACACATATCCACTGGAGTGACACTTCTTTCCCCATCAAAGATGTAAGAATTAACAACTGACTCTTCAGATTATATCTGGAGAGCTCATATCTTCAGTCTGTCAGTACAAGAGAGTTAGACTCAACTAGAGATCCCTGCACATTACATTTAAAACAGCCAAAGTCAAATAAAAAACGAAATAAACGGCACAACTGAATGACAGAATAAAAACACTATCAGGAATAGTTCTAATTAGTTTAATAAAGTACGGAACACCAAACTTTAGCGCTTTCATTCACTTTATTTTACATGAACTTCATCAGAAACAACTCACCCAAACCCAGAAGCACTTTTTATAATAAAATAAAAGTCACATGTTCAATGATGTCAACAATTAATGTCATTAAAATACAGTATATATGTGTACATATTGTTTTATATATATAAAATATATTTATATAAAAATGTGACAATACTCTAATATTTTAGCCAGTTATATAAAACGTATAAAATTAGCATAAAATGAAATTAATTTCATGTGTAAAAAACATTTTATATTAACTGATTCATTTAATCCAGGAGCTTGATCCGCACCTAAATATACCTGCCACAGAGATTCTTTGCATTCTAACATAACTTTATTGTCTCCTGTAAAAATTCTTTGAGGAACACTATCTAAAACAGAAAAAACAAATTTTTTGAAGTTGTTACACATAGTTGAATGCTTACCTAAAGATCCCTGCACATTACATTTAAAACAGCCAAAGTCAAATCTACCCTAACTAGTGTGCTGTTTGCTTTTCATGAAAAGGCCTTCAAGAGCTTGTCACCAAAAAAGTTGGATCAAAAGTCTAATACCCAAAGGATGATCCAAATTATTCTTAAAGATATTAACTCAGATTTCTTAATGCTTAAAGTAATATTATCTCACCACATACAAGCTCTACCTTAAAGTGAACTATTCAGCACAGAAGATCTTCCAGTCTTTATATCAGACAGAAAATTATTGCCCCTTGTATTTGTGAAATGTTTTGTCTTATGAATACCCAGATTGTTTCCAAAATTTAAATCACTGACACATTTAAAATATTTATCAAATCTCCCCAACTAATCTGTAATTTTTACAGTATATAATAATGACAACACCCTCAAACCAGATATCCTCATAGTGAAATGCTTTTGGATTCTTTCCATTTCACATAACTGGGAAAACTATTGTACACACAGAACAGTAGTACTCAATTACTGACCTGAATAAGATTTTATAGAGAGGAAGTAAAAACAGTCTGTCCCTACTGGCAACAGTCTTGAAAATATTATTCATTTTACGGTAACACTTCCTTAAGACTTCTCTCAATTGAGATTCAAAACTGAGATTATCAGATTTGACCCTTAGGTCTCTAATAACTTTCACCTTATCAAGAGGTAAGGATAGCAAGGATTACTCTCACTAAAATGCTTAACACAGGTCTTACTTTTATTGAACTTCATATCATTAGATTTTGCCCAGGAATATAACTAATCCAAACAAGTTTGAGCACAAAACTGATCTGCTATATCTGAAACTGTAGAGACAGTCTCAGCATCATCTGCTTATCTGTTCAACCAGATCTTACTATCATTAGGAAAGCTAGTGTTGAAAATTTCAAAAAGAACAGGACAGAGTGGAGAGTCCTGGGGACACCTATACTAATCAACCTCTGTTTGGATAAAGAACAGGCTGGCTTAACTCTACATTTTCATTCCACCAACCAATTTTTGTTATCCACCTGATCAACATTATCATTAATACAATAGTCCTTTAAGCACTGCTGTGGTACATAAATGGAAAGTAACCACATAGTGTTTATCTTGTCAGAGATACAACCAGAATCAGTGACCTAGCCTTAAAGCTTTCATCAACTCTTGTTCCAAGTCTTCAAAAGTCATTTGGAAGCTACTCTGATCAAGAAGGTAACACTGGCCTACACATGATGTTTTCTCCTCCATTTGGACTCTTAACTTAATGTATACTTTCCTTACTCTCCTCTTGTCCAAAAGCTACTTTTCAGAGAAGAGCGGGACAAAGCAGGTTTAATATTGATAGCTCCTACTTGGCTAAGAATTCCATGAGTTTCTGTATGGGTGAATTTAGTCATCTATCCACCCACCTTGATTTTCTCTACAACAAAGCATATTTGTGCATCCCAATCAAAACTACTATGGCAGGCATAGTTTTGATTCCAGAAGATAGCTCTTATTATTCTCATGTGGTAAGTATATTGAAGAGACAGAGACACCTAATATAAGGAAATCTTGCATCTAAAAGTAGAAGTGATCTGTTTCTTGGACTGTGTCAGAAGACCAAGACCCTTTGTGTTGTTCCATCCCTGGATCACCAAACAACTTAAAGCATTTATCTCCTTCTAATCTAGCATATTCATCAGTTATTTTCCATTTATCTTCACATTCTGTTTATCCATTTTGTAGGAACGATCACTTTAACAGTAAAGCTCCACTTCATCACCCTGACAGATTGTACGTAGTTGTTTATAGTTGTCTTTTTTCATAGTTCTTTATCTTTTTTATTCATATGATAGTATTTTTAATTATTTAAAGTTAATAGCTTGACCCAGTCACAATTCTGTGTCAGGGGTTTATGGCTCAAGAAAAAGAGGAAGTTCTAACTATGTTGGCTTGATAAAAGTGCCTTTCATACCTCCCAAAGTCCAGCTTAATTCTTTATTAGGAGTATAGAAGTGCTATTTAAAACTCTGATCAGGATGAATGTAAGGTAGGCTGGAGATACTGTCTGACAATTAAGTGAATGAACTTTCTTAGAAATCAAGATATTGGGGGGGGGGGTGGCAAACTACTGCCTGTTATCACTGAAACCACAAATACCACACTGAAGTATGCCAAAAATCAAGCAATAAGTAATCCAGTAAAGAGCACCAGGATAGCCGTTTCCACCAACACACAATTTATTGAAGCATAAAACACGTCACCAGCCACAAAAAACACATAAACACTGACATAAATTATATGTTTTTGTTAGTGGTATCACAGACTTCATCAGTTATCAAAAACACGCAATATCAATAGTGTTTGGGTTAGGGATTAGATCATCAACATTAGAGTTAGCATTGGGGGTAGGGATAGCATTAAGGTTTGTATACATGAGTAAGCCTGCCTAACTAACCTTAACCCTAACTGTAGTCCTAACTAACACATACTCACAATCAAACTTTCAATACCAAAACTCAGTGTTTTCTCAAGCATATTGAATTACAGCATGCAATTTATCATTGAGGTGTTCGAGACTTGATATTTTGAAATCCAGTATTTGTATACATCAATTTTACTGAAAGATACCTGGTTGGTTAAAACTTGTGTTTTACAGTTTTGGTGACTGCACCTTGAAAATGTACTGTTATGGTAAGAATGTGTAAGTATAACTGCACTTTCAACAGATTTCATTAAAGTAAAAAAGCGGTGTAAGTGCTTTTTTCTTATGTGTAGTATATTTTGAGGAATAGAGATGGAGACCAAATGCACACCTTAAACTCAGTTTACAGAATCCATGCACTTGCAAAACTCATTATTTCACAGGCTGGAGTAAGTGCAGAAAGTTAAACTGGGTATGTACACATGGAAATAAATAACAGAAATGGAGATTAATTTGGATATCATGAATTGTTTGAAGGTAGGATGGCTGGAGTTGAAGAGGAAGAACACTGGGAAAAAGGACATATGGGAAGTAGGTAGCTGTGGAGCTTTACAAGTCAGAATTAAGAAAATAATATTTAATGGGGAACATGGTTTAGTTCCCGAATGCATTGTTGAGTTGTCAAAGGGGTTCTGAATTGCTTGCGACGAATGAGACAAGGTGTAGGAAGAACAGCTTCATGGTGTTAGAATCAGCAGTAGGGGAGTCATTAGATTGCAAGTTGTCTTACTTTAGCATTTTCATATGTCCATAAACACAGGCTCTTGTTTATAAGTACATGTAGGTGTTAGCCACATCTTGCATGAGTAGAACCCTTCTGTTTGTTTCTTGAAGGGTTTCTGTTGCACTGTGTGTCATTGATTTCCCATCCACTGGACAGAATATTTTGTGGTTTGCTGCCATCATTATTGTACAGTGTCTGTACCACATTATCTTCTTTTCTTTTTATGGTATCATTCCCAGTGCTCTAGTTTTCCATACATCTGACATAATATATTATCACACTAATTTTCCACTTTAAATTTAAAATTCAATGATTTTTATTTTGCTGTTGTTTTTTTTTTTCTTGATACCAACACCATTTGTCTGTGAAAAGCAGTTCAATTTAATATCACTGCAAGGTGATGCTGATATGGTGGATAGCAGTTCTTTTTAAATGCCACTTTGCTTTGGAAAGCCCATTAATATTGATTTGTCTGTTTCTGCCATTCTGAAGCAGTGGCAATATTGGTGACTCCGCAACAAGAGCTACTAAAGCTTTGGGGCAGTGTTTGAAGTAGTATATTTCTAGCTTTTGTTGAATGGATTGGCCCGCTGGACAGAGTATCCCTTTTAAGAGCTACCCAGGATCACTTTCTGGTTAAGTGACTTGCTTAGAGTTGCACAGTAGGAAAAGGAAGGTGGAAGGAATCTAAGTGTGCCATTGACACAGGAACCAGCTCATTAAAAGCTCAGAGCTTTACTCCTGTGCACTGACTAAAGTGAAATACATGGTAAAAGAAAATACCAACATTTAACTGAAGTAAACTTGTAAGATACAGCTGAAGTAGAAGCAGACACAGACATTATTATAATGTGGAATACGTGGCCATCGTCATGAATTTGCCCTTTTCCCTACTGTAGTGTGATCTTGGGGTTAGTATATTTAGTTAGGGGTTGTGTGGGGGGCAAAGCCCCCCACTTTGACAAATTTTAAATACTGCAATATCCAAACAGAAGAGGCTCATCACGACCACGTAGTAAAATAAAACAATTTAATACTGCAGTAAAAGTAAGCGCTTTCACGTTTCAACAACGCTTCTTCAGACTTTAACAAACTGCCATTCACATATTTAAATCAACCAATCAAAATTGTTACATCATTAGCACACTTACTTAAAAATATAATATTACAAATATGTCCCCAATACAGCACATAAAGCAGTACAGTATAGACATAACATAATCTATACCTATTCTGATATACTGTTCAAATAAAATCATTGAAATATAAAACATATATAAAAGAACTCAGCCTACAACTACATAATATTGACGATACAAAATTATGTAAAGATGTTTTATTCAGAAAGATGTTTCATTTCAGTGTACATATGGACGAGCTGATAGGAATGGTTTAAGTGTAACCTTTTCATTCAAACCATGCCCTTTATAACTCTGTAGCCTTATTATCCATCTATTCTCCCTCTCTTCAGTATAATTCTTGATGTTGCCCAACCTATTAGTTTTCTTTATTAATTCAAGTACACTGAATTTAAACTTATGGGAAGTGCCCATTTGTAATACATGTCTGGCCAATGCATTGGTTTCATTTTCTTTATTTATTGCATAAATATTTTGATTAATATATCCTATTTACCTCTGTTGTGTCACATGAATTTCTGTTAAAAGTCTTGATTACAAATGGATACTTCTGAACCAGCTGGACTTTCCTGGTAAACAAATATCAGATAAATAAATAAAAAAAAAAATGCTTAGACTGTTTTGCTATATGATGTGGTCCTGCATGCTTCACTGAAAAGTTTAGGTGGGCATTGCTATTGTTTGTCGATTTCAAACCTGAGTAAGATGTGAGTGTTTAAATGAAGGTTAGCATTTGTGTTGTGTTGCATAGTAGGATGCACACCTAACAATTTGTGAGGTGTGAATCTCAGCATTTTCATAGAATTACTAAACCACAAATCGGGCGGCCACGGTGGTGCAGCAGTTAGCGTTGCTGCCTCACAGCAAGAGGTTCTCCGGTTCGATCCTTGGCTGGGGTGCCTTCTGTGCGGAGGCTGCATGTCCTCCCTTTGGTCACGTGGGTTTCCTCTGGGTGCTCCAGTTTCCTCCCACATCACAAAGACATGCTGTAGGTAGTTTGGACACTCTAAATTGGCCCTACGCATGAGTGCGTGTATGTGTGCGTCTTCTGTGGAAGGTTGGGCACTGGGCTGGCAACTCAACACCGTAAAATCTCCACTGCCAATCATGAGCGGACAGGTGATCTGCTGTGGCGACCCCTAACTGGGAAAAGCTGAAAGAAGAAGAAGTCTTGATCACAATGTTCATTTTTTAAATTCTAGAACATTTTGGGTATTTCACAGTAAGACGCTGTCCAGTTCGATTCTCAGCTAGAGCGTCTTCTGCATGGAGACATGCGTGAATGGGCGTACCTTCATTGAAGGTTGTGTGTCAGAGCTGGCAACTCGGTACGTAAAAATCAGCTGCCAATCATTAGCGGACCGGAGTTCTGCTGTGGCGACCCCTAACCGAGAAAAGCCGAAAGACACAAGACAAGACTGAATTTCTGTAATCTTTTTCTTTCATCGATCTCAATGTGTCTATCCATCTCTATTAAGTAAAGGAATTCTTCCCTTAGATCTTATTTTTGTAAACTGAGGGCACATTCTTTATTCTCTGTTTCTTGTGGGTATTCCTCTTCCTTTGACATATTCTCTTCAGGTGCATCCCGCATCATCTATTGCTGTTTCATATGGGAACTCACTTGCCTATCACTCTACAAATTTAACTGCGTCAGAATTATCACCTTTTCCTGTTCCTTCCCTTACTGTAGAACTCCAACTGATTTTTTCCTAAAGGCTGCAGAGTATTTTCATGTGGCAACTGGTCAGATAGTTCCCATTCCACTTGTTCCAACTTACTTTGGGAGCTCACTCTTCCATCTTGCTCTGACATTACCAGTGTTGGAGTTTCTGCACTAAATCCTTCACTTCATAGATAATCCGTAACTTAATTTTCTATTTATTTAACTTCTCCATTGCTAATCTTCTTTTCCCCTTTGTGTTCTTATTTCTTGTATTGCAAAGTTTTCCGCATCTGAACGCCTTTGCCTATAATTCTCTTCAAAATATTTCTTGGTGCTGCTTTTTTTTTTTTTTTTTTTTTTGCATTGATTAGTTTTCCTTTCTCCTTTGCATAAGTATTGCACCATATTAAATCTCTCTTTAACAAGTCCATATTTCTTATTCATATGTCTCCCACTGCACTTGTTTCTCCTTACTTTGGGGAGTCGTCATTCCATCATGCTGGAACATAACCTATGTTAGATTTTCTACACTACATCTTCCACTTTGCAAGTATTCTATAACTTCAGCTTCTATTTGTTTAACTTTTGCTTTCCTTATCTTCTGTTCCGCATTCTCTGTTTGTGATCTTAGTTTTGTGTTGTAAAAGTTTTCATATGTGGGTGCCTTTGCCTGTATTTCTCTTCAGATATTACCTAGAGGAAAACAGTTTTGGTACTTACTTTCTTCACTTGCTTAGAGAAAAACAGCTCTTGTACTCACTTTCCTCACTTATCTAGAGGAAAATAGTTTTTTATTCAGGCATGTCCAAGGGTCAGCTCCCACTGTTCTCTTCTGTCTGTCTGAATCTGGGCATCTTGGGGCAATGTAGAAATTGCCTCATGTACACAGACCGCCCTCTCCTCCTACCACCCAACACTACAACCTGTGAGAGATGCACTTATCTAGCCAAACTGGAGATAAAGCTCTCTCCAATCAAGACTGAACTTGACAGTCAAGAGGAGAAGGTAAACACTTGCACCATACCACACTCATCACATAGTCTCACTAAATCTACACCACCAAAATCCACACATAGAAACACAAAAACATTTGCGGAGGCTCTCAGTAATAATCTGCGCAAGCAACAGAGACCTCCAAAGCAGAAATGCAAGCAACCTCCACCCCCCAACACAACCCAAATGACACATAGCCCGCAGACTCAGTGTGCCACTCAACCACAGCCAGTAAGGCAAAACAACATACCTAACACACTAGTCATAGGTGACTCTATAGTCAGGCACACTGATGTCCCACTCACCAGGCTAAACAAGGAGAAGGTTACTGTCAGCTGCCTGTCGGGTGCCAGGATCCTCCACATAACCCACACACTCAGGTCACTCCACAACCAGTACAAATATGTCTCTGTCATTGTCCATGTTTGTGTGAACGACCTGAGACGTACCTCCCTGGACTACATGAAAAGAGACATGGAAGAGCTCTCTGATCTTGTAGCCCAGGCAGCTATGATCCTAGCCCTGAGTAGAATTCTGCCATCACCCAGAATGATGCCGCAGTACAAGGACAAAATGATTGACTTAAGCAATTGGCTAAGCTTCTGGTGTCATTCTAAAGGGATCCAGTATCTGTCTGTGTGGGATGACATGGTCGACAGACCACGATGCTTTGCCAGAGATGGCCTGCACCTGTCACCCCTGGGATTCCGGATACTGGCTAAGGTTCTTGCCGCCCCTAAAGTGCCTTTTTAAGGCAAGGTTCAAATGACAAATTCACCACCGTAACAGGAACAGGCAAGCAAAAACTGAGGGTGATGCTACTCGGTGCTAGAAGTCTAAATCTAAAAATGCACTCACTCGAGGCACTCCTTAAAATGGTATCTGTGCAGTGACTGAGACCCGGTTCAAGGCTCCAGAGAGCACCCCTGCACTACCAGGCTGTAACTCATACCAAACTTTTTGGCCATGTAACCTGGACTGGAACACCAAAGGCGGAGGTGTGTCCATTCATTAAGGATATCCACACCTCCAGGCTAGTTGCCCAGCATAATGCAGCGGAGGTTATCCAAGTGCGGAATAATTCCTCGAAATAACTGAAAATACTTACGACACGGAGTCCCCAATAAGTGCTTGCTCACCTCCAGGAACCAAAATAGATGAATGCAACTGTCACCAACCACGTCACGTTTCAAACATTTATTGTAAAACGAGACTGAAAATAAAATCTGGTATAAAACCAAAATTACATAAACAGTTGTTAAGCGCTTTCATTCATAAAATGGGCTTCTTCAGAACACTCCATGAATTTTTATGATCCTTAAATAGCTTTTTAGCACCAAAATTAATTCAAATTCTTAGAAGTATTGCGCTATTAAGGCTTCCTAATGTAAACTTTCCATGCAAATGTATTCCATTGTTCGCACATAAATCTGGCTCAACTTTATGTTAAATTTAAAAATAAAAAACAGTTAAAACCTAACCATTCAACAACCTTTCACACATTAATATATCTCTATAAAGACTATTATCGCTAGATTGTAAAGCGAGTACATACATCGTAGTAATAGATCATCGCTACAAGCTGACATAAAGAGATCATTACTATTAGTATGGTATCTCAGTCTTAGCGATACATTTTTTATATATAAAAAACTTCTAAAAACTTTTAAAATAGCTCAGATTGATACATAGTCTAGTGCATGTTAGCTAATATATTCAGCTCATCCTCGAGATGACAATCTGGACCTGCACAATCTGTCTGCATCTGCTGACAGTATATTTAAAAAAATTGAATAAATAACTTGTCTTGTGCCATATTCACGGTGGATGCTTCAAGTATATTAATACAAAGATAGTTTCCTATTTTTTGATTTTTTAAAAACTAATAAACCTTGCAAATCTTTATTTGGCTCACCGGAGATTCAAGTTGGTCATATAACTAGCTCTACTATCTCCGGAGCATAATACAATGCGATCTGTTATAGTGTAAATGCTTTAACTAATCAGATCGGTGTTAAATCAGATAACTTAAAGTGCACAAATCTGATGGATTCCTGTATCAAAAGAGTTGTAAAATTAACGCAGCTTACAATTCTATACAATACCTATATAATTCAGGTTAACTTTTATGTAAATTCAGTACAAATTGTTGGTCCATTGGAATATGTTAATGTATAATATTAATGTATATACGTTAATGATACCATTCCCCTATTCCCACCTTCATTACCATGGGCCCAACTGTTTTCCAAACTAATATTTTGTTAATAATAAAATTAAAAATAAAAGTAAGAATAAAAATAAAAATAAAAACATAAATAATAACCATGAAAGAACATCTATATTTAATGAAATAAAATCAGTTTCAGGGATATGTTGTCATTTAATCCAGGTAATGTGGTTGCATCTAAATATAATTGCCACCATACTTCTTTAAAACTTAAATACATTTTAGAGTCTCCACCTCTGGGATCCATTGTGATGATATCTATAATTGCAAATTTAAAGCTTTGCGTGTGTCCCTTAGTTTCTATGTGTCGAGACAGAGCATTGGTTGAATCCTTCTTCTTAATGTTATATACATGCTCATAAATACGTCAATTTAGGCTTCTCTCGGTCTTTCCCACATAGAAACTGGGACATTCTCTGCACATTGCTAGGTATATTACCATTTTGGTATTGCAATTACCTTTTAAAAATTTTACTTTTGATTTCATAAAATTATGTAACTTAACTTCCTTCTCTTCATTAATGTATTTACATTGGCTACAGCAGCCACATTTTTTGTATGGTTAATCCTTTGTGTGTTGGTAGTCTTGTTACTTTGTATTTGTTGTCCCAATAACCTTTTTAAATTCTTCCCCATCTTATACTCTCTTGCTTCCTTAACAATTACTCTCCCATATCTTATGAACAACACTATAACAAGTTTCCTAATGTTCTAATGTTTTAGTTTTGATTGACTTCACATGAACCCTACTAAAGCATTAAGACATGTTTATTTTTTACTTCTACTCTAATGAAACGTTACATTATTCACAATTTATAATTTTTTTTTCATGTCTTATTTTGTAATTTGAAACTAGTCTTTTTTTTAGAATATTTTGAATGTATTAATTTACTCATGTTGGAGCTTTTTTCCTCGGGCCTCTACTGAAAAGGGATATGTATCCAGCTAGACTAGCCCGGTCAACAAATGTAAATAATAATAATAATAATAAAAATTATATAGTACTCCTGGTTTCGTTCCCATGATTTCTGATAAGACAGGATCACCCGTGATAAGGTGCCAATACTTAAATATTAAATCCTTAATATCTTTTGATATGGGGCTATACACCATAATATAAGCTCTCTGATGGTTACTATTCACTATCGCCCCTTTATTATTATTTTTCCTAGTATTGGTATCACATTGTGTATTGCTACTTAATCCTAATAGGGGTTTATATTTCTTCCCCCATTCCTCTAACACGTATTGGGTGACATTGTTCATCATACCTGAGGGATATCCCCATCTTGAAACATTTTAGTTATATTGTGTATTTCTTTGGTTAATATGTTGTAATCAGATGTATTGCGTGAAGCCCTGATACATTGGCCTTTAAAAATATTATATTTGAGCTTAGGGGGATGGTAACTACTAAACTCTAAATAGTCATTAGAGAATGCATTTTTTATATGAATTTTGGAATGTAATTTCCCTTCCTGTTCATATATATACGTATCTAAATAAGCTAATCCTACTGTATTGTATGAATAAGTAAATTTCAAAAATTCATTACTACAGTTCAAAAACTGTATAAATTCTTCCAACTTATCAATACTGGAATTCCATAAAATATATATGTTGTCTAAATACCTGGAGTAATGCATGATATTGTTGTAGTATATACTAGGGAACAAGGTGTTTAATTCCCAATCCAACATGACCAAGTTGGCAAAAAATGGGAGCACAAGCTGCTCCCATTGCTACCCGCTTGGTCTGTTTAAAGTGTTCCCCCTCAAAATAGATAAAATTGTTATCCAATACTAAACTCATGCATTCCATGATGAGACAGACTTCATCCCAATCGAAATCTGAATATTTTGATACACTATTACAGAAGGCTTCAAGTCCCTCATCTTTCGGTATACATGAAAACAAGTCAATAACATCTGTCGTGACAAATATCCATCCTTTCCTCCATATATCAATAGGAAATTCCCAGGAATCCTTTACTATATGCGATATCTTATCATATACATGTTTAAGTCTCACATCAATGTATTTTCCTGTAGGAAATCTTTTAGAGTCACTTCCAGAAATGATAGGTCAAAAAAAAAAAAAATAGGAAACTATCTTTGTATTAATATACATGAAGCATCCACCGTAAATACGGCGCAAGACAAGTTATTTATTCAATTTGAAATATACCGTCAGCAGATGCAGATAGACAGATGTGCAGGTCCAGATTGTCATCTCGAGGACGAGCTGAATATATTAGCTAACATGCACTGGACTATGTATCAATTTGAGCTATTTTAAAAGTTTTTAGAAGTTTTTTATATATAAAAAATGTATTGCTAAGACTGAGATAGCATACTAATAGTAATGATCTCTTTATGTCAGCTTGTAGCGATGATCTATTACCACGATGTATGTATGCGCTTTACAATCTAGCGATAATAGTCTTTATAGTCTTGGGAATTAAACACCTTGTTCCCCAGTATATACTACACCAATATCGTGCATTATTCCAGATTTTTAGACGACATATATATTTTATGGAATTCCAGTATTGATAAGTTGGAAGAATTTATACAGTTTTTGAACTGTAGTAATGAATTTTTGAAATTTACTTATTCATACAATACAGTAGGATTAGCTTATTTAGATACGTATATATATGAACAGGAAGGGAAATTACATTCCAAAATTCATAGAAAAAATACATTCTCTAATGATTATTTAGAGTTTAGTAGTTACCATCCCCCTAAGCTCAAATATATTTTTAAAGGACAATGTATCAGGGCTTCACACATGACATCTGATTACAACATATTAACCAAAGAAATACTCAATATAACTAAAATGTTTCAAGATAGGGGATATCCCTCAGGTATGATGAACAACGTCACCCAATACGTGTTAGAGGAATGGGGGAAGAAATATAAACCCCTATTAGGATTAAGCAGCGATACACAATGTGATACCAATACTAGGAAAAATAATAATAAAGGGGCGATAGTGAACAGTAACCATCAGAGAGCTTATATTATGGTGTATAGCCCCATATCAAAAGATATTAAGGATTTAATATTTAAGTATTGGTACCTTATCACAGGTGATCCTGTCTTATCAGAAATCATGGGAACGAAACCAGGAGTAGTACATAAGAAGGGGAAGAATTTATAAAGGTTATTGGGACAACAAATACAAAGTAACAAGACTACCAACACACAAAGGATTAACCATACAAAAATGTGGCTGCTGTAGTTAATAGTTAATTTTATTATTAACAAAATATTAGTTTGGAAAACAGTTGGGCCCATGGTAATGAAGGTGGGAATAGGGGAATGGTATCATTAACGTATATACATTAATATTATACATTAACATATTTCAATGGACCAACAATTTGTACTGAATTTACATAAAAGTTAACCTGACTTATATAGGTATTGTATAGAATTGTAAGCTGTGTTAATTTTACAACTCATTTGATACAGGAATCCATCAGATCTGTGCACTTTAAGTTATCTGATTTAACACCGATCTGATTAGTTAAAGCATTTACACTATAACAGATCGCATTGTATTATGCTCCGGAGATGATAGAGCTAATTATATGACCCACTTGAATCTCCGGTGAGCCAAATAAAGATTTGCAAGGTCTATTAGTTTTTAAAAAATCAAAAAATAGGAAACTATCTTTGTATTAATATACTTGAAGCATCCGCCGTGAATACAGCACAAGACAAGTTATTTATTCAATTTTTTTAAATATACCGTCAGCAGATGCAGATAGACAGATTGTGCAGGTCCAGATTGTCATCTCGAGGACAGGCTGAATATATTAGCTAACATGCACTGGACTATGTATCAATCTGAGCTATTTTAAAAGTTTTTAGAAGTTTTTTATATATAAAAAATGTATCGCTAAGACTGAGATAGCATACTAATAGTAATGATCTCTTTATGTCATCTTGTAGCGATGATCTATTACCACGATGTATGTATGCGCTTTACAATCTAGCGATAATAGTCTTTATAGAGATGTATTAATGTGTGAAAGGTTGTTGAATGGTTAGGTTAAGTTAACTGTTTGTTATTTTTAAATTTTTAAATTTAACATAAAGTTGAGCCAGATTTATGTGCGAACAAGTGAATACATTTGCATGGAATGTTTACATTAGGAAGCCTTAATAGCACAATACCTCCTTAAGAATTTGAATTAATTTTGACGCTAAAAAGCTATTTAAGGCATCCTAAAAATTCATGGAGTGTTCTGAAGAAGCCCATTTTATGGGTGAAAACGCTTTAACAACTGTTTATGTAATTTTGGTTTTATACCAGATTTTAGTTTCAGTCTCGTTTTACCCTGGGCAAAACTGCAATCCAAATTGTAGCTTGCTACAGATCCCCACACAGTGCCCCAGGATTCCCACTCCTCTTTTCTTAATGTACTGGAAAATATTAGGGTTCAACCAAACACCCTAATAATGGGCAATTTCAACTACCCACCATTAACTGGGAAAACTACTCATGTACCAACTCCTTCGCTCAACGCTTTCTGGAATTCATAAACTCCAATCCCCTGGATCAACTTATCCCCAGCAGGGGAACAATATCCTAGATCTAATCATTACCAACATGAGTGACCGGTGTTCCACACTTGAAGTCAACGCCTCATTGGTCCGATCCGACCATAAGCTAATTACCCTAGATATCCACATCCTGCCCCCACCCCCCATTAAGGAAACCATGGTAAAAAATTTCTCCAAAGCCAACTTCATGCTTCTTAAGACAGAAGTGATTAACTTCATGACACCCATGCAGATGGACAATACAGTTACGACTACTGAATCCTACACAATTGCACTTTATAAGCACTTACACGAGTGCATGGATCGTGCTATCCCAAACAGAACTAAGATGTTATCCTCCAAAAAAAAGAAGCCAATCTGGTGGTCCCCTGCCATAAACAAACTGTACAACAGAAGAAAGAAACTGTTGCAAAAGAGAGTAAAATCCCATGAGTAGAGGAGCTCCCTGGTCAGCCTCAGTAAGAAGCTGCGATCCGTGATAAAATCCTATAAAGCTAGTTAGGAAAACAAATTCACCACTGATTCTAAAGACAACCACAAAGCATTCTATAGCTATGTCAAGAATCTCAATGGCAATAGTCAGATCTGCTCCGAGTTACAGCACAATGGCACTAAATATACAGACCCAACTGATATTGCCAACATCCTGGCAGATAGGTTCAGTGCTAACTTTACCCCTCTCTCACCCCCTAAAGAGCCCATCTCTATACCGGAAGAATGCAAAGTTCCTGTAATCACGGCTGCACAGGTAAAAACCACACTCTCCAAAGCCAAGAACACAGCATCCATGGGACCAGACAACATCCCAGGCTGCGTTCTACATGAACTACAGAATGAACTGGCACTCCGCCTAAGTACCATGTTCAATCATAGCCTCACCTCAGGCTTTGTGCCTGCTGAATGGCTCACAGCGACGGTTATCCCACTCCACAAGGGGGGACCCACCACGGACCCCGAGAACTACCACCCCATTAGCCTGACGAGCCTGGTCTGCAAGGCCATGGAACGTATCATCATGGAACTTATAAACAAAGACATTGGTAATCTCCAAACTCTGGACCCCACCCAGTTCGGGTTTGTAAAAGGCAGATCATGTCTCCTAAACCTGATAGACTTCTTTGAAGCAGTCACCAAAGCCGTAGACGAGGGTAAGGTGGTTCACACAGCCTGTCGAGATCTTGCCAAGGCTTTTGACACTATCCCCCACTCCGGAATTATAGATAAACTCACTAAACTAGGTATAAATCCCTATGTCACAAGATGGGTTGCCAACTGGCTCACTGACCAAACCCATACTGTGAAAGTAGCAGACTCCAAATCCGACTTCAGACCAGTGACAAGTGGAGTACCACAGGGTTCAGTCATGGGTCCTCTCCTGTTTGGTATCTACTTCTCTGAAGTACAGGCTAACACAGAATGTCTTTGGCTTATGAAGTTCGCAGATGACTGCGAACTAGGAGCCATAATCAAAACTCCTAACGATGTGGACACCCTACAAAAGGGCCTCACTGAGACAGATGCCTGGTGTCAAAGCCATGGCCTCAAGCTCAATGCCAAAAAGTGCATTGTCATCCCCTTTGGTAAAAACTCTGTACCCATGAACTACAACATAGGCGGTAGTGTACTTAACACCTTAAGTGTGATAAGAGACCTTGGGACACAGGTGGACAGTAGTCTCTCCTTTGATAATCACTTTACCACAGTAGTCAGGAAATCCTTCTACATGGCACACCTCATCACAAAAGGTTTCTCATCCAGAAAAAAAGAGGTCATTGTTCCCCTCTACTCATCACTCATTAGACCCATTATAGAGAACAACGCTCCTTTTGGTATGTACCTCACAAGACATCTACAACAACTGGAAAGGCCGCAGAAATACTTCACAAAGCGATGCCCTACGCAGACTGTCTCAAAAAACTCCAGCTTTACTCCATTGCTTATCGCCTACTCAGAGGTGATCACTGCCTAACATGCAAAGCTATGTCAAACCCAGAGCTGTTGGACATGCTCCACTTAAAGAAATCCCAACCCCTTCGAGCTACACGCTCTAGGACCTAAACCTTGTCACCACAACAAACAGAACATGCCAGAGGGATAGATTCCTGTCCCAGAGACTTCCCATACTCTAGAGTAAACTACCTATCTATATCAAACAAAGCTCCTCATTAGCACTCTTCAAGAAAAATCTTGATGATTTGATAGGAAATAGGAAATTCACCCCAGGGATCACTTCTATAGCTCTGCTCGACAGTGACACAGGAAAATAATTTTCTTGGTTGGCAAAAGCCTTGGTACCTTTTTGGCTGGGCTTGTATAGGCCCCAGGGCCGATAGCCTAGTACCTACCAATGAACCTATATATTTGGAGCTGTTTTTTTTTTCTGTTGATTAGCTTTGCTTTTTCCTTTGCATAAATATTACACCATATCATATCTCTGTTTCTTTTTATACCTTTCAAAAATTTTTAGGTTTTATTCTTTATATTTTTGCACTTCCTCAGTCACTTATTCTTCCAAACAACCCAATGTTTCTTGGTCTGTATAATGTTTTTCATGAATCTGTTGTATTAATGAGAACAAATTTGCATTTGAAGCTTTTGACAGATTTTGTTGTGCAAGTATTTTTCTTTCGTTTAATTTCTCTCTGTCTTTTTGAATGTCTTCTATCCAGAAATTCTGGCTTCTTTCATAATAGTAACAATACATAATTTTTGCCTTGTCCTTATTATCCCACTCTGTCATCTTTATGGCTATTTTTTGGCCTGTCTACTTCCTTCTACAACAGGGGAGGCCATCCACCCACTGACTCTGGCCCAACCCCATTATAGGAATGTATTTGTGTCTTGAAGATTTTGCACTGTCATTTTTTTTCCAGTCCCGGCACCAGTGCACCTACCAAGATTGTGCACTTTTTTATCCTGGGACTTGTGCACCTGTCTGTCTTTTTTGTTTTTTAACCTACTTCTGTGCATGATATATGCTGTATAAAATGTAGTCTATATATCAGTGTCTTGGTGAGAGTTTGTGTGTTAAAAAAAAAAAAAAAAGAGTCCCCTTCAACTTGAGGGTGGGATCAATTCCAGCATCACTCATCTCCTTCCTTGCTGATTTTATCCTCTCTCCGTCCACACCCCACAGACTCTGTATGGGAGTCATTAGTATATATATGAAATCATGACTATAAGTGCATATATGAAAAACTAATATTTTTTTTCATTTTATGTTACAGAAAAAAAAACATTTCTGGCTCATGTAGAGCGAGATGCTTATATTTGAAAGATGCTGTCATTTCCTTTCCTTTACTGCTGTTTGCATTCATAGAGTCAAGTTCAGGTCAGAATTTCCATTGAAAATTGACAAACAACATGATTTGCAAAGTAGTCATTATACAGTGAAGATGTAACTGACAGTTCTTATCAGACTAAAAAAATATAAAAACTGTCAAAAACATTAATCTGCAGTTCTTTTGTGACGTCAGATAAAAGAAGAATGTTTTACATAACTGAATGAAGCAATACCTTACTGTAGCCATTATTTTTTTTCTTTTGATCCCTGTCAATTTCCTGAGGTGTGCACAGTCAATAAATTGGCTAAGACTCTCCAAGATTAAGGCAGTTTGTGTGAATATATTTAACCAGACCACTGTGTGCATGTTTTTGATATGTAAAAAATAAAAAAAAAATGTATGCATCATTTTTAAGTTTTAATGCTTTATTTTCTCTGAAATGTATTAAAGTGGAGCTGTTTAAGTGATAGTGCTTATGATATGCAACTGATCTTTTTCATTCAAGTAAATGTCATTTGATGCTGCAATCTCTCAGCGTCCTGTGTATTGGGCATTTTTAATGTGATCTGTTCCCACAGTGTATTTGTCCATTCAGCTTTCTTTATGATAGGGTCAGGCCTTACAATGGTCCAGATAGGTATCTCAAACTTTTTACCTCCTCTGAATGCAGATAGGGAAGGGAGGACAATGGAACTCGGTGTTGTGATAGAGATGAATTTGTATATTCAGCTGCTAGTTTCGTTGACTGAAAAGAAAAACAAGAGTTGTGGTTTCAGGTACATTTTTTAGTTTGTTAGTTCAAAGAAGGATTACGTTTTTCTCAATGGAAATGTAAGTGCATAGTGCTAATGCAAGACAGAATACTTAAATTGTTACGAATTATAGGGAGTACAGTCTTAAGTTGCTTATTTGATTAATTTGTTATTAAGCTTGTTGTTTGGTTGACAGAATTTTGAGTATTCAGAATTCATCTCTGACTAGAAGTTGGAGCATTTGGCTTTAGGTGTCATCTAATGAGAGGCAGAAATACCACTCCATATATACAGCTGACGCTCTACTGTGAAAGTAGGTTTGTGGTTATAGGCATACTGTGTACACATTTTTCAGAAAATAGTTATGGGAGAAGGGTGTACAAGTCTATTTGAGTGATTTGAATTATTGTTGCTTGCAGTTACTCTTTTTTACCATCACTTAGAAAAGTTTGTTCCTCCTGTCACTTGGCTGCTCAGGATGATGAAATTGGTGCACACTGTCGGCCAGGAAATGCCATCTGAATCTGACATTCATGTTGCCAGAAGCTTTCTTACAAAGATCTTGAGAAGTTCTATGAGGTACAGTAAAATTTTGTGGTGCATGAAATGTGCTGTTTCCCTTCTCTAGCTGATTGTTAGAACACCCTATCCTTTCACTAGTGAGTAGTTTTTGTTCCCTCCATACCCCTTTTCATGGACTGTTGTCAGTAACTTGCATCAAATACCTCTTGGTAGTTAGTAGTTGTGTAGTCAGTGTTGTCATGTGCTGTATTTGCATGAAAATCTATTCCATCATTGTAAGACATTGATATAATGTGTTCAGTATGAACTAGTGTCAGGAGGGAATGAAAATGTAGTTTCATTTCTTAAATTGTTGACATTCTGTATACCCGTTTGTGAGACTTATTGTCTTGTACCAGTGCACATAAGAATATTTAATCTAAGAAGCTTCTGTTTGGAATTACTGTGAAAGATGGATAGCAGCTGAAGCTAACATTAATCAATTATTTCTTCTTAAAATGTGTTGTTGGGGCAAGTTCTTCCCTGACATAAAATTACTACATGAAATGGTTCAGCTGCTGTTAAATGGAGTACAATGGTTCATTAATCTGTTCAGATTTAGTGTAAATACAAAAACATAAGAACCAAAAAGTCGTAACGTGTGTGGTAGAGATGAGAGTTGTCAGAAGCAATTTGTGTTCATTATCATGTTTAAACTAGTAACCACTTTTCAGAGAAACTGATTAAAGCCCATGTAAATAAAAACTATAAAATGATGCAACATTGTTTGCACAAGGGCTTTGTGTGGCAGAGATAATGTTAATCAGAAATCAGTCCTATTTATCCCATTTAATCTATTAAGCAGTATCTGCAGAAGTTGTCACCCAAGTACAAAATGTGAAACAGTGTAATTTTATTTGTATAAAGGCTTGCTGGAATGAACATGTGATGTTAAGTTGTCTATCTCGCCTTCATTCTTGCTGGATGGGTTCGGAGCCGACCTCGGCTCCGACTCGGCCACTCTAAAAGCTCGAGAGTTGGTTCCACCGGCTCGAGGCTCCCCTTATATCCCACAATGCTAGGCGTGAGTTACCTCAGATCTCGTTTGCCGCTACAGCATCGAGGTGTTGGTTTTTCTACCGGCTTGTTGGTAAGTGTATTTTCTGTAAGATTAGAATACTTCAAACCCTATATTTTTAAGTTTAAATATATTTCCCTTAGTGTAGTGGATTTCTACCCCTGTTTTCCGGAAAATCCCGTTTTTTTCCCACAAGAACTTTTAAAGTTCTCTCTCGGGCCTTCTGGCCTTTCCCCATCCCCTAGTGGTGTGTGTGTGTTACTCTTAATTAAACTTTAGTTAATTGTTTTATTTTTGAGTTTTAAAAATAAGATTAGTGTAATCAGTGTGTCTGTTTGAGTGTGTGTGATTACACTTTCTTGTTTAGGATGTCTAAAGACACAAAGGTCTCAGGCTTCAAGAAGTGTGATGCGTGCTGTCAGAAAATGTCTCTGACAGACGGTCACACTTCTTGTGTCTACTGCCTGGGGCCTTTGCACCTGCAGGACTCCTGTGCTGTATGCCACGGCTTCAGCCCCAGGGTCCTGCAGGAAAGAAAAAATAAGTTGATCCTAAGGGGTCTACTTAAGCCTGAGGATTCCCTTTCTGTTTCTGGGAAGCCCTCTAAGGCTTCTAGGTCCTCGGCTCCAGCTACTGAGCCGAGACCTAAAGCTACAAAACCTATGTCTGCATCGGCTCCGGCTGGAGCCGATGAGTCTACAGCTTCCGTGGTTCCCTCGGCTCCGGCTGGAGCCGAGGTAGTAGAAATTCCCTTGTCGGCTCCGACCAGACCTTCGGAGCCGACATCTAGGAAGAGATCCAGGTCACCATCCCTTGGCTCCGTTCATTCGGCTCCAGCATCTCCTCTGCTGTCTGAACGGAGCCATAAATCTCACTCCTCTAGGTCATCGAGGCTGTCAGATCATGACCTCCAGAGGGTAGTGAGTCGACTTCTTAAGTCCGAGGCACTGGCCCAAATGCTTCAGAGCCCGACTCATCAGTCGATGCCTGCCCCTGTCCATCAATATATTCCTCCTCCGACTCCGTTGAGCTCGGAGCCGGGGCGTTTCGGAACCGAGACTGTGGTAGCGTCGGAGCCGATACAGGTGTCTTCGGCCCGCTGCCGGCTCCGATTTCTTCTTTTGAGGATTCTCGGCGCCGGACTTCCCTCGTCAGCTCCGAGGGGGGTGAGTGGCATCGGACCCTTGTCCGACCCCGCTCTTCCTCTCGGAGCTTCGGCGCTGGTGAGTTCGGCTCCGACATCGGCCTCGGAGCCATCACTGTCGGTGCCGAGGGAGGTTCTCAGCTTCTCGGAGCGGGGACCTCTGGCTTTGCCTGACAGGGGTGCGTTCGAGGTCATGCAGAGTGTGTTAGAGCCTGGCTCTACTCCACAGTCGGCTCCGTCCGCCCCTCCCTCTACGGTGCCTCAGGTCAAGTCGACTCACTCCCTCATCCCGGACTGCAGAGAGCCAGCTCCTCAGGAACCCCTGTGGGGATTTCATCCTCTTCCGAGGCCTCTCGTGATTTGGCAGAAGAGCCCGCTCGGAAGGGGAAGTGTAAGAGGAAACACATTGACTCACCTGAGTCCATCACATTTGACCCAGATTTAGATGATTCCGAGGGGTCCCCCCATTCCCCTTCTGAAGATGTCTCCTTTGCAGACATTCTCGAAATCCTCAAACAGAGGGAAATTGGCCAGCCCTCAACCCTTCGGAGGATGAATCTGTGTACCTTGAGGCGTTGGCTCTCGTCCTTCCACCTCCTGGGTGTCTCCCCTTTGACCCCCTCATGCAGGTGGTAGCTAAAGGCATGGACGGCTCCTGATTCAGTGGACCCCACTCCCAGGAGACCCTCAAAATTCATAACGGCACCAGCAGACAAACAGTTCTTGACAAAAGGAGTTTCTGTGGATGCTATGGTGGTAGCTGCTGCCACTAAGAAGGAGCTAGCTGATCCTTCAGTACCTGTCCATCCACCTAACAAGGAATCTAGGTCCATGGACAGGTACGGGAAGCAGATGTTCTCGTCAGCGACATTTACTATGCGTTCGCTGAACTACCTGTGCCATTTCACTCGTCTTCAAAGGGACTTGATTAAAGAAGCGAGTGACATGTTGAAGGACCCTACAGCTGCGGGTTTTCAAGATAAGATGAACACTCAGCTGGCTACCCTTAACTCCATAACCAACTCCTCCATGCGCCTCCTTTCTTATGCGGCTGATGGAGCGAGTAGGCCGCAGGGACAGGTGTGGCCTTACGTAGGCATGCCTGGATGCGGCTATGCAATTTTGCGGACCCCTTCAAGACGTCTTTCACTAACTCCCGCTTGATGGATCACCTCTCTTTGGTCCTCAAGTGAAAGAAACCTTGACTAGGTGCGAGACTGATGACAAGACTCTTTCTGCCGTCGGAGTCCGTTTTTCTACTCCTTCTAGGCCTTACCCCAAAGGCCAGAAAAGTGGGAAAATGTGGTTCCGTAAACAATCTCAAGGGACTTCGCCTGACGACAAAGTCGTTTCCCGCCAGAGGCAGAGGCGGAATAACAATGGTAGACGCCGCCTCGAGGCAGGGGGCTCCAGAACCAGGGCAATCGAGAAGCCTTCTCTGACAAGCCCTTTCAGCATCCCTGAGGTGTTGCCCGACTGCCCACCTTCGGAGGCAGTCGGGGGAAGATTGTCACTGTACCCAGAAGCCTGGCTATCCCTGACTCAAGACAAATGGGTACAGTCCGTCATTTCCGAAGGCTATTCTATCCCCTTTCTTCGCATTCCGAACCAATCAAAAAAATCCCTTCCAGATGTTCCACCCGCTCAAAGGGATCTAGCGGTTTTGGAAATTTCAAAACTGCTTGCAAAAAGAGCAATTCAGCCAGTTCCAGCAGACCAGCAAGGATCCGGAATCTACTCAAGGTTCTTTTTAGTTCCTAAGAAAACAGGGGACTGGAGACCAATTTTGGATCTCAGTATCTTGAACAGATCAGTCAAGAAAACAAGATTTTGGATGGTCACGCTGCAATCCATCCTTCCCCTATTGGGAAAAGGAAACTGGATGTGCTCTATAGACCTTCAGGATGCGTACTATCACATATATATGAACAGACGCTCCAGAAGATTCCTCCGCTTCAGGCTGGGAACCAGTCATTTTCAGTTCAGGGCCCTGCCCTTTGGTCTCACCACTGCCCCCCGGGTGTTTACCAAATGCATGGCAGTGGTAGCTTCTCACCTGAGACGACAAGGATTCCAGGTGTTTCCATATTTGGACGACTGGCTCCTCACAGCTCCCACCAAGCATCTCCTTCTGATGGCCAGGGATTACACTTTTCGCATTTGTCAAAAGTTAGGCATTTCAATAAATTGCGAAAAGTCTGTTTTGTCGCCTTGTTGTACTATTACCTTCATAGGCGCAAATCTAGACACAGTAGACATGTCTGCGAGACTAACACATCAGAGAATAACAGACATACACAAACTGGTCTCACTCCTTTTCAACAACAACAGAATCAAAGCCAGGTTAGTTCTGAAAGTGTTGGGAATTATGGCGGCGGCCATACCTCTGCTTCCATTAGCCAGATTCCACATGCGGATCCTTCAATGGATGCTCTTTACACAATGGTCATACCAGCAACTCCCAATGTCCCACACCATTATGATCACGCAGGTGTGCAGAAATCATCTCATGTGGTGGATGTCTTCCCCTCAGCTCTTGTTGGGAAGACCCTTTGTTCCACCCCCTCCGGTTGCTACTCTGACAACGGATGCCTCCCTGATCGGGTGGGGGGGGCATTATCAGGGCAGGACGGTCCAGGGCACATGGCAACCAAACGAATGCCACTTGCACATAAATGTTCTGGAGATGAGAGCAGTGCTTTTAGCGTTGCAAGCCCTTCAAGACTCTCTTCCCTTGGGAACGATTGCAATCCAGACAGACAATATGTCTGTAGTGTGGTACATCAACAAACAAGGTGGAACCAGGTCCTACCCCCTGTGTCGAGAAGCACTCAGATTGTGGCAATGGGCGATTTCTTCTCAGCGGTTTCTGATAGCAACGCACATCCCCGGGAAGTCCAATCAAATTGCGGACAAGTTGAGCAGAGCTATCCTCATGCCTCACGAGTGGTCTCTGAAAGACTCTGTTGTGAGAGAAATTTTCCTCAAGTGGGGTCAGCCTTGCTGCGATCTTTTGCTACTCCCCAAAACAGCAAGTGCAGAGAATATTTCACTCTATTCCTTTACCAGGCCAACCCAGCAGAGACGCTCTAGTCCAAGTTTGGCCCCGGGGACTTCTGTATGCATTTCCTCCCTTCCCACTAATCTCTCAAGTGATACAGAAAGCTATCGTTCAGAAGGCCTCATTGATCCTCATTGCTCCTTACTGGCCTCGACAGGTGTGGTTCCCCTTTCTACATCAATTTCTATTGGAGCGACCTTGGCATCTGGACCTAGTTCCAGATCTTTTGATCCATCAGTCGCGTCAGTTGCATCGCTCCCTCCCCTCTCTGAACCTCACTGCTTGGTTCCTCCAGTTCCAACCTTAGCCAGGCTTCCTCAATTATCTCACTCTGTTCGAGATATTTTGATAGCTACCCATAAATCTTCCACTCGGAAGATTTATTTGAGTAAGTGGAAACGCTTCACATATTGGGCTCAAGGAAGGGACATAGATCCTTTCACTGCTTCCATCCAAATAGTCCTTGATTTTCTAGCTGAACTCTTCCATGCAGGTTCATCTCCCTCTACTCTTAAAGTTCAATTGGCAGCTATTTCTAACTTTCATGTGGGTATTTCTGAATCTGCCTTAATGTCCCACAAGCTTTGCAAAGCCTTTTTGAAATGAGTTTTTCTTCTCAGACCTCCTATAAGAAATTCTCCTTCTCCTTGGGACCTAAATTTAGTTCTTACTTCTTTGATTCTTCCCCCTTTCGAACCTGCAGTCTCCTGTTCTTTAAAATTGCTATCATGGAAGACTCTCTTTCTGGTAGCTATTACTTCAGCTAGAAGAGTTTCAGAGCTTCAAGCACTCAGCTGTCGACCTCCTTATCTATTGTTTCATAAGGACAGGGTATCCTTACAAACGAACCCGTCCTTTTTGCCTAAGGTAGTCTCGACGTCAAATCTAAATCAAAGCATTGACCTCCCTGTCTTTTTTCCAGAATATTCCAATAGGTCTGAACAAAAATTACACTGGCTGGATGTTCATCGTCAGTTGAGGTACTATTTGGATAGAACAAAACAATTCAGAAAATCTGACCAGCTGTTTGTCTCCTATGCGGAAGGCAGAAAGGGACTTTCAGTTTCAAAGGTATCATTATCTAGATGGCTAACATCTCTGATTTCCCTTGTATATGAAATTAGACACCAAAAGCTGCCTAATAAACCTAAGGCCCATTCCACCAGAGCTTTGGCTACTTCTTTAGCCTTCCAAGACAGACTGCCTATTGACACCATTTGTGCAGCGGCTACTTGGGCTAATCCTCACACTTTCATTTCTCATTATAAGTTGGATTTAGCTTCTAGGCATAGAGCTAACTTTGGTTCCACTGTTCTCAAGAGTCTGTTCCGTTAGGCCACCCGGGACAAGGTGCTAGGGACGCCGTCCCATCCAGCAAGAATGAAGGCGAGATAGGCAACTTAACATAAAGAAGTTATGTTCTTACCATAACGTTCCATGTTAGTTGTCTTCTTCTCGCCTTCTTCTTGCGTCCCACCCTCCTGCCCCCTGGCCTGGACAGACCTAGAGGAGTTGTGATTGTGACCTCTCTTTCTACCACCTCTGTACTTTAGGTATATGCTCTGCTGTGCATATTTCCTGGATCAGGATGTAGGTCACCCTTCTCTTCTACCTTATTTATAGAGGTGGACTTTGTTACTAATTATTCTATTACTATTATAGGCTGGGCCTAGCTTACAAACGAGATCTGAGGTAACTCACGCCTAGCATTGTGGGATATAAGGGGAGCCTCGAGCCGGTGGAACCAACTCTCGAGCTTTTAGAGTGGCCGAGTCGGAGCCGAGGTCGGCTCCGAACCCATCCAGCAAGAAGAAGGCGAGAAGAAGACAACTAACATGGAACGTTATGGTAAGAACATAACTTCTTTTTTAGCCTCTTGCTGAAAGTTAAAATAGAATTGCATTTTTTGTCACCAAGGTAGTGCATTCCACCAAGAACAAGCTGTGAAAGTAAAACAGTGATTTCTGTAGGTGTTTAGTCAAACCACACACTCACTGAATTGGGGTGCCACATTGGCAGATGAGGTTAAGTAAAGTCATTTACATACCCAGGGGCCTGGCTGTATAAAGCTAAATACAAGAATATTACCTTATTCTTGATCTTTCATGGAAATGTCTATGCAACACACTTTAAAACAAGGGAATATGTGGGAATTTCATGGAATGCTAGTTAATATCTTGGCACTTCGCAGAAGCTGTAGTCACAAGACAACCAAGCAAATCAGCCACAGGTAAAACGACATTGATTATAGGCCAGTCAAGGCGAAATTGCAATGTATTACCACTGGCACATTCTGCAGTGGGATCAAGTGCTTGATCTGGAAAGGTTCCTCAGAAAAAAATGATTAGATCTGAAGTTGTTGTCTTCATTTGGTCTTCAACCTGTGGATTCCTGGATCTGGTACGGATCCGACGGCCACATACCCAATGTCTTGATCCAAGCTCCTCCCTTACCCACAATGCTTCTGTCTCCTTCCTTCCTTCAGATCTTGTTTGCCGTGCTTCACACATTCATCGTGATCCGCTTACTCTGAGCTTCAGTTAGGTAGGATTGCTCTTTTTTCCCTAAATTATCTTTCTTAAAGTTTACCCTTTCTACTTTTCCTTCTCTGTCCTACCGCCCGTTCACATCAGTTAAAAAAAAAAAAAGTTCCCTTCTTTTCCCTTTCTTTGAGCGTGTGTGTGTGTGGGCTTTTGGTTGAGTTTCTTGCAGTGCCTGAAGCCCCGAAACCCAGATTGTGAAAGTGCACGGAGCACAGCCATAAGCTCTCCCCAGCCGATGGCCCCACTCTGTGAGTGGTATGCCTGGGGGCAGCTCATTTAGAGACCTCCTGTTCCATCTGTGCCAGGTTTAATCCCTGAGCACTGATGGACAAGAGGAATAAGATAATTTTAAAAGGGCTCCTTCCCCGTCTTTCCACCGAGGCATAGGCCTCTTCTGCCTCGGTCTCTGCTGCTGTCCCCACCCCGGCCTCTGGGACTGAACCTCCCGCCAAGAGCCCCGGGGATGGAGATAAACCTCCAAAGTATAGGAATAGGCCTAAGAAGTGATCCCAGATCACTCGGGCCCGGCGGGCTTTCCTTCCAAAGTTAGTTCGACCCTGAGGTTGGAGTCCCCCTGGTTCTGTTCTCCCCGGAGCCAGAGCAGCTTTGGTCCCAGTCACCGGTGCAGGCTTCCCCTCACCACCACTCCAGGCCGGTGTCGGTGGCCTCTTCATCTCATTCCACCTGTAGCCTCACAGAAACGGGAGCTGGACAGGATGATGCAGCAGTTTATCCTCACCCAGATCTAGTTGGGAGTCTTGCCCACCCCCTCTCCCTCCTGAGCTGGGGGCATGCAATCTGTGTTCATCCCTATATCTCCTTCTCCAATCTATCCCCCAGTTTCGGAACCCTTGGATCCGAGGACACTTGACGTTGAGGGGTCGGCTCTGATGGTACCTTGTACCTCAACGCCAGCTATGACCTTGAGCAGGTTGGATCCGATTTACTCGGATCCGTCTGGCTGTCGGAGCCATAGCTTTGGTGCTGGATCTGAGGGGATGGTGTCGTCTTCAAGCCTTTCAGAGCAGAACCTTCCCCTAGGCATCTCGGATCATATAGGCTCAACCCCGACTCCTCCATCAGATCAGAGGGATACAGCCTTGACCATCACCCCTTCTCAGGAAGTCTGTTCCTCTTCAGATTTCGATGTGGTGGAGAGGTTCCTCTCGATTCCATCAAGGCCCTTGACTGTCTCGTCTTCGGAGTCCATCCTGTCTCTCTCTGTTTCTGGTGCAGGCCCAACCATCCTGCCATCTCAGGGACAGCCTGCCACCTGTATTCCCCAGGATGCCCCTTCATGGGAGCAGCAAGCTGTTGGTGAGTCCTCCTCAGAGTCCCCCACTGATGAGTCCCCTTGCAAAGGCACGTGCAAAGAAGGCAGTTGGACTCCCCATTGGAGTCACTCATTGAAGACACCGATTTGGAGGAAGGGGAAGGTTTCCCCCCGATCACCCACTGAGGGTGTCTCCTTCAGAGATGATATAAAAATCTTTTGACAGCATGGGGGGATGGTCTGTCCAGAAACTTAAACCAGACAAATTGGTGTTCCTGGAGGCTTTTGGTGCAAGACCCTCTACTTCCTGGGTGCCCCCTCCCGTGGATCCCTTGGTGTATCTGATTACATCTCGGGCGTGGAAGGAACCGGATATGGTGGAGCCCATTCCCAAGCACCCTGACAAAGTTTTGAGCCCTCTTTGGACAGGACCCATTGGCACAAAGGATCCCCGGTTGATGCCATGGTGGTTGCATCTGCCACTAAGAAGGAGCTCTGTCAGGAGAGCTCTACAGTGTAGCCTCCAGACTGAGATTCCAGGACGATGAATCGTTTTTGGAAGTGGGTGTATGCTTCAGCAACCTTTTCTGTCTGGGCGGTAAACTACCTGGCACATGTGATTAGGCTGCAGAGAGACCTGGTCAAGGAGGTCACTGAGTCTACCCCAGGGTCCATGTTGGTGGAGGACAAGAAAGTGTTCTCCTCCTGGATGGTCATCCTGACATCTGTTGCTAACACCTCTATGCGTGTCCTCTCCCATGCAATTGATGGCACTGCTAAAGCTGCTAGCACTGGCGTTGCCATCCGGCATAATACCTGGCTCCGGTTGTGTGTCTTTTCTGAACCCTTTAAGGCATTCTTTACAAAAGCCCGTACAACGGTTCCTCCCTTTTTGGGAAGATGGTATGTAACATCCTAGTCCAGAGTGAGAAGGATGGGAAGTCTCTGTCTGCCATTGGGATCCACTTTTTGGCTCCTCAATGATCCTTTTCCAGGAATTAATGAGGGACCAAGAAGATGTGGTTCTGAAAATGTCAGCATTTCTCCCAGGATACTCAGGGCTCACCTTCCCCCGGGAGCAGAGGAGGATTTTAGAAATGCCACCCTAGAGGCAGAGGTGGTCCGAGAAATCAAGGGTTTCAATAACCTTTTTCAGACAGACCCACACAGCACCCTTGAAGTGTTGCCCAACTGCTTGTCTCTGGAGGCAGTCGGGGGTCACCTGTCGCTCTACACTTAACGACTTGGGAGTCCATCATGGAAGACCGTTGGGTGTTGCAAATTATATCCAGAGGCTATTCAATTCCCCTTCTAAAGTCACCTCTACCACCCAGACCACCTCCAGGACATTCCACCCGTGCACAGGGAGGATGCAGTACTGGAAATTTCAAAGCTGCTAGAAAAACGTGCCATCCAACATACCTCCCAAGACCAGTCTGGATAAGGCATTTATTCCAGGTTCTTTTCAGTACCAAAGAAGATGAGGCACCTAAAACCAATTCTGGATCTATCCACTTTGAACCCGTCAGTGGCCAAGATGAAATTCTGGATGGTTAGCCTTCAGTCTGTCCTGCCCTTCCTGCAGGAGAACCATTGGATGTGCTTGACCTCCAGGATCCGTGCTACCACATCAAAATGCACAGGTACTCTTGAAGGTTCCTCCATTTCTGACTAGGAGCCAATCATTATCAATTTTGAGCGCTCCCCATTGGTCTCACCACAGACCTCAGGGTGTTCACCAAAGTGATGGTAGTAGTAGGGCCTCACCTGAGACTCCAGGGCATACAGGTCTTCCCTTACCTGGACGATTGGCTCCTCTTTGCCCCTTGCAGGCATCAGCTCTGTGTAGAAGGGATTGCTTTCTTTGCCTAGCCCAGTGGTTGGGAATCACCATCAATCTCAGCAAGTCTTCACTGGCCCTGGTTCAGGTATTAGATTTCATAGGGGTATGGTTAGACACTGTTCAAACCAAGGTCTTTCTTACTTCAGAGAAGATGTAGTCACTAAAACTTCATGTCCTGGGTGTCCTTCAAGCACAACTGTCAACGGTGGAAATAATATTAAGGGTGTTGGGGTCCATGGTGGCCACGATCAGTCTTTTGCCTCTGGCGCTCTTTCACATGTGGGTTCTTCAGTGGGCTGTTGCAGTCCAATGGTCCACATTAGACCTTCCGTTGTCTCACCCTGTCCGAGTCTCTCAGGTGTGCAGGAACTGTCTATTGTGGTGGTTACATTCTCCGGACCTTCTTCAGGGTCGTTCCTTTCTCCCCACATTCACCTCGGCCACAGTGACCATGGAAGCTTCCCTGCTAGGGTGGGGGGGGGCACTACTTGGGGAGGACAGTCTAAGGCACGTGGTCCCCTTACGAGACCAAACTGCATATCAACGTCCTGGAGATGCAGGTAATGCTTCTAGCTTTGCAAGCTTTCCATGCCTATCTTCCCCCAGGAACGGTTACTATCCAGACGGACAACATGTCAGTGGTCTAGTACATCAACAAGCAAGGGGGAACCAAATCTTACCCTCTATGTCGCAAGACCATGAGAGTGTGGTAGTGGGCGATCTCCACCAGCAGTTTTCTCATGGCAGTGCACATTCCGGGGAGGTCCAACATTCTAGCGGGCAGGCTCAGCAGGTCCATCCTGATGCCTCATGAGCGGTCTCCGAATCCTTCAGTAGTGAAACAGATTTTCTCAAGTGGGGTCAGCCTTGCTGCGATCTCTTCGCCTCTCCTTTCAACACGAAGTGCAGCGAGTTTTTCGCTCTGAAACCCCCCCCCCCCCCGGGAAGTCCTCAGAGATGCTCTTTTCCATGCTTGGCCCCCCGGTCTCCTGTATGCCTACCCTCCTCTTCCTTTAATTCCAAAATTCCTTCAGAAAGCTTGCAGGCTGGGGAACCTAGTAATCCACAGTGCCCCATTCTGGCCTCGCCAAGTCTGGTTTCCCTCTCTGTGGTCTCATCTGGTGGTTACCATGGTTGTTGGATCCAGTTCTGGATCTCATTTCTCATTCCTTAGGGGTTCCCCATCCAGACCTGGGCAGTCTGAAGCTTACCGCCTGGCTGCTCCATTTCCCCTGATTGTCAGAACTCCTGGTTTATTTTCTCCTGTCAAAAAGTTCCAGGTGGCAGCTCACAAATCTTCCACCAGAAAGGTTTACTCCAGTAAATGGAAACTTTTCGATTTGGGCCTCAAGGCATGCCATAGATCCCTTCACTGCTCCATTCTCCTCTGTTTTGGAATTCCTAGCAGAGATCTTCCAACAAGGTGCTAGTTCTTCCACAGTCAAGGTTCAACTTGCAGCAATTTCTAATTTCCATGCGGGGCATAATTTTGCTTCCTTAGCTTCATCTAAGCTCTGTAAAGCCTTCCTAAAAGGCACTTTTCTTTGGCCTCTGATTAAGGACCCTACATCACTGTGGGATCTTATGCTGGTGTTACAGGCATTGGTTTCACCTCCCTTTGAACCTACAGCTTCTGTGGATCTGCAAATAATTTTGTCAGGGAAGACCGCCTTCTTGTTGGCTATTACTTTTGCCAGAAGGGTTTCAGAACTCCAAGCACTGTCAGGCAATCCAACTTATATGATTTTTCGTAAGGATAGGGTATCCTTGTGTACTAATCCCTCCTTTCTACCGAAGGTAGCTTTGGAATCCAGTATTAATCCGGTTATTAATCTCCTGGTCTTTTGTCCTAATTTCCAAAACACGGGAGAATATAAATTGCATTTGTTGGATGTGCACAGACAGTTGCATTTTATTTACACAGGACTAAAGCTTTCTGTAAGTCTGACCAACTCTTCCTATCCTACTCTAAACCCTTCTTAGGAAAATCAGTATCTAAGGTCACCATCACCTGTTGGATTTCACAGTGTATTTTGTTGGCATATTCTTCTAAGAGATTAACTCCGCCTGGTCAAGTGAAGTCATATTCCACCAGGTTTATGGCTACTTCAGCTGCCTTCTGGTCTAGAGTTTTGCTAGATGATATTTGTTCTGTAGCTACCTGGGCTTCGCCTCATACTTTTGTCCAGCACTACAAGTTGGACATCATATCCAGGAACAGGGCGTCCTTTGGCACTGCTGTGCTCTGGAATATTTTTCCATGAGGACCTCCCAGGTGTTTAGTAGCTGGGGACTCTGTCCCACAGGTTGAAGACCGAATGAAGACAACAACGTCAGATAAAGAAGTTATGTACTCACCATAACGTTCCATCTGAGTTGTTGTTCTTCATTTGTCTTCAACCATCCCTCCCTCCTTCCCCCTGCCTTGCATAGACTGTGTGGTAGTTTAACGGGTAGAGGATATGGTCATCACAATGATGCTTGTTATATCCTTTTTATAGATTCTTTGGCATGGGACAAGGTTTTGGAGCATCATGATGCTAGGTTAGGCAGCAAACTCGATCTGAAGAAAGGAAGGAGACAGAGGCATTGTGGGTATGGGAGAAGCGTGGAGCTCGGCTCAAGATGGTGGGTTTGCGACTGTCTGATCCGTGCTGGATCTGGGAACCCACAGGTTGAAGACAAATGAACAACAACTCGGATGGAACGTTATGATGAGTATATGACTACTTTATTTTTGTAGCTCTGGACACCTATGTGTAGAAAATGAAAACATTACCAGAAATGCTAACACAGATGACAAAGGATTTGTGCATATTCTCAGACTGGCTTGTATTGTATGCCGAATTGTGAAAATGTAAATAAGTTTTAAAATGTTTAGTATTTCCCTGTTTGAACACAATGTCTAAAGAATTTGTCAGTTTGTGATACATTTCTAATTGCACATGTTTATGAGGGACATTCTAAACTACAAACTGTGGAGAATCAGCTGAACAGTAAGTGATGTCATTGGAAGTTTCCTGGTTGCTAGGTGATTATTTGAACAGCTGATTAACAGGAAAAATAACTTTTTCAAACAGCTGTCTATTATTTTTAAAAATAAGACCATTGAGACTGTTAAGCTGTGCAGTTAGACAAGTGCTGAACAGCTTGTGAAGAGTTGCAGTCAGTTACAGTGCTGTGCAGTGATACCCAAAGAAAAGAGAATGCAGTAAAAACTGTAAGACTGCCTTTGCCTTGCTGTAATGTGTTAGATTAGATCAGGAACAGTATTCTCTAGTTAGATTAGGAAAGGTTAGTTATTAAGATAGTGTTTTTCTAGAGTGATGGACTCCTATCCTACAGTTTAATTTTATATTTCTGGTGATTGAATTCTGGTATTTATTGAAAGTTATTGATATAAATTATTGTAATCATTTTACTTATTATTAAATGTTTTTATTACTTTACATTGTGGCTGGAAATCATTGTTTTTCTTCAGCAATTAGAGAATGTTTATACCTGTTTGATACTCCACAGGTCCCCTCAAAGGCCTGGCTGCTCTGGTCGTACCTATCATTTATTTTGATATTTAATTTTCATAACTGGACATCCCTTTAAAAGGGAATAAAGACACTCTGATTACTGGCAGCATTACCGTATTATTTTGGGTAAGGTACAGAACTGGAAATCTGTGTCAGGCTTTCCCAGAAGTGTTTGGATGAGTGAGATTTCAATTTACTTTGAGTGTGTGTATCAGAGGTCTTTAACTCGGACACATTGCTCTGAGTGTGTAATAAGGACTTACATTAGGGGTGGACAGAAGTATGTAGTCCAGTCCCAGATTATAGTGTGTGTTTATGTTGTGCTCTTAAGGGAAAGTTGTGAAATAGTACTCCAGTTTAAGTGACAGTCTCACACTGGAGTCAGTGGTGAGGATTGAGGCTGCTTATTTACTGACCCAGGATAGTAAGGGATGTCACATTAATTGTTGGCAGCCCAGTAGGATATAGCTGGACATCACATTATTGGTGGCAGTGGTGGGATTTTTATTGGATTCCAGTAGCCTGTGGGTAGTTGCCATTAGGGTTTGCACTCTTGACAGCCACAAGGTACACATTCAGAATTTCAATCCACCACAGTTTTATTTATTTTTTTTAGTTAGAAAGTCAGGGATAGCAGGCAAGGATGTCAGCAGAAGAATATAGCAAGGTGACAAAGATCTGGTTGGCAAGAGTGTGAAGCCAGAGGATTGGTGCATGCCAACCTGACCAAGGAAGCAGTGATTTCAGCTTTGGCTGTGGCCACAGCTCAGACCAGCTGTTTGGAGGATATCCAGTTTGGTGGTGGTGATGTGCAGCCTGCTGATAGGTGACAGTCCAGCTTTTCTTCAGACGACCTGAGAATCCGTCTGGAGTTAGAGAGACTGTTTCTGGAGGCCAAACATCTAGACACTGAGGAGAGACTGCACCTGGAAGCCCAACAATGGGAGGCTGAGGAAAGGGAGAAGCAGCACTGATATGAACTGGAGGTCAGATGTGTAGAAGCCAAAGAAAATGAGATGGCGTGTGGAGAATGAAAGACAGTGCTGGCATGAAGTGAATCTTCTTACCCTTCGAGAGGGTCATGGAGGTAATAAGGAAGGGAATAATCAGAACCCAGAAGCTGTATAGATCAGTAAACATTTTTCTCAGTACAGGGATGAGGATGATTTTGATAGTTTTATTCGTATTTTTTAGAGGGTATGTAGCCAATATGATGTTGACCGTGAGCTCTGGGTTTGGCTCCTGACTCCCTTACTCCATGGTCCTTACTCCATGGTAAAGCTGTTCAGACCATGGCAAAATCGTCTGATGTAGATTATTTGAATTATGGTAAAGTTAAGAACTGTCTTCTAGATTGTTTTAAACTAACACCTGAAGCTTTTAGAAAAATGTTTTGTGAATATAGATGCAAGGCAGATGAAAGTATAACTGATTATATTGCTGACTTAAGTACTTACTTTCACATGTGGGTGAGTGGGTGTCAGGTCACCACTTTTGAGGGAGTGGCAGATGTTTTGGTGAGGGATCAAGGCCTCAATACTTTGCCTGATGACATGAGAGTCTGGTTAGCAGACCATGAGTGCAACTCTTTTAAGGAGTTGGGGAGAAAGGGAGATCTCTACTTGGCAAGCAGAACACCACTGCATAGGAAAGGGATGCCCAGTGCTGTACATGAACATAAGGGAATGCATGGGGGCAGTGTAAACCACTCCAACAGAGCTCACCAGTAACAGGGGGATATTACTAATCCAAGTGTATGGTTGGGGATTAGATGTTTCAAGTGTAACCAGAGGGGACACATAGCAGTCAAATGTTCATCAAGGTAGGGTGGGAAACGGAAAGTTAGGAAGCCAGTAAGTATGGATGACAAACTGCCAGTGATAAGTTGTTTAGAAACAACTGGGGTGACAAATTATCAACAGAAGTTATATCCAATCTTGGTAGATGGTAAACAGGTAACTGCTAAGAGGGGCACAACTTCTTATATAACCATTGTGAGGCCTGCAGTGGTTAGAGAAGAGCAGTAGTTGTTTTGGCAGTCCACTCCAATAAGAGCATTGGGAGGGACCCCATTCAAAATACCTTTGGCTAGGGTTCATCTTGACTGGGAGGGCGGAAGGGGAAGCAAGCAAGTAGATGAATTTGAGGCTATTCCTGCAGATGTCCTGATAGAGAATGACTTTGATGATGCAGTACATTGTGTACGCTCAGTGACATGCAGTCTGGCTTGAAGAAAGGCATGTAGATCCAGAGGTCTAGGAGAGACCCAGAAAGATATCATACCTGAAGCTGTGCCTGGCGTGGTAACTGTTTCAGATAAGGTGCTCTCTGATAGCAATATGTCTGAATGTGAGCCAGAGGTGGTTGTGGGTACTGATGTTCCCTTGGACATGGTAACTGTGAGGATGGAGTTGAGTGATGGTAACCAGAGTGGACAGAAGCATATAGTCCAGTCCCAGATTATAGAGCACGTTCCTATTGTACTCTTAGGGGAAAAGTTGTAAAATATTACTCTTGTTTAAGTGACAGCCTCACAACTGGAGTCAGTGATGAGGATTGATGCTCCTTAGTTACTGACCCAGGATAGTAAGGGATGTCAAATTAATTGTTGGCAGCCTGATGGGGTATTATCTGGACATCACATTTAATTGGTGACAATCTAGTGAGATATAGCTGTACATTACAACCTGGTCCTGAAATTTCAGGTCTTCATCACAGATCACACCCACATTGCAAACAAATGGCACCATGTTTGTCTCCATATGCCCCAGATATGACATGGTCTGGCTCCTCTTCCTCTACCGCTAGGACTGTAGCACTAGCTTCAGTCATCAGGAGACCAGTGCAGACTTTTCCAGACTTTAATCCTCCTACATACCAGTTATTGCTTGTGTACTGTTGTCTCTTCCAGATATCTATTGCTGCTTTCTGCATACATAGTGATTGCAAATGACCCCAGGCTTCGTTTAGCTTTGGTGATTTATTCTTGTAGGGTCTATTCACTTTTGGATTTCTGTCTGTTGGATCTTAGGATTAGTTAACCCCTCATGTGATTTGGCATCTCTTAGGTGTGATTTTATTCCTTGCTTTTTTTTAGTTTTGTTGCATAGTTGCCCTTCCCTCTAAACATTTGGTACCATCAGTTTGATAGTATATTTGGAGTTAGATTCTTTGCAGACTTATCAGTTTAGATTTGCTGTTTTTATGAGTGTGTCCGTTTACTGGCTCTGGTGGCTGTTTCTGTGACTAAGAATGGAGAAAGCATTTTTTTAAAAATGTGCATCATGTAGATGCAAAGTACCCCCTCAGGAACGTCACTCTATTTGCTCTGTGTGTGTGATCTGGATGAGTCTTGGTTAGTATGGGAAAGGTTTGCCAAACTTGATCTGCAAAAAATTTATTTTAGAAAGGTGATCCAAAGACAGTTCACTTCACCTAAACCTCCTCTGAGTATAAGGATAAATCCCATAAGGCTGATAAAAAAAGCCTTAGTCTTCTAAAAAGAAAATTCATTCTAACTCAAAATAATTTCTGTTCCTCCTGTTTCCCACTAAGCCTTTTGGTAAAAAGGGCAGAGAGTCATCTGTTAATTTATGTGTTTTCAAGTCATCTGTCAGAATTGTTGATGAGTTAGCCCCTCAAGTCCAAATTCAGGTTCTCATTGATATGGTAGTGCGTCATCTTTGATAGAAGTGGTTCTGTCTAGGCCTTTTCATTCCAGCACTTTTGCCAGATCTGTTCTTTCTTTCAGGTCTGTTGTGGATATAGACTATGACAAACTGTCTTAAATTCATGTTCCAGCCACTGATGGCTTTATGGTTCCTATTTTCTCCCTTTGGTTCTGGGTAGGATCAAGAAGGTGCTCTCCCTAGACCTCATTCTGTCTGCTAATTGGCCCCAGCTCTGATGCTCATTTGATCAAGGGCAAAAAGCTGTCATTGGGCTCCAACAATGATCCAGTTTGTTCCCTGTGTGTTGGTCCTGCCCTTGCTACTGATGCTTTTGGCATTGGTGCCTTCAGCTGCAGGCCTAAGGGCTGAGATCATGGTGCCTAGGTTGACACCAATGTATTTGATGTCGAGGTCTGAATTCTCAGCTTTCAGTGCTTTTGACAAAAGACACAGGTGTTAGTGTTCATGCCAGTGTTTTCTGTGTCAGAGGTCAGTATTGGTGGTGTACACTGTTTGGTTCAGACAGGTTTTGACTTATTGGTGCTCAGGCTATGAGGCCCAGCAATGGCACCACTGTTGAACTCTATACTGGTGCTGCAACCATCATTGTAGACATTTCCCCTAGAGCTTATGTCACAACTGGTCTTCCTGGGGCTTTTGTTCCAGAGGTACCTATGCTGAATAACTTCACACCACTGGGCAGAGAAACAGAGGATCTTTGATGGGAATTTTTTTTTCTGAAATCTGGGCTTGAATATGCCTCAGTGTTTTCCACCTCAGAATCTTCCTCACTGAGGAGGCAGGCCAAGAGTTGGTGCAATATGAGGGACCTCAGCTTTCTTATAAAGTGTTTAGGTTCAAATTAAGATTTTGAGGCAAAGGCAAATTCTCCTGTTTTATTCCCTCAACAAATCAAAAAATGCAGAAGGGGAAGAAGGATGGTCTTGTGCTTTTTCTGTTGCCCTTGAAGAATGTCCAATAGGAGGCCTTTCAGTCTCTTCTGTTTCTGTACTGGGTAGTTCGGCCCCACTCGTAGACAAGATGGTAGTTCTTATTGCTACAGAGTCATGAAAGGGGATGGATGTGGCGAGTAATGCAAAATAAACTTGACAGTACTTTGGTTGTAGTGTTGGTCTAAGAATCTTGTTGTGGAGAAGATTACGTTGATGGCACAAAGTGATAAAGCCTTGACTATGGCCCAGGTGACCTGAGTTTAATTATTGCCTCAGGTTTTTGATAGCCCATCCTGTGAAGGGAGGGTTGGTATTCTTTGTCAGCTGATACTGACACAAGTGGAGGGGATGGTGGACGCATATCAGGATGTGGGAAGCCAGTGCAGGGAAGACTTTAGCATGACCACCCAAATAGGTGGTGATAACTTTTGTTGCATGCATGGACAAAAGGGAATAGGTGTGTCCTTGCAGTGACATAAGTACTCATATCACCACCAGAGGAGAGGTTAAGCTGTTTATATTAAAACATCCTCATAGCTGGGATGTGGGCTAGAGCTCAAGTAATCCCAATGAATGCCTTTAGGATCACCTCCAGATGACTTTCGCTCCAGCATTTGTTTGAGGACTTCTTACCACTAGGGAGCAAATAGGAATCCCATATGGGAATATGATGGTAGGGAGAGGAAGAAAAAGTATCTAATTTAACAAAATTGTTGTGGATTTTATAGTTGCTGCAGCTAGAAGAGGCTCCCACATTACAGAATCCAATGGTTCTTCTTCCAGGAAAGGAGACCAGATAGCTGGACTACTTCAGAAAGAGAGTATTTGCATCCTCACCCTTCTCATTTAGGATGCTGAAGTACGAGGCATGCTTTGATTCCAAAGAGACATAAAGGATGAAATGTCTAAGACATTGCCAAGTTAATATTCAGGCCTCAGCTTTATCCAATATGTCCAGCCTCACTGTGCAGTTGGTTGATGTCGCAGCTAGGGTGGCTAGCACTACAATGACCACATGATGCAGTGACTGGTTTTGCTTTACTGAATTCCATGAAAATGTAAAGGTGTCCATCATCATCTCATGCAATGACTCAGACCTATTTTGGCATCGGGATAAAGCCAAGTAGAAGAATGCAAAAAAGGAGATGGGACTCCAGTGGTTGTTATCACCAAGTTTACAGCCATACCTCTCGGCTGTACTGAATTCCTCTGTAAATACTGTTTTTGAGAGCAAAATATTGGGGTGCCATGAATTCCCAAGTGGCCCCTTTAATTCCTGTATTTCCCAGTTGTGTTTTTCGAATTTTATTTATTTATTTTATTATTTATTTATTTATTTTTTACAAATTTCTTGCTGATGTCATCACTTGCAAGACATGCCTGATGACATCAGCTTCGCGAGGCAGACTGTCAGCCTGTCGGAATTCAGCTGAGGGCTTGAAGGGGTGGGTACTCTGTTTACCTTTTACCGTGGGTAATGTGGTTGCAGCAGTTGGGAGATCAGAGTCAACAAACGGAGTGGTGGAGAGGATGACTCTGCAGTCTTAAGCAGGCTTGGCGGCTATTTTTTTATTTATTTTTTTTAAGTAAGTAGAGCAACCGCTGAGCCCGAGCCATCTGCTACTTAAGGTGCAGCTGTAGCAGTCGAGCTGCAGAGTCAGACCAGTCCCAGGTCTAAGAAGTCTTAATTTCTCTCTTCTTAATCAGGCTCCCTCCACACTCCATAGTGCCAAAGGCTGTTCTGGCGTCTGCTTGGTGGTTGTTGGCCTTCTGTTGTGTAGTAAAAAACACACCTGCAACATGTTCGCTCAACATTTCTCTGTAGAGTTGTCTTTTCGACCCCCACTAGGATGATTCATGCTTGAGCAGCACGGAGCGTTTCTAATCCAGCTGGAGTTTTGTTGCGGCTAACATTCAAAAGATGAACCATTTTTGTATTTGTCTGCTACTTTTGGAGCAGCTGGACCAGACTTTTTGGTAAGTAGGTGATGCTTCGTGTCCTAAATGGTTGACTGGAGCACAATGTTTAATTTCAGTGTTGTCTCTTAAATACTTTGGACCTTTGTTGTTAGACCATGAGAAACTTCAGAGAGTGACTCCTATTTATGTAGATGTTTAAGGTACTCACGTTTGTTAAGGGACAGACAATTTTAGCGAATGCAAATTCATAGTGTGTCCCTATATGTGACTGTGTAATGTGACAGGAGACACAATTCTATTGCTATGACAGTATCTGTATGGCACTGTGCAAACCATGTAATGATAAAGAAATTAGTGTACTTATAGATAGTAGTGATTTTCCCGTTTTACAGTCATGGCAGGAAACTTCTGTCAATGCATTTAACTCTAGCAGTTCTGGGAATCATGTACCACATCTTTAGTGATGTGTGCTATCCACTTGAAATTTGCTTGGTTGATGGTCTTGGATTTTTGTCTCTGTAGAAATGTAGGTGACTGAATGATGCCTTCCAGCAGTATTTCAAGTAGACCAGGCAAGTCCTTCCTTCATTGCAGATTTAGATCACATATGTACAGACTTAGGAAGCAAAATAAGTGCTTTTAAGTGCTTTTTGTTTTGTCTGCGTAAGACTAAACAGTAAATATGCCAGTTGGTTGAATTTACCATGGGCAAACTGAGGTATATGATCAGTTTTAATTGAACTCAGCTCATAAGTGACTTCGGATTTTAGAAGATGCATCATTGTGTAAGAGTAATTATCATTTGGCAGATTGTGCCTTTGACTTTATTCTCTTTTCTTTTTAAACACATTTGAGGTTTTGATCTGGTAATTCATTGTGTACAGACTTCTATGCATATTTTGTGAATTTTCACTAATCATTGCATGGCTTAGTTTCAGCAGCAAGGGACTTTCGCTGACTAAAATGGGGCTGTTGTATTTTGTTAAGGAATGAGAAAAGGCTGTTGCCTGACATGATCTTGTCTTTCAAAATTGGTTTAAAACTGCAGAAATCTGTAACACTGTTTAGTGATTTTTGGTATTGCTTTCAAAATCTGCCTCTTTAGTGGCACTGAATTGTGCACTTGTTCAGTTATTAATTAAAATACAAAAGGACTACAGTATGGAGTCGATTATCCGAATGTTGATTATCAGAAACGTCAATTATCCAAAAACAGCCTTCCAAAGTTTTTGGGTATAACAATATTATAAAGTCTGAATTTGTAAATATTATACATATTCACTTATGTGTGTTTTTGAGTTTGTAGCCCACTAGTGTGTGAACAAATATTATTTATTGTCCACTGGAATCACTGAATGGTTGAAAAGCATGAAGAAACAAAAAAGTTTTTGCAGTTTTTTTTTTATCCGGTTCAATGCATGTTTGATTATCCGAACTGCCCTAGGTCCCATTTAGCTCGGATAATCGACTCTCTACTGTATGCATTTGTAGCATCAACCTATATGTCAGATGGCACCTTTTTGCTGACTGTTGCTGAGACTATCACTAACGTCCAACTGTGTTTTGAGATTATTTGTGATTCCTTGAGTCTGTTTGGAGATTACCAGCTGCATAGATGAGAATGGGTATTCTTTGACACAAAAAGAATCTGGTGTAGCAGCCTTACTCTCTACTGTCTGCTGGGATATTTTGGGTAGCAAATGACAATGGCAAGTGTCTGCACAGTATAGCATAATTTCAAGGAGTCAGTAGGTAATACATACCTTGCTTTCTTTTGAAAGGAGAAACTCCTAGATTTAAAACTGCAACTAATTACTTAACCATAAAGCCTGTCTTAGATGCAATAAATAGATATCCTCCTTTCTTTTCACTAGTGGGGGAAATATACAAAGTCTGCATGATGTTTCCACCTTACAGAGTTGCGGTGGACAGACTTTCTCCTTGAACCAAACAGAAACTGCTTCCTCTTAAAAGTGAAGTCAGACATGCATTGGCAAAGGTGTTTAAGATGTAAGCAAACATGGTTATGTTTGACTATTTCACTCTGTATTGTGGGAAGCACAGAACCATGTATACTATATATTTAATGTACATGTCAAGTTTCATTAGCTTGTTATTTCCTGAATTGTGAAAAGAAAGATAAAAATATTATAATTAAACAGGCTGACAAGGGAGGGGCTACTGTTATAATGGACAAGCTTTGGTACATGAATAAGTTTCATGAATTTTTGTCTGATACAAATACTTTTAGGAAGATTACATTTGTGAATATAAAAAATCATGTTTCTCAAATTAATTTAGCTCTGTATGACATGCAATTATGTCAGGATATAACCATTGATTTATTGTCCTATTTGACTGTAACTTGCCCTAAGATCCCACAGATCTATGGAATACCCAAGATTCATAAGTCCATCACTGACCCACCTTTAAGACCCATTGTGTCAGGTAAGGGATGGGTGACGAAGCCCATATCCAGATACTTACAGAATGTTTTAGCAAAGTACCTACCTAAATGTGAAACAATACTCAAAGATACAGTGCATTTCTTAGAAAAGGTTGATTTATGGGACAGAACAAGTAACATGACAGAATACTTATTGGTTACACTAGATATAGAATCACTATTTACGGTGATTCCTATTGACTATGGGATAGAGGCAATAAGAAATTTTCTGATGATGCAATCATTGCAGCAGACACGTGAAGTGGAGAATATATGTTTCCTTTTAGATTTAGTTTTGACTAAGAACATCTTTATTTTTGATAATGTACCATATCAACAATTAACAGGAGTGGCTATGGGTACATCAGTAGCTTAACACGTTTGCCAACTTGGTCCTATATGTATGGGAGAAACAATATGTCTTGAGTGCTAATAATCAGTTTAAACATTTATTGGACTGCTACTGTAGGTTCGTTGATTGCTTTTTTGTGTGGGCAGGTACGTTAGAAGAATTAGAAAGTTTTTTAAAGTATTTAAATTCAACAACAGAGTTTCTTAGATTTAAAATGAATTTTTCTAGAGATGATATAGTATTCTTGGATGTAAAACTGTACAGAAAATCTAATGAATTGCATATGATGATACATAGGAAGGATGTGCATGCAGCTAGATATTTGAATGCAGCTAGTATGCACCCTACACATGTTTATAGAAGCATCTTAAAATCTCAATTTATAAGAGTAAGTAGATTAACTAGTGAAGAAGTTATTTTTAAAGAGGAAATTAAGAAAATGAAGGAAGAATTTATTAATAATGGTTATATATTGAATGAGATTGATATGAGTTATGAACAGGTTTTACAAGGAAGAAGTAGTTTATATAAACCTATTTTTGGCCCTTTACATCAAATTACAGAACGGGCAACACACCAAATGATGCAGAATATAGATACAACAGAGAAAAAGACAAAAAGCTTTAATGTTTTAAGATTTATCACCACTTATAATGCCAACACACATGATGTCTGCAAGATCATTGAGAAAAATTGGGTCATATTAATGGCCCAACCAGACCTAAAAGATTTATTAGGATTAACACCAAAATATGCCTTTAGAAATGGTCAGACATTGAAACAAATGTTATGCTATAAAGATTTTCAAAGTGAAATACCGTCAGTAAGAACAAAACTGTATACATCTAAATGTTATAATTGTGTGTGTTGTTCAGATATATATGATAGTAAAAGTGGTTTTCAGCATCCAACTACAGGTGAATGTTATGATTTCTCTTGTAAAGCAGATTGTAACACAACTAAATTGGTATATTTGGCTACCTGTACCTTATGTAGTGTATTCTATGTGGGGAAAACGATTAGGAAGTTAAAAGACAGAATAGTAGAACATAAATCAGAAATAAAAAGAAAGGTAGAAACAAATGCATTATATAGGCATGTGCATGAGTTTCAGTCACATACATTTAAATTTAGGTGTATATCTGTTTTGAATTTGGGCATCAGAGGTGGTGATATTGAAAATCTTTTGCTACTAAAAGAATGTGAATGGATATTGCGTCTTCATGCTGACAAATATCCTGGGCTTAATGGAACAGTGAGTTTAAAACCAGTTTTAGTGAAAAGGCAGAAGGAGAATCTTTAAAAAATATCTTTAAATTAGTATTAAATTTACATATGTAATTTTTATATTTTATTTTTACTTTTATATCTTCATATCACTTACCACATTTGTTATATAAATATTTTTTATATAAACATTTTTATATAAACAAAAATATTCCTAGTATTTTACAACTAGGAAATGTTTTTAACTAATTTGTATTACTAATTACGAAGGTTTTATGAATGGCTGGCTTGATCATGTGATTTTAATATTCCTCTATTTAAATGTAATTAATGTGATGTGTTTAGTATGCTGATGAAGGGTGGAGACCTGAAAGCTTCATTAAAGTTTTTTGTTTGTGACTATCGTGTGCTTTGGATTTATGCTATATAGTACAATCAGAGTATCCTTGCTAAAGATAGAGTTATCCCACATTCATGAGTAAGGTGGCAACTGAGAAGAATGTTATACCAGACCTTCAGTCTTCCTTCATTTTTTTTTCTGAATCATTCAAAGAGGTAAGAATATCTTTTTCACCATTTAGTTGCTAACTGATGTCTGCAGTTGTATTCCCATTGTGATAAGTATATTTGGAAAGGTCTACATCTGTTTGTCTTCATTGCTGCTAACAGATTGGGTACTAAGGTTTCTAAAGTAACTGTTATCAAGATGGTTATATGCTTTAAATTTGCATAGTAAAAACATGGTAAAGCTTTACTAGGAGAGCCTGAACCAAACTCTGAAAGAAAAGTAGACACCTCTCACATTTATTTATTTATTTTATTTTAATTTTTTTATAAAATGTTTGCTGGTATTTGCATAGCTGCTACATGAGCTTCTCTAGGGCACCTTTGACTTACAAGCTGAAAGTAATCCTCAGATCTCATGTGGCATTGGTCCACTTTTCATCCAAATCATTCGTTAATGAATGCCCAGGTTGGCTGCTGGGAACTTTGCAGGGAAGGGTGAGTGAGACCATGTCAAATTTGGAAGTTATTTACTTACCATAATGATAGATCTGCATGGTCATTGTTCATCCTCCTGCTCCACAGACTTTCCCGTAGCCTATGCAGATGGGGTATGGATGCAAACAGGTCAGTTTTTGCAGATGTATGTCCTCCAAGTGGCTTACTGAAGTCCGGTGAAGATGGTGGTGCACAAGAGACTGTGAGTATGGGGAAGAAGTTAAAACCTAAGTAGGCTTTTACTGGTGCTAAAGTGACTTAAGGTGTTGCTACAGTCTTAGCAGTGTAGGAGGATGAAGTGCAGCCATGTACATCTGTCATTAACTCATTACCCCCGACTATCGTCTCATGGCGCCTACATCCGAGCGCACTATGAAACAATAGGAATTTCAGTCCGTTACCCCCGAGTACCTTCCTGTGGCATGAGAAACTTTACAGATTTTTTAACTGTGCAAAGGATAAAACACACTGAAATCTTAACCATCTCTGTTATTCCCATGTTATAGTTACGATTCAGTGTGTAATACATGCTGTTCACGTTCAACTTTTACAAGAAATCAGCTTTGTAAGCCTTTGATAAAGCAAGTGGCGGCAGTCAATGGGATTCCTGCAATCCAAGCCACTACTTGCATAACACCTCCACCCCTGACTAATATTCTTTTGTTTTCCCCCAATAAATAGAGGGTGCAGCAGCAGGTATTTCCTTTCTTTTTACTGACAACTACAGATTTTACCTGCTACTGGATTCCTCTATTTATTCTGGGCACAGATTGCAAGGATCGCTTCTGGAGAAATCACCCCCGATTTGACCGTAGTCATCTGGAAGTTCCACTGGTTTTCTGTCGTAGTAGTTCAGGTAAGTAAAAATCTGGCCATAAGATGAACTTGCTGTGTATTCAATATTTTTTCTAGCTAGCATCGTTACGGAACTTGGGTTGCTTGTTTTATCTGCTCACAGTATTCTTTTGAAGTGTGACATTTTACGTTGCTAATCTTCCTAGTCTGTCTGGTATAGTTTAAAGGTTTTATTTTTTTACACCAATGCATAGCTTAATTTGCATGCATTTGATGTATACGGTACCTGTTGTATTACATTTTGTTGTTGGTTAAATTCACTTTTTCTGCTTCTGGAGCGTCCCGCTCTCAGTTTTGCCAGGTAGTTCCGCCATGTGATGTCACCTTACACACCCTTTCCCTGGCCTCGGTTCCTTAACTATGACTCTGAAATTTAATTATTCTGTTTTTTTATCGCAAAAGGAGGCTTTCATGAGCGGTCATTGTTTCAAAAAAAATATGAACAATTCATAACATCTGCCCTTCATTGATTTAACAGGTAGTACAGCATGGGGTGCGATCGTGAGGCATTGAAGATGTATACAAATCATTTATTTCCCCATGCTTCTAAAGTTTATGGGTAAAAAAAGATTTTTTTCTTGTTAGATTGCTTGCTACAGTTAAATATACATTCACAAAATAAAAGTACAGTTTGATTTTGTAAATGGTGAATGATGATTTAACTGTAGCAAGTCATTTAAATAAGTGAAATAAAAATACACCTTTACATTGGCATTACGTCTAAGTTGTTTAATAGGAGATGCGTCTCACAGCTCTTTAACCCACCATGTGAATAATACCTGACCCTCTTCTCAGGTAGATATTGTGATAGTAGTGTTCCATGGGGAGAGGGGAACCACTATGATATCTGGGAACTTGAGACTTTTGCAGGGAAGGCAGTCCACACTCTTTACCTTATTCGAGACATCGGAACAAATTCCCATACAATTAACAGCTGGCTTTTCATAAGTATACAGCAGAATGCAATGGCCAGGACAGATTCAAACATGGGACTTTAACTTTGCTGATGGAATAACTTGGCTATATGCAGAACTACATCAAGCTGTGTTACAAATAACTGTATTTCCTGGGATTTTTCCATTCGGACGGCAGAGGTTCATCAAGTCTGTGGTTGAATATTGCACAATTTTGTTCTTTCAAGTTCATACATAATACTTAAATGCATTTTTCCTTCTTGATTCATTGCTGTCCATTGACTTTCAGAAGTGTGTATACTTTGCACCAGTCAAGAGTTGCCTTTGTATTCCACTGAAGAAAACTCTGAGCAATACCCCTCATACTTTTTGGTCTGTCCCTCATAAAATGTGTGTTTCCTGGTAAATTAATGAAGGATTACAGTCACTAAATAATGAGAGACACTTGTGTTTCAGGCTCCGTGCTCTTCAGAAAATGGATGCTAGTGCAAAACCTGTTATTCTAGCAGCTTTCTAAGTTTATAAGAATAATATTTAACATGAAAAAGACAGTGTGTAGAAATGCAGAAATGAGTGTGCTGCTTTCAAGTTGCGGATGTATTCACTGGGTACAAACAAACTAGTAAGTCAAATAAATGTATTTCTCCCTCTTTCTAAAGTTCATGGAAAAAAAAAAATTTCTCCTGCTTGCTATATAGTTAAATCACCATTCGCAAAATGAAAGTAAACTTTGATATTGTAAATGGTGATGTAACTGTAACAAGCCATTTTAACAGGACAAATAACGAGTAAATTGGCAAAGGGGAGACTGATGATGTGGGAGGAATGGGAAATGTATATAATCACAAAGATTTGCTAGAAGGCATACAAAAGGATGAAATTAGTATTTTAATAGCAAAGGTGTTAAGTGTAGACATAGTTGCCCAGAGAGATTATATACAGTCAGGATCGTAGTAACTGTAAGTAGAAGAATAAACCGGTGTGCGATAGTTTCAGTTGTCTGACTTTTTTTGTGTGTATTCAACCACCTTCACACTTTAGTTTGTGTACTTTTATACAGTGATCATATGATTTAACCATAAGATGTTAGAGCTGATGGAAGCGTTGTGAATGTTGTCTGAATTTGAAAAATGTTATCTGTTTGTGATATATCTGTGAAAGTTCTATGTTATCGTTGACTGAAGATTTGGATGTTGATCAGCATATATCAGTTTATTATTGCCAGACCCAGAGATGAAGGACTTAATTCAGAGGCATTTTTCAAGTAATATTAACCCCAACCCTGGCCCACCCACTTCAGATGCACATACCCCCTCTACTTGCAATCTAAGCTACAAACCTACAATTAATAGACCAACTAACTCTCTCCTAGCCTGTCATCTCAATATTAGAAGCATTAATAACAAGGTACATGGATTGCATGCACTTCTGGATGTCCACTCCCCTGAGATTCTCTGTTTATCTGAAACCTGGTTAAAACCTAACACTACAGACAATGAAGTGTTACCACCTGGGTACAACATACACAGGCTGGGTCATGCTTCGAGGGAAGGGGTGGGGTAGCTGTACTCTATAAATTTGAGTTGAATGTCACCATAGATGTAATACAACCACCTCAGATTAATAACTCTGAGATTCTTGCCACCAAATTGCAACTTAATAAAAATTCATCTGTATGTACATACCCCAGGTAACAATATATCTGCACTTGAAGATATCCTGCACTGGCTATCATGTCACTACCCCCAAGAAACCCTACTACTTGGAGACTTTAACATAGACTGGGGCACCTGTTCCTAAGAATCCCCAACCACCCATATTAACCTGCATGCATTTACACAAATCATATCCACCCCTACCAGGATAGGTAAACCCAACCAAAAAGAAAGCATACTTGACTGGTTACTCATAAATAGTCACCCCCAACTGTACACCTCTTGTACCCTCCCTGATGGCCTAAGCGATCACCTTATCACCTATGTAATTAAGCACAAAGCCATTAATTCCCAACAACCCTTAGAAAGGTTAGAAACAATATAAACTTTGACCCTGCCAAATTCCAACAAGAACTAAACTCATGTAATTGGTCTATTCTAAAACACCTCCCCTTAGAGGAAGCAGTAGCATGCTTTAACAACAAATTCCTTGAGGTCCTTGATTTGCATGCACCTGTTCATTCAAAGAGAACAAAGGCAAAAACTGCGCCATGGCTTTCTAAAGAGTCTAAACTCAAAATTACCCTTAGAAACAAAGCATGGGCTTCATGGCATTCTTCTAAAGATCCCCAAGATCACATTAAATACAGGCAATCCAGGAACGAAACTAAAAAATCCATTTTACAAGACAAAAAACAATACTACTGTAATTTACAGACAGTAAATCAAAATAACCCTCAGAAGTTTTGGGCAGGTTTAAATAATCTACTACATCCTGGACAAACTTCAATCCCAATCCCTGCTGCTACTATTGATAAAACCCCTGAAGATGTTTTTGACAGTTTTAACCGATTCTTTACTGAGACAATTCAAGCCCTAGCTAGCCAACTACCTCCTAGCTCCCCTGGTCCTGAAAGTAGCACCCCTAGAAACCTACCCGCATTCAGCTTCCAACCAGTCACCACTTCACTTATCCGTACCTTGATCAAAAAGTTAAAACCCACTACACTTTCTGCAGATCAACTCCCTGCCGAGTACCTACAAAAATCAACTGATGCTATTGCTTACCCCATCTCAATACTAATCAGTCGAACCATAGTAAAAGCTAAAATTCCCACCACCTGGAAAATATCCTATGTAATCCCACTTTACAAAGGAGGCAGCTGTACTGAATTCTCCAATTATAGGCCAATAGCTATACACTCTCCACTTGCAAAGATTATGGAAAAATGTATTCATAGACAACTCATGCACCACCTAATCCAGAATCACCTTATGGCAGACACTCAGCATGGTTTCTGTCCTCATCACAGCACTACTTCAGCCCTCCTAGCCTTTACCAACACTATAAACCATAATCGCAACAATAATTATATATCCTCAGCCCTCTTCTTGGATCTTTCCAAGGCATTCGATATGGTTGATCACCAACTTTTAATCCACATCCTGCAAACATTCTGTCTACATACTAGAGCCCTTCAATGGTTTCAGTCCTACCTGAATGGTCGACAGCAGGCAGTCCTCTGGCAGAACAAACTCTCTAAACTTCTACCTAACACCCTTGGAGTACCACAAGGCTCTATACTAGGGCCCTTGCTGTTCTCCATCTTCATCAACGACCTTTATACTGTCATCCCAAAAGTCAGCTGTATCCAATATGCTGATGATTCTATTCTGATTTGCTCGGCCACATCTCCAATAGAGTTATGGTCAGCTACCCAGACCACCTTTAATACAATAGAAAACTGGCTTTCTGAATGTTGTCTGATCCTAAATCCCAAAACAACTAAAATGCTGTTATTTTCACCAACACGTAGATCTACTGCTTTCACCTTTACCATAAATTCAAATGATGGCACAATAATCTCCCCTGACCCCTCTACAAAACTATTAGGTGTCATCATAGATAATAATCTAAAATTCGACCTACATGTTAACCAAACTATCAAAACCATCAATAAAAATCTAGGGTCACTTTACAGAATAAAAGCCTTCCTAACACCTCCAGCTAAAATTGCCATAGCTCGCTCTCACCTTCTTTCAACCCTTTTGTATGCATCCCCTCTACTCTCAAATTTAAACAAGACTGTCCTTAACAAACTGTCAATTTGCTACAACCACATTGCCAGGTTTGCCACTGGGCTGCCATTTAGGACACATCATTGCATCAATCTTGTCAGCTTGGGTGGCTTGAACTACCCAGCCTAATCCAGTATAACCAACTGATTATGGCCTATAAAATCCTCTATAATCTGAACAATACTCATGCACTTAAAAATATTATCACCCCCTATAACAATCCTAGACCGCTTCGATCCTCTAACAAACTACTAATTCAGACTAGCAAAATTAATAACACAGCCGGTGACTCTCTCTTTGCAAACTCTGTAAGTAGATCCTGGAACTCTCTTCCAGGTGATATTACCTTACTTTCCACTTTAGGTCAATTTAAAACTAGACTCAAACAACATTTGTCACTTAACTGGCTATGTCACTGTATCAAGCCTGGCTAACTTTCTCTAGAATGTGTACAAATCTGTTAACCAGTTTACTGTGTAATTTTAATTTAATCCTGATTTACACTAGGAATTAATTTTAACCTGTTGAACTTGTTTAACTTGCTTACTTATGTGATCTCTGTAAATAGTCTGTTTGTATTATGTAATGCTGTATCTGCTTACCCTTGGAGCTTTTCTCCCTGGGCCTCCACTGAAAATGGACATGCATCCAGTCCATGTAAAATAAAATAAATATTAGTATTTAATTAAAAAGTTGACAAAAATTTAAAAAAAGTCTTAAACGTTTGCTGAAGTAAAGAAAGTCTGAAACTAAAATGATTGTGTTTGTTTGCTGAATATAATTTTTTTCAACAACTGTCTGATTTTGGAAGGGCATGGTAAAATCTGAACCAAAATCTGGGATGCCCCTGATAATCGGGGAGAATTGAGAGGTATATGTGAGTCCATTTTCCAGTGTTAAGAATTTGAGTGATAACATCCTCCTTCCCTTTCTTAACTTTTTAAGCATAAACCTAGTTTTTCTGTGTTGGACAAGAAACTGTTGTGATAATTCCTGGTAAAGTATGTTTTGCTGGAGTCTGTGTATCTAGTTTGTTTTTCTCGTACTTCGTATACAGTTCTTGTGGTACTACACTGTCAGTATGTGCACCCCAAACTGAACTACTCCACTGACCCAGACAATTATAGGTACATCAGCTTAACTAGCCTGATCTGCAAGGTATTTTCATGGACCTTATAAACAAGGGCATTTGTCAACCTCCAAAAGCTTGATCCCACACAGTTTGGTTTTGTCAAAGGGAGATCATGGCTGTTAAACTTGGTTGCCTTCCTCGAAACTGTCACCAAAGCCATGGATGAGGCAAAGACAGTGCACACTGCCTACCTTGACCTAGCCAAAGCCTTCAACACTATTCCCCACTCGGGCATAATAGATACATTCACCCAGCTAGGCATCAACCCATATTTTGGTAAATAAATTGGCAAGGAGCATGTCAGTGTGCCAAGCAATACCTCATTTTGAAGACAGTGTTAATCCTTACAACTTGGTAAAAGAACTATGTCTGTCCACTGTACAGATATCACAGTTTGTTTAGTCTTGTACGATTATGAAAATTATACATTTCCAATACTTCTCATTATTATGCCCATATCTTTGCAAGGGAGCATGGTGATCACACAAATGATGCATCATTTTGAAGCTGACATTCAGAAGCACAACTTCTACACTGATATGTAGGCTCTGTCTGTTACAGGTGATGATATATTGTGCTTTGTTTATTTATCAATTATGAGAAATATTATATTAATCATATTTCTGTAAATATCTCCATAAAGGAGCATCACACAGTAATGGTCAATGTATCATTTTAAAGCTGACATTCATACTAACAAATTAAATGCAAATTGTATGGGTCTACATGGTACATTGACCAAGATATTGTCCTTTGCTTTTCCAAAAAGGATATGCACAATATCAACATTCCTTGTCACATATTTAATAATGACTTTGATATGCCCTATCAACATTTACACTATTGGAAAGGTCAGTGTCTGCTGAACAACTGTCGTGTTTACATTTTTAGTCTAGCTCTTAGAGTTATGAACATTTGTTTTCTGTATGGTATTACAAATGGATTTTCTGAAAATGAGCTCAGGCTGCACTGTTGTTCCTTTGGTGGAATTAAGCAGGCAGCTTTTTCTGAGCTGCTCCGGAGTGAATGAGTTAAGGTACGTATATAACGTTGGGTTATGAGGCTAGAACAATACAAAGAAGGGAGTGTGAGTGACCTTATGTCACCAGTAGCACTAAATTGTAAATACATTTTAACTTCCAGCTAAATGCCCAGTGTCTGCAGTGCAGAAGATAATTTTTGTTTTAGTTATTTTCAGATGTAGTTTATGAAAGACCAGTGGATAACAACAAAGGTATGTATAATAAAAGCCGGTCATCAGCTGGATGTTCTGACCAACAGTGGAGTTGAGGCCAGGAGGAATTGTGCTAACGTACTTGGAAGACCACAGACATTCAGGGAAGAGTACAGTGCTAAAGAGAGTCAAATTAGTAAATGTATTAAGAAAAAGAAGATTAAAATACTTCTGGAAAATACAGTGTGGTTATTTTAGATGCTGTGACTGTGGATCTTGTGACTTACTGTCTAATATACATTTTTTGGTGGGAGGGGGCAGAATTGTGTTTTGAACAGTATGTCATCGCAGAGGTGTAGTAATCAAAATAATCTTGTGATGTTGAGATGTAATGTCTGGCAACTAATGCAAGCTTATCTTTTTTATGTTAGTATTTCGAAATAAATGGGTATTTGAGCCTTGTTCCACTTCTTAAGTTTGTATCCAAAAAATAGACCTTATGACCATGTTTGACCTTCTCCTGAACATTTCCTTAGAATTTACTAAGAGGACAAACCAATGCAAATAAATAAATTTTTTTATCTTTGTCATAAAGATTATAAAGATATACCCAAAGAACCTGTGCAGTTGAATTACTAAAGTAGTATTTCACAGCTGAGTGATTTAAACCCATTTCAAGAGATTGTATTTAATCAGGTAATAATATTGCTTGATTCCCTTTAATTGAAATTTACAGAGAAGAGCTTGTTTTACCTTTTATATATTTTGAATTTGTTTTAAATTTCAGTTAAGGGCTGCAGGGGTGTTGGAACTAGTCCCATCATTTACTGGACAAAAGGTAGAGGAAGTAATCTTTAATGGTGCACCAATGTATCCCAGGTGCACATGCTCGCTCGCTGTCATACAGCATACATTCCTACAGGCAGTTTGGGATAATGCAGCTTCACCTATGGCGCACTTCAAGATGTTGCTGAAACCAGAGCATCCAGTGAAATTCCACACAGACACATGGAGGATGTGCAGATTCTACACACAACCCTCTCCAGCTAAGAACAAAAGTGGAGAATGAAGCTTTGTGAGGTACAGATGCATTGTCTCTCTTGTTTTAAGATGTCACCCTTGGCATATTTGTTTGAAAGGAAAAAAAATTGAGACCCCTGCCCAAAACAAGGATACCAAAAATCACTCTTGGGGCTAGATTATGGAGTAACATTCGCTGGCTCGGTCTGCTGCCCAGGTGACCCATGTAATTTGACTAGGACTAGTCAAAAAAATAAAACTGCATGTAACAACTGTGAGAGATTACCTACTTCATAATGAAAAGTTTGGAGGGTCAAGTGGTATGCCACATAGACCTATGAAACCATCACTGGCAAAAAACACACATAAATACACAAAAACATACTCGGAGGTTCTAAATAAAAATCTACAAAAGCAACAGAGACCTCCAAAGCAGACATCCAAGCAAACTCCACCCCCCAACACAAACCATGAAACACATACTTCACAAAACCAGTGTGCCACACAATCACAGCCCTTAAGGCAAAATAACATACCCAACACACTAGTAATAGGTGACTCTATAGTCAGGCACACTGACGTCCCACTCACTTGGCTGAACAAGAAGTTGCCTGTTGGGTGCAAGGATCCGCCACATAACACAAGCACGCAGGTCACTTCAGAACAAGTACAAATATGGCTCTGTCATTGTCCATGTTGGTGTGAATGACCTGAGCCGTACCTCCCTGGACCGCAAGAAAAGAGACATGGAGGAGCTCTCTGATCACATAGCCCAGGCTGGTTATGACCCTGACCTTGAGTAGCATCCTGCCCTCACCAAGAATGATACTATGGTATGGAGAAAAAAATTATTAATTTCAACAATTAGCTAAGGTTCTGGGGTCATTCAAAGGGGATCCAGTGTCTGTCAGCCTGGGATGACATGCTCGACAAGCCACGATGCTTTGCTAGAGACGGCTTGCACCTGTTACCCTTAGGCTTTCGAATACTGGCCAAGGCTCTTGCCACCCCCATAGTACCTTTATTAGGCAAGGCTCAAAAGACAAACCCACCATCATAAATAGCACAAGTAACAAAAAACTGAGGGTAATGCTGCTCAGTGCCAGAAGTTTAAACCTCAAAATGCACACACTCGAGGCACTCTTCAGTATGGAGAAAATTTATATATATGCAGTAACAGAAACCTGGTTTAAGGCTCCAGAGAGCACCCCAGCACTACCAGGCTACAACTCATACCATACATTTCAGCCACAAAACCCAGACCAAAATACAAAAGGCTGGGGGGTATCCATATTCATCAAGGATACCCACACCTCCAGGTTAGTGGCACAGCACGATGCTTCAGAGATCATCCACATGCAACTAACAACTGGAAAAACTGCTATTCAAATTATAGCTTGCTACAGATCACCCACCATGTCCCAGGACCCTACTCTGCATTCCTGGAAACACTGGGAAACATAAAGGTCCTACCAAACACACTGATATTGGGTGATTTCAATTATCCAACTATTAACTGGGAGAACTACTCAAGTATGAACTCCCTGGCCCAACATTTCCTAGAATTTATAAACTCAAACACCCTGGATCAACTGGTTAACACCCCCACCAGAGGTGACAACATATTGTATCTGGTCATCACCAACATGGGCGACTGGTGTTCCACACCGGAGGTCAACCCCTCGCTGGTTAGATCTGACCATAAACTAATCACTCAGGATATCCACATTCACCACCGTGAAAAACTTTTCAAAAGCAAACTTCACATTACTTAAGACCGAGGTGGGAAGTTTCAAAGCCCCCATGCTAAAGGATAACGCTGTCCAAGCTGCAAATCCTTTACTAATGCACTCTACGGGCACCTACAAGAATGCATGGATTGTACTATCCCAAACAAAACCAAGACAAACTCCACCAAGAAAAGGAAACCAGTCTGGTGGACCCCTGCCATAAACTAGCTATACAATAGAAGGAGGAAACTAGTACAGAAAAGAGTAAAATCCCAAGAAGGGAAGACATCCCTGATCAGTATCAGCAAGAAACTACGTTCCCTCATAAAATCATCCAAGGCTAGCTTCGAAAGAAAAATTGCCATGGACTCCAAAGATAACCACAAGGCATTCTTTAGCTATGTCAAGAATCTGAGTGGCAATTCTCAGATCTGCTCAGAGTTAGTGCAGAATGGTACAAAATACACTGAACCGACCGATATAGCCAACATCCTGGCAGACAGGTTCATTGCAAACTTCACCCCCCTCTCACCCACAAAAGGGCCCTTAACTATACCAGAAGAATGTAGTGCCCCTGAAATCACAGACACTCAGGTTAAAACAGCCTTTTCCAAAGCCAAAAACACAGCATCAGTGGGACCGGATGGTGTCCCAGGCTGCGTCCTACATGAGCTCAAAGATGAACTAACTCCTCAACTAAACACACTGTTTAAACTCAGCCTCTCCACAGGCTGTGTGCCCACAGAGTGGCGCACAGCAATGGTTATTCCACTCCACAAAGGTGGAGCCATAACGGACCCCGGGAACTATCGCCCTATAAGCCTGACTAGCTTGGTCTGCAAAGCTATGGAGCGCATCATCATGGATCTCATTAACAGAGACATTGTAAACCTCCAAACACTGGACCCAACCCAGTTCGGCTTTAAGGGCAGATTATGCCTCCTAAACCTGGTGGACTTATTTGAGACAGTTACCAAGGCTATAGACGAGGGAAAGGTGGTCCACACAGCCTACCTAGACCTTGCAAAGGCCTTCGACACTATTCCCCACTCAGGTGTTATAGACAAGCTCACCAGCCTGAACATAAACCCCTACGTCATGAGATGGGTTTCCAACTGGCTCATGGACAGAACCCACATGGTAAGAATTGCAGGAGCTAGGTCTGACTCTAAACCTGTTACAAGTAGCTTTCCCCAGGGCTCAGTCCTAGGACACCTGCTGTTCGGCATATACTTCTCAGAGCTACAGGCAAGCACAGAAGGACTATGGCTCACCAAGTTTGCAGACCACTGCAAACTAGGGGCTATAATTGACTCACCGGTTGACACAGACATCCTCCAAAAGGGTCTCACTGAGAGAGATACCTGGTGTCAAAACCATGGTCTCAAGCTAAATGCCAAAAAGTGCATAGTCATCCCCTTTGGAAAAAACAAAGTACCCACAAACTACCACATAGGTGGTAGCCCCCTAAATATGGAAGACGTAATAAGGGATCTGGGGACCCAAGTAGATAGTAACCTCTCCTTTGATAATCGCATTGCCAAAGTGGTTAGAAAATCCTTCTATGTGGCCCACCTAATCACAGAAGGGTTTGCATCTGGATCGAAAGAGGTCATTGGGCCCCTCTACGCATCACTCATCAGACCCATCATAGAGTACAATGCCCCATTTGGGATGTACCTTACAAGACACCTACAACAACTGGAAAGACCACAAAAGTTCCTCACCAAGAGGATCAATGGTCTCAAGCAGATGACCGTCTACTCAGAGGTGATCTCTGCCTGACATACAAGGCCATGTCCAACCCAGAACTGATGAACATGCTCCACCTAAAGAAAACCATATCCCCTCGAGCCACACGCTCCAGGGATCTAAACCTCACCGCAACAATAAATAAGACGTGCTGGAGGGATTAATTCCTGTCCCAGAGACTTCCCATGCTCTGGAACAAGATTCCAATCTACATTAGGAGAGCTCCTCGCTAACCCTCTTCAAGTGAAACCTTGATGAGTGGATGGGAAACAGAAAGCTTACCCCAGGGATCACTTCAATGGCTCTGCTGGACAGAGGCACAGGGAACTAATCTAAGGGGGCGGTGAAAGCCAACACATTCCGGCTAGACTTATAAATGCCTTCGGGCAGATAGCCTAATACCTACCTATGAACCTATGCCGGTCAAGTGGCAATCTGGAACAGGATGGAGTAAGATGGACTAAACACTGGCAGTAGAAACTGTTTAGAATATGGAATGTCACTTCTTGCTGAGGAAAGAGGCAGAGCTTGCAAGGGAGGTTGAAAAGCATCTGGTATTCTTAGATATTCTTACTTATGCCCACAACAATGGTTTCAAAATCAGGCTTCTCAAACTTGGATTTTTTTTTTTTCACTAAAGTTGGCACTCCGGAGCAGCTGAGGTAAGCTACTGACTGGGTATCATTCTGTCGGAGTTTGCGCCAGCAAACAAAAGGGAAACCTCAACGAAACTGTGAGTCACTGAACGGAAATTTGTGTTTTCTCTCCATATGCAGTTAACAGCTGTTCTGAGTGTTTGGCCTTCTTAGGGGCTGTGGTTGTGGTGTTAATTTATAAATTACGTATTCCGTAGTTCAAGTGATGGTCTTTAAAATTCATGTGGAGACTGGTGGAAGTACTTGCAACAGTGTTATTGAGAACAACAACTCAACTGATCAGCACCCAACCAGTGAGTCGTTTTTGGACTTCTGTGCTAGACATGAGTTTGTCCATAACATGCACCATGGGTGAACACATGGTACCAGAGCTTCTTGGGTCAGAGGTCAGTAACTGACTTGGAGTGATGTTATCAGTCCTAAAGTACTGTATGTTCTGTCAGTCAGGTCATTAGAGGTACAAGCTGTTAACTGCTCACCCTTTGCTGATGAGTTTATTCAGTTGTCTGTAGCAGCAAATGGACTGATGGAAGAAGGCTAAATATATAGCGAGTGCGCCTGGGAATGCCTGACTGATGTTTCTTTGTGGGATGAATTCAACTCTGTTTTGTATAAGAGCTTCTCCCGTACACCTGGAGAGGTTGAGGTTGTGGAGTCTGAATGGCTCTTGTTCAGTATTTCAGAAATTAAAGTGGCAGAAAGTAATTGCCCATAAAGTTAATGTCTTTTTATGGTGGTAATCCTTCTACCTTCTGGTGGGTACCGGTGAAGAATTACTTTATTGGCAGTGCTAACAAGGGATGTCCCAGTCTGACTTATCAGTTCAAATTAGATAGGAAGGCAGCATTTGTGGTAGTCATTAAAGCGAAGGTGCTGGTTTGGAAATCGTTTGACAGGATGATGGATTGTGATCTTTAGATGGCTTCACAGAGGCTCTAGCAAATCATTTATTGACTTGAGGTGAATTGGAATACTGCCCAGCTGTTCTCAGCACTGGTGTAGAAACTCTGGCCTCAGCTAGGGGCATTATTTGTAGGTGGAGGAATCTCAATTCTTATGTATCAAACTAATTTGTTCGACGCAGGATGACTATGAATTTTTTCAGCAAGATCTGTCCCATAGATTTCGGTTCAGGGGGTTATAAACAGAATGATATTAATGTCTGATAGTAAATGGGCCATGAAACAAAATAGATCACAGTTGTTAAGAGTATAAAAATAAAGCACCTAAGGATAACTCGAATACAATTAGGTTTGTCATGACCTTTGGGAGTAACATAAACATAGTTAGGGATGTGGTTGCCCAAAATTGGAATATACTATTAGCTAATGAAGACCTGTCCGAGATCCTAAACCTCAGGTGCCAGTTTTCTTTTTGTAGGGGGCGAATGCTGGGATCATAGTTTTTACATTATAAGGATGGTAGTAACAGGGGTCCTTCCAGCTATCAACTGACAATTACTGGGGATAAGCAGCTGAGTTCATTTCCATGTGGCCACTGTTCATTTTGTAAGGTCACGTATAAATCTAAAGACCTTTCTAGTAAGAACACCAGTCAGGTTTATGATACAAAATTCTTTGCGAACTGTGGTTCTGACTGGGTTATATATTTGGCCACTTGCTCCTGTTCAGCGTTTTATATAGGTCAGATGTCCCATCCCGTATGTATTCGCATGTCTGAACGCTACAGTGATATACATAATAAGCGACTAACTAATGCTTTATATAGGCATTGTATTTCTCATAATTCTGCCACATTTTATTTTGTGATTATTGATAAAATTCAGGGGGATAGAAGCAACAAACCTGGTTGGCATTCTATTCTAAACAAAAAAGAGAAAAGTTGGATAATAAGTTAGGGGGTCTTTTTTCTCCTTGTCTGAATGACCAGTTATAATTATGTGTGTAGTAAATCTATTAATTTGATTAACAAGGAAAATGATGCAACAGGAAGATGGATCTTCTTTTTCTTTCGGCTGTTCCCATTAGGGGTCGCCACAGCGGATCATCTGTTTCCATTTCTTCCTGCCCTCTGCATCTTGCTGTGTTACAACACCCATCTGCATGTCCTCTCTCACCAAATCCATAAACCTTATCCTAGGCCTTCCTCTTTTCCTCTTACCTGGCAGCTTCATCCTTAGCATCCTTTTCCCAATATACCCAGCATCCCTCCTCAGCACATGTCCAAACCAATGCAATCTCACCTCACTGGCTTTGTCTCCAAACCGTCCAACCTGGGCTGCACCTCTAATATACTTATTTCTAATCCTGTCTACCCTCGTCACACCCAGTGCAAATCTTAGCATCTTTATCTCTGCCACATCCAGCTCTGACTCCTGCCTTTTTGTCAGTGCCTCTGTCTCCAACCCATGTAACATAGCTGGTCATTTAGTTATTTATTATTTCAGATATAAATACATGTGGGTGGTTACTACTTGTATACTATTTTTTCACTGAAGAAGGCAAGAATGCAGAAACCAGTATGATTATGTTGGTGGAGCCACTATAATTGATTAAATTACATGTATGCTTGATACTGTATGGTGCTGGCTGCTTTTTTTGAACTAGCGTTTGTTTTTTTGGCTGGTTGCACCAGCCATACTTGCAAGCGAGTTTCAGGAAACATTGGTTGTGTGTCTCACTGTTGGATCTGAGTTACGCACCTTCTATTTCTGTGGCTGGACCTACTTCGAGTCTACATCTATATTTCCCTGCAATTTTAGATTTTAATGCCAATCTGGTTCGGAGCTTCTTATCATTTTTTTGTCGGGATTGGTGTTTTTCAGAATATGATACTATCCTGAAGTCCTTACGAAGTTTTTGGATGATTACATGTGGTCATATATAAGGGCACACAACGGTCATTGGAAACTATGCGATTTGGTCTGGAGTAGTGGAATTCAGTGTTGTTGGGGCTAAGTCCTGTTACTTTGGCATTTGAACTGGTTCATGGACTAAACTTAGCAGTATTCCTTTGGTATATAAGGAATATATTCAGAACTAACAACATCCAGGTAACGAAAACTCTACATTTTTAGACACTGTTCAGTAGAGATTGGGCCTGGTGCATTAATATCAAAACCGGGTCATTTTGCTTTTTCGCACATAACTGTTGGTGGATATGGTGCGATTTGGTTAGCTTCAGCAGAATCTATTATTTTGGCATTTGAACTGGTTCGTGGACTAAATCTAGTTGTATTCCGTTGGTATACAAAGAATATATTCAGAACTAACGACATCCAGGAGACATTATTTAACAGAGATTGGGCCTGGTGCATTAATATGAGAACTGGGTCTTTTTTTTTTTTTTTTTTTTTTGTATATAAGGACACACAACTGTTGGTGGATATGGTGTGATTTGGTTTGCTTTAGCGGAATCTAATGAGTTTGGGACTAAGTCTGGTGTTCTGACACCAAAAACTGTGTTGTGTGACTTTAACTCAGCAGTAGTTCTACGATACCGAAGGGAGGCAAGATAAATTAACAGGTTCCAGTTAACGGACATTCTTTCTATCCGGACACTACCCAATGCAGATTGGGGCCTGCTATTCCAATATAAAATGTGGACTATTTGTTCTGAATTTGTATTGAAGGGACATATGGACAGTACACATTTATGTCATAACAACCATCTCCATCTCATGATTTTGTTCATTTTTTTAACGATTTTTAGTTACATAATAACTGTTTGACACTCTTTCAATTTTGGAAGGGGGTTAATGTCAGCTTATATATGTTTGTTACAATTGTGGATTAAAACTTTGGTACAGGTATGTGAATGGGGAAAGTATACGGGGATGTTTAATGTTTATCTGACTTACAACGCATTTATTTGTTGAATGTGTTTTTTAAAAAACGGAAGGTGGGACCTATGCAAAATAACATAGCATTGTTACTGAAATGAAGTACTTTTGTATTTAGCAGTTAACATCTGTAATTGTACTTTGGGACATGAGAGATTGAACCTTTGGTGTTATGAGATTAAGGGTCACATCTGTAGGTCGGCAGTTATATGGTAAGTTTGGAAATATCATACTATCATTATCATTTTAAATTTTGGAGAACCTTTTACTAATATATTTGGATTGACATCTTTGAGTAGAATAGTTTGGATGAAACCAACAGGTTTGATGTGGCATATGTGTTGCATCTTGCTCTTGTAATGTGTATTATTGTAGATTTAATGCCATTTTCTATAATACAGGTGTTGTGTGAATATCACAAGTGTGTTGAATATTGCAAGGATTGTGAAGCTTATGGTCATGGATCTGACTACTATTTTACAAGGCCTTTGTGCTGATAAAAATGATGCAGAAATGTTTGGTTTGGCAACATTGTGATGGTGCGGAAAATAAGGAAATCACAGATCCAATTGACTGCTGCAATCAGTTGTTTATTAAACTGGGTAAGGGCATGAGAACACTACGTACAAATGTTTGGCATCTAAAACTAGTCAAAGCTTATCAAAACAAAAATATTACCCCTAGGGGATTGAGGGCTAAAATACAACCACTGGTAGGTAAAATGGGCAAAACATTATTGAAAGAATGGGGTATAGCAGAACAAAATGCCTCTATGACATTTGTAAATATGTTATCCTCATATTATGAACGAATGAATGAGGCCAACATTGTGGAGGTTAAACTAATGTATGAAGAACTTAAGTGTTATGAAGGGGTAGCCTCATTATGTTACTTGCCTAAATAAGTTAACTAAGGATTTATTGTTGTTTGAGAAACAAAGGGCAAAAAAATACAGAAATTCAATAGAGATATGGGGGACTACCAAAGGGGGAAACCATTTGATTACAAAAGGAGTGTTACGTTTTCAGACCCAGATAGGTTGGCCACAGCACCAAAAAGGAAAAGACCCAGATCGATTCTTAAAAAGTCTTACACCAGTTATAGCAGTATATCAAGGGAGGACTCATCGGCCACAGACATAGAAAGTCCAAATATGCAGGAGTCCCCTATTCCTAAAAACAACACAGTTAAGACCACCCTTTAGACGTGGCAGGCATAGGGGTGGGAGAAAGCACAGAAATAAACAATGTGGAAAGCTTACATCAAACATTGATAACATGGTAAATGAATATTTTATTTATTTGTTTGTTTTATTTTACATTTGTTGACTGGGATAGTCCGACTGGATGTATGTCCATTTTCAGCCGAGGCCTGGGGAGAAAAGCTCCACGTTAAGACAATTTACAAGACAGAAATTTTGACCATATACAATACAGATAATGTCAGACAGGTAAAGCATTTCAAATACAGGAACATTTGTATAGTACTGTTCAGTAACATACCAACATACCCGACTAAATAAGTTAAAAATTTTGAGTGAAAGGATAATAAAACATTTTTTTTTTTTTTTGAGGGTAGCATTGTTTATAAAGTTTACCAAACCTTAGGAGGTGAGCTACTACAGTAGGAATTAAGAGAGAATATCAAAGCACCTGAAATATCATGCTAAAGATAGATAGTAAAGAATGGTCCTGCTAGGGGAGAAAGTGTCAGTCAGGATTTGTGCATTGGCAAAGCCATTGGGCTTTAAGGAAGATTCTTAATTGCTTCTTGAAAAGTGGGGTAGAAGATAGGGCTGTTAGTTCAGTTGGAAGAGTGTTCCAAGAGTTATCAATAGAGTTTGAGAACAAGCTATCTCCAGATTTGTTGTTGGACTTTAGGGTAGTTACTTTTGCCTTATTAGCTGATCGAAGGGTTGTTAAATGTTTATATGGGCAGATAAGGGTAGAGAGAGAGTATGGGTGTATCTGTGGGATGGTGTAAGATCTTGTGTATAGTAGTAAGTTGCTGGAAAAGAATCTGGCTTTGCAATTCCAGCCATCCTAGCAATTTAAGATTTTGGCAGTGGAGGGTTCAAAAAGGGGCACCGGTGGCAAATATAGCTATGTTATTATAGGTTGTTTCCAATTTATAAAGATTATTTTTGGATAAGTTGGTATAGATTGAGGATGCATAGAGAAGGGTGGAGATTAAGTGAGTTTGGGCAATAGCAGTCCTAGCTAGAGGTGTGCGATAGGAAGTCTGCAGAGGAAACCAAGTTTTTTATTAACTGATTTAATGGTTAGGTTGATATGTGTGTCGAAGTTTAGATTATGATCAGTTGTTACACCTAAAAGTTTGGTGGTTGTGTCCAAAGTTTAAATTACAGTACCATTATTAGATGTAATTGTGAAGTTGATAGCAGGAGACTTCTGAATGGGAGAGAATAGTACCAATTTAGTTTTTTTGGGGTTAAGGAGGAGACGGCGTTGATGGAACCAGTTTTCAACTAAGGTAAATATTGCTTGGGTACTCAAATGAAGTCCAGCAGGCAAGGAGGCTGAACATGTTAAAGTCGCGTCGTCGGCATATTGTATGCAGGTGGTTTGTGGAAGGGAGATTTTCAGATCATTTATGAAAATAGTGAAGAGGAGGGGTCCCAGAATAGAGCCTTGTGAGACTTCAAGAGTTATAGGGAGAAGAGTAGATAGTTTATTTTCCCAGAGGACTGCTTGTTGTCTATTTCCTAGATAGGACTTGAACCAATTAACTGTCTGGGTATCTAGTGAAAGTGATTTGAGTGAGTTTAACAGTAATTGATGATTAACCATATCAAATGCTTTTGAGAGATCAATAAATAGGGCTGAGGACAGTAAGCCGTTACGATTTTTATTAATGCAGTCAGAATAGGATAGTAGAGCAGTTGTAGTACTATGGAAAGGCCTAAAACTATGCTGGCAGTCAGCTAGCAGGTAGTTTTGGAGGAGATGATCAAGTAGCTGACGCTCTCCATAATTTTTGCTAAGGGGGAAAGTAGGGCTATGGGGCAGCAGTTTGAGAGTTCATTTGAGTTCCCACCCTTACGTAGTGGGATAATATATGAGACTTTCCAGAGGGATGGGATGGAACTTTCTGTAATGGTTCTGTTAATTAAGATGGAAACAGGGTAGGCAAGCACTCCAGCTGCCATTTGAAGGTATTCAGCTGAGAGGCGGTCAGCTGATGGAGTGCATGGTTTAAGCTTAAGAAGTAGGGAGTGTATGAGAGATGTTGGGACAGGCTGCAGTTGTAATACTTGGGGTAGGGTGGTTGGCAAGGATGAGTCAGTGGTTGGCATGGATGAGTCAGTGGTGGTAACAGGTGGTAAAGTATTTGCTAAAGATTGAACAGTTTCTGAAAAACATTTGTTTAAAATATCAGCAATTTGGTTGGGAGAATTATGAGTCAAGTTAGAGGGGGTAGGTGTTTTGGCTTGTCCAGGATGGAGTAATTTATTTAACCCTGACCAGAATTTTTGTGGGTGTAGATATTGGATTTGTTGGAATTTAAGGTAATATTTTTTTATTGAGGAATATTGATTTTTTAGTGGCATTCCAGAGCTATCTAAAGTTTAAATGATCAATAGGGTCTTTGGTACTTCTCCATATATTCCAGATTTTATTTCTCAGTCTCATTTTTTGCCTTGTCTCATTTGAGAGTCAGGGAGCAGGTTTGTTCCTAATTTTAATAGTATGAGAGGGGGCATGGTGCTCAAGGATTTTTAGGAATGTATTGTTAAAAAAAGAGACTGCTTCACTGAGAGGTAGATATTTTAGGGGTGACCAATTGCAGGCTTTTAGCTCTGCTTGAAAGTTACCTAGGTTCAAGTTATTTTTGTTCCGGGTGGTTCTAAAGTTTAGTTGAGTCGGAATGGTGATCTTTTGTCTAGTTATAAAGGTAAGAGAGTGGTCACTAATATCAGGAAGTATGCCTATTTTGTAAGATTGGGGTTATTGTTGATTAGTATCCAATCTAAGGTAGTTTGTTTGTTGCTGGGTTTATGAGTTCTGGTAGGGTCAGTGATAGTTTGATAGAAGCCATAGAGATTAATGTGAGATGTAGGTTTGTCAGGAATACAACAGTTTCTGTCAATATTAAAGTCTCCAAGGAGAATGGTTTCTTGTGGGAATGATGCGGAAAGCCAGTTAAGGATATTTTCAAGAGTACTTATGTTGTTGCCTGGGGGGATGTAAGAGCAAATGATGTATATAGATATATTAGCATTAATTTGGAGCTTAGATATTAAGATTTCGGCATTGCTAGGTGTGGGAGGTTGAGTGTTTAGTGAAGTTACCTGTAGTTTAGATTTAAACAATATCGCAACCCCCCCCCCACCACCACCCTTTTTGTTGGGACGGTCAATTCTAAGGATGTTATAACCTGGAGGGATGATATCATTGTCTTTAGTAACTGGTTTGAGCCAGGTTTCTGTGAGACATAGGATGTCAAAGGAGTGCAAGTCTAGTAGGGCATGAAGTTGGGTACTTTTGTTATTTAAACTACGAATATTGAGGTGGGCAATGAGAAGAGAGTTTGAGGAAGAAGAGGGGGTATGGGAAATAGAGGTGAAGGAAGAATATTATAACATTCACAACATATCTTCTGTGGAACTAACGGCTGGACAAAAGCAACTGTTAAAGGAATAAACTATGTTCCTGTTTTTTTTTTTTTGTTGTTGTTGATGAGGATGTTATGGTAAATGATGTTTTGGCATTCTGTCGGAGACTTAACCTTAGATTATTTTTTGGCCATAGGGAACAATCTCAAGGATCTACTGATTTTAGGTTTCGGAAGTCTGAATTTACACCCTCCCATGAATAAACATGTATCCATTTTTCAGCAAGCAGTACTCAAAGATCTACATTTTAAACTGTGCCAGTCTAGAATGCTAACTCATAACCTGTCAGTTTGTGAAGATGAAGAGGCCTTGACGAATTTGAAAAACAATACAAATGTAGTTATATTACCAGCAGATAAAGGTGGGGCAGTGGTGATTATGGATTTAGATTATTATCTGGCTGAGGCAAATAGTTGTCTAATGCTAAGCATTGTATGCATATGCCATTGGACCCCACTTCTAGTTTTAAGAGGGAAATTGATGCTTTTCTCAAACAGGCTGTTGAAGAGGGAATTACCAAGGATTTAGTAATGAAACACCTGATGGTGTGGGATCCCAAGAAACAGCTTCTGTATTTGTTGCCTAAAATACATAAAAGTGTAGATAAACCACCAGGCAGGCTGTAGTTTCAGGTTTAGGATCTGTAACAGAACCGTTGTCTGTCTTCTTGACACAGTACTTGCAACCACTTTTGAAACTAATAAGAGCCAAGGATACAAGATACCACTCAATTCTTAAAAATAATATCAGATACACAGTTGGAACCAACTTAGCTGTTATGTACATTGGATGTAAAAGCTCTATATACCAATATACCCCATTGGGCGGGTTTGCAGGCATGTCAGTATTGGTTAGAGAAGGCAGACGTATATCTGGCGGGTTTCAACACATTGTTAGTGTGTATGGCTGAACATGTTCTATCTAAAAATGTTTTTTTATTTCCAAGGGGAGTGTTACTGGCAGACGCAGGGTACAGCAATGGGTGTGTCCCTTTCACCCATATATGGGGTACCTGGAGGAACAGTTAATTTATGATGACATCCATAGCATTTTTCTGGATGATAGATATTTGGAGGAGATTTTTGGATGATTGTTGGTTGGTATGGCAAGCGGGCAAACAATATCTCTTAGAATTTGTACAATATCTGAATGATAACAAGTGGGGGATAGAATTTACTCTTAATTGCGAATCCAAACAAATAAATTTCTTGGATGTCACGATCATCAAGAATCTTGATGATACCTTGAGAACACAGGTTTTTAGGAAATACCCTCAACAGTAATGTCTCTCGGCTTTTCCCGGTTAGGGGTTGCCACAGCGGAACTTCGGTCCGCTAATGATTGGCAGTGGATTTTTACGGTGCCGAGTTGCCAGCCCGACGGCCAACCTTCAAAGAAGGCACACCCATTCATGCACACACCTACCTGCATGTCTTTATACGTCACTCAACCACAGGGAGGACATGCAGACTCCACACAGAAGACTCACCAGCCGAGAATCGAACGGGAGAACCTCTTGCTGTGAGGCGACAACGCTAACCGCTGCACCACTGGGGCCTTTTAGGAAATACCCTCAATACAACAACTTATTGTTTGCATCTAGGCTTCACCCATACCACATCATCAAAAACATACCCAAATCTCAATTCTTACATATCAAACTAATTTGTTCAACGCAGGATGACTACGAATTTTTTCAGCAAGATCTGACCCGTAGATTTCGAGTCAGGGGTTATAAACAGAATGATAACAAAGTAGATCACAGTTGTTGGGAGTATAAAAATAAAACACCTAAGGATAACTCGGTTACAATCAGGTTTGTCACGACATTTGGACGCAACATCAACATAGTTAGGGATGTGGTTGCCCAAAATTGGAGTGTACTATTGGCTAATGAAGACCTGTCCCCAAACCCCAGGCTATCAACTGATGATTACTGGGAATAAGCTGCTGGGTTCATTTCCATGTGGCCATTGTTCATTTTGTAAGGTCATGTGTAAATCTAAAGACTTTTTCTAGTAAGAACACCAGTCAGGTTTATGATGTAAAATTCTTTGTGAACTGTGGTTCTGACTGGGTTACATATTTGACCACTTGCTCCTGTTCAGTGTTTTATATAGGTCAGACATCCCGTCCCTTATGTATTTGCATGTCTAAACAGTACAGTGATATACGTAAAAAGTGACTGACTAATCCTTTAGGCATTGTATTTCTCATAATTCTGCCAAATTTTATTTTGTGATTATTAATAAAATCCAGGGGGATAGAAGCAACAAGCCTGGTTGGCATTCTATTCTAAACAAAAAAGAGAAAAGTTGGTTAATTAAGTTAGGGGGTCTTTTTTCTCCTGGTCTGAATGACCAGTTATAATTATGTGTGTAGTAAATCTATTAATTTGATTAACAAGGGAAATAATGTAACAGGAAGATGGATCTAATTTATTTATTTATTATTTCAGATATAAATACATGAGGGTGGTTACTACTCCTATACTATTTTTGTCAATCTAGAAGGCAAGAATGCCGAAACCGGTATGATTATGTTGGTGGAGCCACTATAATTGATTAAATTACATGTTTGCTTAATACTCTATGGTGCAGGCTGCTTTTTTTGAACTAATGTTTGGTTTTTAGGCGGTTGCACCAGCTGTACTTGTGAGCGAGTTTCAGGAAGTGTTGCGGCAGCCACCAAAAAGAAGCTGGCCGAGCAGAGCTCCTCTGTCCATCCCCCTAATAGAGAATCTAGGCCTTTGGACATGTGTGTGAAGTGAGTTTATGCCTCTGTGACCTTTGCCTTACAATCAGTAAACTACATGGCACATTTCACTGGATTGCAGAGGGACTTAATTAAGGAGCTCTCTAACTCTACCCCTGGGTCCATGTCCTCAGAAAAACAGAAAACGTATTCCTTACGATTGGCCATCCTACAGTCTATACTGAATGTGTTCATGAGGTTAATCTCTTATGCAGCTGAAGGTTCCTCACGGGCCAAGGGTTCAGCCATAGCCTGTAGGAGACATGCATGATTGCAAATGTATGACTTTGCAAAGCCCTTTAAAGTGTCATTCATCATTGCTGTCTTTGGATCTCCCCTGTTTGCGCCCACTGTTAGAGACACTTTCCCACAGTGAGCAAGATGGAAAGACTTTATCTGCCATGGGAATCCATTTTTCTACCCTGTAAAAACCTTTTTCTAAGAATCAATAGAGTGGTAAGAAAATGTGTTTCCAGAAATCTCAAGGACCTTTTCTAGGGTTTTCTCTCCCAGAGGCTGAGGGGGAAATAATTACAATGGTAGACACCACCTATACGACAGATGGAGTCTGCAAAATCAAGGCGTCCAAGACCATTTTAGCACTCTCTTGTTCCCTGGAGACAGTTGGGGGGGGGTGCTTGTCTTTGCACCCTGTGCAGCCATCACAAAAGATATGTGGATGCACAGTATCGTACCCAGAGGATATTTCATTACCTTTTTGCAAATTCCCTCAATGAAAAAAAAAATGCTTCCCCGATGTTCCACTCCAATCAGTGGGAGTTAGCAGATCTGGAGATTCAAAAGTTGCTAGACAAAAGAGCCATCCCTGAGATCCCACCAGACCAAAGAGAATCTGGATTTTACTTGGGGTTCTTTTTAGTGCCAAAGAAAATGGGACCTGAGACCTATCCTGGATCTCGGTTATCTGAATCAGTTTATAAACAACTCCAAGTTCCGGATGGTCATGGTTCAGTCTACTCTGCCTCTGCTTTGTAAAGATGACTGGATGTGTTCTGTAGATCTTCAGGACATGTACTCTCACATCGAAATGAACAGGATCTGTTGAAGTTGTTCCTCTGCTTCTGGCTGGGAGCCAGTCATTATCAGTTCAGAGCCCTACCCTTCGGATTTCACCACAGCCCCCAGGTTGTTTACCAATTGCATGGCAGTGGTAGCAGCTCATCTAAGACTGCATGGATTCAGACTGTTTCCTTGTTTAGAAGACTGGCTTCTCATGGCACCAACCAGCCATCTCCTATTAAAAGCTAGGGATTGCTTACTCTGATTATCTCAATCCCTGGGGATCACAGTCAGTCTTTCAAAGTCCCACCTTCAGCCAGTTTAAATATTGAAATTTATAGGGGCTCATCTAGATACAGTCAGTCGTTTCACTCTTTTACCACAAAACAGATCTCTTTCCTTAAGACTGCATGTCAAGCGGGTTCTTTCTCACCCCTCTCCCCAGCAAAACTAGTTTTGAAAGCCTTGGCATTGATGGCTGCAGTGATTACCTTGACAACTACTGCTTGTATTCACATGTGAATCCTCCAGTGGACTCTGGCAGCACAGAGGACCATTTCTGACAGCCTTTGCAACATCCTGTAAAACTATCTTGAGTCTTATATTTCAACACAGATGGGAAGGTGGTTTCCAAATTATTTAGGAAAGCATGTTGGAGAAACACTATGCTGGAACATAGTAGCATGCATCCCAGATATGTCTTTCCTGGGATAATAAGGGGTCAGTTCTCAAGAATTATGAGAATATGTAAGGACCCTTCTACATTACAAAAAGAAGCAGACAAGTTGGAAACTATTTTCTTAGAGAGAGGCTATAATTCAGCGTTGGTCAAGAGCATTAGGCATGACATTGTTACCTCTATGGGAAGTAAAAGTTTACCCTGTTTAGAATCAACTATTAACAAGGAAGATAAGACACATTTTGAAAATGGGAATAGGCCAATTACCAACACATATAGAGTTAAAGATGTAAGGGTTAGTTATGTGATGAAGTATACAAACGACAATGCTGAGATCAGAAGAATTATAAGAAAACACTGGAATATACTCGTCACAACAGAAGAGATACGTATACTTGTGGGAGATAAACCTGCGTTTGTGTTTTATACTTGTGACAACCTGAAAGATATTTTCTCTAAGAATCTGCATAACAATTTCAGTAGATTAGTAAGGGAAAGTGAAACATGTGGCACTTTTCCATGTTTGAAATGCAACATGTGCAAATATATTACATCAGTACAATGTTATCACCATCCAGATGGCCATTTTGACTTCAGACCTAAGTTGTACACTGATTGTAACACTATGAACCTGGTTTATATGGCAAATTGTACACTATGCCAGGCGTTTTATGTTGGACTTACTAAAAGAACGCATTTACAATCACATTTACGATATTCGTAAACAGAATGAATTGAATGCGTTAGCCAAACACATAAAACAGAACCCTACACATGAATTTAGGTTCAGGGTCTTACAAGTAGCAAGGAATAGTGTTAGAATGGGGTGACAAAAGTAATCATTTACATAAATTAGAGCTAGACTGGATTTTTAAAACAGGAGCACACAGAGAGCCTGGTATTAATAACTATGTCTCCTTGAAACCTGTTCTGCAACAGAAATGAAATCTGGATTGATGTTTAGGATTATTACATATGATCAAGCTAGATGAAGCCTGATCAATTTTATTCTTAGATAGACAAGTGATTAATTTATTAAATCAGATCAATAAGTTTTTTAGTTTTTTTAGTATTGTTAATGGTCTCTGGACTTTGATATTAAGTGTATGAAACCCAGGCTAACATTTATATATATTACAGTTAGCATTTTAGTTTGTTATACATTTATTGCTTGATAAGTAGGTTATTTGAATATCAATATGGTTTTTTGACCATACACCACCATCTTATAATACACCATAGACAAAATTTTGTTTTGTCCTATTTTCATTGTTCACTCAGTAGGTAGGTTGTACAACAGTATGGTTAATTCATTCAACATAGTTATTTAGTTTATATAGTCTATTTACTATAAGTTATGGTATAAGTTTTATATGTTGTAATTTTAGTTTTATAGTCATGTAGTTTTTATATTACTATGTTTATATACTTTGTTATAAATAAGTATGAATTTTTAATGTAATATGATTGCAACAAGTTGTTATCTATGAAATTAAGAATATAATTTTGATCGTTTAATAAGACGCAATGTAAATAATATCATTGCGTCTTTACGTTCATAATGAATTTAGTTTTTCAGTTTTCTTAGTTACTATGGTATGAGGAAGTTAGTTAGATGCACAGTGTCACTACAAAATTGTGCTTTGTCTTACTAAATCATATGAACCAAGACAATAGCGAGACATTTTTCACAGCTACAGCTATATACACTTTCAAGTATGCTGCACATATATTATATGTTTTATATACAATTGTGTGCCTTCACCACTTGATGTTTTTAGTAATCCTTTAGATGCACAGCTGCATCGGGAAGGCAGTAGAGCTGTGAATAAGTGTACTTTAGACATATATTCTGGCTATGAGGATTTGTCTTGAAGGAAATGAATAAGAAAGATATATTATGTTTTTAAACATTCTGAATGCTGTACTGATGACTTAGTAAGTTTTTATCTATGATGTGTCTTCAATCACTTGATTAACTTGATTAATTAATTAGTTAATTAGGTGATTATGCACTGATCATTGTATTGAATTAAATGTCTGCTTTTTACTATATAAAAGGGATGTAACAATATGATAGTAGTAGATCTGAAGAAGCGTGCATTAAGCACGCAAAAGCGCTTATCTCTCTTTTTGTCATGGAATAAAGAAGTTTTTTCTTACAAACGGACTTCTCGTGGTGTATCCTGATCACTGTTTTATTTACTACTATCTTGAGTCTCCAAGGACTCCCTACTGTGGTGGATTCGTTCTAATGAAATTTGTCAAGGACATCCCTTAATACCCCAAGTATCACATTGACCACGGATGCCTCCCAAATGGGCTGGGTGGGGGCATTTATTGGGATAGACTGTTCAAGGCATGTGGTCCCCAGAAGACACCAAATTTCATATAAATGTCTTATAGATGACAGCGGTCCTTTTAGTGTTGCAGGCCCTTCAGAACTCTCTTCTTGTAGAGACAATTGCTATCCAAACAGAAAATATGTCAGTAATCTGGTACATCAACAAGGAGGGAGGAACCAGATTTTACTCCTTTTGTTGAGAAGCAATGAGAGTTTGGCAGTGGGCGATCTCCTTTAACCTTTTTCTTCTAACGACTCGCATACCAGGGAAATCCAGTGTTCTAACAGACAGGCTCAGCAGAACTCTCATGATGCCTCATGAGTGGTCTTTTAATCAGTCATTGGCAAACATGATCTTCCCCAAATGGGTGCAACCCTGCTGCGATCTATTCAAGACTCCCCTCAATATGTGCAGCAGATTCTTTGCCCTAGTCCCCCCTCAGGGACAATCACCGAGAGATGCTCTAATCCATGTTTGGCCTCTGGTCTTCTTTATGCTTATTCCCCCCTGCCTGTAATCCCCAAATTCCTACAGACAGCACTGTGGTTGAAGGACAAAGTAATATTCATGGCCCCTTTTGGCCTTGGCAAGTGTGGTTCCCCTTCCTATGGCCTCATCTGCTTTGTCCTCCTTGGACACTGGACAACAGTCCAGCTCTCCTTTTCCATCCATCAGGGATGACTCATCCAGATACTGCAAGCCTCAGGTTGACCACATAGTTTCTCCAATTCCAATGATGGCTAGACATTTCAGGCTTACCTTTTCAGTTCACCAAATTCTAATTTCATCTCAGAAGCCCTCTACAAGAAAGATTTATAAAAGTAAGTGGAAAAGAGTTTCCTTTTGGGCTCAACAGAACGAGTTGGACCTGTCTCTGTTTTTCAAGCTAGCAGCCATTTCTAACTTCCACATCAGAAATAATGCTTTTCATTTAGCTTCATCCAAGTTATGGAAGGCATTTCTTAAAGGCCAAACAAAATGAAAGAAAATGCACCAAGCTAGCACACTGAGAACGTTTATTGATAGACAAAACAGAAAACAGAAAATGGTGAGCGCTTTCACAACATAAAGTTGCTTCATCAGACAGCAGTAAATGGCTTACACTCTATTTAAATAGTCAAATATCCATTACTCAATTAACTAATTAGGGTTAGCAAGCTGTACAGAATCAAAATCAAGAGAAGCTTACCACAGTGAATCCTACAATAAAGATGCACTATGCATATAATGTTACACACAAAGTTACTAAACATATATAACCACACTATGTACAGTATAGAAAAACCATATACATACATATATAAGATAAAACAATGACAGTAAGACATATAAAAAAGCTAAAAACATCTAAAATATCTTCTAAAAGATCTAGAAATCAGTGCATGAGTGGTCGAGCCTTCAAAAAGGGAACCAAAGTAGTGGCAGCATTCAATCCAGGAAACTTCTCGGCGTTAAGCTTCAATATCCATTTTTGCTCATGCCCCTCTGTAATATTTTCTATGTCACCACCCCTAGGGTTTGTATAAATATGTTGCAAAACCAAAAATTTAAAAGAATGTGAATGATCATTAGACATAACGTGACAGGCCAGAGCACTGGATTGTTTACAGTTGGTAATGTCTCTCACATGTTCTAAAATACGATCTTTCAACATTCTGTTCGTTTTGACTACATAATAAGCATGGCATTGTTGACAAAAACAAAAATAAACAACATCAGTGGTTCTACAATCTGAATATTGATTAGAATGTAATGAAAAATGCCTGGTAGGATGCACATAATTATTTTTGTTATAAACAAACTGACAGGCACTACAGTTCCTACATGGAAAAGTTCCACGGCGAACAGAGTGAGTTAACTTTTTGAGTGTTTCTGCATGGCAAAGGTGTTGTTTAAGTGACTTGCTATTCTTAAAACTGAAATGTGGAGTCAGTCCAACCTTGTCTACTAGGCCAGGAACTTCTTGTAAAAGGTACCAGTATTTCTTAACAACATCCACATATTGATTAATGTTGCTAGAAAACTGGAGAACCACTCTAAAGTCATTCTCAGCTGTGACACCTATTTAGTTAGATCCCCGATAAAGGATCCTATTCCACCTTGGGATCTTGCCATCATATTGCAAAGTTTAGTGCAGTCACCCTTTGAACCATTAGCTAAAGCAAATCTCATTTTTTTTTCTTGAAAAACAGTCTTTCTTTTGGCTATAACTGCTGTGAGGCAAGTCTCTAAACTCCAAGCACTCTCTTCCAAATCACCTTATCTAATTTTCCACAAAGATGGAGTTAACTTGTGCAAGTAATCCTACTTTTTTACCCAGAGTTGCCTCTGAAATGGATATCAACTAAGTCATCAACTTGCCAGTTTTCTTTCCTAAATTTCACAATAAAGGAGAATACATGCTTCTCCTATTAGATGTACATAGGCAACTTCATTTCTATCTTCATAGGACTAAAGAAATTAGGAAAACTGACCAGTTTGTTTCATTTGCTAAGAAAAATTGGAAAAAACAGCTTCATAACCTACAGTAGCCAAATGGAAAACACATTAACCCTCTCAAAGAGTAAACATGAGAGATGCAATGTTGTCAAGGCAACCAAAAGCATATTCAGCTAGGTCAGTGGCTACATCAACTGCTTTTTGGGCCAGAGTTATTACTGATGACATATGTGCAGCTGCCACTTGGTCCAATGCTCATACTTTTATTACTTATTATATGTTGAATGTCATCTCCAGAAAAAGGGCTACATTTGGTTCTGCAGTTCTCTGGAACATCCTAGCATAAGGGCCACCCAAGGTGACTGTAGCTGGGGACTCTGTCCCATTCGATGAGGAATGAATGAAACTGACAACACCCGATGTAAAAGTGATGTACGTACCATAACTATCCATCTGTGTTGCCCATTTTTATTCTTCCTCAACCTCCCCCCCCCCCCCACCTTCCCCCATCCATGTCTTTGGGAGTGACCTGATGAAGTTATTTTGCTAGGAACCACAGTTCCTATTTGAGCCCCTGTTCTGTTACTATTTCAACTTTTCTGTAGTACTGTGTTTAATGTTTTATATTTCTAAGATGGTATAGTAGCAACAAACTTGATATGAGTAATGCTGTGGTTAGGGTCATTATGGGTAAAGGGAGGAGCTTAAGAGATGAATCCTAGAATCCAGAGAAAAGCAGTCAAGTCAGATCTGAGGGTCAGATCAGTATCAGAGTTACATTCATTGAGGAAGAATGATAATGGAAAACACATGTTTAGTTATGGTGAGTACGTAACTTTTATTTTTCTGTTCATCTGAGCATGTTTGAACCTATCCCTTTAACTTATTTTTCTGTTCATCTGAGCATGCTTGAACCTATCCCTTTATTTACCAGTACCTTTACCCTTTATTTATGTATTTATTTCAGTTCAACTACATAAATCAATTGGTTCACGGACATTTTTCATCCATGACCTGGGCCACAGTCCACAACAGATAAGTCAGTACCTAGGTTTCCACTGATATTCCAAAGATGATAGTGGATGTAGTTGATCTAGGCTACCCAGTAGAGAGAGAGAGAGAGCCTACTAATGAAATACCATTTGAACTCCACAGCTACACCTCCAGGAATGACCTTTTATCTTATTCTTTTGATACCTTTCTACATTTGCTGAAAAAAATATGTTTTGACAACCTTGGAACAGCAACAAGGACCTCTGATGATCCTCTTTAAAGCACAATACATATCCAGCTTTAGACCTGGAACGTGTACCTTTACCCTTTGCTGCAACCAGTGAATATTCAAGGTATGAAAAGGAAGGAAATAGAAGCCCTTCTTCTCTGCCCTGTGAAGAAGAGTACTGTTATTCATCCCAGGCCTCAGTAAGTACAGTTTGACTATGAAGACTCCCCGTCTTTTATCTGGCTGCTCTTCCAAGATATCATTTTCACTGAAACTCTCTAACTAACCCACCACTTGTTTAAAACACAATTATATGGAAATTCTTAAATTACCAAAGTCTAGGTGCATGAGGATTTACTGAAACAAAACGGTTTATATCCAGGCTCACAGGCTGTACATCACAAGTCTGAAATTTGCTGTGTAAAATTTTTAAGGAGAGATCTGATTGAAATCTGTCTGTGCTAACATAGTTCTGGCATGGCATCAGGTATAACTGATGGTAAATCTTTACCTGCTGAACATTGTTCTTTGAAATGGAGGGCGAGATTGCTAGTCTGGTTTTGGAAAAACACCTACAACTTCATGTATTTTGGCAGTAAAAACATTGTCTAGCACATATGATTTTTTTAAATAGAGGTTACTCCTAGCATAAGTTAAAAAAATACAAGATTGATCCCAAAAAGGAGTTAAATCATTTGTCCAAAACCACGTGATAAACCATATGGGCTTACTTTGAAATGCTATTATGATTCCATCAGTGCTGTTTATGGACTGTAACAACAAATGCATTAGAATGCATGCCCGGATTAGGGCTGTAAATTTTCTTGAGGATGTAACTGCACTGATTCTGAGTGTAGTATTTATAGGAAGTCTGCTGTTTGATCAGAGAACAGCTGCTTACCTGAGAACTTTACAGGAGAATGGTAAACATTCTGAATCTTGTTATGAGGCATACCATCCTGCAGTTCATCACTTACAAAGAAAGAATCATGGGTTCAAAGGAGTTACATAAAGAATCAAGTAGCTGTCCAGCAGCCTAAGTCCCATATAACACACAGCAGAGCAGCTCAGACTGTTACTTTTCTTCATTCTTCAGATACTAGTGTTTATTTTTCAACTAAAGGCACTTTTTAACGAAACCCAGTTTTTACTTTCTAACTTGTACCTGTGTCATGAAAAAAATACATCAGTAGCTACTGATTTTGCTTCTTGTATCATCTACTGTATGGCAGACACCACGTAATAGAAGGTCATACAGAGGTCATCATATAAGTATTCATACTCCAATGACAACTTTTAACAGGTAACTGTATGATTCGCTAGTGTTTGTAGTAATCTAAAGATTCTTATGTGGTACTGATTGAGACTGATTGAATTAAGTGGACAATTGGATGTGAAATGTCGTCATCCTCACAATTTTAAACTACCAGGATTGTGTTTGTGGACAATTGGATGGGAACTATCACTCACAATTTTAAACTACCAGGATTGTGTTTGTTAGACAACTGGCTGTGAAATGTCATCCTCCTCACAATTTTAAATTACCAGGATTGTGCTTGTTGTGTTTATGGCATATATATATATTGTACCTTCCAAAATATTTATCAGTCTAACTATACATTTTGATTTAAAACTGTTGATGCTTGTCACACACCTGTTATTTACCAGAGTGGTGTCACAACTAGAGCTTTTCTCTCTAATAAACACTTTAACCTTCAAGAAACCTTTTCTAGACTAGGACCTGCAATGTGGAATAATATCCCTCCTGATTTAAGAACTAAGACTACCCTGAAGGACATCAAAATGGATCTCTCAAAACAACTCCATAATGAATCATCCTGGAAATGCTTTATAGACAAAGGCTAACCTCTTTTATCATCTTATTAATATCCATCCTACTTTTCATTGTTCAAACACTGCACTGTTAAGTACTTGTGTGTAATGTAACCAGTCTATCACTAACCTATGAAGTGTATTATAACTATTTACACATCTGTTTTTGCTGTAATTTGTATATATTGAGTGCATGTGCATGTCTAAAGCTTTTACAGCTATATATGCTAGTTGTATCTATAGATGCTGCAATTCATTTATTGTAACACTGTCATTTTTATGCCCATTTGGGCCCAGGTCATGGCTGAAAAGGATCTTTGGACCAGTCCACCTACTGGTTATTAAATATAAAGTAATAAAAGTGATTATTTAGTGAAAGGTACTGCCCACCACTGGTTAGTAAACTCAAAGAAATGGCCTCAGCATTTTCCCAAGTAAGCCATAACCGTTTAAAACTGCATATACCATAGATGCTTGTGTTTCACTGTTGCAGTAGTACTCCATGTGATATCCTGCTGTTATCACCCTTGGCAGGCTTGAATACTATATACTTTGCTCTCCTCCTCCAGGCCTGGCATACACCCTGCTTTCTGATGTTCTGGTATCAGGGTCATAGACTGCTACCAGATTGTCAATTCTTTCTTGCAGTCAGAGCCTGCTAAGTCCGAAAATGTTTTTAGTAAGCTATCCTGGCATAGCAAAACAGTTTACCTAATGACATTTTTTCAATCAGTAAGCTGACACTGTTTGTAAATTGCATATTAAGAAAGAATTTAAATGTGCTTGCCTCAGAGTCAGAGTAGAGTAAATGGACTTGAATTTAACATCTCCTTTCAAATGTTGTTTTATCTGATTTAGCAGATGAAAATCAAATGTTGATTGATCACAGATGTAAAAAAAAAAATAATGTGTTACATTGAATTATGTTAATACCTGTTGATTATCTACTGTAATCATTGCTTTGAATGTGCTCACTGTATTTTTTCCTCAAAACTGTGATTGTCATTTTATTTATGTATGTCTTTATTCATTCATTCATTCATTCATTTTTTTCATTGCAGAAGTCTTTCTGTCTTGCCTTTACAGCAAATCTTGTCTTGCATGTCTTTGTTATAAATGTCATGTTTGCCTTGTGGTCTCGTTGTGGCTGTAAAGGGTCTTTGAACAGTCTACCTCCCTGGTTGTCATGTTTGCCTTGTGGTCTCATTGTGGCTGTAAAGGGTCTTTGAACAGTCTACCTCCCTGGTTAACAAACATTAAGGAAATAAAATGCAATATAATCTCTTAATTATTTATGTATCCTTTCATTTTTTGTCATCTTCTTAGTCCTACACATCTGTAGCAAAGAGTGTTTGTTTACTACACTATGCATCATACTAGCTCCACTGCTAGTGGCCATTGTTAAGCTAAGAATCAGTTATTCTGCATCTACTGCTGAATGTTATTCAGGTAATAACTAAACATAAGTGTGTTGGAAATGGTTGACCCTTTTTGAGTTAGTAACCTAATGGGGCTAGGCTGGATGGAGAAACTGTCAACATTTTAGGGCAACAATGTTATTTTGGTGGATAAAGCTCGTTTATTTCAGTTTGTGTAAAGTATGTAAGCTGTTTTTAAAGGAGAGCAATCTCTAATACACCCTCTATGTGAAGACTGCCCCCATACTCCCAGTCAGTTTATGTACTCCATGAACAAATCGAAGAAAATGGAAAAGGTATCAAATGAAAATCAAATGCCACTTTTCACTCTTGACTTCCAGGGTTAAAAGGCAAATCAAAGCATCTGTAATAGATCCAGTTTCAGTTTAGTGAAAGTCATCAGTGACATTCTTGTGGCACAGTAGCAAGTCACAGTATCAGTAATTGTGCTCTTAGAAAAACCTGAATGTTATGATTTACTAATAGAATGACATACCTTCAAACATCTGCCGTTATTATAAGTAAATTACACAGCTGTAATTTTTACAAAGCATCCTCTTTAAACTCACTTGAATCTGAAGTGTATATTATAGTTCTGAAATGATCTGCTTCCTTTATATTTTTTAAAATTTTCTCTGTAAATGGCAGTAATGGTACTAAGGTGGCCAAGTTGGTGTAGCTTTTTCAGGACTAGAAAAAGAATGATAAAAAAACAGAGCAATCCTGATGATGAGTTAGTTTGCTTAATATTTCTGAGTTTTTGGAGCTAAGTGGGGTATACCACACATTATTAGCAGTAAGAAAGTCAGAGCCTTCACAGTGCATGAAATTTCTTCCATGGATGCAGAAGACTGGTGTAAGGACGCTTGGGGCTTTACTGTGTAATAACCAAAAGATCATTTGGTTGCCATTTTGTATTAGAAGAACAAAAGAATCGTTGTCATATATTTTAAAGTAAGTGAACTAGAAGGTGAGGGAAATTGTTTACTGCAGTACAAAATATTATGACTAACCCTCATAGCTGCAACATTTTATGCAGCCTGTTAAGTTTTAACCACAAATGTTTGCATCCACATTACAAAATTATAATTGCTCCATTCTGAAGACACTCCCACTTGATTTCAATACCATTTTTCTCAGCATTTGTAATTAGCACAGCCCTATTAGAAGGAAGACAGTCGAAGACAATCCTGCTCCACGATTAAACAACAAAACTGAAACACACTAGAGACAAGGCTTTGAAATCATGGTCTCAACACAAAACACAGCAAAACCTCCAAGCCTACAAATACATCTATCTGTAACCTTACCAAAACCAAAATTAGAGTCAACAAAAAACAAACAAAAACTGCACTATACTGCCCCCCAGGCATCAAAATTTAGTTCATTCTTCATTGATAGTATAATCACTCTAATAAAAAATAATTGACCTACTAACCGAAATACCCATCAGCAAGCAAGCAAACACACTGCCACACTCACATTGCAAGCTGTATCAACCAACTCTTTACAAAAAATCTGAAAAACTAAAACCCATTACTCTTGTTCCAGACAGCCTTCCCACAGAGGGTCTCAGAATGGCCAAAGACACTACAGGCTACCCTGTGTTCATATTAATACATAGATCCATTAGTGAGTCCTATATCCTCTGCCTTTGGGGAAAATGATGCATTCTCCCGCTACATAAAGGTGGAAACTACACTGATTTCTCAAACTTTAGACCAGTGCAATACTGTCTCTTTTGAGACAGCTTCTCCATTGTCTCCTTGACCATCAGCTTGTCTGTACCCTATCCAAACTCACCTCATTAATCCAATATGTCGACGACTCAGCTCTTATATTTTCTGTCTGAACTCTGTCCCATCTTCAGCATATAGCCCAGCAATCTTTTGCCTCCATTAAAATCATGGCTTAGTAACTCTGAGCTTCTACTAAATCCAAAGAAAACAAATCTACTCCCTTCCCAAATACCCACAATCTGTACAGGGCTGCTTTCACTAGTACTACCTAAACAATACAAAAATATAAGTTCTCTCTCCTATAAAGCTGTTAGGAGTCATTAGAGCTGACAACTTGAAATTCAACTTATATATACAGCAGTCCATAAAAAGACCCACAAGAAATTTGTGATGTAGAATCAAACACACACTCCGAGATGGCTCTAAAAACAAAATGTAGCATCGACCTTCCTCTTACCATCCCTGGTATATATGGCTCTCCAATATTGATAAATCTGTAGGCCACACATAGATCTAAACTAAAACAATGCTACAGTAGAACGTCAAGATTTACAAGTCTGCCTTGTTAGATTGCACCACTGTATTGTACTAACACAATTAAAGTAGCTTGAATTGCCACTTTATTTCACCTAGTCTCACCTAATTGTATCACACAGTAATGTCCAACCCTAACAGGAATCATTCAGTATGATGCACAGTCAAGGCAGTTGCTTTCTCAGGTTCGGTAACTCAGCAGGAGATACCCTATACTCTAAAATATGGAACTCAAACCCATTCTCACTGAGGTTAACGAATATCCTCCTCACCTTCAAAACTGGTCTTAAGAAATAGCTGTCGGATTGTTGGCTTTGCTCTTGCTCAACATCTGGATAACAAAACAACTCGTAGCTTAAGTATCATTTCTGACTGATACCTGTTAACTAAGTTGGCATAAATGTTTTTGACTCGTACAATTCTGCTAAGCTGCCTGTAAGTAGTCTCATTGCCCCTACCCCGTCTCCAGTACCTCACAGAAACAATATAGTATTGGCTATAAATCAGGTAGAATTCAGTATGAAGTCCAAAGTAAAACAATAAAATCACCGGAACCACTGCTGCAACACTTATTAAAACTTTAATTCAACATGCTAGTAAAAACACTTTTGCTCATAGGCTTCTAGATCCATATAAACAGTGAGTAAAAGAGGATAATTTTTTGTAAGAGACTAAGTCACATGATTTAACTAATTAAAAATTAAAAACATCTTAAATCAATGTATCTGCTTTTGCAACTCTCTCAAGATAGGCTTTAAAGTGACAGTACCATTTAGTCTGGGAGGTGTATGAGCTCTCAGTCTAAGAATCCATTTAAGTTCTTTATTTTCAGTTGTGTGTGTTGTGACCACCTTGTATTGGTTCATAAATAATGTGTAGAATCATAAATTTAAAAGAATGTCACATCTCTGTCAACACTGTGTTTATAAAGTGTGTTTGTTAAAATTGTTCTATTAATTTCTAATAGGTGGTTAGCTTTCCACTCCTTCAACTTATGATTTGTCGTACCCAAGTAGTATGCTTCACATTTGTTACATTTAGCCGTATAAATAAGATTACGTATATCAAAGTTCCCATAAGCTTGCAACATAAAATTTCTTCCATTAACAGGATGTTTAAAAGATTTTTCCGTATAAATATGAGTGCAATATTGTTGCACTTAAAAAGTACCCTGTTTAGTACTAGAAAATAGTATAAAATTTTTAGATTGTTCGTTGTAACAATCAATTTTTCAAATTAGTGCATCTTCTGCAGTCAAAAACAGGTTCTTCCCATATAACATTTCTTAACTCAGGGATTTCCCTAATAATGGGGTATTTATTAATAATTGCCATAACTGCATCTGTATTCTTACTGTATGTAAGCATACATCTGTGTTTTCATATTCTTATTTCACCATCTGTCTGTCTAACTTGATAAGTAGAAAATATTAGCCTAGCTTCCATATCATGTTTGCTAGTAATTTCATGTATAATATAATGTACACCTTTAGCTTTATAACCTCACCTCTTTCAACAAATTCTTAAGCTGTTGTATGCATTTGTCTTTGCATATTAGACTGTCATATTCAGTTTGGCCACACGTAGCATCTGATTTTCCACCACATTGTTAAAAATAAATGGAGGATGCATACTTGTTCTATGCAGGTATGCATTCCTTTTAACTTGTTTTTTATAAAGTGTTGTTTCTACTTTACCCATTTAATTTTTAATTGCTGTGTCTTAAAAAATTAATATATTGTTGTGACAATGTGAGGTACTGCCAGCTATGCCAGAAGAAGTAGGGCAGTGGATGTGTAATATGCAAGCACAGCTAGCTGGAATTTAGTAAAGAATTATATGTTATTTGAATATCAGACTGATTTGTACAGATGTTTGTGTTGAAAATGGATTTGTAAAGTTGCTTGTGTTATAAATGTACCAACGGTGGGTCATGACTATATTGTAACTGAATTAAATATATATGTGTTAACAGGGGATACTGGAAGAGATGAGGTTAAGCTCAGCTCCAGCTAACTTTGGAAAACAGTAAGAAATTAAATTAGAGGCTTGATGTTTGTGGTGCAGGAACAAGTGGGATTCTTGAGGTAATATTTTTAATGCGATTTAAAGGTTTTAGTACAGTTAATTTGAGTTATATAGGGAGGTAAGGAGTTCCATAGTTTAACAATGCTATGAGAATAAAGAGTTTGTCCTGCTGTTTTATTGGGTGGGTAACATTTAGTAGCTGTTTGATGGAGGATCTAAGCTTTCGGGTTGGAATGTAAGTATGAAGGAGCACAGAGCTGGAGAGCTGTCAGGTTTATAGACTAATTAGTGGGCTAGAGTCAGTTGGGTATAGCACAGGTGGTAGGAGAATTCGAGCCGGTTTAGTTCTGAGATTGCTTGGCAGTGATGAGTGCAGTTAGGCTTGCCTGAGGCAAATTTGGCTATTTTGTAAAAGCAGGACTGGAGTTTGTTACTGAGAGATGAGTGAAGGTTGGTGAAAATGGGACTTTCATATAGAAGAGATGGGATAAGTAAGGTACTGGCCAGTTTTGTTCTGGTTTGGATGTTTAGGTCCAGTTTATAATGATACAGTTTGTTTAGTTTAAAATGAGTTTTCTTTATTGTGTTAAGAATATGTGGTTCAAAGATGAGTTTATCGTCAATTGAGATTCCTAGTAATTTAGCCGACTTTATGATTTCGATTTCTGTTTTATCTAGTGAAAGGATTTTGAAATCAGTAGCTACAGATTTTGTTGAGAAAAGTATGAGTTTGTTTTTTGGGGGGTTTAGCATTAGTTGTGCATTGTTGAGCCAGGTTTCTATTGTTATGAAAGTATTTTGTGGGTGACAGTATGGAGATCTGAGAGGTTCTTAGCTGCGGATGTAATAGTAGAATCATCTGCATATTGAATGAGTCTACTTTGGCAACTTTGTGGAGCTCATTAATGAATACGTTAAAAAGTAGGGGCCCTAGAATAGATGCTTGTGGGACTCCTATATTGTTTACCTGGTACTCTGATTGTTCAGTTTGCCATTTAATAGATTGTTCCTTATTATTTAGGTAGGAGGAGAACCAAGTAAGATATTTGATAAAGCAATTTGGTATGTGATACTGTATCAAAAACCTTTCATAAATCCAATAGGATGACAGAAGTGAAGAGGCCATCATCAACAGCTTCATTTACAGTGTATGTGAAAGAGAAAGGGCTGTAATAATGCTGTAGTAATGATGTGACTAGGACAAAAGCCATGTTGGGTGGGGGCGAGTAGCTTGGTTTCAGACAGATATGTCAGAAATTGAGTTTGAATGCATTTTTCTAAAATTTTTGAAAAAGGAGAGAGTATAGAGATAGGCCTATAGTTTGAGAGGTCAATTGAATTTCCACCCTTATGTAATGGAGTTATAACAGATTTTTTCCACAGTTGGGGGACATAGCATTCAGAAATGGAGCAGTTTATTAAGATGCTAACTGGATATGCTATTGCTTCTGCTGCAAGTTGTAGATATTTAGAAGGTAGGTTATCAGCTGAAAGAGAGCAGGGTTTTAGTTTGGTTAGGAGTTTAAATATAAGACAGGTAGGTACTGGTTGAATTATAAAGGAAGATGGTGTACGAGTATTGGTAGAAGAATGTGAAGTAGTAAGAGTTGTACTATCAGGTAAGGAGACAATTGTGTCCTGCAAGTTATTTGGTGAATCTTTGATTAGTTTTTGAATGGCAGTGATAAAATGAGTGTTGAAGTTGTGGGAAATTTATTGTGGGTTCATGCCTGTTGAGGGAGATGGATTCTGCAAAGAGCCTGGGTTAAGTAGAGAGGAAACAGATTTCCAGAACTTTTTAGGTTATTTTTAAAAGCAGTTAGCCTGGAGGAAAAGTATTTTTTTTTGTCTTGTATTACTAGTTTCTTGACTCTATTTCTAAGTTGGTTGTAATTGGTCTCATTTTGTTGTGACTTATTTTTTTGCCATTGCTTCCATGCCCTATCTCTTTGAAGGAGGTGTTGTTTAGTTTGTTTTGTTAGCTAAGGGGCATGGTTAAGTTTAATTATTTTGGTTCAGATAGGGACAAGGCTATTAAGGGACTCAAGAAAGAGATTGTTAAAATAATTTGCGGCATCATCTGGGGGAGAGTTTTTAGTGGGGCCCAGTATTGTGATTTCAATATATTTATGAAGGTGGTCTTATCAAAAGTTCGTGAGGTTCCTAGATATTTTGTAGAAGTGTGTTTTGGCTATTTGGGTATGAATTTTATAAGTATATGCTGGAAGATGGTCACTTAATGTGTTAGGTATTGTATCTGAGTTTGAGTAGTTATGTGGGTGAGATACTAGTATCCAGTCTAAGGTAGACTCAGAGGGTGTGGAGAGGCTGTGTGTGGGAGTTGTAATAAGTTGTGTGAAGCTGTGTAGATTTATACAGTTGACTGGAGAATTAGAGGTTAGGTTTTGCCAATTGATGTTGATGTCATCCATAACAATGGTTTCTTGTGAGATATTGTGGTGTATCCAGGATAAGAAATCCTCAAGAGTGGGAATATTATAACGGGGGGGGGTGTATAGTACAGCAATACATAGGTCTTTATTGTTGTTGATGTGAAAGGATTGTTAGTAGGAGTTCAAGGTTACCAAAGGAAGGAATAGGTTTGGAATATGTTGTAATTGTTAAGGAGTTTTTTATAAATTAATGCTATGCCACCACCCTTTTTATGGAGTCTATCAGAGCAATCAATGTTATACCCTGGTGGAAGAATTTTAGTGTCAGCAATATGAGGCTTAAGCCATGTCTCAGTTACTGCTACAATGTCAAGGGAGTGAGCCATGTATGAAATTTGGTGATTTATTTATTATTAAATATATTTAAACTTTTCATTGTGTCCGGCTCTTTAGAGAATATTTTAACCTTTGAGAGTACTTACATATATTGGTGACACTGTGGCCACTCCTGAAGCCTGGCTGTTTGGCCACCATTGCTGTTTGTATTAATATTAATTTCACTCAGTATAATTGGGTACTCTTGCAAGAGCCTTAGGTCGCTGGCTTTGTAGTGTCTGGTGGCAGTGATGACTGTCTTATAGTCTCAGCAGAAGGGAGTACAGCAGGTAAATCTGTACCAGCATTTCCCAGGTGTGTGTGTCTGTGTGTGAATCAAATCTCAGAGTGTGTTTGTCAGCTACTTATAAGAGGGACATGAAGCACTAGTTTCAAAGAGAGAGTGTTGGAGGACTTGTCTTGGACAATTGGCTGAGGACTTAACTCTGCAGCTGTGCCAGTGGGGAGCTTCACTGGGGACCTGGGGGAGAGACAGAGAGAGGAACCCAGACCCCGGGCTGAGTGTGTTCCCTGTGTGCTGTTAAGGGAAATTGTGCTTGATGGATAGAGATCTGAGTCTAGAAATACTGAGTGTATCCATTTGTATTACAAGTGAATGTCCCTCTACAGTGTCAGTGGTGGAGATTCAGGCTCCTTGATTACTAGTCCAGAGTGGGGAGACATCACAGTTGTCCTAAGATTTACTTTCTAAGTCTTAAAAATTGGATTGTGTTAGTTAGATAGTCAAAGAACTGCTCAGAAATAGTTGGTGTACCATCCAGTATCAGAAAAAGGTCATCAACAAGTCTTTTATAGAAGGTAATGTTAGCTTGATAGGGATTCTATTCTCCGTTTGAAATAAAAAAAGTAATTTCCCCCAGATATACATTATTATGTTGGGATATGTGTTAGCCACTGGTGTGCCCATTGCAGTACCTCTGTTCTATTTGTATAGCTGTCGCTGGAAAAGAAAGATGTTATTATTTAAGATAAGATTTAAAAAAAAATCACATATCCTGTCAATTTCTGTTTGAGAAACCTCAGATAACACTAATAAATATTGCTTGACATATTCAATTCCAATTTGGTTAGGTATTACAGTAAATAACGAATCAACATCTAATGTAACAAAATAACAATTAGTAAGATCCTTATCTTTAGACCATTCAGATAGCTGACTTGAAAAAAAAAAATCTGTGGTGTCTTTTATAATAGTGTCCATATGCTTTAACTGTGTATCCAAATATTTGGAAATGGGCTGAGTGACCAGCATGCTGGTATTATTGGTCTCATTGGTGGTACTGTAAAATATTTATGTATTTTTGAAACACCATAAATAATAGGTGTTCTAGGTGAAGTTGTGGTTAAATAGTTGAATAATTCAGTTCAGTCTATTTAAATACATCTTGTACAGAATCACTGCAACCATTTTAATAATTTCATTGCTGTCACTTCTAGTGATTTTTATATATTCAACAGTATTTAACATTTGTTGCATAGCATTGATGTAAAATTCAGTATCTAGTATTACAACACCATCACCTTTATCAGCATACTTAGTTACTATTTTTGTATTATTAACTAATGACTTAATAGCTTGCAATTGCTCTGTAGTTAAATTATGAAAAAATTTGTATTTCTGCATTGGTATAATTGATAAATTTCATGTTCAACAGCTCTGTCTCAAAGGCTTGCACAGTTGGATTACTGTTGGGAATAAACATATTACTTCTGTAAGAGTGAGATGTTAAATCAGTTTGTGTCCCAAATAAAATATTTAAGTTCAGAGATCTAACAAATATTTAAATTCAGATAATGTTTGTGCTATGTCCAGATATTGTGCTGATACGAATGTTAATCCTTTGCTCAGTACAAATTGTCAGTAAGTTCATATTTAAATAAGTTAAATGCCAGTTTTGTTCATGTTCTGGTCTGACCCCGAGTTACTGGTCGACAATTCGCCCTCTTGTCCTGTGGGTTGTTCTGGTAACTTTTGGTTCTTTGCCACCATTGGTGTAGAAGGATGTGGGATTGATTTCCGAACCAGGTACATCAATTGCTGACACTGCAGGGGGATGCTGCACTTCTTTAAATGAGATGTTAAACCGAGGCCCCATCTGCCTGAGTTGGTGGTAGCTCAGGTGGATGCAAAAGATCCCACAACAACTGTCAAAAATAGTTGGGGAAATGTCCCAATGCCTTGGCCAGATTTCCCCAGTAGTATAAATACCACCTTCGGTCTTCTCTGAAGAGAGGCTCCTAGCTGAATAAATAAATTTAAAAAATCTCTCTCTCCCAGTGAACCATTCTTGACTTTTCTGTTTATCAGTGTAATTCCTGTATGATTATTTTTTTTTGTGTTTGTCTGTAAATATTCAGTGTCCTGATTCTGTACAGTTTTTGTACATGTATAACCACTGTAACTGTGTATTTAATGTCATTCGCTATGGATTATACATTTATATATTTATATGGATTATACATTTGTAGTCTTTCTGGTGCATTTCTTCCTGGCCTCTGCTAAATTTTTTTTTCTGCCTAGGTTGAGTTTCCTGGTAAATAAATACTAGTTGTAAGTAAATAAATAAATAATGTTTTTTTCTGAAATATTACATGCAGTGTTGACTGTATTAGAACTGTGGTGGTGGTGCTGCTGTAGCTTATCGCCTCACATTAAGATGTTGTCCTGTTCGATTCTCAGCTAGAGCGTCTTCTGTGTGGAGACATGCGTGAATGGGCGTAACTTCATTGAAGGTTGTGCGTCAGGGCCAGCAACTTGGCACGTAAAAATCTACTGCCAATCATTAGTGGACCGGAGTTCCACTGTGGCGTCCCCTAACCAGGAAATGCCGAAAGACACAAGCGTTGACTGTATTAGCATGAAGAAGAAGGTGAGGCACCTGTGAAGTATAACACAAGGACACGTGTGGGGGTCCAATTTCTCTGGATCAGCCTGCCTGTTAATGTGATCATTCTCCCTTTGTAACTTTGAAAGTTATTTGTCTTGTGGAACAAAGTAGAAGCATTTAAAGTTATGTCAGTAAACATCAGCTTATATTTGGTAAGTCCATAAGAAACATTAGAAAACGCATCTCTTTGAAGTAGAAAAGGAGAATAGCCCTTTGGTAGAGATCTTGTATGTAGAATGGGATGGTTGTTGTAATATTAAAACAATAATGAGTCAGTACATGACTAGAAAAATAGATATATTGTGACACCCGTGTCCCTTAATGAGGCATCTTTAACTGCAGAAGACAGCAGGCATTCTCTCTGATATTTGTTTTCTAAAACCATGGAGATTATGTGTGATGGACTTTAATACTAATGACAATTATGACCATAGCTGCTGAAACCAAGTGACTAAGATAAGCAGAGGATGTTCATTGTGTTTCACTGTTGCAGTCATTACAAAATGGGTTATCCGGCTCCCGGTAGCCCACAGTCAGCCAGAATACCAAAGTCCTTGGTATATGACGTCGGCTGCCGTTGGTTTAGGCCTGACGTCAAAACGTCTGGTACAAAGGAAGGCAGCCAACACCATTTCCTCACTCCTTCTTGCCATGGAGCCCGAAGCAGAAGCTTTTTGCACGAGTACCAGTCGGCCGAGTACCTTCTTTTTGTATTCTGACTGCTTAGTTGAAAACATCCTCAGATAAGTACCCCATTGGGGGACCCTCTTTTCTTGCTTTAATGAATGTCAGAGAAAGTTAATAACTGTCCTGCCTGTGAAAAACAGATTCCGAACTGTGATTTTCACTCCTACTGTATTACTTGTTTGGGCCTTGAGCACGACATCCCTAATTGTGTTTTCTGTGCTTCTTTCAGCCTGCATACCATACGCTGTAGAGCTAGGATCTTATTCAAGCATTTCGGAGTTTGGCCTAAGTTCATCGGTATGGCATCTTCTGGACTCTCGACTTCAGATGTTCCTAAGAAGTGCAAGGATAAGGACCGCGACAGGCTTAGGGTCAAATTAGCAGATGATGTCCCTATTAAGTTGATTGTTGGCCCCAGCGGTAGTCAGTGAGGTGCTTTCTTTGCCCCTGCAGTCCGCGGATGTTCAGCAGCAGGTGTCTGCGGAGAGCTTTTCTGAGCCCTCCATACTGCAGGCTTCTATGTCGTCTTCTGACCCTCAGCCATACGACGCCTCTGATGGATCCGGAGCCGCTAAGCAGGTGCCGGCTTCTGAGGCCTCTTTTCTCCACCCGGAGACCAGATCCAGACAGACTAACTTGGTTCATGCTACTGCGTTGGCTAGGCCTCCTGAGTCCCTTCGGTTTCTATCAGGCCTTCCAGCCGAAAATCTACTCCAAAGCAGGTGCCATCCTCCCCTCAAATGCCTCAGTTTCAGATGATTAAAATGGCTAGTGATCTCTTGACCCTTATCAGGGGCTCTCGGCCACCTCCTTCTAAGAGGGCTAGGGAATTGTCCCCAGAAGTTTTGTCTGCCTCAGACTGAGGTTTCCAGCAACTCTGCTGATGAAGAGGGAAACTGTCAACTTTTTTCTGTTTTTGAGGATTCTGATGCAGAAGACTCCATCCCTTCTGCCTCCCCTCCAGAAGATTTTTCTTTTGGAGATGCTGTGAATAGTCATAGGGAGCATTTCAAATGGGAAAGTCAGGACTACCCTCAGTCTAAGAAACGGATTATGGAATGCTTGGATTTTCCACAGCTTAAAGCCTTTGGCTATCTCTCCGGTTTTGCAAGTTGTTGTTGATGTTTTCATGGAGAATTCTTTGACTCCTAATTCTGTTCCTTCTGCTCCCAAAAAGCCTGACAGGTATTATAGTGTTCCAGATTTTCATCAGTTCCTTTTCAAGAATCCTACTGCTGATCCAGAGCTTATTTCTCAGGCCCTAAGGGTGTTAAAGCCACGGTTGCTAAAAATCCTGTTCCTTCTTACAGGGAATCTAGGGCCTTGGATAGGTGGGGTAAAAATGTTTATGCTTCTTCCATCCTGGCTATTAGGTCTGTTAATTGTTTTTTCATATGCTTAAGTATCAGCAGCATACTTTGGAGGCTGTTAAGGCTAAAATTGCTGGTGTTCCTTCCCTGATGGAGAGTAAGGACATGCAAGATTTATTGAAATCTGCCACTCTTGTCACTAAACATTCTCTACATTGTGGTTTTGACAATTTGGATGCTTCTTGCATGGCAGCAGCCACTGGTTCTGTCATTAGAAGACATGCTTGGCTCAGGGAACAGGCCCTTTCTGAACCAGCCAAATCTAAATTACTAGATGTGCCTTTGCACAAGGACAATCTTTTTGGTAGCAAAGCAGAAGAGGTGTTGAAAAAGTTGGAGGATAAGGCCAAATCTATGCAAATTGTTAAGGACTTTCTGCAAGTTCAACCTCCTTGTTTTAGTAGACATTACCCTTCTAAGAAATGGACTTTTCCTGACCCTAGTAAACAGGGTCACACTAGGCCTAGGGGGTTACAGGTATTCTAGGGGATAGACTTCCACCCCTCAAAAAGCTAAGCACTGGCAGGCTTCCTCTTCAGAATCGGGAACTTCTAATCAAACTTCCCAAAGCAAGCATTCCCAGTATCTCCGGTCTTCCCCTGACTGCCGCTGCGGGCCCAGGGTTTCCTTTGGGGGGGGGGGGTTAGTTTTTTTTTTTTTTTGCAGATATCTGGTTCACCATCACAGACGACAAATGGGTGCTCAAAATAGTATCCCAAGGGTACAAGTTCTCCTTTCACACCTTTCCAGTCCACCAAGGATACCCAGATATCCCCCAAATCAAAGGGCAGAAGCAGAAAAACAAGTTTCTTCTTTGCTAAACCTGGGAGCAATAGAGCCAGTTTCTGCACTACAGATAGGCCAGGGTTTCTACTCAAGACTTTTCCTGGTTCCCAAAAAAGGGAGCACCTGGTGGCCTATTCTGGATTTGTCCATTCTAAACATTTTTCTGGTTATTCCCAAATTCAAAATGCTCACTCTTTAGCAGTTGCTGCCAATGTTGGCCAAGTATTCTTTGCTGGTGACTTTGGATCTCAAAGAAGCTTATCTGCACATATCAATAAGGAAAAGCTGCAGGCAGTTCCTTTGCTTCAGGGCGGGGAACAGGCACTTCCAATTCTCTGCACTGCCCTTTGGCTTATCTACTGCTCCCACAGTTTTTACAAAATGCTTGGCTCCAGTCATTGCTTTTTGCAGGCAAAGAAACTTTCAAAATTTACCCTTATTTGGATGATTGTCTTATTCAGGCAAACTCTCCAGAGCAACTTCTAAAGGATTTGGACTTTGTAAAAAACTTCTCACCTCTTTGTGCTACGCCATCAACAAAAAGAAGTCAAAATTGGTACCCACCAGGGAGACTGTATTCCTGGGAGCGAGCCTGAACACAGCCGCCCAGATGGTATTCCTCCCTCAAGAGAAACAAATGGATCTTTCAGATTACTTAAAAAATTTGGCAAGCATGACCCAGCTGTCTACAAGGCAATTCCTGCACGCCTTGGGATTCATGGCTTCTTGTATTCTGATGGTTCCATATGCCAGACTGCATATGAGGAAAATACAGTGGTTTCTCAAAAACCTTTGGTGTCAACGCACTCAGGATTTAGACTTGATACTTCCTCTGATTCCCTGCCTGCAAACGGAGTTCCTTTGGTGGGCGACGGCCTGTGCACGGAACAAAGGCCTGCCATTCTGTCCACCTCCTGCCAGCCAGACTCTCACCACAGATGCCTCAGACTATGCTTGGGGAGCACATCTAGAGGACAGATGCATTCAGGGGACTTGGAACTCTCAACAGGTTCATTTGCACATAAATCTGAAGGAATTTATGGCAGTCCAGCAGGCCTTGATGGCTTTCAAGCATCTTCTTGCTCCTGGTACTCTTCTGGTCAGGACAGACAACACCACAATCATGTGGTACATCAACAAGCAGGGAGGGACTCACTCTTACCTCCTGTGTAGACAAAGCATGATACTATGGTTCATAGCAGCTTCCATGGGCATTCATCTGATAGCTCAGTTTCTTCCAGGAAGGCTCAACACCTTGGCAGACCAGTTGAGCAGGCAGGCCCTGGATCCTCATGAGTGGCAACTAAACAAGACCATCTTCTATCGCATCATTCAGCGTTTGGGCACTCCCCAGGTGGATCTCTTCTCATCTCCAACCAACCACCTTCTTCCAACCTTTTGCACCAGGGATCATCACAACAAAGCTTGGAAAGTGGATGCTCTGTCCTTCCCCCTGGACACAGCTCTCAGTCTATGCATTCCCTCCTCTGAGTCTTCTTCCCAGAGTGCTTTTAAAGATAATGGACAGAAAACCAAGGGCCATCTTCATAGCTCCAGACTGGCCCAGACAACGTTGGTATCCACTACTTCACAGTCTCAGCCTTGGCATCTTCCCCTGATACCAGATCTCTTGGTTCAGGAGGGGGGAAAAATTCTGCATCCTCATCTTCAGACTGCATTTGGCAGCTTGGCTCATAATTTAAACTTTTCCCAACAGGTGGTTGAAGTCCTTCGTGAGGCCAGGAGGCCTAGCACTAGGAAGTCTTATGCAGATAAGTGGAAAATATTCTCCGTTTGGATGCAGACTAAAAGGGAAGACCCTTCTCAAACTACTGTTCTTATTCTTGACTATCTGGCAGGCTTGCTTAATGGTAGAGTTTCCTTTTCTTCTATCAAGATTCATGTTTCAGCTATTTCTGCTCATTGTTCCTTTGAGCATCCCATTTTCTCTCATGCCCTGATGAAACAGATGTTCATCGTGTTTCACTGTTGCAGTCATCATTGTAGGGTTCTTCCTGCCGGCAGGCAGCCCTCGGTCGGCCAGAATCCCAAAGTCTGGGTCCGGCGTCGGCTGTTCAGTCATGCTCCCTGACGTCAGAGCGCCAGGAGTACAAAGCTGCCAGCCGACGCTATGTTCTCCAGTCTTTCTTGCCGTGTGGTGGAAGCAGTTCGCAAGTGCCGGTCAGCTGACTCCTGATATTTTTTCGTACTTCAGTCCGAATACTTACTTCTTCTTCTCAAAGCTAAGTACCCCGTTGGGGAAACTTTTTTCTTGCTCCAGTCCAATGTCAGAAAAAGTTAATAATTGTATTTCTTGTGGGAAGAAAATACCTCATAAGGATTTCCACTCTTACTGTATTCCTTGTTTAGGCCCTGACCACGACATAGCTAGTTGTCAGTTTTGTGCTAGATTTAACCAACATACGATTAAGCGGAGGTACGATTTTGCTTTTCACTACTTTGGCAGGCTATTTAATTATAAAATGTTGTCAAACATGCTTCCGACTACCGGAGTTCGCAAACGATGCAAGGATAAGGACAGGCCTCCGAGGTCCAAATCAGACGTTTACAAGCAGAGCCAGCTCCAGGTTCGGCCGTTGTCAGTGAGGTGCTTTCGCAGCCCCTGTCGTCGGCCATTTCAGAACCAATTGCCGAAACGGACTCCCACGAGGCGCCAACTAGGCCTTTGAGTATTCCAGCTGCAGGACCTTTGGACAATGCTCCCTCGGATGGGTCCGGAGCCGCTGTGCAGGTACCGACTTCCGAGGGGGGTTTCAGGCCTACACAGCTTCTGATAAAGGCAAAGCCAAAGACAAAGGCGAAGACTCCTTCTAAATCAAAGACACCAGCCCAAGCCTCTTCTGATCCGGGACCCAGATCTCAGAAACAGCTGCTTAAAATGGCGGAGGACTTACTAACCATGATTAGGGGTTCACATCCCCCTCCAGACAAAAGGCCAAGGCAAGAATTGGATTTTGAATCCTCTGATCAGGCATCTATTTCTTCAGTGTCTTCCTCTGAACAGGAATATACTTTCCCTCCTTATGAGGATTCTGATGCTGAGGAATCCATTCCATCAGCTTCTCCCCCTGAGGATTTTTCTTTTGGGGAAACTTTACATGACATGAGGGAACATTTTCACTGGTAAGGACAGGAGTACTCTGAATCTAAGAGAAGGCTTAGGGATTTCCTTCTTCTTCCCCAACATAGACCCCTGGCTATTCCTCCTATTTTGGATATTGTGGATGATGCCTTTTCTGAGGCTAATTTAACTCCTGACTCTTTTCCTCCAGCCCCTGCTAAGCCTGACAGATATTACAGGGTCCCTGACTCCCACCAGTTCCTTTACAAAAATCTTGCTGCTGATCCAGAAACCATTTCTCAGGGTCCTAAGGGTGTTAAGGCCGCCTCTGCTAAAAACCCTATTCCGACAGATAAGGATTCCAGAGCTTTGGAGAGATTGGGCAAAAAAGTGTACACTTCTGCTACTTTATCTATCAGGGCTTTAAATTGCCAATTTCATATGCTAAAATATCAGCAATTCCTGCTGTCTGTTATGAAACAAAAGCTAGGTACCATTTCTGCATGTGCAGATAATAAGGAATTACACGATTTGATGCATGCTACTGAGCAAGTGGAGAAGCATGGTTTACACTGTGGTTTTGATGCCTTGGAGGCTTCATGCAGGGCGGCTGCCAATGGCACAGTCATTAGAAGGCATGCTTGGTTAAAGGAACAAAATATACCTGATCAAGTGAAAGCAAAGTTACTGGATGCTCCTGTTCAGCATAATGTTTTGTTTGGGTCTAAGGCTGAAGAGGTGATAAAGAAAATGGAAGATAAGGCAAAATCCATGCAAACGGTTAAGGATTTCTTACAAGTTCAGCCCCCTAGATTTAGCAGAAATTGGCCAACTAAAAATTGGTCCTTTCCCAGCTTGGACAGGCCTCAGAGGGGTAGATATAGGCGCTCCAGAGGGAGGGCCCAAGCACAAACCTCTTACAGACCTAGACAGTGGAGTGCTTCCACCCCCAGGGGTGGAGAGGACAGACCTCAATCTTATAGAAAACAGGCTCAATGACTCCCCCTGCATGGCTCCAGGAACTTCTCTCCTGGAAGCCCCTCTAGGAGGAAAACTCTCTCTTTTTCAACAAAATTGGACTTGCATAACCCAAGACAAGTGGGTTCTGGATGTAGTTTCAAAAGGTTACAAATTCCACTTTCATACCTTGCCAAGACCAAACAGCTGGCCAGACCTACCAAAACACCAATGGGCAGAGGCATTAAACCAGGTGGGTTCCCTCATGGCTATGAGGGCCATAGAACTGGTTCCACAATCAGAGACGGGGCAAGGCTTTTACTCAAGGCTCTTTCTAGTTCCCAGAAAACAAAATTCATGGAGACCTATCCTGGATCTGTCAGTTTTAAATACTTTCCTGGAGATACCAAAGTTCAAGATGCTTATTCTGCAGTAGCTCCTGCCAATGTTGAGCAAAAATGCATGGATGGTGACATTGGATTTAAAGGAGGCTTACCTACACATCCCTATCAGACAGGAATGCAGAAAATACCTCAGGTTCAAGGCCGAATTCTCTGCGCTGCCCTTTGGCTTGTCTACTGCGCCCAGGGTCTTCACCAAGTGCCTGGCACCAGTAGTAGCTTATTGCAGACTCCAGGGAATTCAAATTTACCCTTATCTGGGCGACTGCCTTATTCAAGTAGACAGCAAGGATGTCTTACTCCAGCACCTGGAATTTGTTCAAAATCTACTCAAGTACCTGGGATTCACTGTGAACATAAAAAAGTCAAATTTGACACCCACACAACAGATAACTTTTGTGGGTGCTGTTCTAAACACAACAACCCAGATGGCATTCCTGACATCCGAAAAACAACTACAGCTGGCTTCAACTTTCAAAACCTTGGCATTAATGTCTCAGCTAACTGCAAGGAAATTCCTGCAGGCTCTGGGTTACATGGCCTCCTGCATCCTTCTCATACCAAATGCAAGACTACATATGAGAAAAATACAATGGCACCTAAAAAGTGTATGGTCCCAGCATTGCCACAGTCTAGATACACAGATTGCTGTCTTGCCTTGCCTACAAAAGGAATTCCATTGGTGGACCATGGCATGTCTTCACAACAAAGGGAAAGCCTTCAGTCTGCCTCCAGCCAGCCAAGTGTTAACCACGGACGCCTCGGATTATGCATGGGGAGCCCACTTGCAGGGGAAAGGCCTGCAAGGTTATTGGACAGAGGATCAGAAGCACCTACATATCAATTTAAAAGAGATGCTAGCTGTACAGAATGCCCTCTTGGCTTTCAGGGATCTTCTACAGCCAGGACAACTACTGATATGGACAGACAACACCACAGTTATGTGGTACATAAACAAGCAAGGGGGTTCACACTCCTACCCCCTTTGCAGACAAGCCATGACTCTGTGGAACACAGCTCTAGCTTGCAAAGTGGATCTACAAGCTCCGTTCCTGCCAGGAAAACAAAATATTCTGGCAGACAGCCTGAGCAGGAACCTGTCAGACCCACACGAGTGGATGCTAGACACCCAAATATTCAAGATGATTACATAAGCCTAGGGCTGCCCGGACATAGATCTATTTGCATCCCCCCTCAACCACCAGTTACAGATTTTTTGCACAAGGACATTTCACAAACTAGCATGGAAAGTGGATGCTCTCTCATTCAGTTGGAGAAACCTCTCGGGGTATGCCTTTCCTCCACTACCTCTTCTTCCACGGGTGTTATTAAAGATCAAACAGGACAAACCCAAGATGATTTTACTGGCCCCAAATTGGCCTCGTCAATTTTGGTACTCAACACTGATGAATCTATCCCAGGAGCCTCCTTGGATTTTACCTCAGATACCAAATCTTTTGTCTCAACACCAGGGCCAGGTTCTGCACTCTCATATCAAAACTCTCAGCCTGGCAGCTTGGCGAATTCAGGGTCTATGATTATTCCTACCCTTCCCAAACAGGTCATGGATGTCATCGTAGAAGCCAGACGGCCTAGCACTAGAAAATCTTACGCAGGTAAATGGAAGAGATTTTGCACCTGGATGCATGCTCAGGATTCGGATCCTCTCATTCCTAATATCCCATAGATTTTACATTACCTGACAGACATGCTACATAAGGGTTCATCCTTCTCCTCCATAAAAATACATGCCTCAGCTATCTCTGCACATTACAATACAGACCCTCCAATCTTTTCGCATCCACGTCTGAAACAATATCTCAGAGGAGCAAAGAATTTAAGGCCCCCCAGGACACCACCCATACCTGCCTGGGACCTCAACTATGTTCTGGAAAAACTCACTCTGCCTCCTTTTGAGCCTGCTGCCACATCTGACATTAAGTATTTATCATGGAAGACAGCTATCCTACTGGCTTTGACTTCAGCCAGGAGAGTCTTGGAGTTACAAGCTCTCATGGCTGTGGAACCTTATATTATTTTTCACCAAGATAGGGTGTCTTTAAGGACTAATCCTACTTTCATGCCTAAAGTGGTTTCCAAAGTGGCTTTAAATCAAACTATTCACCTGCCAACTTTTTTCACTAATCCACAAAATAAGGGGGAAAGGATCTTTCATTCCTTGGATGTACACAGGCAACTACGTTTTTACCTGGACAGAACCAAGGATATCAGGAAAACAGAGCAACTATTTGTTTCTTATGCAACAAATTCTCAAGGCAAAGCTATTTCAAAACAGACCATTTCTAAATGGATTGCTCATGGAATCAGATTTTGTTACTGTCATCATAGAAAGCAAATCCCAGGAAAAATTAGAACTCACTCTACAAGAGCTGCTGCTACTTCAGCTGCCTTTCTCAGGGGAGTACCTACCAAAGATATTTTGGAAGCTGCAACTTGGAGTTCAGTGCATACTTTCTCTAAGCACTATAATCTCCCTCTTTACTCTAAGTCTAGGGCAGGCTTTGCTTCTGCAGTCTTGCAGGGCCTTCTAGCCACCCCTTCTACTCTATAACCACCACCCTTTATCTCAGTTTTGGGATTCAACCCTACAGTGATGACTGCAACAGTGAAACACGATGAACATAGTACAGTTGTGTACACTTACCATAAATGTAGATGTTCGAGTGTCTTCACTGTTGCAGTCTAGGTTACCCACCCTCCTGTCCCCACTTATACTTTCATTACTGTGGTTTCCTACTTCACCCTTCTTCTGAGGTGTATTTGCTACAGAGTATGGGGTTTGTTGTATGTTACATTTTTGTTTTACTATTAGCCTTCACTTTTGGGCACCTGACATCTGGGGCAAGAAAAACTGGAGAACATGGCGTCGGCTGGCAGCTTTGTACTGCTGGCGCTCTGACGTCAGGGAGCATGACTGAACAGCTGATGCCAGACCCAGACTTTGGGATTCTGGCCGACCGAGGGCTGCCTGCCGGCAGGAAGAACCCTACAGTGATGACTGCAACAGTGAAGACACTCAAACATCTACATTTATGGTAAGTGTACACAACTGTACTTTCCTCAGGGGAGCTAGCAATTTAAAGCCTCCCAGAAGGGCACCTACTCCTGCTTGGGATCTCAGTTTTGTACTTGAGAAACTTACTCTGCCTCCTTTTGATCCAGCTGCCTCAGCAGACCTGAAGTTTCTCTCCTGGAAAACTGCCTTTCTCTTGGCTATTACTTCAGCTAGAAGAGTTTCTGAGCTGCAGGCCTTAGTGGCAGTAGAGCCTTTTATCATCTTCCATGTGGATTGGGTTTCTCTTTGAACTAATCCCTCCTTTATGCCTAAGGTTGTTTCTTGCCTGACTCTTAACCAGTTTCTCCACCTGCCTATCTTCTTTCCTAATCCTCAGAATAAAGGGGAAAGGTTACTGCATTCCCTGGAAATGCATAGACATCTTAGATTGTACCTGGACAGGACTAAACCTTTTTGAAAGTCAGATCAGTTGTTGGTCAGTTTTGCTCCTGGAGCTCAGGGAAAGGCTATTTCTAAACAGACCATTTCTAAGTGGATTACTCATTGTATTCACTTTTGTTACTTACGGCATGGCAAGGTTCCTCCTCAGAGTATTAGGACCCATTCTACTAGGGCAGCCTCTACCTCAGCAGCTTTTTTTAAGAGGTGTACCTACTAGGGACATCCTGGAAGCAGCTACCTGGACTTCTGTCCACACTTTTACTAAACATTACAATTTACCCTTGTTTTCTAAGTCCAGGGCTAGTTTTGCCACTGCAGTGTTGCAGGGCATCCTTACCAACCCTTAATCAGTGGGTGTTCCTCCTCCCTTTGGCTTTTAGAATCAACCCATTTTGTAAGGACTGCAGTAGTGAAACATGTTGAACATAGTATAGTTGTGTACACTTAACCATAAATGTAGATGTTCGAGTGTATTCACTGTTGCAGTCCTGGTTCCCCCCCTTCCATCCCGCTTTTTTCCTAGAGTACAGACTGGATTTTTCTTTTCCTGGTCTAACCTTTTTTTGGGGGCTCCTGACAGTTAAACCAAGAAAAAACTGAGGAAGTGGCGTCTGCTGCCTTCCTTTGTACCTGACGTCAGGCCTTAAACCAAAGGCAGCCAACGTCATATACCAAGTATAGGGTCTATATTATAACATCGAAGTCTAAAAACATCGAATGTTATAATATCGAACCCATTCAGTTGAAACACCAGAAAACCGAACAGTCAGAATAGCGATTTTTTTCCCAGGAAAAAAATTTGCTGTTCCAACAAACCTACACACAACTCAAGCACACCAAAATAAATAATCCACACACATACACTTCACAAAACCCTACACTAAACCAGACATACACCACTAGCTATCCACTTACCGTAACCCAACCCTAACCCTAAGGTCCCTAACTATCGCACAATCACCTTACCCGCTCCTTAACCCTAACTCATCTACCCCACCCTAACCCTCACGTCCACACAATCGCACATTTACTTGGCCCACGCCCTAACTCACCTAACCCACACCCAGTTTCACACTCACCTTCATTCGCACACTTACCTTAACCCGGTCTGTAACCTTTGCTCCACAGTTGAGGAAATAGCGAAGCTGCAGAAATGGCCCACTAAATACTTACCCTAGGAAAGTATTCGGTGTTCTGCAGCTTCGCTATTTCAAGTGTTTGCTCTACTGGGTTCGATACTATAACATTCAAAGTTTTTAGACTTCAGTGTTATAATATAGACCCCCCCCCCCCAAAGGACTTTGGTATTCCGGCCAACTGTGGGCTACCAGGAGCCGGATAATCCATTTTGTAAGGACTGCAACAGTGAATACACTCGAACATCTGTATTTATGGTAAGTGTACACAACTGTACTTTTCATGTATTTATTAAACAACTCTGGAACAAAGGCAAATAAAATAAACGTTATGAAGTAATATTCAAAATTTTTATTTTATTTTGTGAAATACAGCAACAATGTAACAAAATATATAAGAAATATAATGGGTGTATAGCAATAACAAGGATATAATATATACTGTGTGGTATATTTATGCAATAAATTGAAGACTTTTATACAGACTTGTTTGCAGGGATCTGAAAAATACAGTGAAAAATGAGGACAAAAATATCTTTATTACTTCAGTCCTGCAATAGCCTTAGCTATATGGGTTTTTAGCCTGCCAAGGAAGTAATGCCCAAACTGTCATGCAACTTTATATATACACACATATATATATATATATATATATATATATATATAAAACGCCCAAACTGTCATGCAACTTTATATATATCTATATATATATATATATATATATATATATATATATATATATATATATATATATATATATATATATATATATATATATATATATATATATGGGTCTAGGACATTTCACTGAAACTCAAATGACTGAACACAAATCACTGAAAGAACAATTCACTGAAAACTCAAATGACTGAACACAAATCACTGAAAGAACAATTCACTGAAAACTCATTTCACTGAAACACTTTTCACTGAAAGTTATATATGGCCTTTTCCCCACTGTAGTGCGACCCTGGAGTTAGTATATATAGTAAGGGGGTATGGGGGGCACCGCCCCCCACATATTTTAAATATATATTATGTTCAGAAAAGAGTAATATATTGGAATTGCAAGTATCCATGTATATAAGTTCAAAATATTTAAAATATGTGGCGGGCTATGCCACCCCAACCCCCAGTGTGGAGGGGCAGTGCCCCCCTTCCTATATATATATATATATACTAACTCCAGGGTCGCACTACAGTGGGGAAAAGGCCATATATAACTTTCAGTGAAATGTGTTTCAGTGAATTGAGTTTTCAGCGAATTGAGCTTTCAGTGAAAAGCGCACACTAATTTGACCTTCAGTGGATTCAGTGAAATGTTGTAGACCCATATATAGCTATATCTATATCTATATATATATATATGTATATATCTATATCTATATATATATATATATATATATATATATATATATATAAGAAACATCTTTATTAAATTATCATGTATGACACAAACAGTCTTACATCTATGTAAATGAAACGGCATAGTCTCAGTTGCAGACATTATACCTTACAAACAGTGCCAACACAACTGTATATCCAGTTATTGTCAGTCAACCTTTGCATAACTTATTCAGATTCTGCCTTCTTTTAAACCTCCTCTGCATGTAGTGGTCCTACATTTCCCATTTTTTCCTGTGCAGTTTACTCCTATCGTTTTCTAAGGATCTCAGTTCCAGTTGTTTTAGCTCTGTTACTATCTTTGTTACTTCTAGTAAAGTTGGTTTAGACTTCGATTTCCATTATCTAGTTGTTGCTTTTTTGGCAGCCATCATAATTAGACTCAGCAAGGCCTTACTATGTCTAGGCAGTTCCAGATGTGTATCATAGCTCAAACAAATCATTTCCCTAGTCACTCCAGTTTGCTCACCCACCATCTCCGACAGAACAGTCTGCAGGGAATCATTAAAGTCAGCCAACTCAAATATTTTCCCAGTTACCTCTTTCTTCCCATTCACATCTCCGGTATTTGCTGTCTCCCTGAGGAAAGATTCTTTGGAGCCTGTTTGGGGTCTGAAAATATCTATGTAAATACTTCCAGGCAAAGATCCTAAACCATTGTTTCTTTGTAAATTGCTTATCTGATCTCTCTTCACAATTCTTCCTAACCTCTTTTGATTGATTCTTATAGTTATCATGCAATGTTTTATATGTTCTACTAATTATTCCTTTCTTAATGAACACTTCTGTTCTAAATTCTACTAAGAACTCTACCAGTGCTGGTCTTTCATTTAGTACCCCCCTATTTCTTTCTTTTTGCCTGTACTCTGATATCAGTCCTTGATATGGAAGGATCTCTAACACCTGCAGTCCAAATAAGTTCTTAGCATCTTCCCATTCTGTTACCTTTCCGTCTAGTTATTTGCTCCCGATACTTGGTTCCTTTGCCAGTTTTCTCCAGTATATTCCCACCTCCTGTTACATATTATATGTATCCCTAATTGCAGTCACCCCTATCTGCAAAATCTCTTTTCTACATTCCCATATTGGCTTAGTTCTTAGAATACCATCTGCTACTTTATGGATATAATATTCTGTATGATTATTGTTATTCTCCTTGAAGTCCCCCCGTTTCTTTAGCATCTCTTTCCATTTTGAGTTATAGTTTTCTGCTTGTGCTATGTATAGAAGCCTTAACTGTGTTGCTCTGAAATACCACTTCAAATTGGGTAATCCCAATCTGTCCTGTTGAAGAATACACTTATCCCACTTGACTCTTGCCATCTTCCCCTCCCAAATAAAATCCTTCACCTCTTTATTAATTACTATCCACAACTGATTATATGGTTGATAACATGTGCCTGACCTGTATATAAGACTAAAGGGACTAAAATATTTTAACTGCTTGTATTTTACGATCAATATACATATGACAGAGCTTCCATTTTCTTTATTTTTGTATTATCTTTTGTTTGGTCTCTTCTTTCATATCCTTAGCTCCCATATTGGCAGCATTTGTAATTCATACTAATAAATACATTATTTTATCATGTCCCTATAAGTATGTATATTGCTGAACCAATTTGTATGTGGGTACATAATTTACCGCTTTTGCTTTTGTTTTTGTTTCATTAATTTTGTACCCCGAAAAGATTTGAAATTGTCTCAGTATGGTCTACAGCGCAGTAATTTCCCTTTCTGGTTTTGTCAGGTATAAAATAATAATATCATCTTCAAATAGAGCCAGCTTCTCTTCACTACCATACCAACTGTATCCTTGAATTTCTGAGTCCCTTATTTTCTTTGCCAATAGTTATAAATATAATGCAAACAACAAAGGAGAGAGAAGACACCCCTGCCTAGTTCCTCTGCTCAAGCAGATATTATCAGAGAGGACCCCACCCACTTTAATATTCGCCTCTGATCCCTCATATATCCTCCTAATCAATTCTAATTTTTTCAGCGAACGCAAATGCTTCCATTGCTCTGCTTATAAAGTCCCAGTTCACTCTTGTCAAATGCCTTCTGTCATTAAGACCTACCAACAACAATGGTATTTTCTTACATTCTGCTTCTGTCTGAATCATCACTGTTTTTTTAATGTTGTGAAATGTTTGCTTCCCCTCCACAAAACCACACTGATCCATATCTTTCAATTTTGGCATTGCTTTTGCCATTCTTTTTGCCATTATAGCCATAAACACTTTATAACTGTAATTTAGTATTTAAATGGGCCTGCACGAAGCTGGATCTAATGGCTGTTTATCCTCTTCAGATATTACAGCTACTACCGCTTTCTTCCAGGTTGTTGGTACTTCTCCTTCTTTTAAAATACTGTTAAACAAAACCTTCCAGATCTTTATCAATTTTTCCTTCCTAGCTTCCAAACATCCACAGGAATGCATCTATTCATGGACACTTTCCTGTTGATTATCTCATCTCCTACTATCCTGTTAGTGATTTGAGCCTCCTCTACTTCTAGCCAGGGCATATTTAATTCTTCCATAAACATTTCCATTTGTACCTTTTCTTGATTTCCATGTTTCTCTGCTTTATACAGACTTTCATAGAATTTTCAAAGTATTTCCAATACTTCTACAGGATCCCTTATCTTCCTTGTTACAGGCTGTCTCAGCTTGGTGACAGCCCTTTCTATTTTCTGTTGCCTAAGTCCTGCTAGAAGTTTTTGTGCTCTAGGGAACAGTTGCTTAACAGCAGTCATTTTAAACTCATGCATATTATCCTAGGCAATCCCTTATTTCTGTTTAGCATTCTGTGGTTGCTCTTCTTGTTCTGTGAGATTCCCCCTATTTTGCAGTACTTTAACGCTTGTCAGTCCCTCTACGTAATTCTTGTTGCTTGTTAACTATATCTCCCTTACCATCTTATTTTTAAATTCCACTTTAATTTTATCCCACTCCCTAGCTATATTTTCAGAAGAAGTTTCTATCTTCTCAAATAGTTCCTGAATAATTTCCACTGCCCATTCCTTAAATTCCTCTCTTTTCAACAGATAGGTGGGAAAGTGCCAGTGTGTCATTTACCTGTGTTTTTATTTTAATAAATATTGGTGCACAATCTGAAATAGATATTGGGTGCATCTTAAGACCTTCAATGAAATGCACATGTTCCTGTGAAATGTATATTCTGTCTAGCCTAGCCTATTTTTTGTATCTTGGAGAATAGTGTATAAATTCACTCCGAACGCCTAGTACTGAATTCACTTCTTCCATGCCAAATGTTTTCATAAATTTCTTTAAAAATCTACTCTCCTTTGTTATATTTTTCTTTCTGGGCCCCCAGACACACTTTCACTATTGCAAATCAAATTCCATTCTCCACCTATAAGTATTATTTCTCCCAGAATTTTCTTAAGCTCCATTATAGCAATTTTCGGTTAAGTATAAGTACATGCCACTGTAATCCTTCTCCCTTGCCAGTAGTCCCTTAATACATTCTTATCTTTTATATTTTCTTCTATTACTATTGGAGCTCCTCTTGCAATTAATAAAAGTACTCCTGTCTTCCTTTGCTCCAGATATTCTGCTAAATAACAATCTTGAAAACCTTTCTTTATCAAATTCACATGTTCATTTATTTCCAAGTATGTCTCCTGGAGCATAGCTACTTGCACTGTACATTTTTTAATATAATTCACTAATTTTTTATTTCTTGTATTTATCTGTGAGACCATTAATGTTTACAGACATTATAGAAAGAACCATGTTCTTGAGGGATTATTCTTGCCACCATTTATAGGTTCATACTAGGCCAACTGCCCTTGTGGGCCATTATAAACCTTGCCAATTACCCCATGTGAGAATCAAAGCCTTTACCTTGTGTATGTAAGATAAACACCTTAACCATTATGCCAAACTCCCACCCGTAACCTTATGTACAACAGCTTTTTTGTTAAATGTATGGTTCCAGCTTTTGTATTTAGTGCTTGCACCATTTGGCAGGTTAAGCTTTTATACAATTGTTTCTTGCCATCTCCATTTGAGCTTGTGTCACATCTTGCAGAATTTTTTGTTTTATTGAAAACCCTCAAACTAAAATACACACACACCCAATACCCCCGTAAAACCTAATAACTTAATAACACACAAAACTGCGTACATAATAAGAACAAATGTTCTGAAATGATAGCCACACCCACAGGCTAGAGACACCCAAAAAGAAAGCTCATTCATGCTAAAACACATGATACAGCATATGTTTTTAGTAAATGCTGTTGGTTTTTGTCTTATCTTTAATAGCCCTCCCAGCCATTAAAACACTTGTATGGTTTCAGTCAACATTTTCCCAAGCCATTTCTCTTTATCAGATTGTGTTCTGGTGACATGCAAACCAGACACACACGGCTAAAGATACCGTGTTTACCAGAAAAAAAAAACTTATAATATTCAATATTCTTTTCCATTTACATGTTTTTTAATATACTTGTTGCTAGATAAATCTCAGGGTTAACCCAATCATTTGCCTATGCAGGCATGAGAAAAAGCACACTAATTTTTCTTTTGTCATGCTCTTGCAACCAGACCCTTTCTTTCTCTTTTTTTCTTTCTTCACATTGCAATGCCTATATTTCTTAATACTGAACAGGTAAAAGGAGAGAAGAAGTGAGAAAAAGAAAAAACAAAAGCAGCTGCTTATATTAATATCCCCAGTACATACAAAAAAAAAACTGAAAAACATTTTTCATAGCTTGCTAAAAAAAACTCATGCAACATTTAAACATTACCATTAAGAAAAAAAAAGAAGTTTGTTTTACTTACAGTCAACTTTCTTCCCTCTCCAAAGTAATTCTCGGAAGCTTAATGACATAACGTAGGGTTAATGACATAATGTAGGGCATATGCATCAGAGTCCCCTACAACTTTAGCAAAGTCCACAAAAATCCAGTATTTCCAAATGCTCTTGTTCTGCTGTGTTTCACAAATATAATTATTGCTTTGTAATCCCACATTTGTTTATTTACAAGTAACTGATTTTATTCTCCAAACATTAATAACATGAAGCAGGGTATAAACTTTAAATTTCCCCACTAGTTTGACAAAGACCAAGGAAGTTCAGTATTTTCAGATTTTCCTGTTCTCTCATGTTTCACAAGTATGATTATTGCTTTATTATCCCAGAGTTGTCGATTTCCAAGTTACTAGCTTTAATCCTATTCATCTCCATCTCCCAGATCCTGTGTTTCATTTCCAACATATTCTAGACTCTTCTAGCTGATTCTTAGTTTTCTTCCTTCTCTTAGGCAATTGAAACAGTGGAAAATATTCTTTAGTCCTTAGCACCAGGAGAACATGAAGCCGAACCTCCTCCTGATTTACATCTCGCTCTTTGTTGGACAAACTTTTGCATTTCCTCCATAGCATGTACTTCATCAAAAAATAATTTTGCCCCTCCAGGGAAAAACACTTTGAAGATGGTTGGGTATAACAGTTTAGGTTCATAAGTATTAGGCTATCTGCCCAAGGGCATTTATAAGCCTAGCCAGAATGTGTTGGCTTTCGCCACCCCCTTAGATTAGTTCCCTGTGCCTCAACCTCACTCCTCCTGTTTTTCGACAATCCATAAATAGTGGAATACATTTACTCCTCTTTTGCCTGGAGTACAGAGTAATCTTTCTCCACAAACACTCTACTGTCCCACTTTTAGCACTTTACCTTTCTGCCAAAGTTTTGTTCAGCTCCTCCTGACGATAAGCTTACATTTTTACTATTAAAAATTTAGGTTGTTTTTTATTAACCACATTTGGAGCATACACACGATATGCCCATTCAATTAACAGTTCCTGTTGTGGAGTACCAGTCCAGTTGCTTATTTATGCTTTCATAACATGAATACAGTCTCTTCCTTCCAATTTCTCTGGTACAGTATAAAATCTCAGGTTTTCCCTATGTGCTCTGTCCTCTTAATCCTATTATTTTGTGAAACATCTCTTCTTATGCAGTCTCATATTCATCCAGCTTTTTCTTCATTTCAACCTCTGAGTTTTGCAGATCTGTCATCTTACCTGAATATCTGTTTAAAGCTTCACTTTTTTTCCAATTCTTTATTGTTCATGTTCATACAGTCAATCAGTGTTCATTTTAATCAGGTCTGTATGCAGCTGCTGTATACTCTCCTCTAGGTTTACTGGAAGTCATGACTGGAACTTGTACTGTTTCCCGCTGAACCACTGCAGTACTCCTCTCAGTCTGTGCTTCTTTCTCACCTTTTGTAACCGATTTTCCTTTAGATCCTTTATATTTCTTTTTTCCTGACATCCAGAAGTGCACTGCCAGTTACTGAAATTTACCTAGAAATCTAGGTCCACTGGCCTTGTTTTGCTAAATTTATGTTTACAGACTGGGAGAGCCAGAATTAAGCTGTTACGCAGTGTACAGCCATCTTGGAATCCCTAAACTGGCAAGCATCTTGAACTGAACTGACTAAAAGACAAGTTTGGGTATGAAGTCCTTCAGGACTTTACCGCCGCTGAAGAAGATGGTCCTCTGAGGATTTTCGTAAGTGTTGGTTGGTTTGTGCTTTCCTTTGCCAGGCAAATAAGTTCACTTTGGGGGAGGGAAAAAAACTTCCATTTTCTTAGTTTTGTTGATGTTTTATTACTTTCTTCTTCAAGAAAGTTATTTTAAAGCTAGGAGAGTTGCGTTTTAATTGACTTTCTTGAGACTGTAATATAATTTTAGACATAGTGCTCATTTTATTGTCAGTTTAAAGGTGGTATAAAATAACTGAAAACATTTTTTTCTGTGGAGAAATTGTTTATTTTACTTTTGTGGGGATGACATAGTATTTTAAGCTGCTTTTTACTGTGTTTCTTCTGTCAAAAATTTAACTTTGTGAACTGGTAGTGTTTAGCAGAAACAGGCATAATTTTTGGCTTGATCATGGTCAGTCCTTCTACCAGTCACGAAAAGATAATAAGCAAACAGCCTTTGCTACCTCAGCAGGCTAGCAATATGTCTCAGCCGCAGGTGAGTGACTCTGCTATGGCTATTTGTTATACCTCAGACCACTCATCTTCTACCTTAGATCTCTCTGATGTAGCACCTACAGCAACCAAGGACTGGGATTAGCCACTTCCTCTGCAGCTTTTGGGGTCCCCTCAATTTGCAGGGGAAAGCTGCTCTTGTCCATCCTTGAAGAGAGAACACAGAAGTTTTCCCATTGTGTTACAATGCTGTGCTCATCCCTGAGGAAGCTGCTGCTACCATTAGTAGCACTGTTGGACCCATTTTTCCTATAAAAAAGAAACTGAAAAACAAGCATCTCCCCATCTCTCTCTTACTCAAAAAAAAAAAAAAGTACTTTACTGAGTCTGGCTTGATCCTTCTTGTGAAGGAGTTTCTGGTAAAAGAAAGTGGGATTCGTCTTTTCATAGGTTCATAGATTAGTACTAAGCTAACTGCCCTTGCGAGCCATTTTAAGCCTAGCCAATTATCCCTTGTGAGACTCAAACCCTGCACCTTGTGTTTGTAAGGCAAACAACTTGACCATTAGGCCACCCTACCAAACCAATTTGCTGAAGAAATTCAAGATTCTGAATCTGAATAGGGAGATGCAGAGACAGATGCAGTGTTTTTTCTTTAGATTTCTGATTCAGACTCAGAGGAAATCACAGTTTCTGGTTCTTACTGTGGGGGGGGGGGGGTTCTCTTTCTCTGAGACTTTTGTTAGAATGTGCCAATTTTCAGTGGGAGTGAGTTTCTCAGTCCCTCAGAAAATACTGTGAATTGTTGCAGAAGGGTTTTCTAGACCCTACACCCATTCCTCCTGTTCTATCTGCTTTTGAGGATGTGTGTGTGTTACTGCCTTTGATTTTCTTGATAATTGGCCAACTGTCACTAAAAAGGCAGATGGAATAGATAAAGTTCCTAAGTCTTTTAATATATATACACTATTCCCAAACCTGACCCAGCAGCTGTAGCTTTAGTTGATCCCACTGCTGCTCATCATGTAGTTAATTTCAGTTGTACTCTTTCTGATGAGGATGGGGAAAATATTGATAGGGATGGGAAAATGTGTATACTTCTGCAACTTTGATGTTCAGAATTTTAAATTGTCAGGCTGCTGTGTTACAAGTTTCTTCTGACAGTTTGTGAAAATATGAGGAATATTTTATCTACTAATTCTTCTTGTGAGGAAAATGCCCTTTAAATAACTTAAGTTACTTCTTTTGCACTGGTCACCACTCATTGTTTACAGTGTGAGTATGACTGTATTGATACTTCTTCCAGGGCTATGGCCACTGGTAATGCTTTGAGGAAGTTTGCATGGCTGCGTTCTCAGGACTTCCCAGATGATGAGAAAAGTGAGATTTTAAATTTGCCTTGGATAGAGAATTAATGTTCGGCCCCCCAGCTGCAGAGGTGATCAAAAAGTGTGATGACAGGGGCAGGCTGATCAAGGGAATCTCTCTTAAGATTTTGAGCCATCATTTTCTGTATTATCCAAGAGATTTTCCATCTCCTCATCCAATTTTGGCTAGAAAGCAGAATAAACAGTCTCAACAAAATACAGGCAAACAGACATTTAAGATGAAATGGCAAGGGGGTTCTGAAAAGAAGTCCTGAACCTCTCAAAGCCAGGGACAGTCCAACAAGTCTGAATAACTATTCAAGAACCCTTGTGAACCACTCCTACCTTGGTCCCTTTTTTCTTCCATAAAGTCTGAATCTCCATTTTTTTCTCTTTGTCAGCAAATAGTTTCAGACAAACAGGATCGGAAAGTCATTCTTCTAGGTTACAGATGGCAGTGGGAGGAAATTGCTCCTTTCCAGGGTGGTCATTCCTCATCTTCCAGATCAGACTCTTGTTTCCATCAGTTCCTCATAACATGCTTACCCAAGGAGTGATAGAGCCAGTCCTTCCTTCCCAGCTGGGGAAGGGGTTTTATTCAAGGATGTTCTTAGTGCGACGGTTCTAGATCTTTCCTTCTAAAACCTGTTTGTGATAGTTCCCAAATTCAAAATGATGTGACTTCACAACTTGTTACCTCTTCTCCCATTTGTGGCAACACTAGATTTAAAAGATGCTTATCATTACATCCCTGTTCATCCAGATCTTCAAAAGTTTCTTAAAGTTTTGTGTCTCTGGATCATATTATCAGATGTGAAGTTATTCAGTCTCGCCGTTCATTCATCACTGATGAATTCGGAGCTGATCCTCGGTTCCGACATGGCCGACTAGCAAGCTCAAAGTTCTCCAGTAGCTCGAGACCCCACCCTTATCCCATAATGCACTGCAGGAATTACCTCGGGCCTAGTTTGCCGCGGCATGGATCTCTTGGTTTCCAGCTTGGCTCGAGACTTTATTGAGAGTTTTTCAACTTTCAGCAAGTTATATTTTCACTTTTTTATATACTTTGTTCTATTCATAGTAGCAGATATACTAGTTAGTAAATAGTACTTTTTTCTGTGTTTTTACCCCTTTCCCCTTTCCTCAGTATTCTGTCTTGCCTTCAGCCTTTTAGCCTTAGGATAAGTAATTAGTCAGTGATGCCCTTTGGGACTGTTGTTTTGGATCTCTATTTACTGTTTGTAGTTTTTAGTTGTTAGTGCCCCTTTTTGGGCTGTGTGTATGTTTGTGTGAGTTACTTAGTTTAAAACAGCTCTTAGTTAATTAGTGTGCTTGAGTTGTGTAATGTCTGAAGATAAGGACAAGCATCCAAAGTCTGGGTTTAAAAAGTGCCCAGACTGCGGACAGAAAATGTCAGTCACATATGCCCATGTGCAGTGTGTGTACTGCTTGGGTGAGGTACATCTGCAAGAGTCTTGCAGCATATGTCATTCCTTTTCCACAAGAGTGTTAGCTGAAAGGAAGAGGAAATTGATTGATAGGGGTATCATTGAGCACTCATTGTGTGACAAGGATGGAGCCAGTAAATCATCCAAATCTTTTAAGTCTTCCACTGATTCTAGATCCAAGAAAGTCGACAGTCTGCTCTTTTCAGAACCGAGACATGACCTTGGAACCGGTTACCGAAAAACCTCCTTCCATGTTGCTCCAGTCGGCTTCATCTGTCCACCTTTCCAGGTCTTCTGCCAGCTTATCTGATCTGGATATGGACCGGCTGGTTCAAAAACTCTTGAAGGCACCAAGCGTAGTTAAATTTGTCGGCTCAGACGACCACTACCCTTGAATTGTCTGCTCCTCCTCCGAGCCATATCAGACCTTCGGAGCCAGAGGAAGCTGACCTGATGATAGTGAATCCCTTGGATCTGACACCTACTCCAGTGTCATCGGCTCCATCTGCTCGGACGTTCTCGGTGCCAACCGGTTACTCTAGGAGCCGACACTCTCCGGTCGGGTCCAGGGAGGATAGCCACACCGACTTGTTGGTGCCTCGGCTCGGGTGAGCTCGGCTCCTACCTCGGGCTTGGAGCCCATGGCTTCGGTGCAGGAGGAGATTGTGGCTCATCAGAGCCGAGGTGCTTTCGATGCCATGAGGCGAGTGTTATCTCCCAAGACTTCCTCATCTCAAGGTCTAGCCTCTTCTTCCCCTAAAGTGCCTGTGTCTGTTTCTGTTTCCTCTGGTCCTCCCAAGTGTAGAGACCCAGAGCCTCGGGTAGCCCCACAGGGCACTCCCTGCTCTTCTGAGACCTCTCCAGAAGTTCCCCCTGAAGAGGTGCCCAAGAAGAAATTATGCAAGAGAAGGCATTTGGACTCCCCCCAGGAGTCTTATCACATCGGACACCGACCTGGATGAATCAGAATGGTCCCCCAGATCCCCCTCTGAGGACATGCCTTTTGTGGAGATTCTTGAAATCCTTAGGCAGAGGGGTGATTGGCAGTCCAAAAGCCCTACTGAGGATGAGACGTTCTCCTGAAGGCGTTTGGGTGTCAACCTTCCACCTCTTGGTTATCTCCACCCTATGATGCGCTTATGGATCTGGTCTCTCGTAGGGAGTGGGAGTCTCCAGAATCTATGGATCCTGTTCCTTGGAGGCCTAATAAGTTTATTTCAGCCCCTCTGGATAAGTCCTTTTTGACCAAGGGAGTCCCTGTTGATGCCATGGTGGTGGTGGCAGCCACCAAAAAGGAAATATCTAAGACTTCCTCATCTATCCATCCTCCTAATAGAGAATGTAGGATCATGGATAGATATGGGAAGCGCATGTTCAGTTCAGCAACTTTCTCACTCAGATCACTGAACTACTTGACACATTTTGCCAGACTGCAGAGAGATCTCCTTAAGGAGTTGGGAGATGCTCTTCAGGGTGCTGTAGCTTCGAGTGTATTCGATAAGATTGCCACTCAGCTCTCTACCCTCAATTCGATAGTCAGCTCGTCCATGTGTCTCGTATCATACGCAGCTGATGGTTCGAGCAGAGCCGCAGGTACAGTAATAGCTCTCCGGAGGCATGCCTGGATGCGACTCTGTTCCTTCGCGAAATCCTTCTAGTCTTCCTTTAATAATACCCCATTTGATGGCTCATCCTTGTTTGGGCCAAAGGTGAAGGAGACTTTAACCAGGTGTGAGCAAGAAGGAAAGACTCTGTCTGCCGTCGGAGTCCATTTTTTCACCCCCACTCGACACTTTCCCAAAGGTCAGAGGGGAGGAAAGATGTGGTTCCGGAAAGTCCAAGGAGCCTTTCAAGGCACATGTGGAGAACCCCCCTCCAGAGGCAGAGGAGGGGGTTTCAATGGAAGATGCCGCCCTCGCTGCAGAGGGGGTCCGCAACACCAGGGTGACAGAGATCATTTCTCGGGTCAATCCTACTAGCTCTCCTGAAGGGAGGCCCGCCTGTCCTACTCTGGAGGCAGCTGGGGGTTGCTTATCTTTGTACCCCAAAGTCTGGCTAAATATAACATACGACATTTGAGTATGAAGTATCATTTCCAGAGGGTATTTCATACCATTCTCCACCCAGCCTCTTCCCATCAAAAAAATCCCAGAAGTTCCACCCAGTCACATGGGGCAAGCAGCAATAGAGGTACGCCGATTGCTAGAAAAAAAGAGTCATCCAGCCAGTCCCAGCAGACCAGACAGGATTCAGAACTTACTCAAGGTTCTTTTTGGTTCCAAAGAAAACAGGGGCCTGGAGACCTATTTTGGATCTCAGCAGACTCAACCAATTTGTGAGAAAAGAGACGTTCCGAATGGTCATGCTACAGTCCATACTCCCCTTGTTGGGGAAGGACAATTGGATGTGCTCGATCGATCTCAAGGATGCGTACTACTACATAAAGATGGCCAGACAATCCAGAGATCACCTGCGTTTCCGGCTGGGAGCCAATCATTATCAATTCCGAGCTGTGCCCTTTGGTCCCACTACAGCCCCCAGAGTGTTCACCAAGTGCATGGCAGTAGTCATGGCTCACCTGAGGCATCTAGGATTCCAGGTGTTTCTGTATGTAGACGATTGGCTCCTTACCTCCACCACCAGGCATCGACTTTTTCAAGCGAGTGAGGCTACTCTGACACTCTGCGATCGGCTAGGCATTACAGTCAACTTCAAAAAGTATGCCTTGTTGCCATTGCAGCATATCGTGTTTATAGGGACAGAACTAGACACGTCAACCACCACTCTTCACCTTCTGCCAGAAAGAATCTCTATTCTTCGCCAACACATCATGTCCCTAATATCAAAGAACAGAGTACCAGCAGCAGAGGTATTGAAAGTTGTAGGATTGATGGCGGCAGCTATTCTAGCAATCCCCTTAGCAAGGATGCACATGAGAATCCTTCAGTGGCTTCTATTCACGCAATGGTCTTACCAAGAACTTCCAATGAGTCACATGATCCTGATAAATTCCTGCAAGAAGGATCTTCAGTGGTGGTTGATGTCTCTTCATGTCACAATAGGGCGTCCTTTTATGCTTCCCCCTCCAGTTGCCACTGTGACCATGGACGCTTCCCTGATAGGGGGGGGGGCTATTTCAGGGAAAGACTGCCCAAGGCACATGGACAGATCAAGAATCACATCTGCATATCAATGTCCTGGAGATGAGAGCAGTACTTCTAGCATTGCAATACTTTCAGGACTCTCTTCCTCTAGGGACAGTTGCAATACAGACAGACAACATATCAGTGGTCTGGTATCTGAACAAACAAGGCGGGACCAGGTCTTATCCCCTTTACCGAGAAGCCCTCAGAGTATGGCAGTGGGTACTGTCATCCCAACGCTTTCTGTTGGCAATGCACATCCCGGACAAATCCAACGTAATAACGGACAGACTCAGCAGTGCAATCTTGTTGCCCCACGAATGGTCCCTCAAAAAAGAGATTGCGGACAGGATCTTCCGCAAATGGGGCCAGCCTTCCTGTGACCTCTTCGCCAGTCACATCAACAACAATTGCAGAAGCTATTTTGCCCTAATTCCCACATCAGGTCACTCCCCGAGGGATGCTTTTGTCCTCGATTGGCCCCTGGGTCTCCTCTATGCATTTCCACCAATTCCCCTGATATCCAAATTCTTACGGGATGCTTTTGTCCTCGATTGGCCCCTGGGTCTCCTCTATGCATTTCCACCAATTCCCCTGATATCCAAATTCTTACAGAAAGCAAAGTCGCTGGGACGGACAATCATCCTCATAGCCCCTCATTGGCCTCAGCAGATTTGGTTCCCATTTCTTTATCATCATATTCTGGAAGATCCATGGATCCTGAACGCAGTTCCGGACTTGTTGACACATCTGTCAGGGGATCTTCACCCATCATTGCAGACACTGATGCTAACCGCTTGGCTGCTCCAGTTCCCCGCATAGCCAGGCTCTATAATCTTTCCCATGACACTAGTCAGATTTTGTTGGCTTCCCACAAACCTTCCACCAGAAAATTGTATCGTAGTAAGTGGAAGAGATTTTCCATTTGGACTTCTTCCCACAACATTGACCCTTATCAAGTGCCATTGTCTTCTATCTTACAAATCTTGACAGAAATCTTCAACAAAGGAGCAGCGGCAGCTACGGTACGAGTACAATTAGCTGCTATATCTAATTTCCATCTAGGAATTGATGGTTTGAATATCATGGCTCACCAATTGTCTAAGGGTTTTCTAAAAGATTCCTTTCACATAAGGCCTCCAGTGAAGGCACCTTATTCCCCCTGGAGTTTGAATTTTATGTTATCTCGTATCATTCTTCCTCCTTTTGAGCCTGCATCTTCTTGCAAACTAAAATTCTTGTCATGGAAAACTGTCTTCGTAGTAGCCATCACTTCAGCCCATTGAGTGTCAGAGCTCCAAGCCCTTTCCATCAAGCCCCCTTACATGGTCGTCCATACTGATAGGGTATCTCTCGGAACTAATCCATCTTTTCAACCCAAAGTATGTTCTGAGGTTAACATTAATCAAGTCATTGAGTTGCCCGTTTTCTTCCCTAATCATACCAACAAATTGGAATACATATTGCATAAACTCGATTTTCATAGACAACTTAGATTTTATTTGGATAGAACCAAAGACATTAGGAAATCAAATCAGCTCTTTGTGTCCTTTTCTGAGACCAGGATAGGTAAACCAGTTGCTAAAACAACCCTGTCTAAGTGGCTGTCAGATTGCATCACCTATACATATGCTTGTCATAAAATGCCATTATCTAGTAAGGTAAAAGCTCATTCAACCAGAGCAGTTTCTACCTTGTCAGCCTTTCAAGCCAAATTGCCTTTGGATAACATCTGTGCAGCAGCCACCTGGTCTAAACCTCACTCTTTTATAACTCATTACAAAGTGGATAAGGCCTCCAGGGACAGGGATTCATTTGGTTGTACGGTTCTGAAGAGGAGGCTGTCTTCATCCTGGTTTTTCAATGTGTGTTCATTCCGAGGTAGAATAATTATTGTACTATTATATGGTACGCAGCAAACAAGATCTGAGGTAATTCCAGCAGTGCATTATGGGATAAGAGGTTGGGTCTCGAGGTACTGGAGAAATTTGAGCTTGCTAGTCGGCCGTGTGGGAGGCGAGGATCGGCTCCGAACCCATCAGTGATGAATGAAGGTGGGATGGAACAACTCACATGGAACGTTATGGTGAGTACATAACTTCTTTATCTCTGCTTTACCCTTTGGACTAAAAGTGCAGTGGGTGTGGGACACAAAGGACAGATGCAAGCATATAAATATCAAGGAGTTGCTTGCTCTGCTCTGGTGAACACACTCAACTCTCTGAACCATCCTTAGTCCCTGGGACCACTTCAAGTGGTTACAGACAGTACCAAACACAAACAAGGGGGTAACCAGGTCATACCCCTTTGCAGACTAGCCCTGTTAACTTGGGATGTAGCTTCACAGCACAGTCTCATACTACAGGCATTCTACATTCCATCATAGCAGAATTGTGTGGTAGACAAGTTGAACAGGACCAGGGCAGACCATCCCAAGTGGAAACTAGTTCAGGGATCTTTCAAGGTTTGATCCATCTTTGGGGAGTTCCACAAGTAGACCTCTTTGCCTCCTCTCTCAACAATCAACTGGCAAAATTCTATTGCAGAGCACCATGCAGGAAGTCCTGGAAGATGGATGCCTTTTCTTTTCCTTAGACAGTAATGTTCCTGTATCCTTTTCCACTAATATCAGGGGACTTCTGAAGATTCAGAAGGAATCCCCCAAGTTCATTGTGGTGACTCAATTTTGCCACCAGCAACTGTGATTCTTCCTTCTTTTGGAAATGGCCTTCGGCAGTTACCACAGGTTTCCTCACAGACTGGATCTACTCACACAGGAATAGGGGTGTTTGATACACTTCAATGTCAGTTAACCTCAAATGACTATCTGGGTGATAGAATCTTAATTTATTCAGCACCTCTTTCCTGAGGATGTGCATCAGGTACTAATGGAAGCAAGAAAGCTCCTGGAAAACTAAATGCGAAGAAATGCATACTAGGATCTTTTAGGAAGTCATCCAACCTGGTAGCCATCATATTGACAGGACATCCCTAAGAGCTGACCCAGTAGTCAGGAACTTGGGGAGACATATACACAGTAATCTAGCCTTTGGCCATCATGTGTCTACAGTAGTGAGGAAATCATTCTGCGTTGTACAACTTGTAAACAAAGTCATGGCATCTAGGCCCAGTGAAGCCATTGTTCCATTGTATTCATCATTCATCAGACCTGTCATTGGGTGCAATGCCCCTTTTGGTATGTACCTAGCCAGGCATATCCCAACAATTGGAACGTCCACAGCGGTTCCTCAGTACAAGAATACAGGGCATAAATAATATGTCCTCTGCAGACTGCTGGCCCCTATCTTCTGTCTCCTACAAGCTGTTGAGAGGAGCATTGTCAGACCCCGATTTGATAGACCTCCTGCATGTTTGCAAAACAGACAGCACCAGAAGACTTAAAACCTTCCTTGTGATTTAAGTAGAACCTGCTGGAGAGACATGCATGTACCACAAAGACTACCCCTTCTCTGGAACAGACTCGCCATCCATGTGAAGCAGAGTTCCTCCCTAACCCAATTTAAGTGCATCTTGAACAATTGGATGGGGAACAAGAAATTCATCCGTTTTGGCATGTATCTCTAATGGACACAGGCAGCCTGTAAGTGAGTCATCTCTCAGGCCTCTGCTTGTAAATATTTAATTTTCCAAGCCCATGCTTACACTTATCAAGGGTATGAGAACTTGTCAGATATTTGGGATGAATGGCTAGGTGTAAAAAGGCCATTGTGGTCATTAGCCTAGTCTATGATCCTATAAAGCCTGCTGCTAGAAAATCGTAAGTTATTAGCAAATGGGAAAGTTTTTTTTTAGTTCCAGCAACATAACCAGCACCCATTCAAGGCTAGCTGTTCTCTTGTTATGCAATATTTGTATGAGTTACTATCCTGTGACCTTTCTTATTCCTCTATCAAGGTTCGTTTTTTGGCCACATCAGCATGTATGCCCATGGATCCTCCTCATTCAATATAGTCTTGTTAAAAAGTTTTTGAAAGGGGGTTTGCATGAGAGGCCTCCAAGAAAAACAGTGGCCCCTCCCCAGGATCTTAATTTTGTGGTAGTGAAGCAAAAATTGCTCCATTTGAAGCAGATAATCTGGCTGACTTGTGGTTCTTAACATAGAAAAAAGTTTTTACTGATTGCTCTGACCTCTGCAAGAATGGCATCTGAGTTGCAAGATGCTATGGTGAGTCAGCCCTATCACATTTTCCATAGGGATATGGTTTCTTTGGGAAATAATCCTTCTGTTATGCCTAAAGCTGTATCCAAGTATAGCTTAAGTCAAAACTATCACTCTTCTTATTTCTTTCCTGAACCTAAAATGAGGGTAAAAGGATATTCTGTATCTTGGATTTCCACAGACAACTCCAGTACTTTGTTGACAGAATTAAATCTTGCAGAACATAAAATGAAGGGGCAATCTGTGTCAAAGTTGACTGTTTCCAAATGGTTGTCTAAGGCTATTACCTTTTGTTATACTTAACAAGTCTATCCTAGGTAGAGTCAAGGCCCTCTCTGCCAGGGCCATGGCTTCATCTCTGTTTTTTTTTGAAAAGAGTCAAATTGTAGAAGTATTCTAGCTTCTGCTAATTGGTTGTTGTTTGTCTTTTGGCTTTTCCCGGTTAGGGGTCGCCACATCGGAACTCCGGTCCGCTAATGATTGGCAGTTGTGTTTTTTTTTTTTGTCGAGTTGCCAGCCCAACGCCCAACCTTCAACGAAGGCACGCCCATGCAACGCATGTCTTTTGAATGCCCACTCGACCACAGGGAGGACTTGCAGACTCCACACAGAAGGCACTCCCAACCCAAGCCGAGAATCGAACGGAAGAACCTCTTGCTGTGAGGCAACAATGCTACCGCTGCACCACCGCGGAATGTCTAGCTGCTGCTAATTGGTCCTCTGTACATATTTTTTGAAAGCACTATAAGCACAATTCTTTCTCTAGGTCTAGATCAGGCTTTGCTAGGACCATTCTGCATGGGCTCCTGGACAAGAATCTTTTCTTTCTACCTCTCAAACGTAGTAAAGCTAGGCTAACCTCTACCCTTATAGCTAAGGCTACTGCAGCAGTGGTCACTGTGATAAACATAGTACAGTAGATGTTCAAGTGATCATTGCTGCAGTAGTCACTCCCTCCCTCCATCCTCCTTGGTTTTTGTATTTTTTTTTTTTGTCACAGTATGGACAATACTACTGCGGTGGTGGTGCTGCAGTAGCGTTGTCCCCTCATAGCAAGACATTTTCCTGTTCGATTCTCAGCTAGAGCGTCTTCTGTGTGGAGGCATATGTGAATGGGGTGTGCCTTCGTTGAAGGTTGTGTGTCAGGGCTGGTAACCCGGTACGTAAAAATCCACTACCAATCATTAGCGGACTGGAGTTCCGCTGTGGCGACCCCTAACCGGGAAAAGCCGAAAGACACAAACAAAGTTTGGACATTTATATATTTTTTTGTTCCCTACAACATCCTTTCAGGGTTCAGCCTCCCTCTTTCTGCTTGAAGGAAAACTATGTATGGCCTTGCGCCCAGGCTTTTATCTTTCAGTCAGCTCGGTTTGAGCTGCCTGACAGTTTGGGCGTGTGGAAGGTGCCCTGAAGCTTTGGAAGCTTGCCAGCTGTTATATCCTTTGCAGGATATAACCCATATAGCTAAGGCTATTGCAGCAGTGATCATTCAAACATCTACTGTTGTGGTAAGTTTTACTTGTTCAGCTGTAATTTATCTCTCCTTGCTTAATAGTACTCTAAATCGGAGGATTTTACTTTACAGAAGAGATGTTAAGGTAGAATGCTATACTAAATACACATTTACAGACTCACATTCATTGATCAGATAAACATATGATGTCAAATGTTTTAGTAACCAGGCTGTAATATTGATTTAACAGTTGTACAATGGCTACTAACGTGCGTGTCTAAGACAAAAACAGGAATAATAATCAGAATTCATTAGTGTTTCTTCTGGAACTCTAGAATGTTTAAGACTTTACAAGTGTATGCAGAATTATGCTTTCACTGGTGCTAGCTTGAAAACTGTTTTCTTTACCTACAGCCTTTAATAGGTTAGATCTGTTTAATGTAAGGGTGTTATCTATTTGACTGTATTTTAAAGAGCAAGAGGATGTTTTTATTCCTTCGTTTTATTTTGACTAGAATTTAGAATGGCAAATATGAGTGCATACTGCAGTCAGGAGAATAGGATATTGACTCCATTGATGGATGAGCCTGGATTGTTAAATAATTTGAAACAAAATAGGATGTACTCGTATACTGGGTATAATTTCAACTGTGTCTGTAGCTTGAAGTTAGTTCATCCGTAACTAATCTTACGTAATTATACCGGATTTACTTTCCTGTTAAACGTCTCAGTGATGGCCAGAGGGGGGTGGTGTTTTAATTTTTGAGTAATACAAGAGAGCACATATACTGTATTCTTCTTTTTCAAATTTAGCTTATTGTCAGTGATCTTGGGTAGTAAAGTCTGACTGTAGATTTTCCTCTACGTTTTTGAGGGGTTCTCCTGAGTAATGTAGAATTACACCATTGATTACTTTGCTTCCACTGGTATAAGCATGTTGCTGTTCATTTTATGTAAAGTGATACTTTCCCAAAAAAAAAGATAGTGGAACAACAGGGCTACAGTGTGCTATACTTAAATATTTAGTACATTTTTTTGACTGGATTTTTTTCTGCTGCCTTGTTCACTTATTCATTAGTTTTGCCCAGTTAATCCATTTTCATTTATACTGTGTGTAAATTCCAGTTTGCAAGGCTTATATAACTTTTAATGCTGTAACCTTTTCTGCAGATACATTGTTAGAATCTTATGCAAAATCCTGTATTTTTTCCCCGAATAAAATGTTTTTTTTTTTTGCATTTTGGATTTCTGGTAAGGAATGAATAAAGGACATTTTGGGACTATGTTTCTCTAATCATTCTAGCTGAAACCAAGACAATGAGTAGGTGTAGTGTTTTATAGTGAAGATTGGACGGCATGGTTATTTTAGGAAGGTGTATGCCTAACAGCTACAGGGTTGAAGTCTGACAATTTGTCAGTGTCTGAATGGAATTTGCATGTTCTTCCTGTGTCTGTGAGGGAGCTTGCTCCAGATGCTACCGTTTCTTCCATGCTCCCAAAATGCATACTGCGTGATTGGCCAGGCTAAATTGGTGTGTGTGTGTGTGTGGTAGCTTAAGTTGGTGGTTCACATTAAATGGAGAATGACCAAAAAGTATAAATAGTGGTATAAGTAATGCTTATAGCAGTGTTATAGAGACTCCCATTATAAATAAACTAATGATGTCCTTCTATTCATATGTTGCAGTATTCATAACATGAGGGAATCCGACGGTGGCTGAGTCTTATATCTGGCCAGTGTACAAAAGTCTAATACTACTGTAGGGTACATGTGATGTCACACACAGTACTGGTCCTACAGTAGTTATAAAATGACCTCTGGTATAAAGCAGACATCAGCAAGTACCAAGCCTCAGTACTTTTCTACCGCCAGTCAGACTTTCTTCTCTGGTTATTGTTTGTCAGAGAAGTTGTGGATTCAGATCAGATAAGTGCCTCATTGCTTTTTTTTCTTATTGCTTTGTTTGGTGCTGTTGTCTTTGAAGTTACATATCAGCTAGGAAGGGTAAGTGTCAGTGTAGAAGGCAGATTCCACATAAAGAGCTCCTGTCATAGCCTTTTGCAGACTAAGGGGTATCCAAATTTTCCCGTACCTGGACAGTCTTCTTCTCCGGGCTCATTCTCCAAACGCCCTTCAAGAGAATCTGCTCTTCACTGTGTCTCTGCTGGAGGGTCTAGGATTCACTATCAACTACCAAAAATCTACCCTGGTTCCTTCACAAGACCACTTCTTTCTAGGATGCAGAATCCAGACAGAGAGGATGTAGGCTTTCTTACCCACTGAAAAAGGTTCTGTCTCTCACTACCTACTTCCAGGCCCTCTTGCCTCCTCCATCCCTGAATGCCAGGGAGTTTCTCCACCTCTTGGGCTTCATGGCATCCACTGTTCCCATGCTACCACTAGTCAAGATAGTCAAGATGCACATGAGGAAATTCCAGTGGTACCTCAGGTCAGTTTGAGTGCAACACTGCCATCCACTGGAATTTGTGATACCCCTTCTCCCCTGCTTGAAAAATGAACTATACTGGTAGATTCAGCAGGTTACCTTGAATCCAGGCTTACCCTTACAGCCACCCCATCCCACTCGGAGCTGTACACAGACCCTTCAGACTTTGGGTGGGGAGTGATCCTGGCTTCTTGGAAGGTAAAAGACATGCGGTCCTCCTCCCAAACGAGGGAACACATAAATATAAAAGAGATGAGAGCTCTTTTTCACTCTACAAAATCTTCAAATCTTTTCTTCTTCCAGGCCTCCTGAAGTGGTTCACAGACACCACCACAATCCTTTGCTATGTCAACAAGCAGCTGGGGGGGGAGGCAAGTCTTACCTCCTGTGCAGGCTGGCTGTTCAAGATTGGGAGTTAACCTCTTAGAGTCAACTCACCCTCCAAGCTGTTTGTTCCTTCCACTCAAAATGTTGTGGCAGATACATTGAGCAGGTCCATGATTCAATCCCACGAATGGATGTTGCACAGAGATGTATTTCTGGACATTGTCCATCAGTGGAGTAAACCTTATGTAGATTTCTTTGCCTCCCTCATGAGCAGACAGCTTCCAAAGTTTTGTGCCAGAGTTGCCAATCTTCTGGCATGGAAGGTGGACACCCTGTCTTTTTCTTGGAAGAGGATGTTTCTCTATGCACCCCCCCCCCCTTCCCACTTCTTCAGAAGGTTGTGTTGAAGATTCAACAGGAGCAACCAGAAATCTTATTGGTGACTCCCTTTTGCCCAAGACAGCATTGTTTCGCCCTTCTTCTGCATTTAGCCAAGGGCAGTCATCACAAGTTGCCCTCACAGGACAAGGGATCTTTAATATACCCAAAGATGTCAACCCTGCAACTGGCCATGTGGGTGATAGGGTTATGATTCCTTTCGGACACCTTTTTTCTGAGGACGTGCTGCAAGTTCTGCAGGAGGCCAGAATACCCAATACTAGGAAATCCTATTTTTCCAAGTGGAAAAGGTTTTCCATCTGGTGTCTTTTTAAGGGCCTGCAACCACTGCTGGTGGATGTTCAGTGGTTCTGTCTTACCTGTGTGAATTGTTGAAGAATGTATTGTAATACTCTTCAGCAGAAGCTCATCTTTCCACTATCTCAGCATGTCTGCCTTTGACTCCTCCCTTGGCCTCAAGGCTGGAAGATAATTTTTTCCTGAAAGGCATCCTACGTATTAGACGACCAAGGAAACCAGTTCCTCCTCCCTGGGATTTAAACAACGATATGCCCTAACCCCTCTTTTATGCCCACCTGGTGACTGAGTTGTCACTCAGTCAGTCCATTCATCTTCCCACCTTTTTCCCATCTCTGCACTCCTCTAGTGAGAGGGTTTTACACACCTTGGATTTCCATAGATAACTCAGATTTTATTTGGACAAAACCAAGTCTATTAGGAAATCTGATAGTCTTTTTATTTCCTGTCATCCTTGTGCCCTGGGCAGACCTGTTTCCAAGCAACTGTTTACACTTGAATTTCCAAAACCTTTTCCTTTTGCTATGCATCCTATGGAAAAATGTTTGCTTCCCCAGTTAGGGCACATTCCACCAAAGCTGTGTCCTCTTCTTGTGCCTTTTTCAAAGATCTAGACACCTGCTCTATATTAGAAGCAGCTACATGGTCCTCTGTACACACCTTCAAAAAACACTATAAGTTGGATGGCATTTCCAGGTCTAGAGCTGGTTTTACAAGGGATATTCTGCAGGGGTTTGTAGAGACTGCTACTGGCCCTCTGCCCAACTCTTCTGCATGAGCTTTGGTATTCTCCCTCATGTTATGAATACTGCAACATATGAATAGAAGGGCATAGAATAGTTGTGTAAAATGTTACCATAACCATAGATGTCCATCTCTTCTGTATGTTGCAGTATTCTTTTCCCTCTGCCTTCCCTCTGATATTTGCTTGTATGCTGGTTATATGTTTCCTCACCTTTGATCAGGCTAATGCTTTTCCTGCGGCATTCAGTTCTCAGGATTGGTATGTGCTGACATCCGCTTTATATCCAATGTCATTTTATGACCAATTTAGGACCAGTACTAAGTGCGACGTCACATGTAGCCAACAGTAGTGTTAGACTTTTATATACTGGCCAGACGTATGAGTTGTTTGCTGTTAGACTCCCTCATGTAATGAATACTGCAACATATAGAAGAGAAGGACATGTATGATTATGGTAAGATTTTACACAGCTATTCCTTTAAGTGTACTAAGTGCTCTGTTAATTTGTACTCATCAGTTTAAGAACAGACAGAAACCTGTTTGTATTAGTAAGAGCAGTTTTGTTTAATGAGCTGTTGGATGTAGTATGAAATGAGGGCTTTGGAAAAAACTCATTCAGGCAGTATTTGCCCTTTGTGGAAAAGGACTGGATGTTCAGAACAGCAGCGCTGGAGAAAAAAGCTGGAAATTTGTTTTGCCAGTGAAAACAGAGAAAGCGAGAGAGGGATTCCAGTAGAGACCGTTTCCCTGCTGCATAAGACAGTTATACCACAAGGCTGCATTTTGCTGGGAAGAACATGCCTTATTGTAATTTATTTTCATTTGTATATATTGTCTGTGCCATTTTTATAAAAGCTGGTGGTCTTAGCTCATTTAATTTTCTGCACTGGTGGATTGAGTTGGACGTTCTGGTACAAGTCATTAATGCCAAAGTACTGCAACTTCTCTCATTGAATATTTAATATGATAGCGTTTCATCAGCCAGGGTTAAGATTGGGGCTGTAGCAACTGAGTTATTGATGGGAACTAGGCAGGGCTGTCCCCATCCATATTCCAGAAACTTAGGTCAGGTCCTATGGCTGGTTAGAACTTGTTCAGGGAAACTTATAAATTATGTTCTGCAAAAGATCTGCTTTTATGTCTTGCAGATCCAAAAACTGACTCCTTCAGAGTGTTTCATGTGCTGTCAAAATCTGATAAACTTTCAAGGTACAAGAGTAGTATTTCAAAAACGAGCAGTAAAGATACATTATTTTTCGTTTTGGTAGAACTAGTCCAACACTTTACTCTTCTGGAAAGAAATAACTTGGTGACTTGTCTTGGAGTTATACTTGCAAGTTCCTTTAATAGCTCTATATAGTTGAACAACCATGTGTTGTTGTATCTTTCGGCTTTTCCCGGTTAGGGGTTGTCACAGCGGAACTCCTGTCCGCTAATAATTGGCAGTAGATTTTACGTACCGAGTTGCCAGCTCTGACGCACAGCCTTCAACGAAGGTACGCCCATTCACGCATGTCTCCACACAGAAGACGCTTTAGCTGAGAATTGAACAGGACAACATCTTACTGTGAGGCGACAATGCTACCGCAGCACCACCACCGCAGTTGACTGAACAACCATGTGTTATGTATGAAAATAAAAAGCTTACTTCAGCAGTGGAAACTCCTTTGCCTAGATATAACCTAAAGGGTTTTACAGTAACCTGGTTCATTCTTCCATTGGAGTTGTATCAAATTTAGGGAATCCCTGCTTCTCTCCATAATAAATGGTTAAAAAACTTAAGGAGTCAGATTTGAAACTTTTTGTCTCTGCAGGGCATAAACACAGAATATCAGAGAGCAGACTTTTTCTGCCAACAGTTATGGGAGGTCTGAATTTACTTGGAGGCATATACTTGTACATTGCATTGTAATTTGCTTTTGAGACCTACTCATAAAAACATATAGATTGTGCTTGGAAGGTGATAGCATTATCTGTACTTGGAGAATATAAAAGCATTTATCAGTGCATGAAACTGGATCACTTGGGTAACAGAGTCCTCCTCCATGATTTTTCCATTGTGTTCATAGGTTCATGCCAGGCTAATGACCACCAGAGTCTTTGCAAGCCTAGCTGTGCCACCCAACCTAGTTTTGTCCACGAGTTCCTTGAATGCCTGTCGGTGGGGTATGTTAATAAAGAGGTAGCTAAGGGTTATGTGTGTGTGTGTGTGTGTGTGTGTGGGGGGGGGGGGTTATGTTAGTTGGACATTAATTTACTTACTGTCGACCTCTGTCCGTCAAAGACATGGGTGCCAGGTTGAGGCTGAATTTGAGATTTCCCATCCAGTGGTCAAAATTTCTTTTGAGCAGTGTCAGGGATGAACTCTGTGTCACATAGATGGAAGCTTATTCCATAGCACGGAGATCCTTTGAGACACTTGTTGTTCCCTCCAGCAGGTTCTATTTATGTTGCAGATAAAGTTCAAGTCCCTGGATCAAGTGTTTCTGGTGCTGTTTGTCTTGCACATTGAAAGCAGACTTGGCATGGACAACAATAAACTTCACTTCCATTGAAGCTCATATTCATTGAAAGTGCATTGAAACACGCATTCACTGAAAATGCATCCGACAACTGCCAGATTAAGTGTACTTTGGTCCCTGGGTTGTTTTCAAATCATAGACCTTGCAAATACGTTTTTAGAAGCATGCACAGATGCATTCCTGATTTAATGTATTTCTTGTAAAATACAGCATCTTTTGTTAGAGTACATTTTAAATTTATAGTTTTGAACATTTTTTTTCTGGTAAGCAGTAAAACAAAATGTATGAATCAATAAATGACAAAAGCACCCATTCAAAACTTTTCAACCATCTGATAGTTGGGGTAGAGGATTAAGGATCTTTTCTCCTGTAGCCAAGGTATGGGGTTTGAGTCTGCACAAGTTAATTATCTAAGCTGCCATCTCTAATTAGGGCATTTCATACACACTAAAAGCACAAAAGGGTTTGCACTTCACATTAATGTTTCTTTCACTATACTGTATCTGTATCATTTTATTATTACACTGTATTTTTCTTTTAACAGAATAAATGCCATTCAGTTCCAGTGACATACACAGTTAACTGAACAGAAGCAAGGTGTGTAATTTTCATTTCTATAATATAAAAACTGCATTATTTTCACAATCACGCTGTGATCCGCCTGTATCTCTCACATCAGAAGCTTTGAACAGGTGCTTACTGATAAAGATACATTTCTCTAGACACAGAGGTCTAGTTATTTTGCAAGGGACAGCAGAAAAGAAGAGGAAAGAATTATTTCATTTTTTTTCTTTGATCACAAGGATTTTGGTTCATGCTGTTGTAAGCATATTTAATTTCAAAGTCAAGCTAAACATATAAAGGTTTTGTATTCCAACAGCCCTCCACAATCCATCTATATCCAGCTTGGGATCGCAGGTATTGCTGATTAATAAGGTCCATATAAAAGAACAGTATTTGTTAAAAAATAAGTGTATAGACTTTCCTAGATTTCTTTTCAGGCCCCAAGTCGAATAGAAATATGATAGTGAAGTCTCAGTGATTAAATAAAAGTAGTAAAGAAGGTCTGCATTTTATTCCTCATATTTGCAGTTGTTTGGAAATGAACATCAAGTGCGTATTGTATTAATCTTCTTAGAGTTTCTCTGTAATCTATATTCGATCTTCTGACAGGGAGTCGTGACACACACACACACCTTGGAGCTTTTACCTGCATAATGCTACCGAAAATCCTAAAGCTGCTCCAGTGTGTTTAATCAAAGAGGCTGCTGTGTGACATGCACACCTCTTCTGGTGCTTGAGAGATAGTTGAGTGTAGTACAGAGAAAAAGAGAGACTGAGGCAGAAGGGTTAAAGTGGGGATAGCCGAGGCTAAAGTGACAGTAGAAGGAGTAGATCTGAAAGGAAAATGTGGAGTGGGCTAGTTATACAGCGGGAGAGAGTAAGAATTCTGAGAAAGGTTAGGTTGTCTGGTAGACTATGGGGGTGCAGGTGCATATCCATTGTGAGGATGCAGTTTAAGGGATTTTTTAAAATTGGTATGATTGCTGATAGCTCTGAGAGAGGCAGGGAGGTTGTTCCATACTTTGGAGACAACATAAGAGTATAGCACTTGTCCGGCTGAGAGCTTAGGTATATCAATATTCAACAGCATTTTATTTCAGATCTTTGGACTCGTTTTGGTTGGTATGCACTCAGAATGTGGGTGAGGGCTGGGTAGGCTGTTGGATTGTAGATAAGTTTATGGACAGTAATTATTTGCACATAAGTGAGTTGATGAGGGAGCTCCAGACAATTTAGTTGGTGTAGTGAGGAGCAGTGGTGGGTGGAGTATTTTGCATTTGTGGCAAATTTAGCAATTTTGTTATAGCATGAGTTAAGTTTTAGTTTTAGGGAGGACTGGATGTTGGTGAGGATGGGAGTTCCATATAAAAGAGTTGGAAGTAGGAAAGATAAGGCAAGGGACTTTTTTTGCTGAGTTACAGAGGAAATAGTTGTGCCTGTAAAGGGCTCCCAGTTTTTTTGATGTTACTGTGGATATGGAGGTTAAGTTATCATCAGTGATGACACCGAGTAATTTGGTACTAGGAATGACATCTATATTAGTACTATTTTGTGACTGGATAAAGAGTTTAGATTTGTCAATTTGACTGGATTTTTTGGGGGGCAAATATTAGGAGTTTAGTTTTATTTGGATTAAGCGCAAGATGGTTTTGTGACACCCAGGATTCATTTATGGTGAATGCTTTTTGGGTAAGTTGTTGTAGTACAGAGGCAGATTTAGAGGAGCAAATTATTGTTGAGTCATCAATGTATTGGATGATGATACTGTGGGTGAGAGAATTGTGGAAGTCATTAATGAATATACTGAAATGAAGGGAACCCAGTATAGAAGCCTGGGGTTCTCCAGTGTTGGTATTGATAAAGGAGGAGGGGGAGTGCTGCCAGATACATGATTGTTGCCTGTTACTGAGATAGTTTTGGAACCATTGCAGGGTGGGTGGAGAGATGATGAGGCTGGAGAGTTTAGTGAGTAGGAGGGTATGGGAGATTGTATCGAATACTTTTGACAGATCAAGAAACCGTGCAGAGACTATAGATCCTTCATCCCGAGCTCTGTTGACTGGTCTAGGAAAGAAATGAGGGCTGTGTAGGTGTCTAAAGCCATGTTGAGTGGAGGAAAGTAGATTATGTTTAGTTTGATGGTTGAGGAGCTGAATGTGAATGCACTTTTCAAGTATTTTAGATATTGAGGTGCAGGCCCATCTTGAGACTGTGCCTCTTCATGCTTGGTAGTAAATGTCCCTGATCATTTTCACTCTCCGCCAAGATTGTTGTGCCATCAGCATAATGAGCATTGTTGATGATTCTGCCACCAGTTTTCACTCTACACTTGTTTTCATACAGCCCCGATTCTCTAATGATTTGCTTTGCATGCAAATTAAACAGATGAGGAGAAAGGAGACATCCTTGGTGCACACCTTTGCTGACTTTAAATCATTCTGTTTGCTTTTTGATAGCAGTAGAGATTGTGCATGAGAATGATTAGGTGCTCTGGCACTGCCATCCTTTTCAAAGCTGACCACAAGGCTTCATTATCTACATGATCAAAAGCATTTTTATAATCAGTAAAACAGATATATATATATATATATATATATATATATATGATATTATTTGGCTTTTTCTTGGCTCCATTTTATAATTACGATGATATCTTGTGTTCCTCTTTAATAGGATTATAGAAAGTTACTAGGCTATTGGCCCTGAGACCCTTATAAGCCTAGCCAGGCGTTTAGCCCATGTTTAGACAAGTCAGCACCAAAGCCCCTGTCCAGCAGGGACACAGGTGGAATCCCAGCGGTGTAGTTTTTGTTTCCCATCCAGTTATCCATTTTGCACTTAAAAAGGGATAATGAGGTACTCTGCTTGATATGGAGAGAGTCCACAGATGGGGGAGTCTCTGAGACACAAATCTGTCCTGCCAACAAGTCCTGTTGACGTCACAGACCAGGTTGAGGTCGCATGTGCGGGTTACTCGAGTTGAGCTTGACTTGCTTCCTTTCAGAATCCAGCTTGCACATCTGGGAGTTCCTGCTCCAGATAAGGTTGCAGTGTAGTGTCCATTGTAAGAATTTAGTAAAATTTTGCTAGCATGTAAGATGATGGTGATTGTACGGTAATCACAACAGTCATTAGGATCGCCTTTCTTCAATGTTAGGAGAAATATGGAGTTTTTCCTATCTTTTGGCCATGTTAACGACTTCCATATTTGTTGGCATAGTGTTTAACAGATCAATAGCTTCATTTGAACACTTCAGTATTTCTATTGGAATTCTGTCAGAACAGGAGGCTTTGTTTTAGGTAACATTTTTAGTGCTGCCTCAACCTCCTCTTTCATCACCATGGTTCCTGTTCTAGGAGAAGAGTCAGACACAGGTCTGTGGTTAACGATCGAACAGAATGTTTCTGGAATGGCCATTCATCGTACATGGAGCAGCGGAAGACTCCTTTATTGAAAGGCCAAATGATCATAAAAAATTACATTGAACATTCGGGTCTATATCAAAAGACCGAATGCAAAACTTATCGAACAGCAAAACAGCAAAAAGACCAGACCTCAAAGTGCTGTTTGCCAAATCGCTGTACAGTGAAGATTGGAATATTTGCCCTTTCCTCACTGTAGTGTAATGTCAGAGTTGGTATACATATTTAGCGGGGGATGTGGGGGTGCAGCTCCCCACAATAACAAGTTTGAGGTCTGGTCTTTTCGTTGTTTTGCCATTCAATATTTTTTCCATTCGGTCTCCTGATATAGACCCGGACATTCATAGGTTTGGTACTAGGCTATCGACCCAAGGGCCTATACAAGCCTAGCCATAACAATTCCCTGGAAATTTCTTCCCACAATATTTACTTCCCTGGACCCCTGTTTAGCTGAGCGACTGACGTGATCCCTGGGCTGAATTTCCTATCTCCCGTCCAATTGTCAAGGTTCCTTTTGAAGAGGGCCAAGGAGGCACTCTGCTTGACATGTATGGGCAGTCTATTTCAAAGTATGGGGAGTCTCTGGGTCAGGAACCTATCCCTCCAGCATGTTTTGTTCATTGTGATGACAAGGTTTAGATCCCTGGAGCGTGTGGCTCTGAGGGATTGGGATTTCTTTTAGTGGAGCATGTCCAACAGCTCTGGGTTTGACATGGGCTTGTATGTTAAGCAGAGATTGCCTCTGAGTAGATGATATGCCACAGAGTATAGCCGGAGTTTTTCTAGAAGGTCAGCATACATCTGCTTTAGGCCTGTGATTCTTTTAGTGAGGTATTTCTGCAGCTTTTCCAGCTATTGCAGATGTCTTGTGAGGTATATACCAAACGGGACATTGTGCTCTATAATGGGTCTAATGAGGAATGAGTACAGTGGGACAGTGACCTCCTTTTTTCTGGATGAAAAGCCCTGGGTGATGAGGTGTGCCACATAGAAGGATTTGCTGACTGTTGTGGCGATGTGGTTCTAGGTGAGACCACTGTCCACCTGTGTCCGTAAGTCTTTCATCACACTTTCGGTGTTTAGTGTACTGCCACCGATGTGGTAAATCATGGGTACATGTTTTTTCCCAAAGGGGATAACTATACATTCCTTGGCATTAAGCTTGAGCCCATAGCTCTGGCACCAAACCTATGTTTCTGTAAGGCCCTTTTGTAGAACATCCCCATCATTTGGGGATTCAGTAATGACTCCCAGTTTGCAGTCATCTGCGAACTTTGTTATAGGTTCTTAGGTTCCTACTAGGCTATCGGCCCTAGGGCCTGTACAAGCCTAGCCATAACAATTCCCTGGCTATTTCTTCCCACACTGTTTACTTCCCTGGACCCCTGTTAGCCAGAGTCCCTTAGTGTTGGCCTGTACGTCAGAGAAGTAGATGCCAAACAAGAGCGGTCCCAAGACTGAACCCTGAGGTGCTCCACTTGTCACTTGTCTGGAGCTGGATTTGGAGTCGGCTGCTTTTACAGTCTGGGTTATGTCAGTAAGCCAGTTGGCAACCCATCTAGTAGGGATTTATGCCCAGCTTAGTAAGTTTATCTATGATTCCAGAGTGGGGGATGGTGTCTTGGTGAGGTCCAGATAGGCTGTGTGGATTGCCCTTACCCTCGTCCACTGCTCTTCAGACTGATTTGAAAAAGTCAATCAGGTTCAGGAGACAAGATTGGCCCTTCATGAACCCAAACTGTGTGGGGTCCAGTGTTTGAAGGTTGCCAATGTCTTTGTTTATAAGTTCCATGATAATGCGTTCCATGCCTTTGCAGATCAGGCTTGTCAGACTGATGGGACGCTAGTTCCCAGGATCCAAGGTGGATCCCCCTTGCGGAGTGGGATAACTGTAGCTGTGCGCCACTCAGTGGGCACGAAGCCTGAGGTGAGGCTATGATGAAACATGACACTTAGTGAGGTGCCAGTTCATTTTATAGTTTATGTAGTACACAGTCCGGGATGTTATCTGGTCCCATGGATGCTGTATTTTTAGCTTTGGGGAGTGTGGTTTCTACCTGAGTGGCCATGATTACCGGAATTAGGCAATCTTTGGGTATTGAGATGGGTCCTTTAGGTGGTGAGAGGGGGGTTGAGTTGGCACTAAATCGATCAGCCAGGTTATTGGCAATATCCTTGTGGTCAGTATATTTAATGCCATTCTGTTGTAGCTCAGAGCAGATCTGAGCATTGCCATTTAGATTCTTGACGTTAACTATTGAATGCCTTCTGGTTGTCTTTGGAATCTTTGGCAATTTTGTTTTCATAACTAGCTTTGGAGGATTTTATGAGGGATCTCAGCTTCTTACTGAGGCTGGTAAGAGAGTTTTTTGCATCCTGGGATTTTCCTCTTTTCTGCAACACTTTCTTCCTTCTGTTGTATAGTTTGTTTATGGCAGGGGACCACCAGATTGGCTTCCTTTTTTTGGAGGAGAGCGTCTTGGTTCTTTTTGGGATGACATGATTCATGCACAAGTGGATTTGCTCATACAGTGCCTTAGTGTAAGATTCGGCTGTTGAACTTTCATCTCCCGTCTGCATGGGTGTCATGAAGTTTGTCACTTCTGACTTGAGTAGCATGAAGTTGGCTTTGGAGAAGTTTTTTTACGGAGGTTTCCTTACTGGGGGGGGGGTGGGATGTGGATATAAAAGGGTGATTTGCTTATGGTCAGACCTGATCAATGAGGGGGTGACCACTAGTGTGGAGCATCTATCTTCCATGTTGGTAATGACCTGGCCTAGGATATTGGAGCCCCTGGTGGGACAATGGATTAGTTGATCCAGGGTGTTGGAATATATGAATTCCAGGAACCATTGGGAAAAGCTGTTAGTACCTGAGGAGTTTTCCCAATTAATGGCAGGGTAGTTGAAATCACCCAGTATTAGGGTGTTTGGTTGTATCTTAATATTTTCCCCTATGTTTGGAAAGGTGTAGTGAGAATCTTGGGGCATGGTGGGGGATCTGTAGCAAGCTACAGTTTGGATTGCAGTCTTACCTAGTGTTAGTTGCACCTGGAGAATTTCATATGCATTGTGTTGTGCAACTAGCCTGGAGGTGTGAATATCCTTGGTGAATATGGACACTCCTCCAGCTTTAGTGTTTTGGTCTTGGTTTGGTGGCCGAAAAGTGTGGCAAGAGTTGTAGCCTGGTATTGCAGGGGTGCTCTATGGAGCCTTGAACCAGGTCTCTCTTACTGCACAGATATCGATGTTCTCCATTTTTAGAGTGCCTCGAGAGAGTGCATTTTGAGGTTTAAACTTCTAGTATTGAGTAGCATTACCTTCAGATTTTGCATGCTTGTATCTGTTACGGTGGTGGTTTTGTCCTTTAAACTTTTCCTAAAAGTGACAGAGTCGTATTTGTACTTGTTGTGGAGTGACTTGAGTGCATGCATTATGTGGCATATCCTGGCACCCGACAGGCAGCTGACTGTAATTTTCTCCTTGTTCAGCCTGGTGAGTGGGACATCAGTGTGCCTGACTACAGAGTCACCTATGACTAAAGTGTTGGGTACGTTGTCTTGCCTTAGGGGCTGCTGTTGGGTGGCACACTGGTGTTGTGAGCCATGTGTTACTTTGGTTGTGACTGGTGTTTGCGTTTCAGCTTCGGAGGTCCTTGTTGCTTGGGCAGGTTAATGTTAAGGGCCTCCGCATATGTGGGTTTAATGTAGGCCAACAAAAAGGGAACTGAATGTACCTACTTACTGGTAACAGAGAGTAAGGAAACCTGCCCTATCCGCACTGTAGTGTGATCTCAGAGTTGGTATATATAATTAGCAGGGGGTGTAGGTTGTGCAACCCTCTACATAAGGAGGGTCCTATTCACCAAATGTCTGAAGAAGCACTTATTGTGTGAAAGAGCTAATCTTTTCTTTTAAGGCCTTCATTGTATATTTTTATTTATTGGATTAAAGTACATGTTTTTAGCCATGGTGGTCACTTTGATTCTTATTTTGTTGGTTTTATTTGTGCAAGATCAACCTTTGTCTACTTGTGGTATTTTTATGATTACAGTAAGAAAGCAGGTTGCATGTTTTCTTAGAATGGGACAGAAACCAAGAACTGGCTGGCAAGTTATAACATTACCAGTGTTAAAGGAAGTTGAGGAGTACCTGTTTTTGAATTTTACATGATGGCAGTCGCACAAAAAATGTTTCTTCACTGGTTAATTCTAGAGTGTGAGACTTTGTGGAAAATTATTTGCCTGGAGAACTGGATGGCTTGCAGGGATTAGTCTTGAAGCTGGAACAAAAGAGGGAGAGACCCAGTTAAGGTCAGAAACAGTAACAACAGTGGAGTTATTAAGTGTATTGTTATGGACAAAAAAGAAACCAAAACACTAAGGTGAATGAAAGAAGTGCTACCAGTACTTATGTCTAAATATTGGGGATGGAGAGAAGAGTAAGGAATTGCTCCAGTATGATTTGTTGTGAACAGCATTTAGATGGTTGGAAGCCATTGACTTGGGTATGAAGGGTCTCCAGTAAAGATTGGTATGGTCAGTTATTGATGATCTCTAAAAAGCTTAAGTTGTTTTCTGTGAAGAAGTGACTTTTGTGGATATTCTGGTTTGTAGAGACAAGAGGATGAATGTCAGGGTTTAAAAGGTATGGTTAGGAGCTTGTATAAAATACTAATGGGTCTAGATCCCTGACCCTAACAAATTTAAAATGGCATGCAAAAGTAATCTAGTTTTCCTGATTACTGAGAAACAAAGGTTTGAAATAATGTTAATTCCAAGGTTCACTAGTAGGTATAGAAACTTTGTTTTGTTTTATATGACAGTGCATGTTGAAGTATTTCTATCCACCCTGTCTTGCATCTTGGATCTTTTCCATGGCTTCTGCTTATTATTGGAGATGCAGAGAGAGCAGTTGGAAGACTGGGAGTATATATTTTGGGAATCCTGGGAACTTAACACTTTTCAAGATAGAGTTGCAAGAGGTCTGTGATAGGTTATGGCCAGAACAGATTGCTGTAACTCCCTCACTTTATTTGACTTCTTCAGCACCAAATCTGTTGACGAGTGCACTATTTTATTTGGTTGTGGGCACCAACATCACCTGCAGTATAAATAAGGGAATAAATTATAAAAAGTGAAAAGTATAATGCCTTAACAAAATAATGTGCCAAATTTCATCATAAACCATACAATGTACATCTATTATCAATGGTTACAAGTTATTTATAAAAACGTACTTTCAGCCTGTTGTACAAAACCATATACAAAATAAGTAAATCCAATGACAACATAAAATAAATTAATAAATCCAATCTGACTACCATGCAGTGGTCAGATTAAAACATTGCTACTTCCAAGACTGAATATGCAATGTCAGGATGATACATACATACGTACTCAATATTTCTTATTAAATGACATTCATTGACCAATGATAATATAAACCAGTAGATGTCCTTCTATTCAATGTTGCAGTATTCTTTACATGTAAGTTGTATTCCGCCCATCGACTGGATGTCTGGCCTGTATACAAAAGCTTAAAGCCACTGCCTGTACTTGGGACGTCGCATGAAGGCACAAACAATGTCAGAATTACTAACACCTTTTGGGGGCAGGTCATTTTACAAATCCACCCTTGGTCAGTTCCCAGTACCATTCTGGAGCTGTGGCATTTACAAGAGCTTGTATAGTACAATATAGTACAACATCCAAAAACATTAAGGCTATTTTGTGAAAAAATTGGAGTATTTTCGGGACCAACCAGGATATCTATCAAATTTTGGGTGATCAGCCTTTTTTTTATCAATAAAGTGGGAATGAACCTTAAGAAATTGGTAGAGAAACTTAAAAATTTTAATGTAAATGAGAACATTAAAGGGACTACAAGTTGTGGCTGTTGTTCACAGTGTAGTTTTATTTTCAGGGGAGCTGTTACTACATTGAGTGACAGACTAAGGACTAATATTTCCTTCAGGAATGGTAACTGTAGAACACAGAGGTTAGTGTATTTGGCAATGTGTGATATCTGTCCAGCATATTACGTCGGAAAGACTGAAAGATCTTTTAAGCGTAGTATCTATGAACATTTATATGAATTAAAAAAACAAGAAAGAAACTAATGCATTGTACAGGCACTCCCGAAGGTGTTTAAATTTCCAAGGTTTTAAGTTTGTTATACTAGACACAGTTGACATTGAACCTAGGGGGTGGAGACTGGAAGAATCAGCTCAGCAAAAAGGAACTTATTTGGCAAGTAAGACTTGCTGCTAACTTCTCCCAGGATTAAATGACAGTGTTTCCATAGTACCAGCAGTTAAGGACAGAATTCAAATTAAGGAAAGGGCTTTTTAGATTAATTAGGGACTATATAATTAATGTTTGTCTTCTGTCTACTAAAACAAAGTAGAATGTTAAATTCATTACTTAAATGTTTTTATACACAAAAAATTTATTTATATACACACATACATTTTTTTATTTTATTCATGTATTTTGAATACCAAAATCTTTTTAAAACAATATTTTTATGTACAATGTTTTAACAAAGGCTGTGGATACATACACTTGTACATATTTGAGAATGTGTTTTTAAGAGAGTTGTATTGCTTAATTGACTTATTTAATTAAAATTACTATTTATGTGCTAATTTACAGGATATATATATATATATATATATATATATATATATATATATATATAGGCATCTTAATTATGAGACATAGTCTTGTTCTGATGAAGTCATTGTCTATGATGAAAGCGCTTAACTGATGGATTTTGCTGATGTTTGGTTTTAAAAAGTGGAGTTTTCGTTGATGGCTATCGGGTGCATTATTTTTGGATTTAATATATTGCTTCTGCCTTTTGTTTAAATTAGTGGCATCCAGGAAGTCCAAGTGTAGGTGTGGAAGGTAATTCCACATAAAGATAGTCACAAGCTTTGCTTTTTTTGTTTAATGCCTAATCACGACCACCGAGCCTGCTGTATTTGTTAGGCCTTTTTTCCTAAAACATTGTGCAGTTATCTGTCATCCTTGAATATTTAGAAAACCAAAGACTCAAACTTCTGGCTAGGGACACTATGGAAGGTTCCATGAGTGCGTCTTAGCCATCTGTAAAGAGGAAGGTTAGCAAGGCCAGGCCCAAATCCTCTTTAGTTGCACCTACTCCATCTGACATAGCCCTTGAGGTTGATGAAAACCTGGCAGAGCGACTGGAGATAGGGTGTACTCCCTTGGTGGGTACCGGTGTGGAAGCCGTCAGGAGTATGGATCCTAGCACATCCGAGGCTATGCAGACATCCAGTTTGGATGACTTGGGGGAACCATGGCTCGTTACTGAAGAAGACACTGGGACTGTTTCAGGTTCTTTGACTAGGGAGGGGTCGGAGTTAAGACCTATGTCCACCATTTCTCCCCAACGGGACAAACATATTTAAGAAAAAAAAGAAAACTAGACTTTTCCCGCTCCTTCTACCCCTATGTCGGATTGGGATGTTTTCTCACAGGGTCTCATTAAGGCTCTGTGCCTCCAGTTCCGGCTTCTGCTGTAGCCTGCCCAGCCTTCTCCTCCTCTCCAGTGCTACAATCTGGGTCTCGGGCCTTCTTCAAGGCAGCCCGTGGAACTTCATATTCATAACACTAATTCTGAAGAGTCTTCCTGAGTTGAAGAATCCATAGCATACTCCACCCAGATCCCTTCTCCACTGGAATATGCTTCCCCAGAGGAAGAGTCTAAGGGGTGGGGGACTCTCATATTGAACAGCTTTCCTTTGAGGAAACTATTAATAAAATGAGGAAATTCTTTAAGTGGGATTCTTCTCAAATCTCAGAAGAACAAAAGAGATATGAGCTATTCCAGTTGGACACTGCTGCAGCAGTCCTGCCAGCCTTCTTAGATACCTTTAAGGCAGTATCTAAGACCCCTGACTCACAGGCCCCTGCCCCTAAAAGAACTGATCCCCTCTGTAAGGTCCCTGAGGATTGCAACTTTCTTTTTAAAATGCCCGTCAGCTAACCCAGATGTTGTTTTCTTTACTTCAGACAAATCTTCACGGCTACCTCCCTCTACCAAACTGCTCCTTCTGATAAGGAAAGCAAAATTTTGGAAAGATTGGGTAAGAAGGGTCTATACCTCTTCCACCTTGACTATCAGGGCTTTAAATTATCAGACACATGTGTAGGTATGCTTTAGCCTTGCTCTCTTAGGCTACTAAGGCTGTTTTCCCATTGCGTGACTCAGAGGCGAAATCATTGGCTCTCTCACTTTTATCAGCCTCCTCCCAGGTAGCTAAACACGCAATCCAATGTAGTTTTGATGCAGTTGAGGTGTCTTCCAGAGCAGTACCTTCTGCATCTGTTCCCAGAAGGCATTCCTGGTTACGTCTCCAGGCACTCCCTGATGACAAAAAGGCAGAATTGCTTGATGCTCCTCTGGATAATTCCTCCCTCTTTGGCAGAATTATTTAAATCACTGCAGGAAAAAGGTAACGATCTTCAGGACTTGAAACGCTTTCTTCTTTCTCCAGTTCCAAAATTTCATAGGAACTTTCCTGCCAAAGCTCCTTTTGTCAGGATACCTGCTCTTTGCTCCATTTCTGCTCCTTCAGGAACTAGACCTCGTAAGTCTTCTAGGAGACACCCACAGACTAAGCCTGTTACTTCTGCTGCAGTTGTCCCTTCTCAGCAGCCCTTTTAGCTCAAAGTCTTCTGTTATGCTCTGCCCCCTCTTCTGAATCATGGCCCCCTTGTCTCTTCTATTCTCCTCTCTCTTTCCTTTTCTGCTTGGATGGAAATCACTCAAGACTCCTGGGTGATTTCAGTTATCCAAAGTGGTTACTTTATGACTTGGGAGACTCTCCCTCCTTTTCAGGGAATACCTCAACCCCCCAGTCAGCTACATCTGTTGCCATCGATTCTTGCTCAACTTTTCCATCAGTGTACCATTCAGTCTCTCCCTCCAGGCCAACTGGGGAGAGGATTCTACTCCAGGATGTTTCTAGTTCCAAGGAAAGATGGTCCTTGGAGGCCTATATTAAATTTTTCCTATTAAACACCTTCCTGGTAGTGTCTTCTTTCAGAATGCTATCCCTGTCTGCTCTCCTTCCCCTGATCCCTCCTCAAGCCTTCTTAGCTTCTCTGAACTCAAGAATGCATACCTGCATATCCCTACTCATCCTCACTTCAGGAAGTTCTTGCATTTCTCGGTGGGTTCTTTAAAGGTCTAGATTTTCATTCCATCCTGGAAGGTGCCACCTGGTCATCTGTTTTATACCTTTACGAAACATTGCAAATTGGACACTGTTTCTAGGTCCAGGGTAGGTTTTGCCAAGGCAATGCTGCATAGATTCCTGGAAAATGCTTCCTCTTAGCTTCTCTCAGCTCTATCCTCCTCCCTGGGTTCCCTTTCAGGTTTTGCACTCTCCCTTATATAAAGAATACTGCAAAGTTGAATAGAAGGACATAGCATAGTTGTTTTAAATCTTACCATAACCATAGATGCCCTTCTCTTCTATGTTACAATATTCTATCCCTCCTGCCTTCCCCCTACAACTTGCTCTTTCCTAGGATGATCTCCTTAGACTCCTTTTGGATTCCTTTCCTTTCCTTATGGGGCTTTCTTTTTCCTGAAGATTGTATGTGCAGACATCCCTTTTATGGCTGACTTTGTCTCTGCCTTTGTGCGATGTCCCACATACAAGCAATGTCTCTAATCTTTTGTATATAGGCTGGACATTGGGTCGATGGGCAGAATACAACCCATATGTAAAGAATACTGCAACACAGAAGAGAAGGACATCTATGGTTATGGTAAGATTTTACACAACTATTCAATATTGTGACATAGATGCCATTCAATATGTATCAATTGTACAAAATTCTTTTAATCCTGGAAAAAAAAAACCCTACAGTTGTAATCTATTTTTGCTCTTTATTGCTAGTTGTGTCCTACCAACTTCCTTTGTTGGTTCCTGTAAGTAGGAAATACTGTAAAAGTAAACCTAGCCCCCTGGATGTTTTATAATGTGTTAAAACAAATAGTTTGATATCACCTTGTTACACTTCTGTGTTCTGACATCCAGAGCTTAAACATTCTAGTATGTTCAAACCACTAATGAGATTATCTATTCACAGGTACAAGTAAGACAACGTCATATTTCAAACATTTTATTTGTGTTAACGGGCATAAACTCTTTGTTTGGGAAGAATTCTTACAAAAGAAATGGTTCCCACAATGAAAACATCCCATAGGTATAGCATCAAGTATTTTTTTTTTGTACAGCGACTTTTGGGGTACCTGTTTTAAAATTCACTCATTGTTTACTGCTTCAGTATACAAAACAAAAAACCTGTGATAGGATGTTGTTTGCTTCCTGATCAGCTTGCAAAATGGCCCAGCAGTGGTTGAGAAGTTACTTGGTATAACAGTGGTTAGCTAGTTACTATGTTAATTGCATGGTGGATGGCAGCTGATAGCCAAAAGTAGAGAATTTTTATGAGAAATATTACAAACTAAGGTGGTGTCTAAGGATTCATCTGAACATTTAGTTATAAGAACTTTTGAAACTGGATAGTAGATAACTCATGGTTATCAGTAAATTCAATACCTCATTGATATTTATTTGTTTAAATACAGTGCAAAATCCTGTAAGTCCACCAGGTCTAAAGTCCATATAAATCAGCAGTCATGTAGATATCTAAGCCAAATGTCTGTGTGTCGCTAGATTTTGGCTAAAATCCTATATTAACATCTATTTGAGGTACCCCATAAATCTGCATAAATTTCTGCAAAAGATGCACCATTTGAAGAAAACATTACCTGTAAAATCATTGGTAAAAACATGTGAGGACGTGCTTTGCAAAGCATAATAAGAAAGTATTAAACCTAGTGTTGTAAGTGCTTGTGTTATAAAGTCAGTATTTTAAAGCTTCAGTACCTGTCCAGTGGGGGTATACAGGTTTTACATCTAAAGTACACATATAGCAGATGCAAGTCGGATACTGCCTACATGCTACAAAAATGATATAGAATCTTTTATTTGTGATTACCCGTATTCTAATAAAGGGGAAGATTATTGGGTATGGAATTCAGTTATAGGTTCTGTCAAAGAGCCATGTCCAGAAAAAGTTGGTCTGGTAGTTGATTTATCAAGATTCTTAATGTATTTTTGGAAGGATGTAAAAATACTGAGCTTTAGGGCTTGTAATCATGAAATCTTGCACTGTTTTATCAGAAATTGTACATTCTGCAGACATCAGTAAGAAATAGTCAGTCTTTTAAAAAAAAAGGCAGGAGCAGGATTTAAAACCATTTTGGTAGAATCTTCCATCTTCTAACTGTGAATAAAGCTTTTTGTTTTAAACCAATACATGCAAAACAACAAAAATACTACCTCCTTTACCAGTTGCTGTAATAAATATTTCTATTATTTGTAATGGAATAAAAATATTTCTTTAGTAAAGGATAGATTGTCTTTTTTATTTGAATGTCTAAAGTAGAAATGGAAATTCTTAAGCATCTGTTTTTCAAAAGCGGAGACAGTTTTCTTTTGGGAGGACAAAACTTAGATTTTTTTTTCACCCTAAACCCCATCTGCTCCATATGATTCTAAGAAATGTCAGTTTGATGTTAAAAAAAAAAACAATTTTGTTTTTCTATAAAAAAGATTTGATGTCCAAGGTTAACTTATGCTCTAACACAGAAGAAGTTGAATGAAATTTAAACCTTTGTTTAGCAGTAAGGTTTCATCATTATTTAAGCTGTAAAAAGAAATGTTATAAATTAAATGTTCAGGAGTTTTAAAGTTTATTTATCCACCAGTTTCTGAAATAGCTCCAAAAATTCTGGGTTTGTTTTGATTCTTTTGTCCTCCTCAATGGTATTATATAAAGGGGCAGGTTACTTTTTTTTATGGTTGATGTCAATTCCCTTTACGTTTCATTTGTGGACAAAGCATCATCCTTGTAAAAGTGTCCAGATATTAAGCATGATGAGAAAGGAGCATACTGGTTGTATTGTTTCTTTCTTTCTTTTTCCTGCTTGCTTCAGTTTTGGAATCTGAAAAGCCACCTGCATCTTGCATGAATCATCCTTTTCCTTGTATGAAATCAAGTGAATTGTTGGTTAGCTTTAATGTTTTGTAAATCTGTGTGATATATTTTTTTCTATAATTCTTGTAATTTGTTTAAGCCATGGTTTTTCATGTATGTTTACTGCATTCTTATTTATAGTTATTTTTAATAAAGTTTGTGTTTAAAAAAAAATAAAATAAAGGCCAGAGATAACTTAGTAAGAGATTATAGCCATGTGCTAGGGGTTCATCTAGGAATGGATAAGACTAAAGTACAGATTCTAGTGAGTTTTCACTAGCCAAGTATAATGAAGGACATTAAAACTGCTGTGCTGGATGTTCTGAGTGCCAGAAGATAGCCCGTTATCCGGAGATTAAAAATCCCTTGATTCCATTGCCTGAATTTGGTATCATTCAGATATATTGCACTAGGCTGTGTTGGTCCATTAGCAACATTTATCATTGAGTTCATCGGACTGTGTGAAACTAATGCTGACTATAACCAGGGAGTGAATCTTAATATTTTCCAGGGTAGAGTTACCAAAGGATGTACTCACTGATCTGAGTTCTCACTCGATGTCCAGAATAATGCTTCAACTATGCCAGTGCTTTAATGTCAAGCAACTAAATACTTCAGACACAATAAAATTTACTTTTCAAATTCCACTGCTTCTAAATCTCTTCAAAATGAAGTAATTCAGCAGCTACAGCTTTGTCTGGAATGTGAGTTTTATGTGGGACCTTCTAATATGGCAGTGAGCTTTTTACTTTTTAATGAAATTTCTTCCCATTTATTGAATTGTGCCTATGACAGTGATAGGCTAAAGGGCAGCCCTGTCCTAATTGTCTTTTGCTTCTTTTTCTGTAGACTTGTTTAACAGACTGTTTTCACTCACTAATTCATGGCTTAAAACAAAAAGACAAAACAAAATACTCTATGAAAAATAATTTCATCCTGCTGATTGTGGGGCACCTGCTGCATTCAAAGGCTTCCTTTTTTGTAATAAAATACATATTTTACAGCATCAGTATTTTAGATCTCATTCATGTTGATTAAGTTTTATGCTGAATGTCATCTGTGGATAAGGTCGCTAACTTTCAAAACCACATTTATTTAATCTCTCTACCAATACCAAACAAAGCATCTCTAAATGGTAATCCTTGTTTCCGTCTTTGTATTTGGAGATGACATTTGTAGTTTTTCACCCACTAGACTTTTCTTCCAAGCAAAACGTTTAAGAAAGTGGTAAGTAGCATAGTCCTATTATCATTGAAGGGGTACAAGTTTTCAGTAGGTCTGTGGTTTGGAGATCTTGTAAAATGGTTATAGGATTGGCTTTTTTTTAACTTAGAACCTTCTGCCTGGCTTATTCCAAGTACTCGAGAGCTTCCTTGGTCCCAGGTTGAAGTTATTGTTTGCAAGATGTCACCCCGAGTGGTGTGTTTCCTTTACCCATTGAGAGGAGGTCAGTAGAAAACATTTTTCACCCTTTCCTTTCTAAATATGCATGGAACAGTTACTATATTCAAGGCTTGAACACTGCCGTATGTCATTGACCAACTTCTTCATTTCAGTGGCTACTTTACATGTAAAGATACTTATTTATAAGTACCCATTTACAGACTTATTTTTCTCAGCTATCAGGCATTCAAAGGTTTTGCATTTCGAAGTGCTGCATTTTAGGCACTAACAGCATTATTCCTTTTGTAAATGAGTACAAATACTTAGGCTTAACCTTTCACTCCATATTAAGCTTTACAACCCACACTGATAATGTGTTTAATAAAATATTCGCACAGTTAACTCTGCTAAAGGATGTCCTTCCCCCTAAACTAGAATATTCTTTTCTTCTTGTGTAACACTCAGACTACAAGTTGCTGAAATTAAAATTGCCAAATTTGCTGTACTTGCTGACACTCTTATACAACTCTGCAAACTTCTAAATGACCTAAATTGGCTACTCGTTACTGAGAGGTCAGCTTATCTTCTATGCAACTTACTTTATAAAATTCTAAATGATGGCTGCTGCCCCCCAAATCTCCCAGTCAGGGTACAGTCCTGCTACCCCTTGCGGAATTCCCAGGAGAACTTAACATCACTCAGCCATTCCCCCATTTAAAACAAATATTGGTGAAATAGCCTTCTCACAAACAGGCCAAGCTGTCTGAGACGGACAAGACATCTAAAACAAGGCGTCAGGATACTTTTACCAAGTTAATTTATTTGACATTTGTTTACCGGGTTAGTCCAGCTGGGTCAGCAGAACCTGTTTTTAGTGAAGAGCCGAGAGTCCCTTTCTGAGCATCTCTTCAAGGAAGTTGCTTGTAAATGCTTTAAGGACAATGGATACATTCTTTGAAAGGCTTGAAATTCAAATAAAACTTACAGCTTCTCATCTGTTTTCTTTTGCCATGTAATCACTTCTTATTCCTGCGTTCACCTCTTAGTCATGAGGCCTAGCTCTGTAAATCCTTATTTATATTTCCATATGATTTTTTTAATTAAGTTAAATCTTAAACCTTTAAGAAGTAATGTTTATTACAATATATGTAAACTCATAAAACCTATTGTAAATATGCAACTTTTAGACGTACAAGAATTGTAAAACATTGTACTTTACAAAAGCAATATAATAACTATATATGAACTTTCTGAAGTTTTGCAGCTGTTTAAACTTAACACTCTATCATATTTGAAGTGTATTACGTAGTTTATTTGCACTGTAAATTGCCATTAGCTGAAAAGGGTCTCTTGACCAGTCCATCTACCCAGTTACCAAATCGTAAATAAATGGATAGATTTTTTAAAAAAAAATGTATCTGCTGTTACCAGAGTATTTGCCAAATGATTTATTCAGTAACAGCAGGGAAAATTATGTTATACACATTTGCGTAAATTTAGACAATTACATCATTTTGATCAGTTCTCAGGGCTGACTTTTGAATGATACAACTGTAGTATTTGCCTTATTTATGTTATTTTATTTGTTTATGCATGAATTTGTTGACTGGGTTAGGGCATGGCTTAGACCAGGGTTTACAAGATAAAAAAAGATACATGGTAATACAAGAAGTTGCTTACACAGCAGTTTACTTTGGGAAAACTGTAATAGAATCACAAATAAAAGCACAGTTGTAGTATTAATCAGTGCAAGGTTGGCAATAGGATGATAAACTTCTTACACTACTGAACAGGTAAAAACTGGTTCTAGTCAACGTGTAGGAGTGCATTAGGCTAGTAAAGGCATTTATACTGCATAATGAATATTGCACTACACTATGAACTCTAGTAAAGAAATACTATTTTGTATTGCATAATATGTCTTCTACTCAACTTTGAACGCTAGTGAAGGCAGACTATTTTACATATGTACATCAGGAAGAGGAGGGATGGTAGGAGAAGGAATTCTTTCTGGTTTCACTGGAGTTTAATATCATTGAAGAGAATTCAGATGCCTTACCTTAGAGAAAAACGATTTTTAAAGATCTAAATGACGGATTACTTATGAGAAAATTTAATAACCTAGGAAATCCTTAAGATCAGTCAGCAAGCTGATGTCTACCTTTCATAGAAGAGTCTATATTATATTCTCTAATGCCAACAATGTTGAATCTGACATTGTCGACACGAGAATATCGAATGCTCAGAATTCCACGTGGGGGGTGCAATGGGGCTTGCCACCCTGCTTAAACCCGTTGGGATACTTTTTTTTTTTGTAGTTTTATAAGTTTGATGTTTGAAGACATCGACCATATGGTGTCGACCTTATGTTCGATGTTTTCAAACATCGATCTTGTAATATAAACCCTCATAGAAGAACTGTTTTAGTAGGTGCCAAATTGACAACTGTGGAGGAAAGCAGTCCCCCCCCCCCAATCCTCTTTCCCCTGGAGTCCTGAGAGCATATGAGTTGAATACAGATGGAGGGCGTAATTATTTTTGGTCAGTGGTCTTTTGCTTACCTTGCCCTAAACTTCTGTTTGAAGGAGAAGATGGCACTGAAACTATTAATCAAAGTATTCAGTAACTGTCTATACCTAGAGGTTCTTCACATAACCATAGACAGTATCAAAGCTGTAGCTTCTCTCACTCCTACTACCACCATCACCTGATGAAAACAGTGTAGTCATTTTGGGGATCTTCAGTTTTGGATGTGCCAATTCAAATCCTGCCTGCTTCTTACTCTGTAATGAATTATTTATGTGCATGTGAGAGAGATCCCAGTCAGATGATACCAAAATTACATGCTTATCTGCAAATGACAGCTGTCATCTCTATATCCCCGAAATGAGCGGTGTTCCATCCTTTGCAACATCTTGTGTTGTATCCATGAAAATCATGACTAGGAGTCTTGGCAAGATGCATCTTTGGTAGAGCTAAGCACTTGACCTCCGACAATTCAGGTTAAATGCTTGAAATGTGGAAATAATTTTCAGTACTTCATTGTACAATAATCAGAAAACAAGCAGCCACTGTGGTACCTAGTACTTCATAACAAATGCAAGAAAACCACAAATCCAACACGAATGAATGACGACCAAGGAAACAGCCCACACTAGTATTTAATATAATAGCTACAGGTGTGGACTGTTTCCTTGGTTGCCATTCTTTTGTGTTGGATTTGTACCTAGTACTTCATCAGAATCTCACACAGGACATGCCAGTAACTGTCATCAGAATATTTTTCCATCTCCGCAAAACAACAAATTAAGTTAGCAAGCTTACAACTCATTACACATCTGTGCATTTCTAAAGAACTGTTGTTTAAAGGCAAGACTGTACACTGGTCATTCTGAACCTAAGGCTATGATTATTGGCTGGAGTCCTTTTTCCAGTGCTCTGGCATAGGCTTTTCCAGGACAGCTGAGGAGACTCCCCCTCTGCATTAAAAAGATACCTTATGATGCCTTTTTTTTTAAATGATGGAGCTCTCCACTCCTCTTTGTCTTGAAGCAATGTTCTTGCCTTCTTTGCAGAACTAAAGAAAGGCAGTTTAGCGAAGTCATCCCCTACCCTAGCAATTTAATTCATATCTCCAGTCAGATGTCATCCATACCTGTAGCCACACAAGTGCCAACTGTAACCACTGCACTTGTTTTTCAGATGCACTGATGGACCAATGCTACCGCTGATTTCAGGCATTTCTTCCTGATAGGAAGGTAGGTTTACTAGGTTATAGAATTCTTCACAGTGGCTTTTCTGTCTTCTAGCACACTCCGCAGTAGAGTTCAGCATCTCTTCACCTTCCCTTATAACAACTTAACCAAGGTCCTACCTTCTCTTCTTGATGTGCCAAGTGTGTTCTTTAGAACCTTTTTGTGACTTTTTCAGTACTTTTCTCCATAGCTTCTCCAAACTTTTCTCATGCCCATACTTTTTCTTTAGCAACCACTGGTTACATAGTCGGAACTCATTTATCTGGTATGACTTTGCTATTGTAAATCTGTTCTACTTTTGGTCCTATGCCCACTGGCTACCAGGTAATTCCAAAATTCTTTCCTTCATAAGTGAGTCAGGATTAAGAGGACTTCCTAGGTGGCTGCACACTGATCATCAACTTAATTTCAACTCTTCCAGTGTAAAACCAGAATGGAGAAAAGGGAGTTAGTGAATTTGTTTGATTGGGTAAAATTCAGTTACTGGTTAGTACGTACCCTCCCTGGCTGCCAGGATAGAGGAAGGTTAGAGAACCTGAAAAAATCAACCAGAAAAGGTGAAGAGAAAATACTGGCTGGGAAGAATCCTGCATATATTCAACAAAAAGCAGTTCAAGAGATGGCTTCCGGTAATCTAGAGGAAAAAATAAATCAAACATACTCATTGTTGATTAAAATAAATTAAATATTGAAGGAATATATTAACTTAAATAAGAAAAGGCTGGAAATATAATTGAAGCTTTAACTAGCTATTCAGATGAACTGATAAAATGGTAAAACCCAGAGGCTGACATGAAGGAAAGGCTGGCTAAGTGTGAGCTTCTCACGAAGAGATGTTTAAAAGAACAGCAGAGTTAGAAGACATTGTACACAGAGAAAACAACATGGTACACAAGAAAACCTGTGATTTTCTGCTGTACCAGAGAAACTGGAAGGGGCAGACTTTCATTTTATGAAAACACATGTAAGCCATTGGAGTGGTGTTCCACAGCAGGATTTATTAATTGAAGAGGTACATCAAGTGTATGCTGCAAACCTGGCCTTGAGAGAGTAGCAAGACCTGTATTAGTAAAGATGCAATCATACCAGCAGAAAGAGTTGATCTTGACAAAACTGTGGCAGAAGGAAAAGTATTAAAATTTGGGACAGCAGAGTGTTTGGGAAAGATGATTATTCACTGTACACCAGGCAAAAGAGCAGTCCGGGAATGTTGAGAGGAGGTGTGAGATTCAAGCTGTCTTTAGAGTATTTTTTCCTGAAGAAGTAAATACACTTTTGATGCAGAACAGGATAAGGAAGAAATAAAAATTATACAAAAAAAGTGGGCCATGATGCATAACGGGACTCTGCTTCTCATCCTTCTATCAATAAGGCTCATCAAGAGACTTTGCCAGTGGAATGTTTTCTAAAGTTCCAAAGGAAAGTGCTTGAGAGAGAGAGAGAGAGAAGAAAAGCACAGGAGTTGACTAGAAGAATCAGAAGTACCTTGGACATGAAAGCAAGCCTAGTGTTGGGAGATAGAGATGATAGGGAAGAAGACCAGAAACACTGAAATTAGTGAGTAAATGGGAGGTGTAAAGCATCAGTCACATTTATGAAATATGGCTTTGCAAGGAAAAGTGAATGAGTAAAGATTGGACTTGCTGACTTTGTCATACTTGTGGTTGGACTGTAAAGCATATATCCTACATTATGTTGTTTGGAAGATCAGCCTGTGAATTTGACAAATGTTTTAGGATGAATATTCAGCAGAATATCAGGAACAAAGGAAAAGGTGGAGTAAAAATTTTGGTTGCCAGAAGGGCTCTAGTAGTTTTGGAAGTGGGAAAAAGACAGTAATGGTACATTTTGTGGTAGTAAGAAGCTGTTTGCAAGGGAGGAGATAACGCTGGCATGTACTTATGCTCCAACAAAAACTGCTGTTATGGAGCTTAAGAAATGTTTGAGAGAGAAATAATCAGCTTTCAGCAGGGGATATTACTTATAGGATGGGACTGTACCTCAATATGCAAAAGAGATGTATCAGGAGAACCTTGAAGGTAAAATGTAACAAAAAGGTAGATTTATGAAGAAATTTATGGAAATATTTAGTATGGAAGATGTGAATTCAGTAGAAGAAACTGACAGAATTTACATATTATTCCCCAAGGTACAAAAGCTGGGCTAGACTGTATATAAATGATATCTTATAGGAACATGTGCATTTATTTGAAAACTTCAACACACATCTAATAATTATTTCAGATTATGCAACAATACAAACTAAGAAAAATGCAGGATAATTTAGTAAAAATGAGACACTGATGCTTTCCCACCTACCTATTAAAAAATAGGTAGTGGAAATTTTGAGTTACTAGGGAAAATAGAAATTTCTTTAGAAGAGATAGCTATTGAGTGGGATATGATAAAAATGGAGTTGAAAATAGGGTAGAAATAAAAGATTGTTAAGAAGTAATAGGAGTTATTTAGTGGGACAAAGGTCATAGTATTGCAGAGTAAGGGGAGTTTCACATAAGAAGAGGAGCAACTGTAGAGTGCTAAAGAGAAAATAAGGGAACATTTAGATAAGATGTGTAGTTTAGAAAGATTGCAACTTTTTTGATAACTCCAGAACAAAAAAACTTTTAGTATAGTGACTTAGCCAACAGAAAGTAGACAGAGTTTTCACCAAACTTAGGGAGTCTGTGACAAGAAAAATAACCAGAGATCTTACAAAGATGTTCAAGATATTTTGGACATTTTATGAAAATTTGTATAAAGCAGAGAAATGTGGAAACCAGTAAAGAACACAAATGGAAATATTTATGGAAGCCTTAATTATGCCATGATTAGAGGAAGAAGGTGAGGTTGAACAAGTAAGAGTTGAGAGGAGGAGATGAGATAAAAATTGATGCATCATCAATATGCAGGGTAGTCTCCAGGAACAGGTGGTATTCCTGTGGAAGTTTGGAGGTTAGGTGGGAATGATACAAATCTGGAAGATTTTATTTAATAGTATTTTAAAAGGAGGGGGAAGTACCAGCATCTTGGAAGGAAGCTGTGGTGGTTGTATTACACAAAAAGGTTAAAGACCCTTCAGACTCAGCTTCATATAGACCCATTTCAATTTTAAACCATGATTATACAGTGTTTTTGTCTCTGCTAGCTAAAATAGTGGCAAAAGTATTGCCAACGTTGATGCATATGGATTAATGTGGTTTTGTAGAGGGGAGGCAAACATTTGATAGCATTAATATAACATAGCATCAATGATCCAGAGGGAAGCAGAATATAAGAAAAAACTACTGCTGTTTGGTGAGTCTTGGATATAATTGTATGGTAATCAGTAAAAGTTGGCTTATGTTGCATATGCTATTGTTTTGTATTTGATAAGTCTAGAAAAGGCCATTTCAGTGTTGTACAGCATTTTGAGGCATTCAGTTTTTTTTAGGATTCAAAATTAACAGAAATAAAATAAAGGCTATAGCCATAAATTATGTACCCACTCACAAATTAGTTAAGCAGTACCCATGTTTATGGGGTCATGATATCTTTGTTTCTTTGTGGTAGCATTTCACTCCAGACACTCCTTTACTGTGCTTTTATATGAGGAAGACTGGGATTATTCATCTAGTGGCAGTAAGTGTTTACCTGGTCCTTCTGAGCTGGGAAGTACACAAAAGGGCTCTTAAGTATTTTTTTCCATTTTGCTTATGTACTGTGGCTGTACTTTAGCAGTTTCAAAAACTGTACCATCTGCTGCTGATTTAAGTAGTTAATTGGACTGTACTACATTGTATCTTTTAGTTGTCAGACTGCTGTAGGTAGTTTTTGTGGTCTTGTTACACTTGGGCACCAAACCAGCTATTCTACATTAAGAAGGTGTTTTTCTGCACCATTGTGATAGAAGTGTGCTGATCTAACCTGTTTGAGTTGGGAATTGCTGGTGGAAGGCTTATTGTGCGCTTTCCTGATTGGTAGTTAGCTTCAAACTTGTTTTTCTTTGCTTGTATTTAAGCCTTGCATTTATGCAGTGCTGCTGTTTGCTCAGCGGCAGTAAGCAGTGCCCTGCATAGCTGAAAAAACCTAGATGCTCAGTTTTTCCTTAAACAGCTGTCAGTGCAACCCTTCCAAGCTTTTCTGCTGCTCTAGGAACACCTCAGTTGTGCACTGAGTAGCGTTGCCTTATTGATCATCCTTAGCCTACACAAAGTGTAGGTCCCTGTTGTGGTTTCGGGGGTGCAAGCACAGTCCTGTCCAGTTAACCCATTCCTTTCCCTAATAAAACATACTGCAAGAGCCTGCTGTCATGGATGGGGAGTTTCCCATCATCTCTCTGGCCATTCTGATAGACATGGGCATCCTAAGACAATGTAGCAATTGCCTCATGTATGCTGGCAACCACTTATTCCTGAAACAAACAAATACTTTATGTGAGAGATGTAGTTACACTATGAAATTGGAGGCAAGACCCTCACATAAGGACATATCAAATGCCAAACAGGTGGTTAGCAGACACATACTTCCCACACTAAATAAGGACAAGCCACATAAACCTGCATTTGTGGAGTACTTAGTAGTAACTTACCAGAAAATCAGAGGCCTCCCAAATGGAAACCACTTACATAACAATGCAAAAAACAACCACAACACATAGTAACCCACACATCAGTGTCTCTACAAATAAGCCCAGGTGCCAGGATCCATCAAGTCACTCAAGCGCTCAAGTCATTCAGTGACAATACCAGTGCGACTCTGTTGTAGTCCATGTGGGAGTGAATTACTTGAGACATACCTTGCTGGACTTATTGAAGAGAGACATGAATGAGCTCTCAGATTGTGTCCCAGGCAGGTAAAAGCGTAGCATTAAGCAACATTCTGTCTTCTCCAAGGTTGAAATCACAGTACAAACAAAAAATGGTTGACATTAACAATTGGTTTAGCTTCTGGTGTCAGTCAAAGGGGATCCAATATCTGTCAGCCTGGGAAGACATGGTCGACAGCCCAAGCTGCTTTGCCAGAGATGGTCTGCACTTGTCTCTTCTATGATTTCAGATACTGGCAAAGGCATTAGCCGCCGCTGTTGTGCCTTTTTTATTCAGTGTCAAAAATAACCAACCTCGCAACGTAACAAAATCCTGTCTAGGTACATCTGCTTAATGCTAGGAGTCTAAATAAGAAACTGTTCTCTCTGAAGGCACTCCTTACTTTAGAAGATTATGACATCTGTGCAGACACCAAAACATGGTTCAAAGGCATGGAAAGCACCTTGGGCATGCATGGCTACAATGCCTTCCATACATTCAGACCACAAACTGAGCATGAAAGAACCAAAGGAGGAGGTGTATCCATCTTTATTAAGGATAAGTTCACCTCTGTACTGGTCAAACAGTATAACTGTCTTGAGCTACTCCATGTCCAATTAACTGTAGATGAAGTCCCCTACCACATCATTGCTCGCTATAGGTCCCCCACCATGGAATTGGAAAAGCATACCTCATACCCGGACTTACTAGAGTCACTTGCCATACAGCCCCGCACCTTACTCATGGATGATTTTAGTTATGTTACCATTGACTGGGAAGCATACACAACCACAAACATGCCGGCGCAGAGGTTTTTGGACTTTGTCAGTGCAAATGCTGTGGAACAGCTAGTCAGCACACCCACAAGAAACTGAAATGTCCTGAACTTAGTACTCACTAACATGGGAGAGCATTGCAACCCCTGTGTGATGTCCTCCCTAGTAAGATTGGACAGTAATTCAGTCTTGTTTGATGTAATTTTAAGATCAGATGTCCCATCAAGCTCAAAAACGCTTAAGAATTTTTCAAAGGCAAATTATCTCCTGCTGAGTGATGGTATAAGAAGTTTGAAACTCCCCTCGAATGCAGATAACATGGACTCCTGTGCAGAGGTGTACACCAATACCCTGTATAACCACTTAAGCAGTTATATAGAATCGGCTGTACTTGACCAGATTAAAACCAGGTCTTCCCAAAAAAACAAACCACCCTGATCGACCCCTAGTATAAAAAGGCTGTACAACCAGAGAAAGAAACTAATGTCCAAGAACAAGAGGGAACTTGCTCAGCAGAGGAAGAGATCCCTCTCTAACTTAATCAATCAAATTTGAGATCTTGTCAAGTTCTCCAAAGCTAATTACAGCTGAAAATAGCCTCATTACGTAAGGATAACCAGAAGGCATTCTTTAACTACATCCAAAATCTAAAAGGTAATACCCAGATGTGTGCTGAACTAGTTGTGGATGGTACCACCCATACTCAACCACAGGTAATAGCCAACCTTCTAGCTGACAACTTTGGGGCAGACTTCACCCCCCCCCTGTCTCCTCCAGTCATCCCTCAAAGATTATCTGTCACCATTTCTCAGTCTATTATCTCAAGAGTGCAGGTCATCTTGGTGCTGTCCAAGGCCAGAAACACAGCATCAATGGGAGGACAGCAACAGTAATTCTTCTGCATAAAGGGGGACGACCATCAACCGACACTGGGAATTATAGGCCCATAAGCTTGACTAGCCTCATCACATACAAATCCATAGAAGAATCATTATGGACCTTATTAACAAGGACATAGTTAATCTCCAAACTCTTACATTACCAGATGGGTAGTCAGCTGGCTCATGGACAGGACACATACTGTCAAAGTGGGTGACTTCACCTCTAGCAAAAGATCAGTCACCAGTGGTGTACCATGGGATTCTGTGCTGAGCCCCTTACTGTTCCGAATTTATTCCTCAGAAGTCCAGGCAAACTTGGACAGCCTGTGGCTGACCAAGTTCACTGACAGTTGCAAATTGGGAGCAATCATTGAGTCCCCCAACAACGTTAATGTGCTACAGACAGGCTTAGCACAGACAAATGATGGTTGTCAAAGCCACAGATTAAAGCTAGATGAAAAAAGTGCATTGTTATTCCTTTTCTGGAAAGCTGACATCCCTGCTAATTACATTATAGACTGCACCCCCTTAAGTGTTGACACAGTGGTATGTGATCTGTGTAATTGGGTTGATAGCAGTCCGCAGTTTTGGCCATCACATATCCACAATAGTAAGGAAATCCTTTTATGTAGCACATTTTGTAAGTAAAGGCTTCCCATCTAGATGTAAGGATGTTGTAGTGCCATTGTACTCTGTCCTCATCAAACCAGTAGTTGAGTGCAGTGCTCCCTTTTGCATGTACCTCACCAGACACCTGCAACAATTGGAGAGACCACAAAGGTTTCTCACCAAGAAATTACAGGGTACACAAAACAAGACTTATATGGAAAGACTGAAATCCCTGTCACAGTATTCCATCTCCCACAGATTGCTAAGGGGTGATCTGTGCCTGGCTTACAGGGCAGCCTCTTACCCGGCCCTGATGAAGATGCTAAATATTCGTCAATCCAGTCAACCTGCACGAGGGTCAATCGCACCAGGGATCTTAAACTAATCTTTAACATGAATAGGTCATGCTGGAGAGATGCATACATCTCCCAGAGACTGCCACTTCCCTGGAATAAGCTTCCAGTTCACATGAAACAGAACTGCTTTCTGACCCTGTTCAAACACAACTTAGATCAATGAATTGGTGAATGCATATTCACTCCTGGGGTGGCACCCATGTCCCTCCTGGACAGAGGAAGTCCATATTAAATACCATAGACCCTTACCTTATTGAGGCAACTGTATAGAATTGCTTGTGTTTCAACAGCATCCTAGCTATGAAGACATTTAAATGGCCTGTTCCTGCCCCTCTGGTTGGGGGGAATGGGCTACCAGCATCAACATGGAGACCTTTAGTCCATCCCCCTGTGAACATACATTCCAGTGCACTCACTAAGCATCTGAGCCACTAAGCAAATTCCAGTCACATAGGCTGCAGTCAGGGCTTTATCCCTCTTTGCTGCTGAAGCTGGTATTCCTATATAGTTGCGTGAAGCTCAGTAAGTGTAACTATGAAGTTTGAGCTAAGTTAGGAGCACTGCATTGTGTCGATAACATGCACAGTGTATCCTGTATCTTGTATTACGCTCAATTACAGCATGTTGATCTAATGTCTAGATCACATTGTCAGACTTGTAATGAATTGCTAGGTAATAGAAAAGGCAAAATCAAGCAAGAAGAAAAACAAACTTTACCAAAAGTTGTTAATAAAGAAATAACTGTTTTCATAGTAAGCTTATTAAGAGACTTTCTCACAGTGAAGTTTTGGCCTGTCCCAGTGAAGGTCTCTCCTCAACTGGATTTCCAGCTGTAATGTTAGAAATACAAAACTGATTACTATATATTTATTGTAGTACTACCACTAGTTATTTTTCTTGGTTTGGTTTTCACTGATAACTGTTGGAAGAAATGATTATTACATTAACAGTTATGCTTTACAGATTGAGAGAGCCTGGCAGACTTATTTTATCTTTGCAGAACATTAGAAATATTTAAACAAGTCTGCTAATAATTTTTATGGTACCTGACAGATCTGTTTAGAGTTTTATTGTTTTTCTTTCTTTTTTTCATAAATAATTGGTGTTTATGTTGACATATACAGCTCTGTTGTTTTCTACTGTAAACTTCAGTATATGTAAATTAGCAGGGAACAGCTTCTGCTCTGATCTCTACCTATTTTATTTAAGTCTTGGATTAGTGGCACTAGATGCAGAGAAGCGGTAATTTTTAGTTTGGATATGAAAGCTCTGATTAAAGCTCTGTTACAGGTTCTATGGCTGGGTACAGACTTAACTTAGGACTCCTTCCTACATGTGATTTACAGCTCTTTTCCAGAGTGAAGAGATTTGTTACCATGATACTGAAGGCTTACTCAGAATGTGGAATAACCTACAACTAGTTAATTAACCATTCATTTACTGTGTGAAAGGTATATTGCTTGTCATGCCACCTTATTTGCCAAGCATGACATCTCATGCTGAAAATTGTGCTCAGCGTTTACTATAAATGCTAAACATGTAAAGCAGCATTGCTGGTCACTTTCAGCTTTCCTGTGTTAATGCTGCATCCTGTGCAGCTATCCAAGTGGCATATTTATATTTCTCCCATATCCACTTCTAGAACTGCAGTTCTCAAAGTTATAGAAACAGAAGCAGTAAACCAGTGTCACTGGTTCCCTCCCCCCAACCACCACACACACCATGTCAGCGGAAACAACAACGAAAAAGTCATACCTAGTACTGCAGCTCATTTAGAATTTGGTTCCTAATTCCAGGTAGTTTTTCAGTTGTCCTTGTTTTCTGGCAGTGGAACAGTAGAGAGAGACACATTCTCACTCCTACATGCATATGCAAATTTGCACTATGTACCATTAGGTGTTCTACTTGTTTGTCTAGATTTTCCATACTTGATAGCTTAAATTTGCTTACTAAAATTAGCCTGCAGGAGGAAATGTGGATTTCCAGCTTGGTACTTTTGTCAGCCCTGCCTTAGGAGAAAATGAACAATATAAATTTCTTTGCCACGTATAATCTGATGTGTTTGCTTCCATTTTCTGTCAGCAAAAGGAATCTTTGGTTTTCTGCAGTATGTCATTTATTGTTTTGGGAGATCAACCACAGCTGAATTGATACTAAATACAGTACTGCAGTGTTCTATCTATAGTTTAGCATTGGTTAGGAGTGGGATGTGAGCTTGCCTTTTGCTATTCTGTATTTTAAAGAACTTTTTTTTCCTGTTTCTTTTAGAAGAACTGAACCAGCATACAGACCTCATTCATGGCACTCAGCTAAGTTAGCAGAAAATCGCCCAGAGGCTTCCGCACAGCAGTTTTCTTCAACCAGTGACTGCACCAGTTGGCATTCTCGGTGTCATGCAAGGTGAATTGTTTTGCATATGTTTCAGTTTGGAAGTCATGTTAATGTTTACTAATGTCTTACTGATGTATGCATAGGTTTGAGTAGTATTCCCTAGTTGTTCAACAGTATGGTTTTAAGGATGGAGGGCAGTGTACTTAAAACATTTTCTATCTAAAATGCATTAAGACAGTATACCAGTACACCAGCCTTGTTTTCCACTTATTCACAGTTACGTTATCCTTCTTAATCTTGGTACCCTGTAGGCCAGCATGTGTCATTGACCCATTGAAACAAGTCAGGCCCTCTTCCAACAGTGACATTTCTAAAACTGTGAAGTGAGATCATACCACCAGTACTAACCAATATATTGAGAATCACCCTGGTTTGCCTCACAAGGATTAGCGTTCCCCCTTCATAGAATTTCACTTCATGGCTGGGTAATGTCTAAATGCTTTGACTTTAACTACTGTAGTTGGTTTTCTAATGTGGGATGAGTGAGTGAGCTAGCTATCTGGCCCCATGGTTTTTCTCAGTTTCTTTTACTCCCTGTTAGACCTGTAAATACGATGTAAATACTGAACATCAGTCACATTCTCTCTTCTGCCTAACCTCCATTCCTTACTTGATCATGCATAGTCACACAGGTTGCTTCCCTAGAGTGTTGTCATTTTCTTTTGCACAACTTCGTGAGAGAAACTCCGTATATGTAATGAGTCTGTCTCTACTTCATTAATCAAAAAATCTTCTTGAGAGTAGGTAAGTCCATTTCTTCCTAGCTTGTTAACAGTCATCAGAGTATCACCATGTAAAAAGACTCCATGGCGCGCACCTCACCCCCAAATGTGTCCATATTATTATTTTTTCCTCCTCCTCCCGTACAGTTTGCCTTACTTAATTTTCTTCTGCCACTATTCAGTGGTTCATTCAGCATGTTCTGTCTGCAGAATTGCACTCTGTCAATGTGGTGGAAACAACTGCATTATGTCAGGGGTCTGGGGACCACAAGGCCCCCAGAAGCCATGTGGTTTCTAGATGCTCTGAGATGCATTTTAGAGTTATTTTAAACAACATTTTAATCCAAAGATTGCCTGAACAAAAAATGTGATCAGTGAAACAGATTTTGTCTTCACCTGCATTTGTTTTAGCACACCCTAACTGACCAAGACTACACTGTATTAACTGTAGTGGAAATGACAGTATTAAGCTGGGGGTCTGTTGGCTACAAGGTCCTCAGAAGCCATGCTTTTTCTAGATGCTGTGAGATGCATTTCAGGGTTTTTAAACAACCTTTTTCATCCAAGGATTGCCCAAATAAAAAATCACGATCAAAGAAAGAAATTTAGTCATATGCCAACGTTGTTTTTACTTGCCTCCTTTCAGCATATCTTACTAACCAAAACTACACTGTAATAATGGGTCTGTATTATATGAACGAAAGTTCATATAATCGAACACTGTAAACAGCGAAAATCCCAGACTTTGAACCCTTTATTGTGGGGGTGCTGCACCCTCCCCACTAATTATATATACCAACTCCAAGATCGCACTACAGTGAGGAAAGTGCAAATGTCCGGATCTTCACTGTACCATGATCTCACAAAAAACACATAGATGGATGGCATTTTCGCATATACAGCCATTTGATATTTTGGACTTTTGTTCTTCTAATAGGAACCCATAATAAGGTGTCTGGGGGTGGCCACTAGGCTCTCAGAAGACATGAGGTGGCTAAATGCTCTGAGTTGCATTTTAAGAGTTTTTTAAACAACCTTTTCATCCAGTGATTGCCCAAACAAAAAACATGATTACGGAAAGCAGTTCAGTCTCTTCAGCACATCCTAACTAACCAAGACTACCCTGTAATAAATGTAAACCCCTTTGTTGTAAGATGGGTTGCCAACTGGCTCAAACAGTCAGACACTATCAAAGTGAGTGACTCCACATCAACCAGCAGACATGTCACCAATGGGGTGCCACAAGGGACAGTGCTGGGCCCCTTACTGTTTGACATATACTTCTCAGAAGTTCAGGCCAAAACTAAGGGGCTGTGGCTAACCAGGTTTGTGGACGACTGCAGACTGGGTGCAATTATTGAATCCCCAAATTATGTCAGTATACTTCAGGAGGGTCTTATGCAGACCAACGACTGGTGTCTTAGTCATGGTCTCAAACTGAATGCAAAGCAATGCATCATCATTCCCTTTCATGAAAACATTGTCCCTTCCACACTATCAAATTAACAGCAGTACCCTATGTACCTACAAAGTGGCAAGAGATCTGGGGTTACAAGTAGATTATGACCTTAACTTTGATCACCAGGTGTCTACTGTAGTAAGGAAGGCTTTTTATGTAGCACACTTGATTGCCAAAGGCATCACCATTAGAGCAAAGGAGGTTGTAACTCCTCTGTACTCGTCACGTATCAGGCCCATAATTGAGTATAACGCCCTTTTCGGCATATACCATACAAAGCACCTGCAGCAATTGGAGAGACGTCAGAGTTTTCTAACAAAAAAGATCAGGGGACTCCAGCATGTGCCTTACACGGACCAACTAAAGTCCCTGTCACTGTACTCACTATTGTATAGACTTGTTAGGTGAGACATATGCCTGGCTTACAGAGCAATCTCCAACCTAAACCTCATGAATTTCATGTGCATCCATAAGTCAAACGTGACTAGAGCTACCTGTTTTATGGACCTAAATATGGCCTGTGACTTGAATAGGACATGCTGGAGGGACAGATTTGCCTCCCAGCGACTGATGCATCTTTGGAATAGGCTGTCACATCGGTGACACTGTTCAGAAGGAACCTGGACAGGTGGATGCGGCACCATAAATTCTTACCGGGGATAGCACCCACATCCCTCCTGGACATGGACAGTCATTACCAAATACAGTCCTGGGTATTGACTAGAGTATCTATGGTATTACATTGGGATGAAATAACTAGGCTTGAAATGACTTCCTGGTCATTAGCCTAATGACCTCCTATGAGTAACTCAAGCAAGAGGATGCTATCCACAAGGAATCTGTGTGGTCTAGATGCTGTGTGATGTATTTTAGAGCTTTTCCCCCAACCTTTCAATACGACAATTACCTGAACAAAAGTCGTGTGAGGAAATGAAAATCAATCTCACTTTTTTTTTTATTTCAGGTAATAAATAAGTTCTATCCAAGTGTTAATACTCAAAGCTGACCAAACATCACTTTATAATTAAACTGAAGACAAATTTTATTTATTTTACATTTGTTGACTGGGAATGTCTGACTGAGCCAGAGCCCTTTTTCAGCAGAATCCCAGGGAGAAAAGCTCCAAATACAATACAAATAAGCTAAAGTAATTAAAAACAGGTAAAAGACTAAACACTATCTACTTTAATATTAGCACAGCTACAGTTAAAGTTACAGTTATACATTTAAAGAAAAAAACTTTGATATGTTAATTCTAGAGTATACACTTTATTAGAACATTACAAAGTAAAAAGAAAAGAAACAAACAGAAAATGATGTCTTAAGAGGTTAATTTCAGAGAAGAAAGAAAAGGAAGTGTGGCGATATTAGGAAGAAGGAAGAGGGAAGGGGTAAGATAAAGGAAAGTGTAGAGATGAATAGATGGCAAGTAGGAAAAAGGAAGTAGAGGTAAGGTGGAAGAGAAGACAATAGAGATTGGTGGAAAGAGGTATGCCAGTTGGATGGTTATAATCAGGGAGAATGAGAGCAATGGCAGATCCATTGTTGTTTGAAATATTCTTTTATGGATAACTTAAATTGTTAGGGATTTTTCCGATTTCAGGAGAGAGTTTGTTCCAAGCTATTGAGGGGAAGGTAGTTGTATATGTTTTGATCTGATTTAGATTTGGGTTTACAAATATCTTATTGATCACGGGATGATCTTCTGAGATTTCTTATTGGGGAGTAGAAAGAGATTAGAGAGGACAGGGCAGGACAGTAGGCTGGCTGATACAGAACTGAGTGCATGGTTTGGAGCTGTGTAAGCTGAAGTAGGTGGGGTAGTTCTAGCCAGTTTAAGTGTTTCAGGGATTGCCAGTGGTGGGATTTATAGGTTTGTTAAGCTGCAAATCTAGCTATGTTGTGGTATGTTGACTCAGGCTTTGATAGAAGAGAAGAGTTTAGAGTAGTAATAATTTGGGAGCAGTATGTTAAGCATGGTAGAAGGTAAATGCGGGTAAGTCTTGATTCTAACTTCATGGGAGAGACATTTTTTGATGTTCATTGTATTACACTGCTGCAGTCATTACACTTGGGTTATCCTGCCGTCAGGCGGTCCCGCAGTCGGCCAGAGTTCCAAAGTCTTGGTCCGGCGTCGGTTGCTGTTGCTTCTTCCCTGACGTCAGTGCGCCAGGGATATATAAGATGCATCCAACGCCATTTTCTTCAGTCTTTCTTGCCGCGCGGTGCCCGAAGCAAAAGCAGTTCGCAAGTGCCGGTCGGCCGACACCTGAGGTTTTCGAAGTCGAATTTCAGATCCGAAGTCTTCAGTAAAGCTAACTACCCCGTTGGGGAAACTTTTTTCTTGCCTCAGACCGATGTCAGAAAAAGTTAATAATTATATTTCTTGTGGGAAGCAAATAACTCATAAGGACTTCCACTCTTACTGTATAACTTGCCTAGGCCCTGATCACGACGTCACTAGTTGTCAGTTTTGTGCTAGATTTAACAAACACATTATAAAACGACGTTTTGATTTTGCTTTGCACTACTTTGGCCGAAGGTTTAATGATACAATGCCGTCGGAACAACCGACGACTGCAATTCTTAAAAAACGCAAAGAGAAGGATAAAGACAGGCATCCGAGGTCCAAAACCGACGACGAAGCCTCTTCTAGGCCAGTCGCCGGTTCTCAGTGTGGTGCTTTCGCAGCCCCTGACACCCGCTACCTCAGAGCCACAGGCCACCTCCGACTCCCACGTGGAGACAACTAGGCCTCTGGAAACTCAAGATATTGGGCCTACGGAAACTAATCCCTCAGATGGGTCCGGAGCCGCTGAGCAGGCATCGGCTTCTGAGGGTGTTTTCAGACCTTCACAACTTACCATTAAAGCAACAGCCAAGACAAAAACACCATTAAAGACAAAGAAGCAAGTACAGCATTCTCCTGGACAGTCCTCCATGCCTAAGAAACAGATGCTTAAAATGGCCGAAGACCTCATTACTCTAATCAGGGGTTCCCATCCCCCTCCTGAGAAAAGGCCTAGGCAGGATACAGACTATGATTCCTCTGATCAGGTTTCCATTTCCTCTGATTCCTCTTCAGACCAGGGATACTCTCTACCCCCCTATGAGGACTCTGATGCTGAAGAATCTATCCCTTCAGCCTCTCCTCCTGAGGATTACTCTTTTGGGGAAACTTTACCTACCATGAGGGAATATTTCCATTGAGGAAGTCAGGATTATTCAGAATTCAAGAAAAGGCTCAGGGACTTCCTTTTATTGCCTCAGCACAGGCCCCTTGCTATTCCGCCTGTGTTAGATATTGTGGATGATGGGTTCTCTGAATCCAGCTTATCTCCTGATTCTTTGCCCCCTGCACCAGCCAAGCCAGATATGTATTATAGAGTCCCTGACTCTCACAAGTTTCTTTATAAAAACCCTTCTGCTGACCCAGAAACCATTTCCCAGGGTCCCAAAGGGGTTAAGGCTTCCATTGCAAAAAATCCAGTCCCCTCTGACAGAGATTCTAGAGCATTGGATAGATGGGGGAGGAAAGTTTACACTTCTGCAACGTTAGCAGTAAGGGCTTTAAACTGCCAGTTTCACATGCTTAAGTACCAACAATATTTAATAGCTCAGTTAAAACAGAAAATGCTTACAAGCTCAGAAGCTCCTTACTATAAAGAAATGCAGTATTTATTGCATGCAGTTGAACAGGTGGGAAAACATACTCTGCAATGTGGTTTTGATTCTTTAGAGGCCTCTTGTAGAGCCCGCAGTTACAGGTTCTGTGATTCGAAGACATGCTTGGTTAAAAGAACAGAGTTTACCTGACCATGTTAAGGCAAAATTATTGGATGCTCCTTTACATTATGATATCTTGTTTGGTGTTAAGGCAGAGGAGGTGTTAAAGAAAATGGAGGATAAAGCTAAATCTATGCAAACAGTCAAAGATTTCTTACAGGTACAGCCACCTCGATTTAGCAGAAATTGGCCTACAAAGAATTGTTCCTTTCCAGTGTGAGACTGGCCACAGAGAGGCAGATACAGACGCCCAAGAGGCAGATCTCAACCCCAAGGCTCTTACAGACAACGACAGTGGGGTACCTCAACCCCAAAAGGAGGTGAGGACAAGTCTCAACCTTACAGGAAACAGACCCAATGACTTCCCCCTTCGTATGCCAAGCACTTCCCTTTTGACAGCCCCCTTAGGGGGGAAACTAGCACTTTTTTCTCAAAATTGGCAAACAGTCACCCAAGACAAATGGGTTCTGAATATTGTGTCTCAAGGTTACAGGTTCCACTTTCACACTTTACCAAGGCTAAAAGAAATGCCAAACCTGCCACAAAATCAATGGGCAGAGGCTCAGAAACAAATTTCAACCCTCATGGACATGAGCGCTATTCAAAAAGTATCACAGCAGGAACAAGGACAAGGTTTTTACTCAAGACTCTTCCTGGTCCCCAGAAAGGACAAAGCCTGGAGACCCATACTAGACCTTGCAACTCTAAATACTTACCTGGATGTTCCGAAATTCAAAATGTTGACACTGCAGCAGCTTCTTCCCATGCTGAGCAAGAAGGCTTGGCTTGTTAATTTGGACCTCAAAGAGGCATACCTGCATTTCCCTATCAGACAAAATTTCAGAAGATACCTCAGATTCAAAGCTGGTACAATGCACTACCAATTCTCTGCACTGCCCTTTGGCTTATCTACTGCGCCCAGAGTCTTTACAAAGTGCCTGGCACCAGTAATTGCATTTTGCAGACAAAAAGGAATTCAAATATATCCATGCCTGGACAACTGCCTCATTCAAGCAGAGAGAAAGGACATTCTTCTAAAGCATGTGGCGTTTGTAAAAAGGTTGCTAATTTCTCTAGGGTACACAGTAAACGAAAAGAAGTGAAAACTAGTGCCCTCACAACAGATAATATTCCTGGGTGCCAGCTTAAATACAATGGCCCAGATGGCTTATCTCATGCCAGACAAACAAGGACAACTGACTCAATATTTTCAATTGCTGGCAAAAAAGTCTCATCTCCCTGCAAGAAAAATTCTGCACGCCCTGGGATTCATGGTATCCTGCATACTACTAATTCCATATGCCAGACTGCATATGAGGAAATTACAATGGTACCTAAAAAGTGTTTGGACTCAGCACTCTCACAGTTTAGAAACAGTAATACCAATAATTCCCTGCCTACAACAGGAGTTTCGATGGTAGGCGCAGGCATGTCACCTCAGCAAGGGTCAGCCTTTCACTCTACACACAGCCAGGCAGACTCTAACAACAGATACTTCGGATTACGCCTGGGGAGCACACATGGCAGGAAAATGTATTCAGGACAAGTGGACCACAGACCAAATGCATCTTCACATCAATGAAAAAGAGATGTTGGCTGTTCAAAATGCCCTAACAGCTTTCAAGGACCTTCTGCATCCAGGACAATTATTATTAAAGACAGACAACACCACAGTAATGTGGTACATAAACAAGCAAGGGGGCACTCATTCTTATCCCCTATGCAGGCAAGCCATGACTTTGTGGAATACAGCTCAAGTTCATCTGCAGGCACAATTCCTGCCAGGAAAGAAAAATACTCTGGCAGACGATCTAAGCAGAAATATCATGGACCCTCACGAATGGAAATTGAATCCACAAATCTTCAGCATGGTAACGCAAAAATGGGGTGCCCAGACAGTGATCTTTTTGCCTCCCCACTGAATTGCCAACTACAAAAATTCTGCACAAGGACTTACCACACACAAGCATGGAAAGTGGATGCTCTTTTGTTCAGCTGGAAAAGCCTAAAAGTTTATGCCTTCCCACCACTGCCTCTCCTTTCAAAGGTACTCCTAAAAGCCAGACAAGAAAAACCACAGATGATCCTGATTGCTCCAGACTGGCCACGCCAGCACTGGTACCCAGTCTTAAAGAACTTAGCTCAAGGCCCACCATGGATTTTGCCTCAAATTTCACACCTTCTGACTCAACAAAACAATCAGATCCTGCACGGTCAGCTCAAAACCCTAAACCTGGCTGCATGGCAGATTCATATGCAAACAGCCAACACCTCTCTCGAAAGCTGTTATGGATGTCATTTTGGAGGCCAGGAGACCTAGCACCAGGAAATCTTACTCAGAAGAATGGAAGAGATTCTGTGCCTGGAACCAGGCTCAAAGCCTTGACCCTCTCATCCCAAACATTCCTCAGATTTTACAATACTTAACTGAGATGCTGGACAAAGGCCTATTCTTCTCATCAATTAAGATCCACGCCTCTGCCATTTCAGCTCATTACAACACGGATCCTCCTTTATTCTCTCATCCCTTGCTAAAGCAGTACCTCAGAGGGGCTAAAAACATAAGGCCACCCCAGAGAGCACCAACACCAACTTGGGACCTCAATTTTGTTTTGGAAAAACTGACCTTGCCACCTTTTGAGCCAGCCACTACAGCTGATCTAAAATTTTTATCATGGAAAACAGCTCTGCTCCTGGCAGTAACTTCAGCACGAAGAGTCTCAGAGCTACAGTCATTAATGGCAGTGGAACCTTTTATAATATTTCATCAGGACAGGGTTTCTTTAAGGACAAAACCCTACATTTATGCCAAAGGTGGTATCTAGTGTGGCTCTTAACCAAACCATCCATTTTCCAACGTTTTATCCAAACCCCCAGAATAAAGGGGAGAAACTTCTGCACTCTTTGGACATACACAGGCAGCTATGCTTCTACTTGGACAAAACAAAAGCTTTCAGGAAAACAGAGCAACTGTTTGTAGCATATGCTGCAGGATCACAGGGCAAGGCTATCTCAAAGCAGACTATTTCCAAATGGATAGGACACTGTATTTGTTACTGCTACACACAGCATGGAAAATCAGTCCCTAATAACATTAGGCCACATTCTACCAGAGCAACAGCCACTTCAACAGCCTTTCTCAGAGGAGTACCAACCAAGGAAATTTTGGAGGCTGCAACTTGGAGTTAAGTGCACACCTTTACCAAGCATTACCACTTGCCTCTTTGCTCTAAATCCAGAGCAGGATTTGCCACTGCAGTTCTGCAGGGCCTCATAGCCAATCCTAACTCTTTATAGACCAGCCACCCAACCTTAGCTTTGGGATTCTACCCAAGTGTAATGACTGCAGCAGTGTAACATGATGAACATAGTACAGTTTTGTACCTACCATAAATGTAGATGTTCGAGTGTTCACACTGCTGCAGTCCAGGTTACCCTTCCTCCATCCCCTCTGTCCTAGCTGGACTTATCTATACCTTTCTATCCTATACAACCTTTGTGGTGTATTTGCTTGTAACTGAAGGTATTGTTTTTATTTTTATATATGTTTTATTAGCAATATGTATTGCCTACCTACTTGGGGGCACTTGACATCTGGGGCAAGAAAAACTGAAGAAAATGGTGTCGGATGCATCTTATATACCCCTGGCGCACTGATGTCAGGGAAGAAGCGACAGCACTCTGGCCGACTGCGGGACCGCCTGATGGCAGGATAACCCAAGTGTAATGACTGCAGCAGTGTGAACACTCGAACATCTACATTTATGGTAGGTACAAAACTGTACTTTTCTATATAGGAGTCCTAGTTTCTAATGAGTTTTCTTGATGCAATTATTAATGTGATGGTCAAATTTCAGCTGGTCATCAATGGTTACACCTAGGAGTTTTGTACTTGATTCTACTGCAATAGGAGTATTGTTTAGTGAGATATAGAGAAGGAGGTTTTGATATGGTTAGCTATTTTTGGGAGAAAGAGTAGCAGTTTTGTTTTTTTTGGGGGGTTAAGGATGAGTTGATGGAGAGCCATGTCTCTACTGAAGTAAAGGAAGAGTAAGTAGCAGTTAAGAGTTCAGAAGGAGATTTAGCTGTGGTTATGACTGTGGTGTCATCAGCATATTGAACAATGGGGGAATGTGGACAGGAGGTATGAAGTAAGTTGGTAAAGATGTTAAAAAGTAGTGGGCCGAGAATGGATCCTTGAGGAACACCCATTTTTATTGGAAGAGGAGTAGATAGTGCAGACTGCCCTATGTCTGATAGCAGTCTGTCTGTGAGGCAGCTAGAGAACCATGCTACAGTGTCAAGGGAGAAATTTAGATAAGTTCATTTCTTAAATAGCAGAGGGTGTGAAACAGTATCAAAGGCCTTTGAGAGATCAAAAAATAGACAGGAGATATGTTTGTGATCATCTGGCTAAAGAAATGGTGTTAAGGAAAGAGAGAAGGGCAGTAGTAGTGGTATGTTTCGGTCGGAATCCATGCTGTGTATGAGTGAGTCATTTTTCCTGTAAGAGGTGTTGAATAATGTGTGTGTGTGTGTGTGTGTGTGTGTGTGTGTGTGTGTGTGTGTGTGTGTATGCATTTCTCCAAGAATTTAGAGAGAGGGGACAGAATAGCAATAGGTCTGAAATTTGAGATTTCAGAGGAGTTTCCTGTACTTTGAGGATACATTTATTGCTTCTAGGAATTATGCCTGCTGCTGTTACCACCCACTTCAAAATAGGTAATCCCTTCTGTGTCTCCCCCCTGTGGTGTTAAATTAGGTAGAATTAAGACAAATACTTTAAACTGCTGCTGTGAAAGTTATGCCTCCTCATTGCCTGCCCTGAAAAGGCGGCCATCTTCTATGTACCCTTTTGATGTCAGACTGGCACAAAACTGAAAAATAGTACAGAGCATAACATATTTGCTGTCAGACATATATAAACAGCATGAATATTTACTCTCTCCAAAAGATAGCCACCTGTGTATGCATCAGTTGTTTGACCGTGAGGAAAATGGAAAGAAAAACCAAAACCAAGGTAGAGGCAACGAGAAAAAACTCCAAAGAAAGAGAGTATACTTCTTTATTATCCGCTTTCGTCCACAGACTTCATCAGAATGACAAATACATGAAAATCACAGGTTTAAATACATAAAAAATCACCATGACAATTGATTGAAATGCAAATTTAAGTAATGATGAAATAAATAAATGAACAACTTAAAAAGACAGGTACGTTTTCAGACAATATGAAGGCAAACCAAGTCATTACTTTTATTCACTTTCAGTTTCCTGTACTTTAAAAAAACATTTAACGTTAATGGCCTCATTAAGGCCAGGGGGACAGTCTGATTTCAGTTTGACTTGCCAATAAGTCTCCCTTTGAAGTAAATAGTTTTTAAAATCCCCATCCCTCATGTCTTTATGACAGACTTCAAGTACTGAAAACAAAAACTTATTAAAAAAATGACAAACTAAAGTGTGTTTAAAAAGATCATTGGTGTCGTCCCTGGTTTTAATACAGTACAAATGTTCTCTGATGCGTGTTCTCAACTGCCTAGTCGTCATACCAACATAAAATGCAGAGCAGGATGAACACAAGGCAATGTAAACAACACCAGAAGAACGACAATTAACATAACCAGGGACAGGAAAAGTCCTGTTAAAAGAGGCCACTGAAATATATGGCCCCGGTGAAATGAACCTACACATGTTACAATCATAACAACAATTCATTCCCCTCTTATCGGTTGTAATACCGCAAGGTTCATTACCATGCTTATCCAAAATCTTTTTTAAATTAAAATTATTCCTTTGGACAAACAAAGGTTTGTCCCCTAAAACATCATAGATGTCAGCATTCCCCTTAATAACTCTCCAATTCTTAGTAATAATTCTCTGAATACGCTGACAATCTGAATTCATCTCTAATGAACAGATAATGTTGGAGTTCAATGGTTCACTGGAGTTGTTTTTGAAAATAAAATTGTTCAAATTTAAACTTAATAATGGTGGATATTGATTAACCCGGTTGTTATAGATATCGGTTGCTGCTTGAATTAGATCTGGTTTTTGGTATCCCCTGTCAAGAAATAAAGAAATGATAAAACCAAACTCCTGAAGCAAGTCAGAATCTTTGGAAGTCATGCGACTTGCCCTGATAAACTGCCCCTTTGGGATGTTGGAAATGACATGTTTGGGGTGCCCACTTCTATGGTGCAAATACCCATTGTTAAAGGTCTTTTTCTTGTAAATGCGACTGTGCAATCTCCTTTTATCAAAATCCCATCTGAGATCCACATCCAAAAAATTAACATTTGCTCCATAACTACCAGTGACAAACTTTAAATAAGAAGAAAATGAGTTAATATCAAAAAGAAAAGTGTCAATAATCGACTGCTCACCCTCAAAAATAAAAAACAAATCATCAATAAAACGACAATAAAACAAAACATGATATTTACTAACTAAAAAAGGTATAAACTGACGTTCCCACAGTGCTATGACCAAATTGGCATAAGCAGGGGCAGCTGAAGACCCCATAGCAACACCTCTTTTTTGCCGGTAATAAACCTGTTCAAAAAGAAAAAAATTATTCTCCAAAATGATCTCTAAAAATCTACAGATCAAAGAAACAGTACTGTTGGTGAAACCTGAATAATAGGTGGTCAAAAAGCTTCGTACAGCTTCTACGCCTTCCTCCTGAGGAATACAAGTGTATAATGACACGACATCAATAGTAACCATAATGTGTCTATGGGGGTCAAAACCATGCATTGAAATGAAATGGTTAATATTGGTCAAAAAGTGCCAAGAGTCACGAATATAAGAAGATTCGTGAGTAATAATGGGACCCAACAAAGCATCAATAACTAAAGCCAACCCTTCGGTAATTGAATGAGGTGACGAAACAATTGGTCTAAAGGGTGGATTCTCAACTGATTTATGGGTTTTAGGAATCCCAAAAATAACCCCAATGCGGGGTTCTTCAGTGACACAAAACTCATATAACTCGTGACTAATGTCCCCTTCCATTAGGGCTTCGGATAAATACGAATGTATTGAACGTTGACGTCGATGGATATCATAAAGGGAAATAGTTTCATATTCATCATTGTTGTTTAAAATATTTAAAATTCCCTTGATGTATGAATCTCTTTTCATGATGACAATCCTGTAAGAGGTGTTGAATAATGTGTGTGTGTGTGTGTGTGTGTGTGTGTGTGTGTGTGTGTGTGTGTGTATGCATTTCTCCAAGAATTTAGAGAGAGGGGACAGAATAGCAATAGGTCTGAAATTTGAGATTTCAGAGGAGTTTCCTGTGCTTTGAGGATACATTTATGGCACAAAACTGAAAAATAGTACAGAGCATAACATATTTGTTGTCAGACATATATAAACAGCATGAATATTTACTCTCTCCAAAAGATAGCCACCTGTGTATGCATCAGTTGTTTGACCGTGAGGAAAATGGAAAGAAAGATTATAAATAATATTTCCAACTTGTTACTTCCAGAGACCTCTATAGATGCTATAGTGACCCTATGTGCACCCCTTTGAAGTTTATTAGGAAAGGTAAAGAAATAATGAACACACTGTCCCCAGCTCAACACAAGATATAATGACTTCTGAGGTTTTGGAGGAATGTTAAAGAAAACAATGACATCATACCCAGCATCACCCCACCACCCCAAACAAGTAACAGAAACCTTCTGTGTACATCAGTGAGCAAGGCTGGTTTTAGACTAACGGGTTCATAGCAGAGGTAATTACTAAGTCCATGTCAAAGTCCAGTTGAACAGCCTTGCTGCTTTTTGAGAGATGACAAACTGAGCAAGAGACAACAGGGTCAGTTACTTCCATCCAAACAAACCCACACTAAGCAGTTATAACCACTTTTGTATTCAGTTCAGATGTCCGATCTTGATAAAAGAGAATGACTGTGTAATGTATTTCAGCTTTGTTCCAAATAGTTGCCACACATTAAAATATTGTTACTTCATATAATCACATTAATCCTGCAAAAACAAAATAATAAGCAAACAGCTAATCATTTATCTCTACGTTTCTGTAAAGTAGTCTTACTTATAACAAATGTAGACTAATCCTGCTGAGCCAGATAGTTCCATTTATACTGAGCAAATAACAAGAGAGTTACTTTTATCCAGCTAACTCCAACCCCACTCCCCACCCAGCAGTTTATAGCTACCACATCTCATGGTTGTGTAATATTATTTCACCTCCACATAGACCTCTCAACTGTCCAGATTTTTGCAGACTATCCAGATTTGTGGCTTATATTTTCAGTCTGCTACTCCTACAATTTTTTTTTTTTTTTTCAGATCATGGAGTATTGAAGTCACTGGATAGACATAAATTTGAGTTCCAGACTTCATATCCTTGAGAAAATGCATTCCAACACAAATGCTGTTTTTCTAGCAGCTTTATGTGTGTGTATAAGAGCAATATTTAAAATCTGTCCCTATTTTTAATGCATTTGTTCCCCTATTTAGGCTTTTTCCACATTTATTGCCAAGAGGCTGAGTGTTATCCGTACACAAACTATTCCAGTCTAAGCTGCTTCACACAAATTACAAAGCCAGAAGACTATTTCAAAAATACCTGGTTGATCACATCATTCTATAATAGTAACACTTCACACTGCACCATTCCATCCATCTTAACATAAGCATTGCTCAACAAATTTGGCTGATGAATCTGCAAGCATTATTGTAAAATTAATAACAATTCTGTCACCAGCGTCCAGCACCACGTCAACCGGGATAGTCCGACTGAGCTAATTGCCCTTTTCCAGCAGAGGCCTGGGGAAAAAAGCTCCACAAAACAAAATCATCATCAATATTTATAACAGGAATAAAACAATTCAGTGTACAAAAAGATTGTGCAACAGCTATTACAGAATACAAGAAGGATAAAGAAAAAAAAAAGAAAAATATAGCACAGTATCGGACTGGTTTCCATGGACAGCAGATCATTTTAAAGGGAGTTTACATATGGTTACAGGATGTAATTGAAAAAAATATGTATATTTTTTGTTTGAGAGCCAAGCTGTTAATAGAGAGCAGGTGGTTGGAGACAAGTGCTAGGTAGAGTAGGAGGATAGAAGAAAATTAGGAGACTATCATGTAATAGGAAGAGATAATTATTGAAAGGTTTAGTGGAAGGGTGAGGAGGAGATGGGGGAGGTAAAGAGGTGAGGTTTGGTGAGGGGAGAGTGGGTGGGGGGAGATATGTCCCTGCAATGTTTCTCCCCCTTGATGTTCAAATACTAAAACTTGTAATCTACAAGAAAAAAGGCAAACAAACTTGTTCAGCTGCTCTTGCGCTTACATTTGAATGTACCGATATCTGTAATCTTGTGACCTTGCAGCATTTAAGGTAATATGAAATAGTTAACTAGTGCTCCACTCCCCGGAGTGCTCTCTGTTCAGAGAGGGGTTTTTTATTTTGTCCTTGATGGGGAACTTTATTTTTTTACATAAAATAAACATTACTCCAAGTAAATAAATAAATAAATGGGGGGAAAGTGCCCCCACAAACATGCAGCAGCACAGTGCCCTAGGCAGTTGCCTAGTTCGCCTGTGCACAAGGCCGGCCCTGGCCGCATGCTCTAAGGTTAATGCTCAGTATACAGTACTGAGACGTCAATGACTGATGCCAAATATTCAAAGGATGTCCAGGATGAAAAAATAATATTTCACTGTTAGATATTGTCATATTTTTATGCAGTCTTTATAGATGTGTGTTTTTGCTTGCATGACAAGTCATCAAGCAATTTTTGATCAGTGTGGGATTTGTCAAACACATTTCATTGAGTCCTTCTTTTCAACCCTGAATACAAGGATTTGCTTCCCCCCCCCCCATGACCTACAGCATTGCCCATTGTGTTGATTCACAGTTTTATGATTCACTGGAATGTGATTGTCGAAATCCTAGTCAGTTTTGTGAAAATCAACATTTCAGAATACAAACGTGTTTTTACATAGGTATATGTAATGTTTGCATGTATGTGTGTGTGTATGTATGTAATCAAGCAAAGATGGGGAATGAGAGCGTGCTTCAGCACTCACTGAACAAAAAGTCAGACTCCTGTGTTAATATTTATTAGAAGTTTATATATGTATATATATATATATATATATATATATATATATATATATATATATATACATATATAGGTCTACTTTGAGTCACTGAAAACTCATTTCACTGAATGTAAGTACTGTTGGGCAAATAAAACGTATATAGGTTCATACTAGGCTATCTGCCCTACGGCATTTATAAGCCTAGCCAGAGTGTGTTTGGCTTTCGCCACCCATTTTAAATGAATTTTGCTATACCCTTTTTCGAGGTTAGTATACTGTGCCTCTGTCTAACAGTGACACAGAAGTGATACCCGCGGTAAACCTACTATCTCCCATCCACTCATCTAGATTCCTCTTGAAGAGAGTCAATGAGGGACTCTGCCTAACCTGGACTGGGATTTTATTCCAGAGTGAAGGGAGCCTCTGGGTTATGAATCTGTCCCTCCAGCATGTCTTATTTATTTCAGTGCTGAGGTACAAGCCTTTGCCTTTTTCCCACTGTAGTGCAATCCTGGAGTTAGTATATATAGTTAGGGGGGGACTTAGCCCCCCACCTACTTAGCTTTTTTATATTTATGAATCTCGTTTCACTGAAAGCTAACAATATAAAACCAAAAGTAGGTGGGGGGCTATGCCTCCCGCATGCCCCCAAACTATATATACTGATTCCAGAATCACACTACAGTGGGGAGAAGGGGATATGCATTTTATTTGCCCAACAGTACTTGCATTCAGTGAAATTAATTTTCAGTGATTTTACCTTTCAGCGATTTGGTGTGTGTGTTTTGAAATTCAGGGAAATGAGTTTTCACTGAATCAAAGTGAACCCGTGTGTGTTTGTGTGTGTGTGTGTGTGTGTGTGTGTGTGTGTGTGTGTGTGTATGTGTATATATATATATATATATATATATATATATATATGTATATATATATATATATATATATATATATATATATATATATAGTATAATATGGATTATGGATCTAGGACTGTTGAACGAATATATATATATATATATATATATATATATATATATATATATATATATATATATATATATATATATATATATATATATATATATATATATATATATATATATATATATATATATATATATATATATATATATATATATATATATATATACATATATATATATATATATATATATATGGATCTAGGACCGTTGAACGAAACTTCAGCAGTCCAAATCCACTTTAACCGAACACACTTTAAAGAAAGCGCTTTCACCGAAAAAGCATTTTCTTTAAAGTGTGTTAAAAAAACAAACAAAAAAAAAACATTAAATCTACTTTTATGCAGGGCGGCAAGGCCCCCCTGCACCCCACACCTCCCTACTTTAATATTGTCACTCCAAGATGGCACTACAGTGGGGAAAAGGGAATTTTCCCTTATCCACACCGTAGTACGAAAGGCACAACAGGCATGCTTACGCGAAAATGCTGCTTCGGTGAAAAGCATTTTGGTGTAAGTATTCCTGCCCATTACCGATTCGGTGAAAAGTGCGTTCGTGCAAAAGTCCTAGACCCATATATATGTGTGTGTGTGTGTGTGTGTGTGTGTGTGTGTGTCTGTGTGTGTGTGTATAAATGCATATATATATATATATATATATATATATATATATATATATGTTTCCCCTTTAGAATCTCGAATTGCTAAAAACTCGAACTTCAGATGACCGAACCCAGAAGATCAAATTTTCAGCAACTCGAAATTCTAAAGGGTATGGAAAAGACATTGCAAGAATGTCTTTGCAATATTTTTGCAGGGGTGCAAGCCCCCCTGCACCCCCTACACCCCTACCTACTTAAATATATCAACTCCGAGATCGCACTACAGCGGGGATGAGGGAAATCTCCCATTCTGCACTGTATGCAGAAGCGCACAGTGGGAGGATTTCGTTCCTCTGCTATAGTGTGGTCACAGAGCTGATATATTTAAGCAGGGAGAGTGCAGGAGGACTCGGCCCCCTGCAAACATGTAAGCGAACTGTTTTTTTTTCTTCCCTTCACAATTTTGAGTTACTGAAAACACGAGATTCTGGGCTCGAGCTTATGAATTTCGAGCTTTCGTTAATTTGATCTTGTGAAGGGGAAACATATATATATATATATATATATATATATATATATATATATATATATATATATATATATGTATATATATATATATATATATGTGTGTGTGTATATATATATATATATATATATATATAGACACATACACACACACACACACACACACACACACACACACACACACACACACACACATATAACCCACATTTGCCTCCAAAAGTAAAGTCTTTCAGTATTCTCACCACTAAATCACACATGACACCCACACTCCTTTCTTTCTTCAAACTAAGCAGTGAGTCAGTGATGCAACAGAAAGCACAATCATCTGTGATGCAGAAGGCTGTGGGTGTTATTCACACACCAGGTAGATGGATTGCTGACACAGCTGTGCAGCATAAGGGGGTGCTGCACTCTTGAGTTTGTCGTCCTTTGGATGAGACATTAAACCGAAGTCCCATCTGCTTGAGTTGGCGGTAGCTCAGGTGGCTGCATAGAATCCCATAGCACCTATTGAAAAGAGTAAGGGTCCTTTATTTTACACAATATAAAATACATTGTTTATATGTTCACATATTTCCAGGCACATATATCGACATTTCTCTTTTTTAACTAATTTATCATTCTTTTTATAACATCATCATTGTTTTTCTTCCATCACCCACTCCTTCCTCCACTGCTCTAATCTAATTTTTCGTAATATATCTGCTGAAATCTGTTTCCATTAAATAACCCATATTACATAAAATACATTATCAACCATTTATGTAATCATATTCATATCTATATTGTTAATGTCACTGATAGTCTCAAAAATTTGTTTTCTTTACACAACCTTTTCCAGAGTTTCACCACTCTTATATTTAAAAAAAAATGCTCTGTTGTCTCTTCCACCCCTAAAAATAAAAGCACACTTTCAACTTTCTTTTTATATGGCATATTCCCCTTACTGGTAACTTGTTTATTAATAGTCCCCATAGGAATTACTGACACTATACTGTGTTGGTACAGCATTTTATTTATTTATTTATTTTTAACTTTAATGGCTTTAATCTCTACTACTTGTAAATTTTCCCATGAGTTTAAATAGTAATGTTTCATCAGATTATTCTTCCTCTATGTCATCAGTTTTATTTTCCTTGTTAATATGTTTTCTTGGTAAATTTTAATTTCTTTATATACATATTCTTTTCCTCTTTTTCTTATTCTCTTCATCTCCCAGAACTTCTTGTAATTATGTTTAACACTAAACATTCTCACTATTAATTTCTCATTCTCTTCCTTTACCCAGTTTAATAATCTGTGCAAGTATAAAAAAGTAGAATAAAATACTGGATTTGGTAACCCTTATTCCCCTTCATCTTTAGACACACAATGCACCTCTTTTCGCAGTGTTTAATCTTGAACCCCATTTGAAAGAAAACACCAATTGCAGTATTTCCTTTTCATATTTTTGTGGGATCATATAAACATTTGACTTCTAATTCTTCTTCTTTTGGCTTTTCCCGGTTAGGGGTCGCCACAGCGGATCACCTGTCCTCTCATGATTGACAGTGGAGTTTTTACAGTGTCGAGTTACTAGCCCGGCACCCAACCTTCCACACAAGGCACACACACACACGCACTCACACCGAGGGCCAATTTTAGTGTGTCCAATCCACCTACAGCATGTCTTTGGGATGTGGCAGGAAACCGGAGCACCCGGAGGAAACCCACACGACCACAGGGAGGACATGCAGACTCCGCACAGAAGCCACCCCAGCCGAAGATCAAACCGGAGAACCTCTTGCTGTGAGGTGGCAACGCTAACCGTTGCACCACAGTGGCCGCCCATCATTGACGTATATGCTGTTTTCCCGTAAATACAGAATTCACCAGATAAACCTTTTCCTGAATGTTAAACTGTTTGTCTTTTACAGAAGACCTATTTCTTTCATTAAGTCTTCCCATTGCATCATACCTGTGGCATTCCTCCCAAATGTTATTCTTAGCAAAGACATATCATTCACTGAAAAATACATACCTTCAATTTTCACCACATAACCCAAACCCTTACTTTATCTTTATGTAAAAGACATTTCAATTTCCTTTAAACATCCATTCAAGAAACACTTCCTTCATCCATATTTTGTTGTTAGCAACTACAACTGTATCAACCACTTCCTTTCACATCCCATATCTAGCATATTTTATTTATAAGGTATTTCACCCACTATCACATTAATTATCAGTGCAAACAATATTTCACTCTTGAGACGTACTGTCTTCTGCCACACTTCATGCATATATTTTTACTCAGTCACCCATTCACTAACATTCTCAGTCTATTATTTTCATGTGCTGACAAATACACACACTCCTAATTCTGTTACGTGTTCCAGTCTTCTCCATAACATCACACGGAGCATCGCTGTATCAAATGCCTTGCTATTATCACATAGCATAAGTTTCACATCCTCCATTTTACTTCTGTCATCCACGATATCTTTCACAATCAATAACAATTCTTGATATTCCTTCCCTTTTATACCATATATACTGTCTTACATTAAATCCCTCATCCTTCCTTCCTTCCACTCTCTTCCATATATACTCAAAAAAATTTGTAATCTCTGCTACTTAGTGTGATGGACCTCCAATTTTTTATTTAATTCTTCTCATCTTTCTTCCGTATAAATTTTAATACCCCACTGCATAACTCTTCATAAACAATCCCTTCCTTCAGCTATTCGTTCTGCACATTTACAAAATGCTCTCTTTGCCAGTGCACTAATTTATTGTATATTCTATACCCTATAACATCTGAGCCTATTACTGAATTAGCATTTACTTTCCTAAGTACTTCATTCAATTGACTAATAGTAATTTCTTTTTCAAAATTTTCTTCAACTCATTCTGGAATTTTTTTTTTCCTTCTTTTTTTTTTTTTTTTTTATATATATATATATATATATATATAACTGTTGTACATATTTTCCACATGATGTACTACAATACTAATAGTTTGCTCTTATGTTGTTTTTACCTCTCCTTTTACATTTTTCATTTCCCTCATTATACTAATATCCTCCTTTACTACTTTACCCAGATGTGCAGGTACCACTTCCTTTCTCCATACTGCCTAAACAGTATTACCTTCATTTTTTCTAGATTTTTTTTATATATTTCTTTTTCCGTGCCATAATACTAATACATATCTATACATTTTCCCATACTTCAGTTCCCCTTCCTTTCTTTAATCATTCTGCCATTGGAAAAAAAAAAACATTTTTATACTTCTTCTTAAATTCACTCCACTATTCAGATCAGTTTTTATAGAAGTCCTTCAAAATTATTTGATCTTTCCATAACTGCAATACTTCCCATTCTCCAAGTTCATCCACAATCTCTCATTTATTCTTTTTATCCCCTTTCCTATTTTAATCTGCTCCCTTTCTCCTATCGCTTCCATCAATATTGCTAAATGGTCTGACAAAAAACATCACAAATGTATCACCATCTTTTACCTCCAAACCTTCTAATAATACAGAATAATCAGTTCTGTATCTAAGTGCCCCTTCTATAAGTCCACTGGCTTTTGTTTTACATAGTTAATTTACCACATAGGATCATAGGAGGTTACTAGGCTAATGGCCCTGAGGCCTTACAAGCCTAGCCAAGAATTTATTCCCCAAAAAGGAAACCTCAGTCAGCACCTGTTGCTCTGTTAGTGAAGGACACAGATGGAACCCCTGGGACAAATTTGTAGTTTCCCATCCACTCATCAGGGTTGCGCTTGAAGAGGGTCAGAGAGATACTCTGTTTCACGTGCATGGGAAGTCTGTTCCAGAGACTGGGCAGCCTCTGGAAGACAAACCTGTCTCTCCAGCAGGTTTTGTTGATGTTGCATATTAAATTTTGGCCTTTCGAGTGGGTAATGTGCAAAGAGTTAGATTTACGGATATGGTGCATCTCTAGTAGGCCATGGTCCGAAATTGCCTTGTAGGCGAGAGACAGATCATCTCTGAGCAATCTGTATGATACCGAGTAGAGTGACAGTGACTTGAGCCTGTCCACATGGGACAGGTGTTGGAGGCCATGGATTCTCTTTGTTAGGTATTTCTTTGGCCTTTCCAGCTGGTGCAGGTGTTTGGAGAGGTACATACCAAATGGGGCGTTATACTCAATTAAAGGCCTACTGATGGAGTAGTACAGAGAGGTAATAACCTCCTTTTTTTCTGGATGCAATCCCGTTATGTATGAGATGAACCAAGTAAAAAGCTTTTCTGACCACTGCCGCCACATGGTGTTCCAATGTGAGATTGTTGTCATCCTGTGTACCCAGAGCTCTCACCATAGGTTGTGCACTTAGGGGTTTGCCGTTGATGTGGTAATCAGTAGGGGCCGTGTTTTTGCCGAATGGTATGATAATACATTTTTTGTGTTTAACTTAAGGCCATGACTTTGACACCAGTCATTTGTTGCTGTGAGACCCTCTTGCGGTATGTTAACATCATATGGGGAGTCAGTGACAGCACCCAGCTTACAGTCGTCGGCATACTTGGTCAGCCATAGGCGTTTTGTCTGTGCCTGTACCTCTGAGAAGTAGATGCCAAACAGTAGGGGTCTCAGGACAGATCCCTGGTGAGCACTACCAGTGGCAGGTCTGCTGTTGGAGGTGGAGGTACCTATTTTGACCTTGTGGGTCCTATCAGTGAGCCAGTTGGCCCACCCACCTGATGAGATAGGGATTTACGTCAAGTTGTGTGTTAGCTTTTCGATGATGCCCGAGTGAGGGATTGTGTCAAAGACCTTAGCCAAGTCAAAGTAAGCTGTGTGTACTAACTTTCCCTCATTTAGGGCCTTGGTGACAGTCTCAAAGAATTCAGCCAGGTTCAACAGGCAAGATCTGCCTTTGATGAATCCGAACTGGGTGGAGTCAAGTGCTTGGAGACTGCCTATGTCTTTATTTATGAGATCCATAATAATATGCTCCATGGTTTTACAGATCAGACTTGTCAAGCTAATGGGGCAATAGTTTACAGGGTCCATAGTGGCACCACCTTTGTGCAAAGGGATGACAATGGCAGATCTCCACTCTGCTGGAATGAAGCTTGTACTTAGACTGTGGTTGAATAGGATGCTCAATGGCTAAGCTATTTCTTGCTGGAAATGTTGCAGAATACAGCCTGGGATACTGTCAGGTCCCATGGAAGCTGTGTTCTTTGCCTTGGATTGGGCCTTTAACACTTGATCGGTGGAGATGTGAGGTGCGGGGCAAGTATAGGGGATGTCGAATAGACCTTTGGGAGAGGACAGGGGCTGAAGTTTGCGCTGAACCTATCTGCTAGCAGGACGGCTAAGTCAGCAGGGTTAGTGTAAGTGATGCTATTAAGTACTAATTCAGAAAAAAAACTGGTCATTGCCATGGATGTTTCTTTTTTTTCCTCAAAATTTTTTTTATTTTCAATTAAGATAACATTTACATAATATTTTTAAATATTTTAAACAACTATATACAATATTTACAATAGCCTGACTTTCAGTTATATACACTGTATGTTATTAAATATAGAATTAAAAAAACAAGTAATCTCCGTGGTATCCCCGAAGTCTCAAAACAACCCACTAAAGTGTAGTGGGTCTAAAAACAAAACAGTGTAAGAAACTTTCTGTGTGGAAGATTTTCAGTCCATATATTTCTAGTTGATCACTGTATATTAATCAGATCAGACAATAGTAGTAGAATTAGCGAACATAAACTCGTCAAGTCAAAAAGTAATAATAGAAAATATATAATTCTACAGCATTATTAAGTATTCGAAAGTAATCCAAGCAAGGTAGGCCGTCTGTTTCCAGTTGAAAATCCTTTATTAAGTACACAGACAAGCGATCCAAGTAAAACAAAAATAGAGTAATAATTTCTCACAAGCTTTCTAAATATATATATACTTTTTATCAGGCCTTTTATTAGACAATAAATCACTCCCATGCCTGATAAAAAGTATATATATATATATGTGTATATATATATATATATATATATATATATATATATATATATATTTAGAAAGCTTGTGAGGAAATTATTACTAATTTTTTGTTTTACTTGGATCACTTGTTTGTGTACTTAATAAAGGATTTTCGACTGGAAACAGAAGGCCTGCCTTGCTTGGATTACTTTCGAATACTTAGTAATGCTGTAGAATTATATATTTTCTATTATTACTTTTTGACTTGACGAGTTTACGTTGGCTACTTCTACTACTGTTGTCTAATCTGATTAATATACAGTGATTAACTAGAAATATATGGACTGAAAATCTTCCACACAGAGAAGTTTCTTACACTGTTTTTTTTTTTTTAAATATAGAATTAACAGATCAGTTATCAGAGATACAATATTGATTATACAACAAAGATATAACTGTCTTCCAAGGATTATTTTCCAATGGCCTGGGATTGAGTCATAGTTCTTTGATTTTTATTTCCATCGATGCAGTTGTCTTCAGTAAAGTGTAGAATTCTTCCAAGGTCGGGGGTGTATTTGAATTCCACCTTCTGGTTACGCATTTCCTAGATATAGCAGGTATTCTCCATAACAAATACATATTTGTCTTATTCAGGTAGGGACCTTCATTTACATTTAGTATAATCAATGCTTTAGTTAAGGTAAAGGATTCATTAAATAAAGCTTGTAAAAAATGATTGATTCCATTCCAATATGATTTAATTTTATTACATTCATAAAAAATATGAATCCAGTCTGCTTTATTTGACTTTTCACACCTCCAGCAAAAAACATTTGTAGTAGTACTGATCTTTTTAATCCTGTAGGTGGTTAAAAATGCTCTATGTAAATATTTTACAGTACTGTGTGTTAAAGGTGTAATTAACTGATAGTAAGATGTTAGTTTTAATTTCTTCTGTTACCTGCAATGACTGACCTTTTGTTAAGAGCTGCCAGTTTGATGGTTTGGGAATTGTTTTATATGTTATTAACTCTTTATATAGATTTAAAATGGAATTTTTCTTTTCACAACTATTGTATATAAATTCATACAGAAAACTTATTAGATTTGAAATATCTTTAAATGAGGAATTATTAATTAAACTGCATAAATCTTGAGTGTACATTAGAATGTTTTGTAAGGTTAACCAGCCCTGTGTTGGAATATTGTAAGCAGTTTTTATCATATGTATATCTAAAACAATTAATTTATTTACACATTGAAACCAGCATAAAAATCCATTTTGTTCCCAGGAGGTTATTGTTTCCCTATATATTTTGTGAGGAAAGCTCTTAGTGATGGTAAATGGGGTTAAATGGTCAAACCAAAGTTTTAGATCTATGTTTGCATTGATAAGTTTCCTAAATGAATTGATGTAATGATTAATCAGTGTTGTTTTAGAAGGCCTTGTTATGTTATATTGTATACTTATGCATAGTATGTACCAGGGTTTGTTTGATTTTTCTACAATTAAAACAATTTTTTAACAGATTAAATTCATTTGTTGATATAGCCGTTTATAATTTCCAGTTGGCAAAATAATTTGGGTTTATCCAGTCTATTGTAGTTTTAAGCACAGATGCTTTTATATATGTTTCTATTTCTGGGAAGTTCAGTCCTCCTTGTTTCCAGGGTCTAATGTGATGAGTTAGAGCTACTCTTATTCTTTTTGGGCTACCATAAAAATTTTATTAAACATGAGTTTATCTCTTTAAGAATGCATGTTTCAGGGATTAACTGTATTGCTAATGCTACATATAGTATTTTTGGCAATAACACCATTTTTATTAATTTCAATCCATCTTCAAAAGTTAATATAATTTAGTTCCACTTTTCTATATATATTTTATTGTTTCAATAATGTTTTTAAAATGTATTAATATTGTTTCGTTTATATTTTTGCATAACACTATTCCTAAATAATTTAGCATAAGTTCTTGTTTTCCTATGATGGATTTATCTGTAACTTGTAGTTCTTTTTTCTTATTTAAAAACAGAATTTTTTATTTTGATCTATTAAAGTGTAGACCTGAAATCTTATAAAATTTCTCCATTACTTCTTCTAGCTCACCTAATGACTCTCTGGAGTTTGATGGGGTTAATAAAATATCACCAGCAAAAAGCATTATTTTAGACATGTACTGGTCATAGACTTCTATTCCTTTTATTCTTGGATTATTGCATATTATTTTTGCTAGTATTTCTATTGCCAAAGCAAATAAAATAGGAAAAAGGGAGCATCCTTATGTAGTAATTTTCGTTATATGGATAGATTCTAGGTGAAAGGACCTAATTTAATGTAGGCTAAGTTATTATTAATATATATGTTTTTTAGTAATAAGATGAAGGGAGGAGGAAATTCAAATAATGCTAAAGTTTTAAATAGATATTCCCAGTTGAAATCGAAGGCTTTTTCTGTGTCTAATCCAATTACAAGTGTTTCTCTATCTTTTTTATTCACATAGTCTATAAGAGTAAGTATCCATTTAATATTATGTGTGTGCCTGTTATATAAAAATCCAGTTTGGTCATTATTAATTGTCTTTGAAAGTGGGATTTTCATTCTGTTAGCTAGGATTGACATGAATATTTTGTTATCATTTTTCAGTAATGATACAGGTCTGTATGAGATGCAAAGGTCTGACGGTTTATTATCTTTTAGAATTGGTGTTATGAGAGAATATTTCCATGAGGGTGGTATTTTTGCTTCTGACTGGACTACTAGCAAAGCTTTATGAAAAAGGGAGATTACTGTTGAAGGGAAGAGTTTGTAAATTTCCTTAATTATACCATCTATCCCTGGAGCTTTGTTAGATTAACTTTCTTTTATATTGTTAACAATTTCTTTGTAGGATATAGGTTTTTGTAGGTCTAGTTTTGTGTTTTCTGGAATTTTTTTTGTATTGATGAGGTTTGTATCTAAGTTTATTTGGTTGATATCCAAGTCGACTTTTTTGAAGTGTTCCATATAATGGAACTGAAATGCTTCAAGGATGTCTCCTATACCTGATACTTTTTCCCCTTTCTTTTCATGATGTATACTACTAATGTTATTTGCTTTAGATTGTATTTTAATTCTTGTAGATAAGTTATGTAGATATCTGGGGGAGGTGGCTAATGAGTTTATTTTTAAATTTTCCAAGGCTAGACAAGTTTTGTGTGTTAGAATTTCATTATGTTTTTATTTAATTCCTCTATTTCTTTTTTGACCTCTGGACATTTCTGATTTTTTTTTTTAGATTTTGCTGTGAAGAGTCTGGTTTGCAAGTCTAATGATTCAGATTCCCACTCTCTAGCTTTGTTTTTGTACCAGCTAAGGTTCTTGCCAAATAAATACGCTTTTAATGAGTCCCAAACCATGACTGTACTGATTTCTGTTGTATTATTAATTTCAAGAAATAATTGTAGTTCTGACAACATCCAGGGTCTGAATTCTTTAATTTTCATGATATATGATGGAATTCTAGTTGAGAAGATTAAAGGCTTAAACTCTATTTGGAGCTTCATTATCAGAGAATCATGATCTGAGAAGGGACATGGAACTATTGAGGAGTTGAAGATTTGTGTTTGTAAATCTTGAACTACGAATAATTTGTCTATTCTGGTTTGTGTTCTAAATCTATGGTCTTTATGGGAAAATAATAAGGATTTATCATATTTTACTTTAAAATTGTCTATTAAATGAAACAAATCCATCTTTTTAAGGATTTTGAAATAGTTGCTATGTGAAAAGACTTCTTGGTGGTTTCAGAAGCTTCTACGGTGCAATTAAAGTCTCCTCCCAGTATAAGATTTCCATTATAATTGTTGGAAATAAAATGTAGGTTTTTTTTTTTTAACCATTCCTGCTCCATTTCCTGGGAAGCAATATAGGTTCATAGGTTCATACTAGGCTATCTGCCCTAGGGCATTTATAAGCCTAGCCAGAGTGTGTGTGGCTTTCACCACCCCTTAGGATGAGAATACTATACCCATTAGTTTGCTGTGCCTCTGTCCAGCAGTGACACAGAGATGATTCCCGGGGTAAACCTACAATCTCCCATCCACTCGTCAAGATTTCTCTTGAACAGAGTCAGTGAGGGGCTCTGCCTCACATGGACTGGGATTCTGTTCCATAGTGTAGGGAGTCTCTGGGTGATGAATCTGTCCCTCCAGCACATCCTATTTATATCCGTGTTGAGGTTTAAGTCTCTTGCTCTCGTGGCTCTGGTGGATTTGGATTTTTTTGAGGTGGAGCATGTCCATTAATTCCGGGTTGGACATGGCCTTGTATGTCAGGCACAGATCACCTCTGAGCAGACGGTATGCGACTGAATAGAGCTGGAGTTTCTTCATTCGGGCAGCGTATGACATATGTTTGAGCCTTTATCCTTTTGGTGAAGAACTTTTGGGGTCTTTCCAACTGCTGCAGGTGTCGGGTAAGGTACATTCCGAATGGGGCGTTGTACTCAATCATTGGTCTGATAAGTGAAGAGTACAGGGGTACAATGACCTCTCCTGATCTGGATGTGAATCCCTTCATGATCAGGTGGGCAATGTAGAAGGTCTTCCTAACCACTTTGGCAATGTGAGTGTCAAAAGAGAGGTTACTGTCAACTTGGGTCCCCAGGTCCCTGATAACTTCTTCCATGTTTAATGGATTACCACCTATGTGGTAATTAGGGGTTACCTTGTTTTTCCCAAAGGGTATGACTATACATTTTTTGGCATTTAGCTTAAGGCCATGGCTCTGGCACCAGTTATCCATTTCTATGAGACCTCTCTGGAGGATGTCTGTGTCTGATGGAGTGTCAATTATGGTGCCCAGTTTGCAGTCATCTGCAAATTTTGTCAGCCACAATCCCCCTATGTTTGCCTGCACTTCAGAAAAATAAATGCCGAACAAGAGGGGGCCCAGGACTGAGCCCTGTGGGACACCGCGCATGACCGGCTTAGAGTCTGACATGGCACCAGCAACTCTAACCCTGTGGGTTCTGTCCTTGAGCCAGTTTGCAACCCATCTTGTGACATATGGGTTTACATCTAAGCTGGTGAGCTTTTCTATGATGCCCGAGTGGGGTATTGTGTCGAACGCTTTTGCTAGGTCAAGGTAGGCTGTGTGAACTGCCTTACCTTCATCAGTGGCCTTAGGGACTGTTTCGAAAAAGTCGACCAAGTTCAAGAGGCAGGATCTGCCCTTGATAAAGCCAAATTGGGTAGGATCCAGTGTCTGTAGGTCCCCAATGTCTTTATTTATGAGTTCCATTATGATCCTCTCCATAGCTTTGCAGACTAGGCTCGTCAAGCTTATGGGGCGGTAATTTCCAGGGTCCGTAGAAGCACCCCCTTTGTGGAGTGGGACCACAGTTGCCGTACGCCATTCTTTGGGTAATGATCCTGTAGTAAGGCTAAGATTAAACAGCAGCCTTATGTGTGGGTTTAGTTCCTCATTGAGTTCGTGTAGCACACAGCCGGGAACACCGTCCGGTCCCATTGATGCTGTGTTTTTTGCTTTAGAGAGAGCAACTCTCACCTGGGCATCTGAGATGTTTGGGAGGCTAGACTCTGGTGGGATAGATATTTCTCCTTTTGGGGGGGAGGGAGGGGAGAAATTTGCACTGAACCTGTCTGCCAGTATGTTGGCAATGTCTGTGGGTTCAGTGATTTTTGTATTATTTTGGACTAATTCTGAGCATATCTGGGAGTTTCCACCCAGGTTTCTAACATAGCTAAAGAAGGCTTTATGATTGTCTTTTGTGTCTTTAGCGATTTTTCTCTCAAAGTTGGTCTTGGATGATTTTATGAGTGATCGTAGTTTTTTGCTAGTATTGATCAGAGATGCCTTCCCTTTTAGGGATTTTGCTCTGTCATGTAGTAGCTTTCTCCTCTTGTTGTAGAGTTTGTTTATGGCTGGGGTCCACCAGACCGGGCGCCTGCCTTTGGCGGAAAGGGTCTTGATTTTATTAGGGATTGCTTGATCCATACATTCCTGGAGGTGATCGTAGAAGGCATTTGTAAGGGTTTCAGTAGCGTGGGTTGTGGTTTCCACTGGCTCGGGGGCCTTGTAGGATACCACTCCAGTCTTAAGAAGTGTGGAGTTTGCTTTTGAGAAATTCTTCACTGTGGTCTTTTTTGCTGGGGTTGGGGGCGGGATGTGGATCTCCAATGAGATTAATTTATGGTCTGATCTCACCAATGAGGGATATACTTCCGGTGTGGAGCATTTCGTCCCCATGTTTGTGATGATCAGGTCTAGTATGTTTTCTCCTCTTGTGGGAATGGTGACTAGTTGTTCCATAGCATTTGAGTTTATGAACTCCAGGAACCTTTGGGCTAGGGTGTTGGGGCTTGAGTAATGTTCCCAGTCTATGTTTGGGTAGTTGAAGTCACCCAATATGATGGTGGTTGGAGAGACATTCATACTCTCCAGTGTCTTCAGGAAGGCTGTGTGGGTTTCCTGAGTTTGAGAGGGTGGTCTGTAGCATGCTACAAACTGTAGGGCAGTTTTACCTATGGTTAATTGCACCTGGATGGTCTCCGATGCTTCATGCGTTGCCACTAACCTGGAGGTGTGGGTATCCTTTATGAATATGGATACTCCCCCTCCTTTTGTGTTTCGGTCCGTATTTTGGGGCCGAACGCATGATATGAGGTATAACCTGATAGTGCTGGGGTGCTCTCAGGAGCCTTGAACCAGGTTTCAGTCACAGCACAGACATTGATGTTCTCCATACTGAGGAGGGCTTCGAGGGCGTGCATCTTGAGGTTTAGACTTCTGGCACTGAGCAGTATTACCCTTAGTTTTTTTCCATTTTTGTTTTCTAAGGCGGTAGGTTTATCATTTGAGCCTTGCCTAAAAAAGGCACTATGGGGGTGGCAAGAGCCTTTGCCAATATCCGGAAGCCCAGGGGTGACAGGTGCAAGCCGTCCCTTGTGAAGCAGCGTGGCTTGTCAAGCATGTCATCCCAGCCAGACAGACATTGGATCCCCTTAGAATGACACCAGTAATTAAGCCAATTATTAAAGCTGATCATTTGGTCTCTGTATTGTGAGACAATATAGATTAGCTAAGTCCATATTCTGTTGTTAAATTTAATTATAACAAACACTAGTAGACCTTCTTTGTCTTCATATTTATAAATAACTTTTGGAGTGATTATGTTTTTCTTCCAGAGAATTGATACTCCTTTTGTCTTTGTTCTATAGGAGGATTAAGCTAAGACTGTAAAGTCCTTAGGGATCCAAATAAAGTTATCATTAGTCTTAAAATGTGTTTCCTGGAGAAATACTACTTGTGCCTTATTTAGATTGAAATATTTTAGTAAGTTTGATCTTTTATTTGCATTATTTAAGCCATTAGTATTTAATGATAAGAATGTTGCATCCATTTCAAGTTATTGTTGGAAGAAACATTTTGCTTCTTTTTTTTATTGTTTGTAGAAGTTATACCATATTCTCTGATAACATTGAATGTTATTTTTATGTGTGTAAACTTGGGAGTGTAATTTAATGTTCTTTCTTCTTTAAATACAAGTAGGGTAAAATTCTGGTCAGGCTTTAAAAAAGTACTTCTATAAAATATTAATTCTAAAGTATCAAATACAAGTAAATATGAATTTCCCATTAAACATGGAATGAAAGTAATTCCTAATCCAATAGATAAAGCTAGATCTATTGGATTATCACTCGTACCTTTAACCAAAAATATCAACTGAGCTCCATATGTTAAATTATTATATGGAGAATTTTCTTAAAAGAGATATGAAATTCTATATTCTATTACTATTCTATAGTATTTTATATATCAGGATGGAATGTTAATAGTGTAAACAATTATTATGTTAACTTAGAAAATATCCAATATTTAGTTACTCTTAAGAGATACCAAACATGTCAGATATGTCATTTCGGATAAATTAAATGCAACAGAGGAGCACACACTAAATAAGCCAACAACAAATGTATTATTACTATAATAATTTGACTAAAAGGACTCTGTAGGAGACAATGACTGATTACCAATGAAATATGAATTTGCTGTAGGTGTACTGTCTTCCTTTACTTTCTCACTCTTCAGCTCATCAACTTCAACTTACACTTATGAAAAGACATGGCTTATCAGATTTACAAAGCAGAGTCTAAGAATGAACTATGATCACCCTGACAATTCCCACCCTGCATAGGGCACCTCCTGCTTCCAGAATGGATAATCACATCAGGTCTAGAATGACTGTGTAAGTACCCATATGGTAATCAAGTCTTACCTTAGGTAAGTATTAATCAAATAGTGTTTAGAGCATCTTGGAGAGTTCTCAGGGCAGTGAAAATACTCTTAAGCCTCTCCTCCCTTGACCAAAAACAGAGATTTCCCTTTCCTTTCTTTCCCTTGTTTTAAATTAGTACTAATAAAAGAAATTCAGCAAACATAGATAAACAGAAATAACATTCAGTAGTCCGTCTTGTGCATGACTCGCAATCAATTAAACAAGTCAGTGACTAACATCACTTTAGTAAACATGATAAAGACAAATTAGAAATAATTTCCTAGCTCTTGAAATTTTCTAATAAAGCAAAAAGTTAACAATATGGTATTTTAACTGAAAGTGTAAAGCATTTCAGTTTTTCCTTGCATGTATACATTTCTACTTGTATTGTAGTGTCAATAGCTGTCTTTGAAATCTGTACAATACTTCACTTCTTCAAATCATTCCTTTTTCAGTTCAGGTTTTGTTTTGTCAAAATGGCAACAGTATTTCAAGGGCACAATTAATATTTAGACTGATGTTTCAAATAAATAACTTGTCAGTTACCAATTGAGTTCGTTTAGAATGCATGGTTAGTGCAAGTATAGCATGTTGCAAAAATAATATGTAATGTTAAGTTGTCTATCTCGCCTTCATCTTGCTGGATGGGTTCGGAGCCGACCTCGGCTCCGACTCGGCCACTCTAAAAGCTCGAGAGTTGGTTCCACCGGCTCGAGGCTCCCCTTATATCCCACAATGCTAGGCGTGAGTTACCTCAGATCTCGTTTGCCGCTACAGCGATCGAGGTGTTGGTTTTCTACCGGCTTGTTGGTAAGTGTATTTTCAGTAAAATTAGAATACTTAAACCCCTATATTTTTAAGTTTAACTACTTTTCCCTTAGTTTAGTGGATTTCTACCCCTGTTTTTCGGAAAATCCCGTTTCTTTCCCACAAGAACTTAAAAGTTCTCCCTAGGGCCTTCTGGCCTTCCCCCATTCCCTAGTGGTGTGTGTGTGTTGCTCTTAATTAAAACTTTTAGTTAATTGTTTTATTTTTGAGTTTTAAATTAAGATAAGTGTAATCAGTGTGTCTGACTGAGTGTGTGTGGTTACACTTTCTTGTCTAGGATGTCTAAAGACACAAAGGTCTCAGGCTTCAAGAAGTATGATGCGTGCTGTCAGAAAATGTCTCTGACAGACGGTCACACTTCTTGTGTCTACTGCCTGGGGCCTTTGCACCTGCAGGACTCCTGTGCTGTATGCCACGGCTTCAGCCCCAAGGTCCTGCAGGAAAGAAAGAACAAGTTGATCCTAAGGGGTCTACTTAAGCCTGAGGATTCCCTTTCTGTCTCTGGGAAGCCCTCCAAGGCTTCTAGGTCCTCGGCTCCAGCTACTGAGCCGAGACCTAAAGCTACTAAACCTATGTCTGCATCGGCTCCGGCTGGAGCCGATGAGTCTACAGCTTCTGTGGTTCCCTCGGCTCCGCCTGGAGCCGAGGTAGTAGAAATTCCCTTGTCGGCTCCGACCAGACCTTCGGAGCCGACATCTAGGAAGAGATCTAGGTCACCATCCCTTGGCTCCGTTCATTCGGCTCCAGCATCTCCTCTGCTGTCTGAACGGAGCCATAAATCTCACTCCTCTAGGTCATCGAGGCTGTCGGATCATGACCTTCAGAGGGTAGTGAGTCGACTTCTTAAGTCCGAGGCACTGGCCCAAATGCTTCAGAGCCCGACTCATCAGTCGATGGCTGTCCCAGTCCGTCAATATGTTCCTCCTCCGACTCCGTTGAGCTCGGAGCCGGGGCATTTCGGAACCGAGACTGTGGTAGCATCGGAGCCGATACAGATGTCTTCGGCTCCATCATCGGCTCCGATTTCTTCTTTCGAAGAATCTCGGCGCCGAACTTCCCTCGTCGGCTCCGAGGGGTGAGTGGCATCGGACCCTTGTCCGACCCGCTCTTCCTCTCGGAGCTTGGCTGGTGAGTTCGGCTCCGACATCGGCCTCGAGCCATCACTGTCGGTGCCGAGGGAGGTTCTCAGCTTCTCGGGCGGGGACCTCTGGCTCTGCCTGACAGGGGTGCGTTCGAGGTCATGCGGAGTGTGTTAGAGCCTGGCTCTACTCCACAGTCGGCTCCGTCCGCCCCTCCCTCCACGGCGCCTCAGGCCAAGTCAACTCACTCCCTCATCCCGGACCGCAGAGAGCCAGCTCCTCAGGAACCCCTGTGGGGATTTCATCCTCTTCGAGGCCTCTCCTGATTTGGCAGAAGAGCCCCTTGGAAGAGGAAGTGTAAGAGGAAACACATTGACTCACCTGAGTCCATCACATCTGACACAGATTTAGAGGATTCCGAGGGTTCCCCCCGTTCCCCTTCTGAAGATGTCTCTTTTGCAGACATTCTCAAAATCCTCAAACAGAGGGGAAATTGGCCAGCCCTCAACCCTTCGGAGGATGAATCTGTGTACCTTGAGGCGTTTGGCTCTCGTCCTTCCACCTCCTGGGTGTCTTCCCTTTGACCCCCTCATGCAGGTGGTAGCTAAAAAGGCATGGATGGCTCCTGATTCAGTGGACCCCACTCCCAGGAGACCCTCAAAATTCATAACGGCACCAGCAGACAAACAGTTCTTGACAAAGGAGTTTCTGTGGATGCTATGGTGGTAGCTGCTGCCACTAAGAAGGAACTAGCTGATCCTTCAGTACCTGTCCATCCACCTAACAAGGAATCTAGGTCCATGGACAGGTACGGGAAGCGGATGTTCTCGTCAGCGACATTTGCTATGCGTTCGCTGAACTACCTGTGCCATTTTACTCGTCTTCAAAGGGACTTGATTAAAGAAGCGAGTGACATGTTGAAGGACCCTACAGCTGCGGGTTTTCAAGATAAGATGAACACTCAGCTGGCTACCATTAACTCCATAGCCAACTCCTCCATGCGCCTCCTTTCTTATGCGGCTGATGGAGCGAGTAGGGCCGCAGGGGCGGGTGTGGCCTTACGTAGGCATGCCTGGATGCGGCTATGCAATTTTGCGGACCCCTTCAAGACGTCTTTCACTAATTCCCCGTTTGATGGATCATCGCTCTTTGGTCCTCAAGTGAAAGAAACCTTGACTAGGTGCGAGACTGATGGCAAGACTCTTTCTGCTGTCGGAGTCCGTTTTTCTACTCCTTCTAGGCCTTACCCCAAAGGCCAGAAAAGTGGGAAAATGTGGTTCCGTAAACAATCTCAAGGGACTTCGCCTGACGCACAAAGTCGTTTCCCCACCAGAGGCAGAGGCGGGAATAACAATGGTAGACGTCGCCCTCGAGGCAGGGGGGCTCCGCAGAACCAGGGCAATCGAGAAGCCTTCTATGATAAGCCCTTTCAGCATCCCTGAGGTGTTGCCCGACTGCCCACCTTCGGAGGCAGTCGGGGGAAGATTGTCACTGTACCCAGAAGCCTGGCTATCCCTGACTCAAGACAAATGGGTACAGTCCGTCATTTCCGAAGGCTATTCTATCCCCTTTCTTCGCATTCCAAACCAATCAAAAAAATCCCTTCCAGATGTTCCACCCGCTCAAAGGGATCTAGCAGTTTTGGAAATTTCAAAGCTGCTTGCAAAAAGAGCAATTCAGCCAGTTCCAGCAGACCAGCAAGGATCCGGAATCTACTCAAGGTTCTTTTTAGTTCCAAAGAAAACAGGGGACTGGAGACCAATTTTGGATCTCAGTATCTTGAACAGATCAGTCAAGAAAACAAGATTTCAGATGGTCACGCTGCAGTCCATCCTTCCCCTACTGGGAAAAGGAAACTGGATGTGCTCTATAGACCTTCAGGATGCATACTATCACATAAAAATGAACAGACGCTCCAGAAGATTCCTCCGCTTCAGGCTGGGAACCAGTCATTTTCAGTTCAGGGCCCTGCCCTTTGGTCTCACCACTGCCCCCCGGGTGTTTACCAAATGCATGGCAGTGGTAGCTTCTCACCTGAGACGACAAGGATTCCAGGTGTTTCCATATTTGGACGACTGGCTCCTCACAGCTCCCACCAAGCATCTCCTTCTGATGGCCAGGGATTACACTTTTCGCATTTGTCAAAAGTTAGGCATTTCAATAAATTGCGAAAATTCTGTTTTGTCGCCTTGTCGTACTATTACCTTCATAGGCGCAAATCTAGACACAGTAGACATGTCTGCGAGACTAACAGATCAGAGAATAACAGACATACACAAACTGGTCTCACTCCTTTTCAACAACAGCAGAATCAAAGCCAGGTTAGTTCTGAAAGTGTTGGGAATTATGGCGGCGGCCATACCTCTGCTTCCATTAGCCAGATTCCACATGCGGATCCTTCAATGGATGCTCTTTACACAATGGTCATACCAGCAACTTCCAATGTCCCACACCATTATGATCACGCAGGCGTGCAGAAATCATCTCATGTGGTGGATGTCTTCCCCTCAGCTCTTGTTGGGAAGACCCTTTGTTCCACCCCCTCCGGTTGCTACTTTGACAACGGACGCCTCCCTGATCGGGTGGGGGGGGCATTATCAGGGCAGGATGGTCCAGGGCACATGGCAACCAGACGAATGCCACTTGCACATAAATGTTCTGGAGATGAGAGCAGTGCTTTTAGCGTTGCAAGCCCTTCAAGACTCTCTTCCCTTGGGAACGATTGCAATCCAGACAGACAATATGTCTGTAGTGTGGTACATCAACAAACAAGGCGGAACCAGGTCCTACCCCCTGTGCCGAGAAGCACTCAGATTGTGGCAATGGGCGATTTCTTCTCAGCGGTTTCTGATAGCAACGCACATCCCGGGAAGTCCAATCAAATCGCGGACAAGTTGAGCAGAGCTATCCTCATGCCTCACGAGTGGTCTCTGAAAGACTCTGTTGTGAGAGAAATTTTCCTCAAGTGGGGTCAGCCTTGCTGCGATCTTTTTGCTACTCCCCAAAACAGCAAGTGCAGAGATTATTTCACTCTATTCCCTTTACCAGGCCAACCCAGCAGAGACGCTCTAGTCCAAGTTTGGCCCGGGGACTTCTGTATGCATTTCCTCCCTTCCCACTAATCTCTCAAGTGATACAGAAAGCTATCGCTCAGAAGGCCTCATTGATCCTCATTGCTCCTTACTGGCCTCGACAGGTGTGGTTCCCCTTTCTACATCAGTTTCTATTGGAGCGACCTTGGCATCTGGACCTAGTTCCAGATCTTTTGATCCATCAGTCGGGTCAGTTACATCGCTCCCTCCCCTCTCTGAACCTCACTGCTTGGTTCCTCCAGTTCCAACCTTAGCCAGGCTTCCGCAATTATCTCACTCCGTTCGAGATATTTTGATAGCTTCCCATAAATCTTCCACTCGGAAGATTTATTTGAGTAAGTGGAAACGCTTCACATATTGGGCTCAAGGAAGGGACATAGATCCTTTCACTGCTTCCATCCAAATAGTCCTTGATTTTCTAGCTGAACTCTTCCATGCAGGTTCATCTCCCTCTACTCTTAAAGTTCAATTGGCAGCTATTTCTAACTTTCATGTGGGTATTTCTGAGTCTGCCTTAATGTCCCACAAGCTTTGCAAAGCCTTTTTGAAAGGAGTTTTTCTTCTCAGACCTCCTATAAGAAATCCTCCTTCTCCTTGGGACCTAAATTTAGTTCTTACTTCCTTGATTCTTCCCCCTTTCGAACCTGCAGCCTCCTGTTCTTTAAAATTGCTATCATGGAAGACTCTCTTTCTGGTAGCTATTACTTCAGCTAGAAGAGTTTCAGAACTTCAAGCACTCAGCTGTCGACCTCCTTATCTATTGTTCCATAAGGACAGGGTATCCTTACGAACCAACCCGTCCTTTTTGCCTAAGGTAGTCTCGACGTCAAACCTAAATCAAAGCATTGACCTCCCTGTCTTCTTTCCAGAATATTCCAATAGCTCTGAACAAAATTACACTGGCTAGATGTTCATCGTCAGTTGAGGTACTATTTGGATAGAACAAAACAATTCAGAAAATCTGACCAGCTGTTTGTCTCCTATGCAGAAGGCAGAAAGGGACTTTCAGTTTCAAAGGTATCATTATCTAGATGGCTAACATCTCTGATTTCCCTTGTTTATGAAATTAGACACCAAAAGCTGCCTAATAAACCTAAGGCCCATTCCACCAGAGCTTTGGCTACTTCTTTAGCCTTCCAAGACAGACTGCCTATTGACACCATTTGTGCAGCGGCTACTTGGGCTACTCCTCACACTTTCATTTCTCATTATAAGTTGGATTTAGCTTCTAGGCATAGAGCTAACTTTGGTTCCACTGTTCTCAGGAGTCTGTTCCGTTAGGCCACCCGGGACAAGGTGCTAGGGGCCTTGGCCCCATCCAGCAAGAATGAAGGCGAGATAGACAACTTAACATATAGAAGTTATGTTCTTACCATAACGTTCCATGTTAGTTGTCTTCTTCTTGCCTTCTTCTTGCTTCCCACCCTCCTGCCCCCTGGCCTGGACAGACCTAGAGGAGTTGTGATTGTGACCTCTCTTTCTACCACCTCTTTTATTAGGCATATGCTGTTGTGCATATTTCCTGGATGAGGATATAGGTCACCCTTCTTTCTCCCTGGTTAGAGGTGGACTTTGTTATAGTTATGCTCATACTATTATAAGCTGGGGTTAGCTTACAAACGAGATCTGAGGTAACTCACGCCTAGCATTGTGGGATATAAGGGGAGCCTCGAGCCGGTGGAACCAACTCTCGAGCTTTTAGAGTGGCCGAGTCGGAGCCGAGGTCGGCTCCGAACCCATCCGGCGAGAAGAAGACAACTAACATGGAACGTTATGGTAAGAACATAACTTCTATTTTTGTCATGTGCTCTAGAGACAGTCATATGCAAGTGACATATATAATGTAGCATATATAGAGCAGATAGCTTATGGATTCAGGTTGTTAAAGTAAGTTATGCTTATTAATCAGGCAGTTTCATTTAAGTTCACAAGTAATTTAGGGACATTTCAGTTGAGTTTCCAGGAATGTGTAGTCCAGTGTGAGTAATTTGTAAAGTATTTACAAGTTGTTCTATTAAGTTATCTAATTTACTCTTCCTTCGATTGTAATTCAGTTTAATAGCTAAACAACTGTACTTTTTTGTTATTTGTTGTCTGCGAAGCTAAATGTACTTCGCACATTCACAAGGTCCATAGAAACTGCCGCAGTTGTTTTCTGTTGCCATGACGGTGCAAATATAACAGTTCCTAATCAATGAGTGTTAAAAAAAAAAAAAAAAAAAAAAAAACTGAAATAGTTCACGAGGCTGATAGAATGTGAAGAAAGCTTCACTTCTCACAAGCAACAGTACATTTTTCCCTCCTTTCCTATATTATGTTAATATTATAGGAAATAATTCAACTGACAGTATGTATATAAACGAAACATTTCAGAGTTAATCACTAGCATGCCCCATAACCCATTAAGCATAAGTGTCCACCATTAATCTAATAACATCTAATTGAGTCCACTTTTCCTTGTAAACATGTCACAATTCATTAAACAAAGCAGAGTCTAACATTTGTCTAATAATCATTATAAACACAAATAATAGTAATTTCCTAGCTCTTCAAACTTTCTGATATCGCTAAATGTTGACAGTAAGCTATTTTAACTGGAAGACTAAAACATTTCAATACTTACTTGTGAATATACATTTTTACTTATACTGTAGTGTCAAGAACTGTCTTTGAAATCTATGTATTACTTCACTTCTTTCAAGTTATTCATTTTACAGTTCATATTATATTTTGTCAAAATGTCAATAGCATTTCAAGGGCACATTTAATATTTAAACTGATATTTTAAATGAGTAGCTATCAGTTGCCAAGTGAGTTTGTACAGAGTGTGAGGTAACTGCAAAGATAACATGTTGCAGAAAGTAATATGTACCTTTTCATGTGCTCTAGAGACTGTCAATTTCAAGTAACATATAAAATATAGCTTTTACAGTGCAGACAGCTTGTGAAATCAGCATGTTAAACTGAGTAATACTTTTTAATCAAGCAGCTACATTTAAGTGCACCTCTAGTTTGGGAACATTTCAGTTGTGTTTCCAGGAATATGTAATCCTATGAGGATATATCATAAAATATTACAAATAGTCCTATTATGTATTTATTTTACCTTGCTTAGGTTGTTTTTCATTTTAATAACTAAACAACATTACTTTTTCGTATTTGTTATCTTTGAGGCTAAATGCACTTCGCAGGTTCACAGTTTCCTTAGAAACTGCAGCAATTGTTTACTGTTATGGCAACGCAAATAGAATGTGAAGAAAGCTTCACTTCTCTTAACCAACAGTACTTTTTTCTCTCCTTTTCTTTTATTTATATATATATATATATATATATATATATATATATATAAATATATAAATGTTTGTTAATACTAAAAGGAAATAATTCCAAGGACATATGTATATGAATGGAACATTTCAAAGTTAATCACGAACATGTCCCCAATCCCAGTAAGCATAACAGTGACTATCATTAATCTAATAAATATTGTAATAACAATTAATTAAGTTCACTATTAAAGTTAGTCTACCTTAAAATTAGATTATTTTAGACTATTATTTATCTATGTATAGTTAGTGAGCTATTAAATATATACAGACTATATTAGTATCTCGGCACCATAAAAATTGACTGCCGGAGTTCCGCTGTGGTGACCCCTAACCGGGAAAAGCCGAAAAGACAAACATTAGTTTAGTAAACAGGAGAGAATTTAGAAAAGGAGACAAGATGCAGTTAAAAAAATAATGAGAAGAGAGAGAGAGAAAAGAAAATTAAGAGAAAATACACATATACTATGTATGTTGATTTACAGTATAAATATTTTATGTGCTATATAACCCTCCTTCTGTGAAAGAAAAGTACCCTGTTTTACATACCTGAGGTAATGTGAAAACTCTTGTGTCATCTGTTTTCAAAAAATATAGATAGATTCCAGTAGTTACCTTTGTTTTAAAATTCAAGCAGTAAAATTGGTCCTTTAAAGTAATGTTAAAAGAATTCATGTCATAGTAGATGCTTTGAGAGATTTGGCTGTAACAGTATCAGTCTTTTGCTTCTTTTTGATGTCTGTCTAGACATTTGTGTGAGAGAAGGTGACATCCAATCCATATCTTCTGGTAAAGTAATCACATTATTAGTTTTAATAAATGAAGAGGTTTCCTCTAAGTCAATAAAAGTCCTCATCTCGTTGGCATACAGTATTCTTATCTTAGCTGGATATGCAAGTTGTGCCTTGGTGTTATTTTGTTTCAGAAACTTTATCATTGGCCACACTTTTTTCTTTTGTTCCATTATTCTAGATGAATAGTCGTTATCAAATCTTATCAGGCTGTGTTTATATTTTAGAGGTGCCTTCTTCCAAGCAGATCTTAAATCAGTTCCTTGTCCAGGTATGAAAGAAATTTGATAATTATTGACCTAGGAGGAGAGTTTGAGTTAGTGTCAGGTTTCCCAAGAGCTCTGTGCGCCCTTTCAATGCCAAAGGAAAGTCTTCCTTTTAAATTTAAAAAGTCAGGGATCCAGCTTGATAAAAAAGAACTAATATCATCACCTTCTGTGTTTTCAGGTAATCTGAAAATCCTGATGTTATTTCTCTTCTCTCTATTTTCCAAGTCATCTACTTTTATAACCAACCAAGTGTTTTGTTTAAGAAGCAGTTCTTTCTGTGTTTCCTCTTCCTTAAGTCTGCTTTCTAAGTCATTTTTAGAAACCTCTATTCCTGTTATCCTTGTCTGGTGGTGGTGTAGCATTTCCTTGAATGTGTTTTTGACTGCTTGTTTTAAGATTTTCTAGGTTCTGTTTAAACTCATCCATCTTCAAAGACAACTCCTGCAGGGTACATGTCATCTGTTGTAGTGCCTTCTTTAAGGCAGCATCCTGGTGAGAATTCCTTGAGTTGCTCATTTTAACATGTGAATATATCTCCAAGCTTTTTGACAGGAAATTATTTGTAAAACCAAAGTTTCTAATTATGTAAATGAGTCCTTTATCTATAAGATTTTATACTTTGAAGAAAAAAAAAGAATATTTTTTCCTGTGTTATTTAACTAGTTATATGGAGCTCTAAAATACTACTGCTTTCAGTTAGCCATTGAGGCTCTGCCCCTCACCATGGAGGTTCCTGACGTAACTGAAGAAGGCTTTGTGGTTTCCCTTTGTTTCAGAGTCTAGTTTCGATTCATATTTGGCTCCTGTATTCTGTTTCTCTTTCTTTTTGTATTTTCCCTTAAGTCTCGATTAAAATCTTCTGCAATTATAATTTTCAGGTTAACCACCACATGGTCTGAATATTTAATGAAACGTGTTCTCTCTTTCTGTGCTAGTTATAAATGAGTATAATGCTGTAACTCTATAAATCCATTCTCTCCACCTCACATACACAGTTAACCTTACCACCCTCACAAATGTTACATCAAGTAATTTCACTTTATCACAGCACAGCCACACAAGAACAATGGTCAATTCCTAAGTTCCATATTTCCACCCCACAATATTTCTTTGTAGTCTTTTTTCACTTTTTTAACCTGCTGGCTTTCTGTAGGATTTTTGCAATCAGGAGAATTGGAGGGTAAGTGTACAGGAGACTCGAGGGCCAATTGTAGGTTAGAGCATCCCTGGGTAACTCCCCGTTTGTAGGGATCAGAGCGAAGTACTTGCTGCATTTGTTGTTCCGGGGGGATGCAAATTGGTTGTACCAAGATTGGCCCCACCAGCTCAAGATTTGATTTGCTACTGATTGGTTTAGTGACCACTTGTGTGGACTGAAAAAGGATCTGCTTAGTCTGTCCGCTAACACGTTGGTCTCCCCTGAAATGTTTGTTGCATTGAGAAAGTGGTTGGAAGAGATCGCCTGTTCTCAAGCACTCATGGCCTCTCTGCATAATGGGTATGAATGGGTTCCCCCTTGTTTATTGATATACCAGATGACTGATATGTTGTCTGAGTGAATTGTTATCGTTCCCAGAGGGAGGCAGTCTTGGAAGGCTTACAACATTAGGAGGACTGCTGTCATGTCCAGGACATTGATGTGCAATTTGGCCTCTGTCGAGGACCACGTGCCTTGGACCAATATTCCTTGGTAATGGCCGCTCACCCCAACAAGGAGGCATCAGTGGTTACTGTGGCTGTTGGAGGAGGAAGAGGGAAAGGCTTGTCTAGGTAAAGGTCGCTTGATAGGATCCACCATTGACGATGCCATTTGCAGACCTGCAGTAGCCTGACCAGACGATTCAAGGTGAGATGCAGAGTGGACCACTTGACCTGTAGGGTCTGTTGAAGAACTCTCATAAAAAAATCTTGCCAACAGTATCAGCAGAATAGCGGCTGACATGGAGCCTGGGGCTTTTAATGCAAATATCCCTGAGGGGTTTGGGCATGTCTATTAAAGATTGGACATGTTTGACTGAAAGCACCCTGCATGGTGGCAAGGATGCTGCCTGACTGGTAGTGTTCAGTTGCATCCCTATGAATTCTGTGGTCTGCAAAAGAGTCAGTGTTGACTTTGCCATGTTTATACTGATTCCCAGCTGATCAAAGGTGTGCACTAGGAAGTGTATATCCTGACCCAGTTGGTGCTTCGTAAGTACAGTTAAGAGCCAATCGTCCAAGTATTAAAACATCTGGAATGCTCGCAGTCTCAGGGGAGCTGCCACCATTGGCATACATTTGGTACACACCCGGGGGGCTGTGGTGAGTCCAAAGGGCAGTGCTGTTGAATTGGTAATGATTGACTGCCAGCTGGAAGTCCAAATTTCTTTTGGAGCGTCTGTCCATCTTTATGTGATAGTACATGTCTTGGAGATCTGTAGAGCATATTCAATCATCCTTGCGCAGTAACGGCAGAATGGATTGAACCATCACCATGTGAAACTTGGACTTCTTGCCATACAGATTCAGCTTGCTCAGGTCCAGTATGGGCCTTAGGTCCCCTGTCTTTTTTGGCACCAAAAAGAAGAATGCATACGTTCTGCATCCTCATTGTAAGGTTGCGACTTTTTGGATGCCTCTTTTTTTCTAGAAGTTTCTGTTGGTGGGTGGTGGAAGGGAAAAGGTAATATAGTATCTTCTGGATAAAATTAGGTTGTTTACATTTCCTTGTAATAAATGCAATATGTGTAAATTTATTTCGAAAGAACAAAATTTTATCCATCCTGTTATTAATTATAGATTTATACCAAAATTTTATGCAAGCTGCGAAGATGAAAATCTTATTTATCTGGCAACTTGCGTACATTGTTCAGTATTCTATGTAGGTATGACTTCCAGAAAGTTAAAAGATAGGATGTATAATCACTTATATGATATAAGAAGAAACAATCAAATGAATGCCCTAGCAAAACATGTAAATAATTATTCAGATCATACTTTTGAGTTTAGGGTATTACAGATAGTATATAAAAATAAGAGAGGGGGGAATAATAAGAACTATTTAGAATCTATTGAACTATGTTGGATTTTTAAACTACGAGCACATTTAGAACCAGGCTTAAATCAATTTGTTAGTATTAAGCCGGTGTTAGTTGCCCGTAAATATTAAGCTATTTAGTAAACACCACATTTAATAATTTCTACATGAATTCATTTATTACTATTTTTAAGTTTTATATATATTTTTTTATTATATTTACTATATGTATTATATTTGATTTATGTATGATTTATAGTTCAAAATGTATGCATTATATTATATTAAGCTTCAGTATTTGCTAGCACAGTGTTTGTCATGAATAGCCTAGGCTAGCAGTATGCTTAATTAGCTGTTTTAATGGTTAATAGTTACTATGGTTATTTGAATCACTTGATTTATTTGATTATATTGCTTGATTGATTCTAATTAAAGTGAATTAGTTAGTATATTTAAAAACTGTATACCAATTGGTAAAGTGAAATCTGAAGAAGCATGCAGTGTTCAGCACGTGAAAGCGCTTATTTCTTTTAATAAAACCTTGGAACTTTTATGTATGCTGTAGTGGTGGTCTTGTCCTGTATTTTTGTTATTGTTTGTTTTTTTTCCCTGGAACTGGGACCTCTGGATAGCAGCTGTACCTCATTTTATTCTATCTTCTGGATATTATATGTAGCACCCAGCTGTCATTTGTTATCTTCGTCTGTGCATCTTAGTGCAATGGGAACCTTCCCCCGACTGCCTCCAGAGTAGAACAGTCGGGCAGTGCTTCAGAAGCGCTGATGGGGCTTGTCTGAGAAAGTTTCCCTGAAGTCCTGTTTCTTTGGACCCCCTCTGCCCCTTGGGTGGCATCTTCCATTAAATCCTCATCCTCTAGATGAGGAATCTTCATGAGGTTCCTGGAAAGGACCATGCGATTTTCTGAACCACATTTTCTTCCTGCTATGCTGGTTACTTGATAAGGTCCTTTGTGGAGAAGAAAACTTGATCATTATGGCAGATAGGGTCTGTGAAGATTGGAGGAATATGGGTGAAGGCTGCCAGCCTAATAAAATAGAATTTGATACATAATTCTATCAATTGTATAAATAAATGTAAAATACGGGCTTGTGTTTTTAAATGAAAGAAAACACTGCAAAATGTGAACTTCAAGATTGTTGCAACATTGCCATCTGCTGTAAGGAAAGCCAAGCCAAGCATTTCAAATGTGTCTTTTGAAATTGAAAAGATCTTATGAATCTCTTTGATGTTTTACAAGTGGGCTCCATTGGGTCTGGATGAAAGTTTCATGCCCATTGTTTTAAGGTTAAAGTTAAGGGCCAGAATTTACATGTGGAAGGTGCTTTATTGCTCTGGTTTTTGCTAGAGTGTATATGTGAAATGCCTTGTATTGTTGTAGTTTCCTGAGCAGGTGTTAGCCTGCTAAATAGTGCAGTTTGTGGCCTGAGAAAACCTAAGTGTTAAAATGATGTAATTTGGGAGGGCCTCAGCAGAGCTGTTGGTTAGTGTTTAAAAACTATTATTCAGTGAGAGACTGGGAGCATTTTGATCTTGGACATCTAACCCAGCACTGCTTGCTCTTTATGTATGTAAGTAGGATTATAGCACTGTGATTTCTCTTAGGAATAGTTAAACTTACAAGAAAGTTAGACTAAGTATTTTTCTTTGAAATTAGACCTGTCCTACTGTATTGTTTTAAGTTTCTGTGTGATCTCTGAACTCTTAGATATCTCTGTGGTGTAGTAGTATTGTCTTGTATTTTAATTATTTATTATTAAATATTTTAAAACCTTTACCTTGTGGCTGGTTTATGTAGAGATAATTTAACTCTAAATTACATTACATATTTGCAGATTTTACTGTCTAAGTCACTCCAAATTAAGCCTTGACTGTTAGTCATACTACCATTGGATTATAATATTGCACAGTGATAATTGGACATCCTTTTAAGGGCCTTTTAGTAGCTGGTAATTATTAGCTGGGTGGTGGCAGGAATTACTACCGTATGGTCTGGGTAAGAGGGGCACAGCTGGAGAACCTGTGTCATTCTTTTCCCAGGAGGGTCTGTGTGGTTGTATAACCTCTTCTCAAAGTGTGTGTGTGTGTGTGTGTGTGTGTGTGTGTGTGTGTGTGTGTGTGTGTGTGTGTGTGTGTGTGTGTGTGTGTGTGTGTTGTGTCAGCTACTTGGGCAGGGACACAAAGCACTGGTTGGACAGAGAGAGTACTGGAGGTTTTAGCTTGCCCAGCTAGGTTGAGACCTGGACCCTATTGCTGTGCTAGTGGGGAGTCTTATTGGGGACCTGGTGAGCAAGGGAGTAACCAGCCCCAGACTGACTGTGATCTCTGTGTGCACTTAAGGGAAATTGTACTTTACTGTGTGTATTAGTTATTCTTTCCTCTTCTAGGAGACGACCTCCCTGGTGTTAGTTGTGATTATTGAGGCTCCTTGATTGCTGGGCCAGGGCACGGGCATCACATATTGGTGGCAGTGGTTGGGATATCCTATCACATATTGGTTTCCTGTGGTGGGATCCACATCACATATTGATTAGTTGGCAAACACTAATTGGCTTGTAGTGGTGTGGGTAGAGCGAATACCTGTAGCTTATGTACAGTGATCTCTAAAAGTGTTTTGTACTCTAAAACAGCCACGCAGTGTATACTCAGAGTTCAGATCACAATTGTTTTATTTCTTTTGTTAGCTTAGTGTTAGTCAGGGTAAGCAGGCAGCATGTCAGCAGAGGAGTATGGAAAGCTGACAAGGAGCCAGCTGGCAGAGATGTGCTAGGCTAGGGGACTGGGGCATGGAAACCTGACTAAGGCAGACCTGATTGCAGCTTTGGTTACAGCTGCATCAGAAAACAGCAGCCTGGAGGACAATCAGACTAACAGTGGAGATATAATATCCTCGGAGAGTGGACAGCTCAGCCTTTCTGCAGTGGACTTAAAAATCCATCTGGAGCTAAAGAGACTTGAGTTGGAGGCCAGGCATATGGAACTAAAAGCAGCTGAGAAAATGAAGAGTTTACAAGCTGAGGAAAATGAACGGCAGAGGAGGCATGAGAGGGAAATGCTGACTCTTCGCCAGAGTCGTGGAGGTAATGGGGAAGGGAGTAACTGGACCCCAGAAGCGCAAAAGGTCAGTAAATTTCTTCCGCAGTTTAAAGAGGGGGATAATTTTGATAGCTTCATTCATACATTTGAGCGGGTATGTAAACAGTATGAAGTTGACCAAGGGCTCTGGGTACAGTTCCTGACCCCTTTACTCCATGGTAAAGCTGTAACTTCTTTAGCAAAAATGCATGACACTGACTGTTTTGATTATACTGCTGTAAAAAGACACTTGTTACAATGTTTTAAGCTAACATCTGAAATGTATAGAAACAGTTTCGTGAGCATAGACGCAAGGCAGATGAAAATGCATGTGAATATGTTGCTGAACTGAGCACTTGTTTTCATATCTGGTTGAGTGGATGTCAGGTCACCACTTTTAAAGGGCTGGCAGACCTTTTGGTAAGGGAACAAGCCCTTAGCACTTTGCCTGAGAATATGAAGATCTGGTTAGCTGATAGACAGTGTGCTACTTCAGAGGAGTTGGGGAAGAAGGGAGACCTATACCTAGCAAGGGCAGCCCTGCACAGGAAAGGGACCCCCAGTACTGCTCATGAGACTAAAGGAACCCATGGTGGGCAGCACAGACTGCCCCAACAGAATCCGCCAGTAGCAGGGGAAGCCACTAGTCCAGATACACATCCAGGAGCTAGGGATAAATGTTTTAAATGCAACCAGTGGGGCCTTGTGGCATACAGATGTCCATGGAGGCAAGGTGAGGAAGAAAAGGTGAAAGAGCCAGTAAGTGGGAAAGACAAAATGCCAATAGTAGGTTGTCTTGGGACAACAAGGGTACCAAACTACAAACAGAGATTATATCCTGTTGTAGTGAATAGCAAAGAGGCCATTGCTAAGAGAGACACAGCCTCTGATATAACCATTGTAAATGCTGCACTGGTTACAGAAGAGCTCTACATGCCTGGGCAGTCTACTCCAGTCAGGGCTTTAGGAGGGATCCCATTCCAATTACCTTTGGCTATTGTTCACCTTGACTGGGAGGGTAGAAAAGGAAGCCAGCAAGTAGGCGTGTTTGATGATGTACCTGCAGATGTTCTGATAGGGAATGATTTTGATAGCGCGGTACCCTGCGCTTGTGCAGTTACACACAGTCAGGCTTGGAGACAAGCATGTAAGTCTGGTAGCCTGGGGAGACCCAGACAGACTGCACACTTGCAGCCAGGACTGCTGAGGTGGTTACTTCAAGGAGGTAGCTGCTCTGTAGCAGTGAGACTGAAGGTGAGCCACACCTGCTTGTGAGTACTGATGGTCCCTTTGGACAGAGTGACTGCAAAGGTAAAGGTGAGTAATAGTACCCAGGCTGACAGTGAGGCACCACTGTCAGAGGATGCCAGACTTTGTGTGGAAGGGGAGCTGGGAAGGGTTACAAGGAGAGACTTGAGACAGGCTCAGCTCTCAGACCCTACATTGCAAGGCTTGAGGCAGGTAGCTAGGGAGGCACCTGATTCTCAAGGGAAGTGGGCATCTGTATACTGGAACAAAGGGTTACTGTACAGAGAGTGGAGGGAGGGCTAGAAGGTGAGAGAGTACAGCAGTTGGTAGTGCCTAGAGCTTAGTGTCTGCTGCTTCTAGCCATAGCCCATGATATTCCCTTTGCAGGTCACATGGGCGTAAGACGTACAAAGAGGCAAATTATGCAAAACTTCTATTGGCCTGGAATTTCCAGAGATGTAACAGGGTACTGCAGGACCTGTGAACAGTACCAAAAGGTAGGCAAGGTAGGAGACAAGGTGAGAGCTCCTTTGATGCCTTTGCCTGTGATTATGGAAACATTTCAGAGGGTAGCTATGGATATTGTGGGTCCTCTGAGTACCCCACGTTCCACAGGGAAAAAGTATTTCCTAGTGATTGTAGATTATGCTACACGATATTCAGCAGGGTAGGTTTCCCAAAGGAAATACTGTCTGACAGAGGTGCCAGTTTTATGTCAGACCTGCTGGCTTGCCTGTGGAAGCCCTGTGGAGTGAAGCACATGAAGACCACCCCCTACCATCCCCAGACTAATGGTCTTGTTGAGAGGTTAAACTCTACAATCAAGTCCATGCTATGGGCATTTGCAGATCGGTTTAAGAGGGAGTGGGACACATATTTGCCCCATCTGTTGTTTGCTTACAGAGAGTTTCCCCAGGAATCCACAGGTTTTTCACCCTTTGAATTGCTGTATGGGCATAGTATGAGGGGACCTCTAGATTTAATTTGAGATGAGTGGGAAGGTGAGTGTGAGTCTCACAAGGAGTCTGTTGTGGCATACTTCCTAAACCGCAGGACAAGGCTCAGTTAACTCATGGGCTTGGCCCAAGAGAACCTGGCAGAAGCCCAACAACAGAAAAAGGTGTGGTATGACAGGAGTGCTCGAGCTAAAGAGTATGCTGTAGGGCAGCAGGTGATGGTTCTCATTCCTGTCAGACACAACAGGTTGCAAGCAGCTTGGGAGGGACCCTACAAGGTGGTAGGAGAGGTAAGTGATGTTACCTACATGGTGAATGTGCTAGGCAGACGGCTGGGGCACAAATTGTACCATGTTAACACAATAAAACCATACCATGAAAAGGAGGCCCTTGTGCTGAGCATTTGCAATGGATTGCAGGAGGAGTCAGAGAGATCTTGTAACTGATCTCCTCAGTGAGGCTCAGACTGACACCTCGGTGGAAGGGGTAGCAGTGTCCCAGCAGCTGTCTCCTACCCAGGTTCGAGAATTCCGAGCAGTGTTGCAGGAGTTTAGGGGCATGTTCACCGGGAAACCAGGGAGCACCCACCTGGTGCAGCCCCAGGTGGATACAGGACCCCAAAGGCCTATCAGACAGGCCCCTTATAGGGTGCCAGAGAGAGTCAAACAGACTGTGAGGGAAGAGGTACAGGAGATGTTGGAACTAAGGGTGATTCAGGAGTCCAACAGTCCCTGAGCCTCCCCAGTGGTAGTGGTGCCAAAGAAGGATGGCAGAGCCAGGTTCTGTGTGGATTACAGGAAATTAAGTAGTCACACAGAGGCAGATGCTTATCCCATGCCTAGGACAGAGGAGGACCTAGAGCAGCTGGGTGGGGCTAAGTATATTACAACCATTGATCTTACCAAGGGTTACTGGCAGGTGCCTTTGACTTCCAGTGCTAGAGAGAATTCAGCCTTTGTGACTCATTTTGGCTTGTATGAGTTCCCAAAGATGCCCTTTGGGATGAAGAATGCCCCAGCGACTTTCCAGAGGCTGGTAGATCATATCTTAGCAGGAGCAGGAGGGTTTGCCCTTGCTTACATGGATGATATTGCTATCTACAGCCGTTCTTGGCAAGAGGACCTTCAGCATGTCAGGTAGGTGCTGGGCAGACTATAGAGGGCAGGGTTGACCATTAATCCGATCAAATGTCAGGTGGGTATGGCAGAGGTCTCCTGCCTAGGACATAGAGTGGAGAGTGGTAAGATAAGCCCAGAGCCTGCCAAAGTGGAAGCTATTAAGGCATGGCTTGCACCTGTTACCAAAAAGCAGTTGAGGGCATTCTTAGGGACAGCATGGTACTACACAAAATTCGTTCCCAATTATAGTACCATAGCTGCTCCCCTCACAGACCTGACGAAGAAGAACAGGCCAGATAAGGTAGTATGGACCCCAGCATGTTAGCAGGCATTTCAGAAGCTTAAGGAAGCTTTGGGAAGGCCCCCTGTGTTAGCCAGTCCAGACTGTAGCAAAGAATTTGTTGTGCAGTTGGATGCTTTAAACTATGGGGTGGGGGCTGTACTTAGCCAGATTTCTTCAGAAGGAGAAGAGCACCCAGTGGTTTATCTCAGTCATAGGCTCCAACCCAGGGAGGAATGCTATGCAGCGGTAGAAAAGGAATGTCTAGCCATAGTGTGGGCACTACAAAAACTTCAGTCTTATCTGTGTGGAAGAAAATTCACTGTGATGACAGATCACAACCATCTAACATGGTTAAACAGAGCCAGTCAGCAAAATGCCTAGTTGCTAAGATGGAGCCTGGGGTTACAAGCATATATGTCAGTGCAACACTGCAGTGGGAGTAGCAATGCCAATGCAGATGGGCTCTCAAGACAGGGAATGGGGTGAGGTACGCCCAGATAGACGTGACACTCTCAAGCGATGTTTCTAAAGTGGCACTTGAAAAACTTGCTTGAGTTCCCCGGGGTGGGGGGAGGAGTTGTGAAGATTGGAGGAAGATGGGCGAAGGCTGCCAGCCTAGTCAAATAGAATTTGATACATTATTCTATCAATTGTATAAATAAATGTAAAATACAGACTTGTGTTTTTAAATGAAAGAAAGCACTGTAAAATGTGAACTTCAAGATTGTTGCAGCATTGCCATCTGCTGTAAAGAAATCCAAGCCGAGCATTTGAAATGTGTCTTTTGAAATTGAAAAGATCTTATGAATCTCTCTAATGTTTTACAAGTCGGCTCCAGTGGGTCTGGATGAAGGTTTCATGCCCATTGTTTCAAGGTTAACGTTAAGGGCCAGAATTTACATGTGGAATGTGCTTTATTGCTCTGGTTTCTGCTAAAGTGTATATGTGAAATGCCTTGTATTGTTGTGGTTTCCTGAACAGGTGTTAGCTTGCTAAATAATGCAGTTTGCGGCCTGAATTGGAAAACCTAAGTGTCAAACTTATATAATTTGGGAGGGCCTCAGCAGGCCTCAGTTGGTTAGTATTTAAAAACTATTGTTCAGTGAGAGACTGGGAGCATTTTGATCTTGGACATCTAACCCAGCACTACTTGCTCTTTATGTATGTAAGTAGGATATATAGCACTGTGATTTCTCTTAGGAATAGTTAAGCTTAGAAGAAAGTTAGACTAAGTATTTTTCTTTGAAATTAGACCTGTCCTACTATATTGTTTTTAAGTTTCTGTGTGATCTCTGAACTCATATGTATATCTTTGGTGTAGTAGTATTATCTTGTGTTTTAATTATTTATTATTAAATATTTTAATACCTTTACCTGTGTCTGGTTTTTGTAGAGATAATTTAACCTCTAAAGTACATTACATATTTACAGATTTTGCACTCCAAATTAAGCCTTGACTGTTAGTCATACTACAATTGGATTATAATATTGCACAGTGATAACTGGGCACCCTTTAAGGGCATTTTAGTAGCTGGTAATTATTAGCTGGGTGGTGGCAGGAATTACTACCGTATGGTCGGGGTTAAGAGGCGCACATCTGGAGAACCTGTGCCAGCCTTTTTCCAGGAGGGTCTGTGTGGTTGTATAACCTCTTCTCAAAGTGTGTGTGTGTGTGTGTTGTGTCAGCTACTTGGGCAGGGACACGAAGCACTGGTTGGACAGAGAGGGTACTGGAGGTTTTAGCTTGCCCAGCTAGGCTGAGACCTGGACTATATAGCTGTGCCAGTGGGGAGTCTTATTGGGGACCTGGTGAGTAAGGGAGCAACCAGCCCCAGACTGACTGTGATGTCTCTGTGCACTTAAGGGAAATTGTACTTTACCGTGTGTTATTAGGTATCCTTTTCTCTTCTAGGAGACGACCTCCCTGATGTTAGTGGTGAGAATTGAGGCTCCTTGATTGCTGGGCAGGGCACGGGTGTTCCCTCTGGCTGATTGCAGGTGATTGCCTTCTTCACCGATAGTCCAAACAAGAAGGAACCATCGACTGGGGCATTGGTAAAAGACACCTTAAAGGGTTATAGAAACCTACAAAGCCTCAACAAAGCATTTCTCCTAAGGGCTATGTCTGTTCTGGACAGTCGAGAGGATCCTTCTGCAGTGTTGGAAATCATCCTCATCGAAGGAGCTGACTAGGAGGTCAGGGTAGGAAGGTGCATAGATATCTTTTGGAGATCCTCCACCAACAGAGATCCTGAAAGGGAGTTGGTAAGTTCTTTGGCCAAATCCCTTTGAAGAGGAGTGAAAGGAACCAGATAGTTCAGCACTATCAGTGAGAAGGTGACTGAGGTACAAATGCACTTCCCATGTCTATCCAATGCCCGAGACTCTTTGTTTTGTGGGGTGGACAGTGGAGCTTTGTTCGTCCAGCTCTCCTCATTGTGGCTGCTGACACTATGATAGCATCAACTGGGATGCCCTTACTCCAATGTAGATGGTCAGAAGGGGGGCTTACGAATTCATCAGCTCACTTGGGAATAGGCTCCATGGTGTCAGGTTCCTTCCAAGCCTGGCAGGCCACCAAATCAATAAGTTAGTCTACCAGTGGAGCTACTCAGGACATAGATGGCCGCAACTCAGAAGCCTCTAGAAAGACCAGTTCCTCAAAAGAGGGGGTTTGGGCAGACCACCCACCCTTTCGCATCAGTTTCTCTAAAATATCTCCAAAAGAGATGTCTTTGGGTGGTGACCAGGGGGACCACCCTCCTTCATTGAAATAGGTGTCTTTGGCAAGCGAGTCCAAGGGGGGAGTCTACATGCTTTTTCTTGCACACAATCTGTACCTGGTGCATCTTCTGCAGGAGACTCAGGGGAGGACTCTGAAGAATGAGGAACCCCTTGTAGAAAGGGAGTCTGGAGGGCCTGTTGGGCCGGCTGACCATGGACTGGATGCGTGGTTGCAAGGCTGTGATCAAATCAGAGCTGAGTTGAAACTGGGGAAGGAGGCGACGCAACTCTAGATCTAAAGAATGTCCTCTCCGCCACCCAGAAAGCCAACAGACCCGAGGATCCTTCCCCCTCCCTCCTCTGAGCCGAAACTGTCTGAGGAGAGAAGGCAGACACCACCCCAGATCATAAGGATCCAAAGGACACCAGTCCAGAGGAAGAGAGAGCCGAAGCCCGAAGGGGAAGGTACAGATCAGACTAAATCGGAACCGAGACTAAACCACCCAGAGTCAATGTCTCCAGTTCGGGACCCACTTGGCTCCAATGGCGTTGGTGTCGAGCCAGTCTGGGGCCCTGTCAGAGTCAAAGAAAGGACTGTTCTCTGCTCCGTCTCTCTCCAGGTACCCAGATCCTGGGTTTCTGAAGCTGAGGGACAGATTGGAAGAGGAGAGGCCATTAGTGGTGATGGGATGGAGATTGCAACAGTCCCATCTCGATCTGAGCTTTCAGTAAGCTCCGCATCATCCTGTCCATCTTGGATTGGGACATCCTGGAGGACCTGGAGGATATGGATGAATGACCGGAACTAGCTGGAGTGTGAGCCACTATGGAGGTCAGAACAGGTGAGGGGGACTTACTCACCCTTGAGGTATGTCTCTGAGACCTACGGTCTGAGGCCTTCAGATCCAGAGTGGAGTGGGAGCTGTGGATCACCACAATTTCTGTCAGATCCAGAGTCCCTTTTGGATTGGAAAGCTTGGGATCCAGAGTGATGAGACATCTAGTGTCAACAGTGTCTGATCTGAGGACCTTCTTGGATCTGAAAGTCTAGTTTTTCCTCGGGTCTGACATGGTTGGATCTGATCATTTTGGCCACTTTTCAGGCGGGAGAGACGATACCTTCCAAGAAGCTGAGGGAGCTTGTTTCTTGGGCTCCTTTGAGTATTTATGCTGCTTGGAAGAACCAGTCCTGGGGAAGTCTGAGTTCCAGGGGTTGGCAGTAAGCCCTTAAGGATCAATTTATTCCTCCTGTCGGCCAAGGTGCAGGGATTGAACCCTGCGTAGATTTCACAGTCCTGATCAAGATGGTCAGGACCTAAGCAATAGAGACACCTCTTCTGAGCATCCGAATTTGAGATTTTGTGCCCACAAGAGGTGCACCTCTTAAATCTGGTAGGTCTATCTGCCATGCTTACAACACACTTCATTTAGAGCAAACAGAACCAGATTGTTCGCTCAAGACCTGCATGCACAAACATAGTCTGTCACACACATAAAGGGACAAAAAGAGAAAGAGCGAGAAAGAGAATATAAGGCTATTTGCTATTTTTTTTTTAATAGAAAGGCCAATAATGGCCGTACAGGGCAAGAAGGTGAATGACTTTCTAATAAGTATAGGATGGGCAGAAAGGAAGCTAAGCTATACAAAAGTTAAATATAAGGCTTGCAGAGTGATATATGAAGAAGGAAAAAGGTTAAGGACTTAAGAGGCACTTATCACAAATTCAAGACAGCAAAGTCCATCACGTCCGACATGGAAGGCAGCAAATGAGATCTGAGGAGTTAGTGGAGATGCAGGGTATTATAGGAGTGGGAGTCAGTCTTTGGAAAGGTCAGATTGTATCCGAGGACGGATCCATGACCTAGTAATGAGGACAAATGAACAGGACAACATCAGATTTATTTTTAACTATATGCATGTCTTTGGAGCTTACTACCATGCTGCCATGGTGGCTTTTGGAGTATCCTGTTATGGTCTAATTTTGCTTTATTTGCTTATTTTATTTAATGTCTTTAAATTTTTAAAATGAGGTTGAACATTGGTCAACATGAACTGTTGTCAGGTTATCTGGTGGTGCAAACAATGCAACATTTATACAAACTTATTAACACATTGTTAGTAATGATAACGTAAGCTATCTTTAAAATGAAGTAATATAAAGGGTATGTAGTGAAATAGGTAGAGGAGGTAGGAGAAGTAGTAGAGAAGGAAATGGAGACTAAAGGGGGTGGATAAGAACAGTAGAAGTAGTGGGGAGTGTTCTGTCATAGAAAGATAAATAATTGGTTCTTAAACATTCATCATTTTTGATTTAGTCTTTTTTTCCCTGATCTATTAGAAGGACCCTTTGTTTTAATTGTATCTGTTGTATTTTCTTTTCTATCTTATACTTGGAGATGTTTTATTTTAATTTGAAACAAGCTTGGTGCATAAGCATGCAAATGAATTTGAAGTTTAGATACATGCATGTACTTGTGATTTGAGCCAATTGTTTCCTTTCAGCTAAACACAAAGTTGTTTGGATGCAGGTAAAGTCTTGAGTGAATAGTTACAGTGAATAACTGTAAATGTGATCTAGTTTTTCCTGTGTGCCCTAGGAAATTATGTTGATCAGTTTTAGAGCAGTGTCTCTCTATTCAGTTAACTGTAGTACGTTGGTATTTACTGAAGCTCTGATGTCTGTAGTAAAGCCTGCTTTTTAGTTAAATAGTCTACTGTAATATCCTGGCTAAGATGCCTTATCAGCTACTGACATTGTGAAAGCTTTCACTGTACATATGTACCTTACATTGTCTTGTAGTAACAGTACAAGTACAGAGAAGTAAGCACACATCAGAAGAAAATTTCAGTGTCACCTGCATAGGTATTTGTATTTGCAGAACAGATGTGTGAAGTTTAACTCCTAAGGAATTATTCTGCACATCATCCTGATTTTCTATCATAAGACCTGGAAGACAAATGATCTTTTTTAAGTATAGCTGAATATTGTAAGCGTTCCTACTTTACCCTTGTCATTGCATTGTTCTGTTCTAATCAAATTTGTAGCTCTGTAATGAACTGTACTTTATCAGTAATGCATTTCATTTTACTAACTTCTTAAGGTATTTTCATGAGTTCTACTTGAAGTATCAGTAAAGAAACATTGAGACACAGAATGACTTGGCTCAAAAATTTTCCTTGGAAGTGTTGCAGGCTTGCACTATCAGTTGCAGATATCATTGCACTTTAGGGTGTCCCCTGTCAGAATAGTAAATCGATTCCCAGCAGTCCATGTCAAACATACCATTGTTGCTTGTCTGGGAGTTGTGCTGTCCTTGTAGGAATTTGCAGGAATGTTACTGTAAACAAGTAGCATTACAGATAAAAAAATAAATAATTGTAAGGATCATGGTATGTTGTCAAGGAAGCACGTGACAAGTAGGAAAGGCCCAACATATCCAATTCCTCTTTCAGACCGGCAAGCAGAACCGTCTCAGAGTTGAAGACCAAAGCATTCATAAATGAATACTAGTACTGCACATTTACACCATTGCCCCTTACATTTGCTCATTTTCACCCTGCACATCTTATGACTATGGTGGAAAGCATCTGACTAGCTCTGTACACAACACTTCGATCTGCCCGTCTGCACAGCCATGTGAACTTTTTCTCTGTCTCTTACACATCTGTCACACCTTTTCATCTTTTCATTGTGTGAATAAGCCCTCTTTCACTGATTTTGATATCCCCTTATATGTTATACTGTACCCGGAGTATTTAAGTTCTGCACTGTACACATTTGTTTTACATTGTGCATACACAGTGTTTTGAGCCTTTTAGCAGATCTCTTCAGTTTTGCTGTTTCACTGCACAGCATTTTGTAATGTTCCCAACTTAAAGTACTCCCTTTTCCAGTGGCCTTGCATCTTCCTTTCTTCCCTGTCCTTTCTCATTAACTGCACCCTCACTGTTGTCCTATGAATGTTGCATTGCATTGTATGTAGATCATACCACTTCTCTTTCTGCTTATATTTAGGTGTGCAACCTTTCATGTTTTCTCTTATCCAAGCTTCTCTGTACCTTTAACCATTTTGACTTCTCTCTCTTTAACCTACTTTCTGCCAGCCAGTCTTGATTTATCTCTCTGGCATCCAGAGCTGAACATTACTCTAACAGGTAGCACAAAGGACTAGAGCTCTGACTTGTTAATGAGCTGCTTCCTGTGCCAAGTACAGGGCTTGAATCCTTCCACTTTCATTTGCCTTGTGTGTAACCTTGAGAAAGTTATTCACCCAGGCACTGCTTTGCGGCAATTGGGAATTTCGTCTAGGATCCTTACTGGTCTCATGGACTGCATGTGCAGTAACTATCGATGAACTGTGGTCCCTCTGCAGCCTTAATAGTGCCATGTTCAGTGGAAGACGTATCAATGCAATTGGTACCTTGTGCTAGTTACCCCAGCCTGTTGTTGGACTTTGCCAGTGTAGCTTCATATTACATGGTGTATGATTCAGCAGAAGGATCACTTGGTAACCTAAATCCCTTTCCAGATTTGATTTTAAAGTCACCTCACTAAGACACTGTTTTTCATGAGTATTCACCACAAGAGTGCATGCTTTTAGAATTCTTAATACCCAGTTGTAGCTGCCACACCTGTCTGACGTCAGTGCCAAACACAGACACTGGTCTTCTCTGTGAAGACAGCTTCCCACCCCCAAGAAGTGCTTAGCCCACCAGTGTTCATACCATCATCAGCATATAAAGATGATTTTATTATCAAACTCTGAGGATGCATATCCAGAATATACTGAACGTTTGGTTACTCCACTACTTAACAGTCTCTTTACAGACAGTTCCAGTCTGTTTGCTCCAGCCTTTGATCATGCAGCTAGAGTCAAGTTCACTGTGCTGTTTTGCACTCCACACATTACTCTTTAATTAGCATATCATACTTGTGTGATGCAGATGTCTGCAGTGTTCCATTTGTTCACCTTAGTGATGATCCAGTTAAATAAAAATCAAGTTTGTTTGGCAGGATTTCTACTCTCTGTAGCCAAGCCATCTACTGTCACCAGCCTGCTGTTCAGAATCTTGCCAACTACCTTCCTCAGATTAGAAGTGAGGTGAATAGACCTGTATTCTTTTGTCTTCTTTCTAAACTCCCTTTTGTACAAAGAATCACTGTTACCAACTCCATTGTTCTTCTAACTGTTCACAGATCACCATTAGCAACACCTGTAACATTTTCAGAAGTAGGTCATATGTATTCTGACTCCTGTCTTTAAGGACTCTCTAGTTCCTTCTGTACTTTTTCCATTTGTCCCCATCCAGTGAACCATGCAGGTAATAGAGTAGTGCATAGTATGCAATTCAGTTTTTTGTTGATTTGTATCCCTGCTACCTGTTGTCTGAGCATCAGACCCTGTCTTAGTCCATTAGTCTGTTAGCCCATTTGTTCCATACAGGATAATAGCTGATCAAAAATAGTTGTTATCCAAGCAGCCACTGCAGTGGTTCAGGGCTTTTTCCATTTCCTGCCTAGCCCTACTCTGCATTCGCTCAATGAGACATTGGGGTGGGAAAGTGCAATGGGCTGACTGTAGAGGTTACCTCATTTTCATAAGGAACAGTGCCTCAATGCAACCCTGTCCATCCCTCTAGCAGCATAAGCAGAGATCGCTTCAGATCAGACTGTTCTATGTGCTTCCTATGCATACAGCCTCTCTTAGGCGAGGCAAGCAGACCCCCACCCCTTCACTGTGCCCTCCCCCCACTGACCTGACTCCTTCAGTGTTGGGGCCAGTAATCAAACCTATGTTGCTAGGGGGTTCTACCTCACTTCAACGACACGCCGGAACATCGACACGGAAATCGCGAGCCCCAGAACATCGACAGCGCAGAAGACCGACGCAACGGGACCTAGAAGATCGACAAGCAGAAGACCGACCCGACGGATGAAAGCACCGACGCCGAGGATGCCGAAATGGGAAAAGGCTGTGTAAGTATGCGGTAGTGACGGACGTTAGGGTGCGAGTAAGGTAAGTGTGGATAGGGGTGGGTTAAGTGAGTTAGGGTTAGGGAGCGGGTCAGGTAAGTGTGCGTAGTGATTGTGTTTGGGTTAAGGGCGGGATAAGTGAGTTAGGGTTAGGGAGCGGGTCAGGTAAGTGTGCGGTAGTGATTGTGTTTGGGTTAGGGGCGGGATAAGTGAGTTAGGGTTAGGGAGCGGGTCAGGTAAATGTGCGGTAGTGACGGACCTTAGGGTTAGGGTTTGGGTTAGGGTTGTAGGTAGTTGTGTATGTGAGGTTTAGTGTGGGGTTGCAGGGATTTTGGTGTGCTTGTGTTGTGTATGTGGTTTTTGGACGGGGAATGTGTTTTGTTTGTTGATTGTGGTGTGTGAAGTGTATGAGGTTTCGTGTTTGTGTACCGTCTGTTATTTCGTTGTCGGGCTTGTGGAATTTCATGTTTTTGTACTGTCAGTTATGTGGTTTCGGTGATTGCGTTGTCGGTGTTTTGGTGTTTCGTTTATGTGAGGTAGAACCTGCTAGGGGCATAATAAGGGCTAATAGCCTTCTTTGCCATTTAGCCAGACTTTAGTGTGTAGCTCAGTGCTGTTGCAACCACTGAATGGAATTTGATACGTTTATGTGTGTTAGCTGATTGAATTAATAAAACTATGTCTTGAAAGACACTTTCTAAATATTAAGTAACTTATCAATTACAACATGCAATGGAAAGAAAGATTAATAAATGGTTAATGTTGCAGTTTCTAGCTACTGGGAGAGTGCTATGAGTGTGTGTGTGGCACAGTTTATGTAAAATGCAAGAACAGGTTAATTGGTGTGGGATTTTTTTTTTGGTTTAGTGTAATAAAAATGTAGAATGAGTGAGAAATGCATGATAAATGATAGATGTTAAGTTGTCAATCTCGCCTTAATTCTTGCTTGATGGGTTCGGAGCCAATCCTCGGCTCCGACTCAGCACTTTGCTAAGCTCAAGAGTCACTTTTACCAGCTCGAGGCAGCCCCATATCCCATGATGCAAGGCGGTAAGTACCCAGATCTCGTTTGCCGCTTCGCTGATGAGGTCCTCCTTTTACCAGCTCCTGGTAAGTGTTTTATATTAAACTGCTTTTAGCCCCTTTTCACTTTTAAACTTAATATCTTACATTTTTAGTTTATATTAAGCCCCTTTTTGACTAAAATTATCCTTCCTCCTTAATTTTTTTAGTCAGACCTTCCTTTCCTCCCATCCCCCCCGTGTCAGGGTGTGAGTGTGTGTGTGAGGTTTTACTTTTTTAACTATATTTTAGTTGTTTGTTTGGGACTGTGTGGTTCCGTGTTTGTCCACTATGTCCAAAGAGCAGAGGGTCTCAGGCTTTAAGAAGTGTGACTCGTGCTGTCAGAAGATGTCTCTGACAGACGGTCACACTTCTTGTTTATGCTGCCTGGGACCTCTCCACCTGCAGGACTCCTGTGCGATTTGTCATTCTTTTAGCCAGAGAGTCCTGCAGGAGAGGAGAAACAAATTGATTTTAAGGGGACTCCTTAAACCGGAGGGCTCCCCGGCCAAATCGGCTCCGGGTAAGCCTTCTAAGTCTAAGGCCCAGGCTTCTGTTTCCAAGCCTTCGGCCTTGGCTCCGACTTTGTCGGAGTCGAGATCGGCTCCGGCTGGAGCCGATCCGACATTGGCTAAATCTTCGGCACCGATGGCTATCGGTGCCGATACTTCTTTGGTCACTTTGGTGTTGGTTCCGAGTACTGGCTCCGACCACCATGTGGCCCAGGCTTCGGGTAGGCGCCGACACCACTACTTCGGTGCCTGCATCGGCTCCGGCTGGAGCCGATGTCAGATCTTCTCGGGCGAAAGTTATCGGCTCCGACTGGATCAGTAGCCTTGTCGGCTCCGATGGTTCCTTCGAGGAAGAGGTCCAGGTCTCCCTCGTTGGAGCCGATTCTGTCGGCTCCGGCCTCACCTCTTCTTTCAGAACGGAGCCATCAGAGCCGATCATCTACGTCGTCCAGGTTATCGGACCATGATTTAGAGAGGGTGGTAAGTAGATTATTAAAATCACAGGCACTGGCCCAGATGCTTCATAGTCCGTCTCAACAGACTACTATTAGTCCACACCCTCTTCAAGTTCCTCCTTCGACTCTACCCCACAGTTTGGAGCTGGAGTCTACGGGGATAGTTACTGCTATGGCTGAGGGGCAGATACCCCCCCCCCTTCTGCACCCTCGGCATCTACTCTTATCTCCTCTTCGAGACCTTCCTTGGAGGGATTCGGTGGTCGGGCTTCCCTGGTCTCCTCCGAGGGGGGTGAGTGGCATCGGACCCTTGTACGACCCCGCTCTTCCCCTTGGAGCCTCGGTCTTGGTGAGCTCGGCTCCGACATCTGCCTCGGAGCCTTCCCTTTCGGTGGGCCCGGGAGTCCCGGTTTCTTCGGAACGGGTTCTCTCGGATCTCCCTGGGAGGGGGGCCTTCAAGGTGATGAAGAGTGTGCTGGCCACTGGGCTCAGTCAGCAGTCTATTCCCTTAGCTCCTCCCTCGACATCTCTTGTAAGAGGAAACACCTAGACTCCCCTGAGTCTATCACTTCAGATACCGACTTAGATGAGTTGGAGGGATCCCCAAGATCCCCCTCTGAGGATGTCTCCTTTTCAGACATCCTAGAACTCCTAAAACAGAGGGAAAACTGGCCCTCCACAAATCCCTCCGAGGATGAGTCGGTATACCTAGAGGCGTTTGGATCTCGACCCTCCACCTCCTGGGTGTCTCTGCCTTTCGACCCCCTTATGGAGGTTATTGCTCGAAAGGCTTGGGCTGCTCCTGACTCTGTAGAGCCAGTTCCTAGGAGGCCGTCTAAATTTATTACAGCCCCTTCTGAAAAGCAATTCCTTATGAAAGGTGTCCCTGTTGATGCCATGGTGGTGGCGGCCGCCACTAAGAAGGAACTTGCAGATCCTTCCGTACCAGTCCATCCTCCTAATAAGGATTCTAGGACCATGGATAGGTATGGCAAGCGGATGTTCTCCTCAGCGACCTTTGCCATGCGCTCGCTGAACTACTTATGTCACTTCACCAGACTCCAAAGGGACATCCTTAAGGAACTAAGTAAAGTAGTGCAGGATCCTACGGCTGCAGGGGCTCAAGAGAAAATTGCTTCTCAGCTAGGAATCCTTAATTCTATAGCTAACTCCTCCATGCGACTGATATCGTATGCAGCAGATGGAGCGAGTAGAGCCGCGGGTACAGGAGTGGCTCTTAGCCGTCAATCCTGGATGCGGCTCTGTAATTTTGCAGATCCCTTTAAGGCGTCCTTCACAAATTCTCCCTTTGATGGGTCAGCATTGTTTGGCCCTCAAGTGAAGGATACATTGACCAGGTGTGAGCAGGATGGCAAGACTCTTTCTGCCGTAGGGGTCCGCTTTTCTACCCCCTCTAGACCTTACCCCAAAGGTCAGAAGGGCGGAAAAATGTGCTTCCGAAAATCCCAGGGAGTCACGCTGGACGCACGTGGTCAGTTTACCCCTAGAGGCAGAGGGGGTAATAATAACAGACGCCGCTCTAGAGGCAGAGGGGGTCCACAAAACCAGGGAAGCAGAGAGCCTCTCTCTGACAAGCCCTTCCAGCATCCCTGAGATGTTGCCCAACTGTCCATCCTTGGAGGCAGTTGGGGGAAGACTATCGCTGTACCCAGAAGCCTGGCGTTCCCTCTCTCAAGACAGATGGGTACAGTCGATTATATCCGAGGGTTACAAAACTCCTTTCGAGGAAAGTCCTTTCTCTCACAAAAATTCCCTTCCAGATGTACCACCCGGTCTAAGGGAAGTTGCAGAGTCAGAAGTATTAAAGCTTCTACAAAAGAGCCATTCAGCCAGTTACAACAGACCATTCAGAGCCCGGAATCTACTCAAGATTCTTTTTGGTCCCCAAAAAGACGGGAGACTGGAGACCAATATTGGATCTCAGCAGACTCAACAAGTCTGTGAGAAAGACAAGATTTCGAATGGTCACACTTCAATCAATTTTGCCCTTCCTAGAGAAGGACAACTGGATGTGCTCAATAGATCTTCAGGACGCGTACTATCACATAAAAATTCACAGACGCTCCAGAAGATTTCTCCGCTTTCGGCTGGGGTCCAGTCATTTTCAATTCAGAGCCCTGCCCTTTGGTCTCACTACAGCCCCCAGAGTGTTCACCAAATATATGGCAGTGGTCAGGGCTCACCTGAGACGTCAAGGATTCCAGGTGTTTCCGCATCTCGACGACTGGCTCCTTTCAGCCACCACCAGGTATCAACTTCTTCAAGCCAGGGATTACACACTAAATCTCTGCACTCAATTAGGAATTTCGATCAACTACGAAAAATCCTCCTTATTGCCCTGCCAGTCTATTACCTTCATAGGCGCAAACTTAAACACTGTTCGGATGTCAGCAACCCTCACAGACCAAAGAATCTCAGATATACAAAGTCACGTGAGGATCATCCTTGCCAGCAAAAAGGTGCAAGCCAGAATGGCTCTAAAGGTGTTGGGACTCATGACTGCGGCTATTACCCTTCTTCCCCTGGCCCGCTTCTACATGCGTCTGCTTCAATGGATGTTGTTCACTCAGTGGTCTTACCAACAACTTCCAATGCGTCACCAAATCCTGGTGACACAGATTTGCAAGAATCATCTTTCATGGTGGATTACTTCTCCCCAGATTCACCAAGGCAGACCCTTCGTATCCCCGGCCCCGGTAGCCACTGTCACTACGGACGCCTCCCTGATCGGGTGGGGGGGTCATTATCAGGGCAGGATGGTTCATGGGACGTGGCAACCGTTCAAATACCACCTGCACATAAATGTCCTAGAGATGAGAGCAGTGCTTTTAACGTTGCAAGCTCTCAACGACTTTCTTCCCTTGGGAATAATTGCAGTTCACACAGACAACATGTCTGTAGTATGGTATATCAACAAACAGGGCGGAACCAAGTCCTACCCCTTGTGTCGAGAAGCTCTCAGACTTTGGCAATGGGCGATCTCCTCTCATCGGTTTCTGGTAGCAACGCATATCCCTGGGAAAACCAACATTCTAGCGGACAGATTGAGCAGAGCTATTCTCATGCCTCACGAGTGGTCTCTCAAACAATCTATAGTGGAGGAGATTTTTCTAGAATGGGGCCGCCCATGTTGCGATCTTTTTGCTACTCCCCAAAACAGCAAATGCCCAGACTTCTTTTCTCTCTTCCCACTGCCAGGCCATCCCCCCCAGAGACACTCTAACCCAGGATTGGCCCCAGGGACTTCTTTATGCCTTTCCTCCTTTTCCGCTGATTCCACAAGTACTCCAGAAAGCCACCGTTTTGAGAGCCAAAATGATTCTCATTGCTCCCTATTGGCCTCGACAAATTTGGTTCCTGTTCCTCCATCGTCACCTTTTGGTGCAGCCATGGCAGCTGGACCCAGTGCCAGACCTTCTGATTCACCAATCGGGTCAGCTGCACCGGTCTATCCCTTCTCTCAACCTCACAGCATGGTTGCTCCACTTCCTTCCTTAGCCAGGCTTCCTATGATCTCTAATCCCATTAGGGATATCATAGTGGCTTCCCTAAAATCCTCTACTAGAAGGATTTATACCAGCAAATGGAAACGCTTCTCTTGTTGGGCAAAAGCTAAAAATATAGATCCTTTTACTGCCCCTGTTCAAGCAGTTTTGGATTTCTTAGCAGAAATCTTTCACGCGGGCTCTTCATCTTCCACGGTCAAAGTTCAGTTGGCTGCTATCTCAAACTTTCATGTCGGGTTTGCAGATCACAACATTATGTCCCACAGGCTTTGTAGAGCCTTTCTAAAAGGAATCTTTCTCCTGAAACCTCCAGTGAGGAGTCCTCCTCCTCAATGGGACCTAAATCTAGTGCTGACATCCTTGATTCTTCCTCCCTTTGAGCCAGCTGTTTCATGTTCCCTGAAATTTCTTTCATGGAAAACACTATTCCTTGTTGCTATTACCTCGGCAAGGAGAGTGTCTGAACTTCATGCTCTCTCTGTTCGTCCCCCTTATTTGGTCTTCCACAAAGACAGGGTATCCTTGAGAACTAATCCAACCTTTTTGCCTAAGGTGGCCTCGAAAAATAATTTGAACCAGTCTATTGACCTCCCTGTATTTTTCCCTAATTAATCAAACAGATCGGAACAAAAATTACATTATCTTGATGTTCACCGCCAACTCAGATATTATTTGGACAGAACAAAACAATTCAGGAAATCCGATCAGCTCTTTCTTTCTTATGCTGATAACAAGAAAGGCCTTCCTGTCTCCAAAGTGACCTTATCTAGATGGCTTTCTTCCGTCATCTCTGAAATCTATCAGCTCAGGGGAAAACAGCTGTGCTCAAAACCTAAAGCGCATTCAACCAGAAGCTTAGCCACTTCCACAGCTTTTCAGGCTAGACTTCCATTAGACACTATTTGTGCAGCAGCCACTTGGGCCACTCCTCATACCTTTGTTTCTCATTACAAATTGGATTTGGCCTCCAGGGATAGAGCCAGTTTTGGCTCTACAGTTCTCAAGAGTCTGTTCCATTGAGCCACCCAGGATAGAGGTGCTAGGGACGGGGTCCCAGCAAGCAAGAATGAAGGCGAGATTGACAACTTAACATTGAGAAGTTATGTACCTACCATAACGTTCCATGTTAGTTGTCTTCTCTTGCCTTCTTTCTTGCGACCCACCCTCCTGCCCCCTGGCCTGGACAGACCTTTTTCTCCCTACATGGAAGAATGCTTCTTAAGACCAGACAGTTCTGGTCTGCCTTACCCATCCTTCAGGCTTTTTTGCCTTTCTTTCCTTCTGGGAAGTTTTTTATGCTAGGTGTTATTGCCTATAGATAACAAACGAGATCTGGGTACTTACCGCCTTGCATCATGGGATATGGGGCTGCCTCGAGCTGGTAAAAGTGACTCTCGAGCTTAGCAAACTGCCGAGTCGGAGCCGAGGATCGGCTCCGAACCCATCAAGCAAGAAAGAAGGCGAGAGAAGACAACTAACATGGAACGTTATGGTAGGTACATAACTTCTCATTTTACATTATACTCTGCCAGTATTAGCTGTTATATTTTTATCTTTCCGCATTGGCAAGCAGGTAGAGACATAGTTAAATTTTATGTACATGAGATAAGAAAATAATCAGTATTCCAGTAACTAGATAGCACAATCTAACCAAACGTTTCACTTGATCTGCAAGAAGATTAGTAATTAACTCATAAAAGGTCAGTGACTTGTAGTTTCAATATAGTGGATGGTTAGATAGAAAAAAAAAACATAAAAATATCGGAACTAAACAGTACTAAAAGTGATTCATCCTCAGAATTTTTTAGAATGTTTTAGGTATGAAGTAATACAATTTGTTTTATTGTCCAGTGCTAGAAGTTCAAGTGAGTGGATTTTTCTGCAAAGGCAGAGTTTCCAATTAAAAGCTAACTAAATGCATGCAGTTTGTTTTTGCATCTAAGGAAAAGATGTTTGCATAGGCAGTTGTATATATTTCAGCATGATTAACCTTAGAAGCAGGGTAGGAATGCATGTGTGTCCAGCTGACAGTTTGAAACTGGTACTGTTAATTTTAGGGGTACTTCTATGTTCTGTTAATGTACATAGTTTCTTTCTGTTCTTAACTGTGTTGAAGAGACCAGGAAGAAATTAAACTAAATTGCGTTGTATGAAAAATGCAACATGAAAAAATTGTGAAATTGTAATTATGTAAAGAACCTGCTTGTCGAATATTAGAATGTATGTAAAACATAGAGAATATACATACAAGATTTTCTGCAGTGTGAGTGAGTGTTATTGACTTGACAAATATCTGCTTTGTCATTCTTACCAGGGAATGTAAATGGTCTTACACATACAGAACAAATTGAAGAGTATTGAACTACATTTAGAAATGTAGTGTACAAATTGCAGTGTTGCAGGAGATATAGTTAGATAAAAGATAAACACACAAAATTTATAAAAAGATTGTATAAATTCTGCAGGATATTAGTGACAGTGGAAAAGAGAAGCAATTATTTTAGCAGGAAGAGGGACACACAAGTTAAAGTCAGATAATAAAGGAAGAGTGTAGTGATTGGAATGTAGTGTGTCTTAGGATGTGTCAGGGGTCCCACAACTTAAGCCATAATCAGTGAAAGTACATTTTTAAGATTTATTTGAAAACATTTGGCATGTAGAATGTTATCACACCTGGTAGTGCAGGAGGATTTTACATATTATTCTACAACATACAGTAATTGGATTAGTTTAGACAATAACTGTGTATAATAGGAGTATGTGCATATGTTTGAAAGTGTTGAACTTGTCCAATAATTGTATCTACCCACGCACCTATAAAAACTAGGCTAAGAATGCAAGGAATCCCAAACGCTAAGCCCCTTAGGGCAATGTTTAGTACTAATACACTCCTAAGATAAGTGTTGTCCAATAGTAAGGATTTAAATTTGGACAACTTTTTTTTTTGAAAAGTCTTAATTGACCTTCAAGAGAACCACTGACTGAAGGAGCCAAAGTAAAATTGTTGAGCCAGCTTGAAATGTCTGTTAAAGTGAAAACTACCAGTAGTGGCCTAACTTTAGGGAGTGTATTAGTAGAAAAGACAAAAGTAAAGGGCTTAGAGTTTGAAAGTTCCCTAATGGGCTTGCAGGAGAGACTGAACTTCTACATAATTTATTAACTGCTTTTGACTATTATGGTTTGGAAATGATGAAACTCCTTATTAAATTTAATGATAAAGAAGTGGCTAGGCTTTCAGGAAAAATCCACTTGCTTGATAAATCGCTTAAACACGATTTATTGTTTGAATTTTGTCATGGTGATTATTGCAACATATTTGAGAATATTAAAAATATATAGAAAAAAGGGAAAGCTATTAAAATGATAAGGTGATTAGAGATGAGATAGCATACACTGAAGGAAGAGCATATCCAGTACCCCAAGTTAAGAAGGCAACACAACAGGTGGGGATTGAGTGGGACCAAGAGGCTGGCCTTTTTAATGTGACACCATATGCTTCCCCCCTTAGAGTTCAGGATGATGATTTTGATGATTAGAGCACACACATATTTAGATTCAGTAGACTTCCTTCCCCTCATGCATTCTGAGAGAATAACCCAGAGGATGAATCATCTGACTGGGTTTCACCACAAGGAAGTGGGGCACAGGTAATTTCCAATGAAACACCTTCCAAAAACATACAGGCGTTAAATTTTTCTATTAACAACACTTTTTGGTTCCTTGATATTTCCTGGTGATGACTGCATCCTTTTTAATGCAAGTTTCTCTGAAAAGCTTGTATTGCATGAATGTAAGGATTTTAAGATTTTTAAATGTAGTCAAATTTGCACTTAGGACAAGCATTTAGTTTATCCAACAAGGCTTTTACATTTGAACCTTCATTTTATTATTATATTGCAGAGCTGTTAGTTGACTTAATCTTTAAGTTTAACTTGCCAACAAATAATTTTATGTTTCATGGTACATTGAATACAGTAACTAGCAACAAGAATTTTGCTAGAGCTGGTACTTTTAATTCCCCCTACATCCTACTTTGCAGCTTTATGAGAAACACTGCAAAAAAGATTTAAGAAAGAACACAGTCACTGTGTATGTGTTTTAGTAATTTAAATTTGGACAAGAGGGTGTTATTGAAGGAATTGTCAAATCATGACTTGAGAGTAATGAAACTGGATAAGGGGGTGGTATGGTCAAATGTCCAGAATGCATAAACTTTTAAATAATGACACTCCGTACACTAGAATTTCAAGGAATGAGATTAACATCGCTTACCACACTATTGATTTGTTATTGAAGGACCTTCTTGATCAGGATGCAATTGAGTATGCTTTATATAATTTTTTAAGGGTTGATAACCCAGTGATTCCAATGATCTTTGATATCCCTAAGGTCCATAAGAATCTTGATGATCCCCCTTTACATCCATTTGCATCAGCAGCAGGATCTTAGACTCACCCTTTAGCACTTTATATTGATATGAACTTAAAACATTTTCTCCAGAATTTCACATATATTTTACATGGCTTATAATGATGCATGGTTATTGGTCGCTGTAGATGTAATTGATCTTTTTTTGGTTATACCCCATTCTGTTGGGTTAGGCTGGTTTAAAGAGGCCTGCATTCCATGCAAGGACATACCAGCAAGAAAAGTTAATATCTTGGTTGAATTTATGGCATTAGCCCCTTACAATAATGTTTTACAATATGAAGGAAAATACTTTAAACAAATGTTAGGTGTAGCAATGGGTGCAGTGTGTGTTCCTTTATATGTCAGTATTGTACTTTGGCTTTGAGAGCAAACATTTTTAAATCAGATTTTATGCATTTTATTGTGACCTATTTTCATTTTTAGATTATATATTTTTTGTATAGAAAGGCAATATATTAGAACTAGAGAGTTTTGCAGCTTTTTTGAATACTTTAATTGATTTTTTTAAAGTTTACTTTCTCCTACTACAGTGATTCCATTAATTATTTAGATATTACTTTAAACAAAGATGTAGTTAAGCAAAATTGTAGTTCCTTATTATATAGGAAATTAACTTATTTCAACACTTTGCTACATTATATCAGTAGCCACCCATTTTTACAAAAGAAAAGTCTTGTGAAAGGGCAAATGGTATGTGTTTCTAGAATTGTTGGATGCCGACCAATTTTGAGCTTGAAAAGTTGATCAGTATGTTTATTGACAGAGGCTATCCATCCAAAATGTTAAACGAAATTAAGGATGAAGTTTGCCTTAAGGGGCCAATTAATTTTTATCCCCTGTTAGGGAGAGGACCTCAACAAACAGAATCTAGAAAATTTGAATGTACCAGTTGCAAACAGACTATGCTTATTAAATGTGGTCCATGTAGTAATGCCATCAGAAAGGTATTGGGTGATAACTGGAAAGTTATTGAATATAATAATCCAGTTTGCAATACATTTGGTGGGGGCCTTCCAGTTTGTATGCAAGAGGCATCTTAGGAATCAGCTGGAAATTGTTATAGTTTCTCTAGCTCTGATACGTTACATTTACATAAAGGGATGCTAAAATGTGGCTCCTGCCAACAGTGTAAATATATTTGTGTGGGTCAAAATTTAAAGTCGAAGAGTTGCCACATGGAATTTAAATTGCATTGTACACATGATTGTAATTCCTCAAGAGTGGTATATCTTGCTTTCTGTGATTTTTGTCATTGTTTTTACATCGGAAAAAGTGAAAGGCCACTAAAATACATATATGAACATTTTTAGAATATAAAAAGATGTAACGAAAATAATGTTTTATATAAGCACAAGTGTGCCTGTCTGGATTACTTTTTGTATTGGAACAGGTTTTGCCTAAATTTAGAGGAGGATCCTGGGAGCAAAGGCTCGAATACCATGAGTTGATGTGGCAGTTAAGATTAGAAGTCAGTATGCTTCCCTGTTTAAACTACATGATTTCTTTTAGTAGTGTGTTAAAGATGCATGCATCTAAGTTACAACAATTACATATTAATGCATTTTAATGCTAAAGTTCAATTTATTATTTATTATATATTTTTGTATGATGATATGCATATATAGTAACATAGTTATGTTTTTAGTGTGTGTTCGTTAATATGGTTTCATTAATTAATTGAAGATGATTGGTTATTTGTGGATCTTAGTCATGTGTTTTTAAAATCTTTATTTAAACCTGCTCTCGCTTAGTCTGTAATGTTTTGTTGACGTCCAAGTTCCTAGGGACGAAAATGCTTAACTTTATTTCAATTAAATTTTATTTTGCTCTTATTTCTTATTGGGTCACTGTTTTGTGCTCCAGTGCGGATCTGCTGTTGACTACCTTGAGAATCTTTGGTTAATAGATCAAACTTTAACTGAAATGTTAGATTTGAACCTAAGCTATAAAGAGCTTGTAAAAGATTAGGATGTTTATAAATTGAAGATTAGAAATGTGGTCACAGTGATAGCAAATTAAATGTGGAATAATAGTTACAGTAGTTTATCTAAGATGGCTTACAGAAAGTTAGTTCATAGGTAATTACTAGGCTAATGACATAAGGGAGCCTTTTTAAGTGCGCCAGTGCGGATCTGCTGTTGACTACCTTGAGAATCTTTGGTTAATAGATCAAACTTTAACTGAAATGTTAGATTTGAACCTAAGCTATAAAGAGCTTGTAAAAGATTAGGATGTTTATAAATTGAAGATTAGAAATGTGGTCACAGTGATAGCAAATTAAATGTGGAATAATAGTTACAGTAGTTTATCTAAGATGGCTTACAGAAAGTTAGTTCATAGGTAATTACTAGGCTAATGACATAAGGGAGCCTTTTTAATCCTAACCATGTTTCCTAAAGGTGAGAGTCAAACCTGTACCCTGTGCCTGTAAGGTAAAAAGCTTAACCATTATGCCAACCCCCAGCCCTAAAAAAATCTGTAAACTGAATTTGAACCCTGCATTATTTGGCATCCTTCTGTAAGCTCAATTCACTTACTCTATGCATCTATGTATAATACTTTGAAAATGTGAATTAATATAGATCACTGATTTTAAAACAATTTTTGACAGTAACTCCAAAGCAACTAAACTATTGTCTCAGTGATGGATGCAGCAAACAGTTGAAAGGATAATGAACAAAGTCAAGAACTATGCAGTAGTAGATCCAGGACAAGTTATGAATGTATTGGTAAACATTACAGTTCACTCTCTGAACATGATGTAGAGATTGTGAGTAATACACATGAAATATTGACATGTTTAGGGGTATTACCATCAAAAATAAAGGTAATTAACATTAAAGAAGCCATGAGAAACTAAAATACAGGGAAAGTCCTTGGAAGTGATGAAATTTCGGTAGGACTGTGAAAAAAGAAGCAGCAGAAGATACCCATTTTGATTTGGAACCATGACTGCAAAGTGTTTGTGATGATTTTGAGAAAAAAGGCAAATATATTGTTATTGTGGGTTTCTAGAAGGTACACAACCATTAACAGAAAGGATACACTGGACAGTAATATTATATTAACGTTACTGGATTTGGATGCCAAAAAAGCACTTGACAAAATTATTAGGAATTTATGGGGAGATCCCTTAAAGTATTTGTGTTTCCTTAAACACAGATAATATTAATACAGTATTTAACATTTAGAGAGGACCTGAAGTAGGGAGAGAAGTGTGGTGGTGAGCTGTCTTAAACTATTTAGCCTTACAAGAGGAAGTAGGCAGCAGTGACTACTCTCCCCATTTTTATTGTATTTATGTACTATTTGATAACTGTGTGGTTGGACTAGTCCAGAGATACTTTTCAACCATGACTTTTGCACAAAGGCAAAAACAATGAGTGCAGTGCAACAGTTTAGAGATGTACAATTTACAAGGGCAGTGGTACACTTAACTTACAGTGCATAATCATTTAAGTTTAATAACTTTAAAATACATATTGTTTCAATTAAAAGGTTAAAAAAGTGTTTGTTGTATTAACATAAATTATAAAAGTAAGGAAATAATAAAAGCAAGCCAAAATATATAAAAAATGATGGGTTCAGCAATGCAGGCAGGGTCATGTAGAAAACTTAAGATTTAAAAGCGAGTGCTGCAGTAAATAAGTGATTAGTTTTTTTTTAATTATCCCTTATGCATTTGCATTCTGCTTCCATAAAGAAGTATTCAGAGTGAATCTTTTTGAACAAGGATAGTTTTCTGCCATTTAATATCAGATGGTGTGTGATTCCAGATAGCTGGGACAGTTCTTGATATGTTTTTCACCAATGACTATTTTAAATGGAGAATGGTTAAAGTCGGGCTGGGTGTTCCTTAGAGAGTATGAAAGCTCTTTAACCAGGATCTTTTTAGGGAAAGGCAGTAACCTCCTTTTAGACATTGTACAATAAAGTGCTAAGGTGGTTCTTTAATTTTTGGAAATCAAGTTTAGATCTTTTAGTAGGTTGCAGTGGTGTGGGTGGGAGTCAGCAAGTAAGACTAATCTTGCATTTCTATTTTCTATGACTTGCAGTCTGAGTATTATAGGCAGACTGGAAAGAGTGTACTGAGAGATTATATTCTAATTTAGGGAGAAGAATATTCTTAACCAGGCAGTGGGAGATGATGGTTGAGATATCCTTCAGGAGAGTTTTAGTTGTAAGATGACTTTATTAATGATAGTATCTGTGTGGATTGTAAAGTTTAATGATGGGTCAAAGATTAAACCTAAATATTTGTACTCTGTAATGTGTGCAATTGTATTGTAATTATCAGAGAGATTAATAGTTGGAAGATATGGAAATTTGCGAAAAGAGGAGAAAAGCATAGCATTGTTTTTTTGTGGTTAATCGGGAGTTTATTTTCTATACACCATTGACAGAAATCAGACGTTTGTGAAGTTGAGCTTGCAGATTGATGGGACTTCTGTTTGCTTGGAGTGAAAGTATATCATCTATGTAAAGAGTGAGGTTGAGATCTGGTATGTCTTCAATAATGTCATTAATGAACAAAGAAAATAGTAGTGGACCTAAAATAGAGCCTTGGGGGAATATAGTGTTAAAGGTCCCATTAGTAGAAAGATGGCTGTTGCAGAAAACTTGAAATGACCCACTGTCTAGGTAGCTATAGATCCACACTACAGCATTGTCACCAAAGTTGAATTTATGGAAATTAGAAGCCGCATGAATTAGACGCACGTACATAAAAATACGTGCAGTAAGCAGGTTGTCATTAATGTTATTGTAGGTAGTGTCTGTAGCTGAAAGCAAGGCTTTAAGGGTGCAAGAGTGAATCCAGATTCAGCAAGAGGCCAGTTACTTGTGGTGTGCCAGAAGGTCAGTGCAGGGACCTCTTCTGTTTGGAATATACTTCTCTGAAGTCCAGGCTAATGTAAAAGGCCTTTGGCTGACCAAATTTGCTGACATTTGCAAGTTGGGGGCAATCATTGAATCCCCTTATAATGTAGATATCCTTCATAAGGGTCTCTCTCATACAAATGACTGGTGCCAAAGCCATGACCTAAAAATAAACGCAAAAAAAAAAAATGCATAGTCATACCCGTTCAGAAGCCAAGTACTCCTACAAATTACAACATTAATAACACACTCCCCCCAAGAGTGGACTCAGATCTGAGAGACCTATATACACAGATAGATAGTAGCTTGAACTTTGATTGCCATGTGTCCACAGTGGGGAGGAAGCCCTTCTGTGTAGCACAGCTTATAAGTAAAAGCATGGCATTCCAAGGGAGTTATACTCCCTCTGTACTTGACCCTCATCAGACCAATAATTGAGTACAGTGCACCTTTTGACGTGTACTTGACTAGGCACTTGCAACAACTGGAGCATCCTCAAAGGTTCTTTACCAAATAAAATACAGTATGTAAACAACATATCCTATATGGATAGACTAAAAGCCCTATCCCTTTTACTCTGTCTCGTAGCGACTATTAAGGGGTGATCTATGCGTAACCTACAAGGCACTCACAAATCCAGCCCTGATGGAACTGTTAAGTATTTGCAAGATAAACTGCACGTGGGTCGTATGATCTAGGAATCTAAACCTGGTCTGTGACAATAAAACAAAACACGCTGGAGAGACAGAGATGTGTCTCAGACATATAAGTGTCTCAGAGTTTACCCCTTCTCTGGAACAGGCTTCTTATTTATGTAAAGCAGAGCCCTTCCCTGTCTGTCTTCAAACCTAGTTTGGATCAATGAATGGGGAATTGTAAATTCAGTAGTGGGGTTGCACCCATGTTCCTTATGGACAGGGGCAGTCTGTAAAATACTCAAACAACGTAGGCAGAAACCTAAGCCATCCTCTAGCTCTTACGGATTGAAAATTGGCTAAAATTGTAGTAATAATGGGTAGGACTGCAAGGGCTCTTAAGCTGCTAGCCTAGTAATCTCCTATCAGAGAGAAGTCCATAGCTGTTTATACACAATTTTTCAGATATTTTAACAATAGTACACAGGGTAGAGGTTGGTCAAAGTCTTTGTGTTATCAGTAGGGGCACCTTAGATAAAAAATAATGATGGAATACTTCCAGGCAGGTGGTACTCTAGAAGTGGAAAGAGAGAAGTTACAGATACAGTGGATATAAAAAGCTTAGACACCTCTGATAAAATGCCAGATTTTTCTGATTTAAAAAAATGAGACCACAATAAATCATTTCAAAACTTTTCCCACCTTTAATGAGACTTATAACCTGTACAATTCAATTGAAAAACAAATCTGTTAGGGGAAAAAAAATCTAAAAAATAAAAAACGTACAATATGCTGGTTGCATACGTGTGCACATCCTTAAACTAATACTTTGAATGTTGTAACTAAATCAAAAGGTGCTTCAGCTGTCTTCTTGGGTACACACCTGTCATCAATTAGAGACTCTGATTAACCCCAAATAAAGTTCAACTGTCCTAGTAGGATTTTCCTGACATTTACTCAGTTGCCTGCTACAGCAAAAGCCATGTTTCACAGCGAGCTTACAAAGCATCAAATGGATTTCTTTGTTGAAAGGTATCAATCAGGATAAGGGTACAAAAACATTTCCACAGCATTGGATATACCATGGAACACAGTGAAGACAGTCATGAAAAAGTGGAGAAAATATGGGAAAACAGTGATGTTGCAAAGAACTGGATGTCCCACCAAACTTGATGAAAAGACAAGACGAAAACTGGTCAGTGAGGCTGCCTAGAGACCTACAGCAACACTGGAGAAGCTGCAGGAATTTCTGGCAAGTACTAGTTGTGTACTATGTGACAACAATCTCCCACATTCTCCATATGTCTGGGACTATGGGGTAGTGTTGCAAGATGAAAGCCTTACACAGAAAAACATCCAGGCCTGCCTATAATTTGCAAAACAATACATCGAGTCTCCCAAAAGCATGTGGGAAAATGTACTGTGGTCTGATGAGACCAAGGTTGAATTTTTTTTTGTCCACAATTCCAAAAGGCACGTTTGGCGCAAAAACAGCACTTCGCAACACCAAAAGAACACCATCCACATGGTGAAGCATGGTGGTGGCAGTATCATGCTTTGGGGTTGCTTTTCTTCACCTGGAACTGGGGCTTTAGTCAAGGTGGAGGGAATTATGAACAGTATCAAGTACCAGCTACTTTTGGCCCCAAACCTTCAGATGTCTACTAGAAAGCTGAAGATGAAAGAGGAATTTCACCTTTCAGTTCAATAATGACCCCAAGCATTCATCCAAATCAACAAATGACTTCACCAGAAGAAAATTAAAGTTTTGGAATTGCCCAGCCAGAGCCCAGACATACATCCAATAAAAAATTTGTGGAGTGACCTGACCAGGGCTGTGCACAAGAGATGCCCTCAGAATCTGTCAGATTTGGAGCACTTTTGCAAGGAAGAGTGGGCAAATATTGCCAAGTCAAGATGTGCCATGCTGATATACTCCTACCCAAGAAGACTGAATGCTATAGTTACATCAAAAGGTGCTTCAACAAAGTATTAAGTTTAAGGGTGTGCACACTTGTGCAACCAACGTATTGTACATTTTTTATTTTTTATATTTTTCCCCTAATAGATTTGTTTTTCAATTGAATTGTACAGGTTATAGGTCACATCAAAGGTGGGAAAAGTTTTGAAATGATTTATTGTGGTCTCCATACCTCTCAACCTGGAAACATCAAAAATCTGGCCAAGGCCCATGAAAAATAGGTGCAAATTTATGTGCTGATTAACGTAAAATTTGCATACAAAATTATGTAACCCTGCCCACTCCAGTGGAATTGTGAGATACCAATTTTCAAAACCAAACTGAAGAACAGACAACCAAAATATGGTACCAGAGTCCCCAGGCAGCCATTCCAATGTCCCATTACCTGGCTATTTGGCCCCATTTACCAGAAACACTAATATATACATACTGCTTAACTTCTACAATGATTGTTTGGATTTTATTTTTTACATTTTATAGCACAATGCACAAACACTAATAGACATCTGCTAAACAAAGCAAGCAATACTGTCTCACAAAGAAAATAGACTTGGCATTAACACGTCTCTGCCCTTGAAACTCACATTCATTGAAACAAAGAAAATGCATCTGGCCAGTGGTGGATAAAGATTACCTTTGGTCTGTTTTCAAATCATTGGCCCCTTGCACACAAAACAAGAAGCATACATATGTTCTTTGATGGACCTTCCTGACTTTATTAAATTATATTCCTTGTGTAATACAGCACACTTCTTAGAGAGCATTTTAAATTTATTGTTTGAACATTTTTCCAGTAGGCAATGAAACAAAATGAATGAACCAATAGTGACAAAATTGCCCAATTCTGAACATTTCCATCATAAAAGTCTACTTACACACACGCGCACACACACACACACTATATATATATATATATATATATATATATATATATATATATATATATATATAAATAAAAATAGATTGACAGTAGTGTAAGTCATAGGCATCTCGTACAGCTTCTCACACTTATTTTCAATTTCATTTTTTTTTGGAGGGGGGGGGGTGACAAAATGACAAATTTTAAACATTGCATGTATAATTTTGGAAAGTTGCTAAAATAAAATGTTGTGTTTGCATTTCACTGCCAGTTGAACCCAGGACCCTGTGCACTACAGTTAGAGCAACATCCCACTATGCCAAATCATCAGTTTCCTGAAAGATAGGAAGACTGAAACTTAAATGGCTATAATTTAGTGAATTCAGATGTTCTTCGTGTTTCACTGTTGCAGTCATCACATTTGGGTTATCTGCTTGCAGTAGCCCTCAGTCGGCCTGATTATCAAAGTCTTGGGTCCTGTGTCGGTTGCTGTCTCATCTTCCATGACGTCAGGTAGTCAGGGGTGTAAAGCATGCAGCCAACGCCATTAGATCAGTCTTTCTTGCCGAGTGCTGGTCGGCTGACTCCTGAAATTTTCATTTTCGAGTTTCAGAACCAAAGTCTTCCACTAAAGTTAAGCACCCCGTTGGGGAAACATTTTCTTGCTCTAAACCAATGTCAGTAAAAGTCAATAATTGTATTACTTGTAGAAAGCAAATACCTCATAAAGATTTTCATCTGTAATGTATTCTTTGCCTAGGCCCTGACCACGACGTACCTCACTGTCAGTTTTCTGCCTTATTTAAACAATGAACTATTCGTTGTCTGCATTTTTTCAGAATGTCAGTAGTCGGGTGACTTACCAAAGCCATATCTGGATAATTGAACCGAGTACCAAAATATTTAGAAGCGTAAAAATACAAAGATAAAGACAGAGACTGGCCGCCTAGGTCCAAAGCTGCCAGTGACGCTTCTCCTAAGCTAGTCGCCAGTTTGCCGGTACTCAGTGAGGCACTTTCGCAGCCCCTGATACCCGCTACTTCAGATTTGCAGGCCTCTACTGAGACCCATTCAGAGTCCGGTATGCCGCGAGATGCTTCAACTGTGGAACCTGCAGATGTCTCTACCTTGGATGGGTCCGGAGCCGCTGTGCAGGCACCGGCTTCTAAGGGTGTATTCAGGCCTACTGACTTGCATATCAAACTGACACCATCTTCTTCTTCAAGGCCTAAAACTCGATCCATGCCTAGAAAACTGGTGCCCAGACTGCATGTTCAGGCCTCTATGTCTAAAAAACAAATGATAAGAATGGCTAAAAATAATAATAATAAATAATAAAATGGGAAAATGACTGCATCCAAACAAATGTGGATATCAAACAACACATTCACTTTTATTGTAGATTTTTGGACGATATCTTCATCATAGTTAGAGGTGACCATGTTGCAGCCCACGACCTTGTGTCATATTTCAACAGTACAACTGAGTTTTTGAAATTCACACATCAATATGACAATAATGCAGTATCGTACCTGGATGTACTGCTCAGAAAGGATAGACAGAAAAAAAGTTATACAGCCACTTTATTTAGAAAGGAGACGTACTCTAACTCCTTTCTGCATTTTTCCAGTAGTCACCCCTTTCACCAAAAACATGCAGTGGTCAAAGGTCAGCTGGTAAGGGCAGAAGATGGTTACAGAGATTTCTGATTTTAGGGTTGAATGTCAACTTCTGAAAAGTATGTTCACAAGTAGGGGATATCCAAACAACTTAGCCAATGACCTCATACATGAAGTCACCCATAAAAGAGACATAGGATTTTACCAACCATTATTACAGTTACCAGGTAATTCTTCTGAGATACAGAATGATATGGAGGTTAGGGAACCAGCTGCACCTACTACAATAAATAAAACTAACTTTCATTTGAGCCTGGTCACCACATTTTCATGTGAAACAAACAGTTTTTTGAGTATAATAAAGAAGAACTGGGTGTTAATAAACAACAGTCCATCACTTGGTGAAATTTTGGGCCCGCACCCTAGAGTTGTTTTCCATAAAGGATCAAATTTGTAAAGCTTACTGGAAAACAAAATGAGAAAAGGGTCGAGAAATGTAGGTATGTTTAGGTGTGGCATGTGTTCACAGTGTAAAGTGGTGGATACAACAAACAATTTTACTGTAAGGAACATCAGATACAAAGTCAACTACAGGTTTGATTGTAATTATCGGATGATCATTTATTTGGCTAGATGCAAGGTTTGTCCATCTTACTATATTGGCAAAACTGAACGTAAGTTCAAGGAACGCATTTATGAACATCAGTATGCCATAAGCAAAAGTAAACTGGGCAACGCTCTAGCCAAACATGTAAACGAACACAACACACATAATTGTGGATACATGACCATCGACCAAATACCCCAGGACCCAAGAGGGGGTCCTTGTACATTACTATTAGAAGCAAGAGAGTTATATTGGCAGATTTTGACGGACGCATACAATTTCCCAGGATTGAATGAAATGTACGATTTCTAGTATTTTAAAACTTAAAACTTTGCACAGATGACTGGAGTATTAACTCATTTTTGAAAGAAGCAATGGCACTAAAGTGTAAAATAAGACTGATGTCTTTAAGTGTAAAATATGTGTAGATCCTTAATTGGATTTCACCGGGTGGGTTGGGATCACATGACAATGTATTCATCTATTTAAAATGTTTTTTGTCCTCTGCCTTTTGTTTGCCATTCTTTAGTTTTTGGACTTTTGAGAAGTTTGCTTTGTTTGACTATTTTCATGACTCTGTGGAACACAGCCTTGAGATACCAAGTGCACCTACAGGCTCAATTTCTGCCAGGAAAGCTAAATACAGTGACAAACGATTTAAGCAGAAATCTCATGGACCCACACGAGTGGAAACTGGAACAAAAGACATTCAACATGTTGATAACAAAATGGGGAGCCCAGAGATAGACCTGTTTGCCTCCCCCCAGAACTATCAATCGGACAAATTCTGCACAAGGACTCCCCACAAACAAGCTTGGAAAGTGTATGCCTGTCCTTCACCTGGAAAAATCTATCAGTTTATGCCTTTCCTCCTCTGCCTCTCCTCTCCAAGGTACTACTAAAGATCAAACAGGACAAACCAAGGACGATACTGATTGCACCAGACTGGCCAAGCCAACACTGGTATCCCCTCTTATGCAGTGTGTCACTGCTGGCACCATGGCACCTACCTCAGACCCCTACCCTGCTATCCTGGCAGAAGGGCCAGATTCTGCACCCTCGGCTTCAAACCCTGAACCTGGCAGCCTGGCTAAATACCCGTTCTCTCCGTTACCATCCCTCAGTAAACAAGTGTTGGATGATGTTCTGGAGGCAAGGAGGCCTAGTACTAGAAAATCTTATGCTGAAAAATGGAAAAGATTCTGTTCTTGGAGCCAAACTCAGGGGATGGGCACAGCAGCGCCCAGTTTACCTCAGATTCTTCAATACTTAACTGAGATACTTCACAAGGACCTTTCCTTTTCCTCCATCAAAATTCATGCCTCAGCCATTTCAGCTCATTACAACACAGAACCACCCCTCTTCTCTCATCCACTGCTCAAGCAGTTCCTCAGAGGGGCCAAAAACTTAAGATAACCTAGGAAATCCCCTACTCCAGCTTGGGACCTTAATTTTGTATTGGAAAAACTTACTGTACCTCCTTTTGAACCAGCTGCATATGCAGACTTGAAATTCCTTTCTTGGAAAACAGCCTTCCTTTTAGCCATCACTTCAGCTAGAAGGGTGTCTGAATTACAGGCCCTCATGGCAGTGGAGCCTTTCATCATCTTTCATGTGGACAGGGTGTCCCTCGGGACCAATCCCTCTTTCATGCCCAAGGTAGTATCCAGTGTGGCTGTTAATCAGTCCATTAATTTCCTAACCTTCTTTTCTAATCCATAGAACAAAGAGGAACGGATGCTACACTCCTTAGATGTGCACAGACAACTTAGATTTTACTTGGACAGGACTAAATCCCTCAGGAAATCTGAACAGCTGCTGGTGGCATTTGCTGCAGGGGCAGAGGAGAAGGCCATTTCAAAGCAAACCATTTCTAAATGGATAGGCCATTGCATTAATTTCTGCTATAAGCAGCATGGAAAACCTATCCCACAGGGGATAAGACCACATTCAACCAGGGCTGCATCTACCTCTACAGCCTTTCTCAGAGGTGTCCCTACCAGGGACATCCTAGAAGCTGCTACCTGGAGTTCCGTACATACTTTCACCAAGCATTACCATTTGCCAATTGTATCTAAATCCAGAGCTAGTTTTGTCACTGCAGTCTTGCAGGGCCTTATAGCTGGTCCTAATGCTATCTAAATTCCTCCTCCCATCCTTAGCTTTGGGAATCTACCCAAATGTGATGACTGCAACAGTGAAACACGAAAAACATAGTATAGTTGTGTACACTTACCATAAATGTAGATGTTTGAGTGCATTCACTGTTGCAGTCCTGGATACCCTCCCTTCTCCCCCCTGAATTATTTTGGCTATACCTCTATTCCTTTTTACTGTGCTTAATAGCTTTTTGGCATATTTGCTTTTTTGTTGGAGGTATAACCTTATTTATATATATTTAATTGCTTCCCATTGGGGGGGGGGCACCTAACATCTGGGGCAAGAAAAACTGATGTAATGGCATCGGCTGCATGCTTTATACCCCTGACTACCTGACGTCATGGAAGATGATACAGCAACCGACCCAGGACCCAAGACTTTGATAATCAGGCTGACTGAAGGCTACTGCAAGCAGATAACCCAAGTATGATGACTGCAACAGTGAATACACTTGAACATCTACATTTATGGTAAGTGTACACAACTGTACTTTCTCACTTCTCGCCATAGCTGTCAACCTCTTAGCACAAAAAACCTGGACAAAGCCAATAATGGGGGAATACAGCCCCAAAATTGGGACAAATCTCAAATGCTGATCTTATAAACTTAGAAAATTGCTAGAATAAAAGGTTTTGTGTTACCATTTATTTTCTGAAAAATATGAAGTCTGACTTTCAAAAGCCTGTCATTAGTGAATTCAGTCCTTTACTGATTTGCCACAAAAGTCCTGAAAACCACATATTTTATGAGGAACAGAACAAAAATATGAGGCATAAGTTCACAAGAACTGGTGGCTAGGGACTTTAGGCTCTTTTTACGTGTACCCAAGGTACAGGGTTTGAGCCTTAGTACCTGTGACTACCAGGTGTATTCACCTGTGACGAAAAGTGTATGAGATTTTGCGCACTTAAAGGAATTTTTAACCACTTTAATAAATTTACTCAATTAATTTATCGTGGAAGTTTGGAATTCATTGGTATCCTGGTCCTTTTCTACAGTTTGTGGTGTGTGGATTTAGTATGAGCTAGATATCTGGACAGAGCCGTGAATACAAGTGAGACAAAGGTCCAAAAGCAGAGACAATTTGTAAAGATAGCTCTTAGAAACATAGAAATATGATAGAATAACAGTTTGCACAATGGCATTAATGTCCGGAGTATGAAGTCTGAAACCCAACTGTCTACCAGCACGTTCCGACTTCAGTCTTTAATGCTGAGCTACTGCTGTGCCAAAACACAACAGCGTATTACAGAGGTTTGTACCATACCACTCAACTATCCAGATATTTTCAGAATGACCAGAGTTTTGCCTCATATTGTTGTGTGCCCCGACAATCTGCATCTGTCTGGTAAATAACTGAGGATTGATGTCACTAAATAATGAGAATTATTTTGAGTTTAAGACTCCACATATTGCAGAAAAGTCATGCTAATGCAAAACCTAGTATTCTATCAGCGTTCAAAGCTTGTAAGAGCAATAGTTAAAATATGTCCCTATTAGTCCCCCCATCATGTAGGTTTTGTTCAGATTTGTTGCTCTAAGAGGTTGAGAGGTATGGTCCGTACATATTTACAGTAACAACCCTTCACATTTGTGTAATGTACAACTGCATACCTGTTGTCACTTCATGTCCAAGTATCCCCGTATGACTGAATACAGGTAATAGTCAAATGTGAATGGGAACACCTCTCACCGTGGAGTATGGACTGTAACAACCCCACCCATAATATGTATTGTCAACAGAATAAACTGCTGACAGGTGCCCAAACACCTGTGTCTATAAACACTGGTAAAAATTCATAATAGGGAGAAACTCCCTGTCCATATGCTTCATCTGACATTTGAACTCGGCCAGGGAAGTTCCGTTCACAAGGCGGACAAGCCTAAACCCAGATCACTACATGAACACCCTGACAATCAAAGACCTGTATGTGCCAGGACTATATGCTTTGGTGTTCTGCATATCCTTGGAGTGATTAACAATGCAGCTGGGGTCCACAGCAGTAGGCAATAGGGAATGTGTAATATGTAGTACCGCGTTTTTCCCAGCAGGAGAATGGATGCCTGTGTTGTAAGTGAAGCGGTGAGGCGTATGTTGATGTAGCTAAGTACTATGGGCATGCATATCAATGAGGCAGAACACCAATAGAATAGTAGTTCTGGCATCCGGCCAATGTGAATGCAGTCCCGGTTGACCTATGACCTCTGCACATATAACTTTAAAGTGTAATGAATGCGTTCGTGCTGTACACACATTTAAATATGTAAAGGTGAACATGTGTTTCACATCAGTCCATAAACCATTATAGAGATATGTAACTGTTACGGTCAGAAGTATGAAAGGCCACATAAGCACAAATATCTATTAAACATATGTAACCCACAATAAGGATATGCAAGTGCGCCTGCACGTGTGTAATCCGCTCACAGCATAGCAAATGAATGCTGTTTTCTCGACGTTATATATACATGGCTCATACCTGTTAACCCCGTAAAGTATGAAACCGGACAAAGCAATGGAAACAACTGGTACAAATAGGGACAATCCCCAGATATTGCCCTAACAAACATAGAAAGTGGATAGAATAACAGGTGTGTCACTAGCATGGATTCTCTGAAGGGTATGAAGTCGTAACCTGAAATGCTTGTCATTATTTTCCAACGTCAGTCTTTAATGATATGCCACTAAATTGCCAGATAGACACAAGGTTATGAAAAACAGACCAAAGATAAGAGGCAAACAGCTGTACATTCAGCGAAAATCTGTACAGTTGAAAGGTATGATATGGATATATACATCTGTGTATACACATAATCCACAGACGTAAACCAAAGCAAATTATGAAATGAGGAATGTACAGATGTATGTATATATGTACATGTATATATCTATACACAACAAACATATGTCCCTGTAGATATAACACATGTACATAAATAGGTCATGGTATAGCTATTATGGATAGACAGACATGCACGAAAGGTGAATAAACCGCTGCTTTCCAAACCATTGCCCAGAAAGCACCAGTGTGACAGGCCTGCAAGTTCTACACTTTAAACATGAATATAGGTGTCCTTTGCAGGACCCCAAAAATTTATCCCATATGAAGTGCGAACCGTCATTGACGCAAATGAAGTAACAGCTGCAACTACAATATAGCTGTACATGCAACAGTAGCAGGTGCAAGGGTAATAACACATGGGTCGATCGAATGTATGACGTATGACCTGATATCCGGAGAGTGGGGAGTGCTTAGAAGTGTCTTCACACTTTATTATCGCCCACATTAAACATGTCTAATGGGTGCTGTGGAGGGGTGTCAGGTATGGGAATCATGGGTATGCAGAAATGGGCCTAGGTGTTGGTTGGCACAGATTTATTAGTTCCGCCCCATGGGAGTGATCAGTATACCTATGTGGGTATAGCACACGCCTATATTCTCCAAAAAGGTTCAATCCATCTACTGGATATTGTGTAAACCATTGGGGGAAGACGTAGGGACCTATATCAGTGTCATGTAGGCGATTATCATGGATGGACATGCGTACGACCAAGATGGTAACCATACCTGCCAAACTTTCAGAATAAGACAGCTGGACTAAGGTATAGTACATGAAATACAAATAGGGACTATATTAAATATACCCCAGACAAAGTCAGAACGTTGATAGAATAATGGCGTTGTCAGGAATACGAATGTTATGAGGGTTAGTAATCATGAAATAGAAATGTCAGTCATTATTATCTAACCGCACAGTCTGTAATGCCTTGCCAGTAATTTATCAGAAAGGCACATTATTATGACAAATGTAACAAGATCATAGGTCAAACCTCGGGGCGTTTACCCATAATGTGTACAGGTGAGAGGTATGAAGGTAACCCGTCCTAAATGTACAGAACTAGTGATACTAGATGGACAGGTGAGAAGAAAGACGTCAGGACAAATGACAAAACATGTACAAGTCAAAAGCATGTACTTCGACAAATGTGAATGACAACATATGCCCTGTGAAAGTCAATGTGGAAGGTTAATAGACTCAAAAGAAATTGTGTCCCTCAGGGTGTCATGCAGTGTCACCGATATAGTGTCCAGTCCACGATACTCGTACGTGAGCTCTGCCACTGACGGAAAGCGCAAATACCGGCGTACACATAAGGTACATGATAGAATAATTAGTGTGGATAAGCACCTGTTGGCCTTTGTGAGGAATACAACCCTCTGGGTGGGTGTGTCCTGCAATATAAATGTAATGGCATCTGGCCTGTGATGCCGCCATACATTGTATGTATTGGTGTAAGAAAATTGACATCCTGTATCAGAAACATACCTCGCAGCTGTACAGATTTACACAGAATGTGCAGAGATTTGCCTCATATGTTTGGTGTGTTCCTCTTAAAATCTGTACCTTTCTGGCAAATACCTGAGAACTGAAGTCATTAAATAATGACAAACATTTGAGTATAAGACTTCAAATCCTTCAGAAAAGTCATACTAATGCTAAACCTATTATTCTGTCAACTATCTACGTTTGTAAGAGCAATATTTAAAATCTGCCCCTATTTGTCCCCCCATCATTTTAGGCTTTGACCAGATTTTTGCTCTAGGAGGTTGAGAGGTATGATCAGAAACAGATACATGTCTGAGGAAACAGCATTATCGACTGCAAGATAACTCAGAAGGTATGAAAAGCGCTGCAGTAGGAAGTTCAGTATTGGCCGCAGGTATGTGCTGACATGTCAAATGACACAGCAGTCTACATGAAGTACCTATAGGGCTGTCACCTTTACAAATGATGACAGTGGGACATACCCACAGCCATGCACACACCACAAATAGACATAGCACACAGCAAAGCCTAGGCCATGATACACGAAGCCTCCGGCGTGTATGAGTAGAGTGAGAGTACAGCAAGGAAAGCTGTCTGCCAAGCTATGCAGCAAACAGCTGTAGGGGTGTGTAAGACCGCCCGTAACACGAACGTTGCACGGACAATGTTGGGATTTGCAACATACCCCATTTGTATATGAAAGCTATGCAAATATGCGATACGTAAAACAGTCAGCTGTCCGTGCAAGAGCAGAGTTATGTGCAGAAATGTACCCAGATGTTAGGCGACTAATGTTCTGCACGTTGCTAAATGGAGCAATGACAGCTGCAAATACGGTATGAATACAGTCGAAGAAGCATGCCAATGTCCAAATCTAAGGCCAGTGGCATTATTGTCCATTGGATATCAATGAAACTGTAGTTGTCCTCCCCCGATCTCCGGTGTAGAAGTGTGGCGCAGCGCCACAAGAATGCACTGTGCTTCAAAACAAGTCAAATTTGTATAATATACATAGAAAATGTAGGTTTAGTTAGATGTTAGTATGCCATGCAGATGAATGGCAAGCTGGAGACAACATGGCTACTGCATACTGGTTGTTATGTGTGGAAGCGCTCTGTCAGAGATGTAATGAAGCATTTGTAGGCAATCTGATGCAAGTGAGGCTGAGGATAGTGAATCACAACATGTCATGCCATATGGGCCAAGCCACTACAGTGTAGTGTGGGATAAGGGGACTAGTAGAGTAGAAGATATGTGACAACATGAGTGTGTATGTATAAAACACTGTAATCTTACCGGAGCAGTATCACATGTTTGCTGTCAGTACTCAGTGAGATGTGTTATGAGCTATCCTACGAAAGTCAGGAGATTGACGGTGTACGCCATGGATACCACCGATGTTACCTGCAAACCTGCCCACAGTGTTCCGCGCCTGTGCGCGCCAGTAAGCCTGAGTAAGCATGTGTGCGCGCGTGTCAGCCTGTGTGCACGTGTTGAAGAACGAGTAAGCTAGTGTACGAATGGTGAAGCCCGTGTAATGCCGTGTATGCCAGTGTACGCATTTGTAAGCATGTATACATGTGTACTACACACACCACACACGTACTGCACACTCAAGACACACATGCTACCAATACTACACACATCAGTGAAATGGCACATGGATGGAGAACACATCATCAGAATTAACAGTGCTGTAAACTATGCTACATTGATGGTCACAGCTGCAATGCATCATGCCTGCTGCTATACACCTGGAAGTATCACACTTTGTGTTAACAGCATTCTAACATCAATACAGTGGAATAAAGCCACCGTGTGCATCAGCACTAGGTTAGTCTGATCCTGCATCAATGTTACACATCACAGGTGGTGGCACAGGTGACATCATATGCACAGGGTGTGGTGTTACATTTCCAGAGCTGTCATTGAGCCATCCAGTTTACACGTAGGTGTGTGTGTGAGGGACAACAGTTATTGCATTGCCCAATGGTAATGCAATGGGTTTGTGTATGTGATAGGCCTAGCTGTTTGTGGTATGTGTGTATCTGCATATACACAAGTACCGCATGTGTCAGCCATATACAGGAGGTTGTGGGACAGTCACAGACTGTGCCTGCCAGACTGTAGAGATCACCATTACTGGCCATGGACACCCCTCCATGCATCCAACACTAACCCAGTCCTGCACCTATCACTGTATGCACATACAGTCCTGGGATCTGTACCACAACCTGTGGATAAATGTGAGTCAGTAATGTTAACCTGAGTTGCATAGAATTGTCAGTTACTACATACGGATATGAGCCATACTCCCCCTGCAAAGTAATAACCACTGCTGACTGTCGCCGAGATGTGCGTATGATCATGCAAAGGTGCTGTACTAACATTGTTTCCAATGCCAATTGTAATACCCAGCAACACAATATCTGGTCACTACACAAGTATAACCCACGATCACTACAGCACACAGTATGTGCGCTATCACAGAGCCATAGCATACATACATCCAAGGTGATCACGTACAGATAATGCAGCACATTCAAGAGTGATAATCTCAACATACATATCTATATATATATATATATATATATGTGTAGATAGATACAGACATACACACACACACACACACACACACACACACACACACACACACACACAACACACGTGGCAGGGTTGGGAGCAGAACACAAACGTAACCACTGTACCACACAACAGCATTACACAGTTACAGAACGTGCAGCCGTGATTAGTAGATCACAGCATTCACACAGGCATACGTCTAGCCTGCAGACAGCAGCAGCATCAAAGGCAAAGACGCCGCACGGATGTTATGGTGAGTGAATACTGTAAAAGCAATGTACTGTTGTCATGTAGCTGGAAACACACACACACACGCACACACACTTGGCAGGGCTGGGAGTCGAACATACACCTAACTACCCTATCACACTACAGCATAACGCAGTTACAGAATGCGCTACCGAGATTACTAAACACAGCAGTCCCAGAGGCATACTTCTAGGCGCGTGTCATCATCCGCAAAGGCAAAGACGCCGGTAGGAAATATCTGTGGTGTGAGGCATCTAAAAGCATGACTGAGTCCCCAGGTGGACGGGAGCATGCATACACACACACACACACACACACAAACAGACTTGGCAGGGCTGGGAGTCGAACATACACCTAAATACCCTATCACACTACAGCATAACGCATTTACAGAACGCGCTACCGAGATTACTAAACACAGCAGTCCTAGAGGCATACTTCTAGGCACGTGTCATCATCCGCAAAGACAAAGACGTCGGTAGGAAATATCTGTGGTGTGAGGCGTCTAAAAGCATGACTGAGTCCCCAGGCAGACGGGAGCATGCGCACACACACAGACACACACAGACACACACACACACATATACACAAACACACTTGGCAGGGCTGGGAGTCGAACATACACCTAACTACCCTATCACACTACAGCATAACGCAGTTACAGAACACGCTACCGAGATTACTAAACACAGCAGTCCCAGAGGCATACTTCTAGGCGCATGTCATCATCCGCAAAGGCAAAGACGTCGGTAGGAAATATCTGTGGTGTAAGGCATCTAAAAGCATGACTGAGTCCCCAGGCGGACGGGAGCATGCGCACACACACACACACACACAAACAGACTTGGCAGGGCTGGGAGTCGAACATACACCTAACTACCCTATCACACTACAGCATGACGCATTTACAGAACGTGCTACCGAGATTACTAAACACAGCAGTCCCAGAGGCATACTTCTAGGCGTGTGTCATCATCCGCAAAGGCAAAGACGTCGGTAGGAAATATCTGTGGTGTGAGGCATCTAAAAGCATGACTTGAGTCCCCAGGCGGACGGGAGCATGCGCACACACACACACACACACACACACACACACACACACTTGGCAGGGCTGGGAGTCGAACATACACCTAACTACCCTATCACACTACAGCATGACGCATTTACAGAATGAGCTACCGAGATTACTAAACACAGCAGTCCCAGAGGCATACTTCTAGGCGTGTGACATCATCCGCAAAGGCAAAGACATCGGTAGGAAATATCTGTGGTGTGAGGCATCTAAAAGCATGACTTGAGTCCCCAGGCGGACGGGAGCATGCGCACACACACACACACACACACACACACACACACACACACACACACACACACTTGGCAGGGCTGGGAGTCAAACATACACCTAACTACCTTATCACACTACAGCATGACGCATTTACAGAATGCGCTACTGAGATTACTAAACACAGCAGTCCCAGAGGCATACTTCTAGGTGCGTGTCATTATCCGCAAAGACAAGGACGCCGACAGGGATTGTATAGAGAGTGATCAGTCTGAAAGCATACAGACATATTACTGTCCCACGGTAGACGTAGACAAACACATGGCAGTGGTGTGATCGGGGCAACTAAAGATTTACGGAGCACTACAACAACAATACATAGACACGGGACGCACCACAGACAGTACACCCTTCAAGATAGTCGATCAGTTTGTACTTGGTAGGCATCCATCGTGACGTTGAAAATGGACATCTGTTGCCTGGATGACTACCATGGCTATACAGGATGACTACCATGGCTATACAGGATGTCAATGGCCATGCCCATGCACAGAGGGACATCACCGACACAAGGTGTCACTGGTCATGGCCACACGCCTAGTAATACACGTCCGTTCAGACTGTACTGTGTGTCAATCTACACAACGGCGTACTGGGCATGCTCACACACTTTGCAGATATAAAGGGCCATCTTGCATGCAGACGGAGTCTCAACACGCAAGTGTCATTTTGGACTGTCCTGTGTGTCTATCTACACAACGGCGTACTGGGCATGCTCACACACTTAGCAGTTGCAAAGGGCCGTCTTGCATGCAGACGGAGTCTCAACACGCAAGGGCTCAGTTTGGACTGTACTGTGTGTCCATCTACACAACAGCGTACTGGGCATGCTCACACACTTAGCAGTTGCAAAGGGCCGTCTTGCATGCAGATGGAGTCTAAACACAGAAGGGCGCAGTAAGGTATAACTGTCCCCACGCACAGGGCGGTCACACACATGCTGTGACCAGTACACACTCAGCTGCCATCACAGCTGTCACAGATGCAGATCACTGACGTACACACCGCAGTCTACACTGTAGCCCTCAAGACATCACCATGTCATTGGTGCAACAATACACAGCCATACATTACCACAACACCATGTGACACATGACCAGTGGGCTGTACAGAGGTCTACACCAATTGTGCAGAGTACACATGTACCGACAGGGTTCCAACAGGTGTTATGCATTGCAATGATACCACTATACATGACCAGGTCAGCTGAAGACATGCCAGGGGCCCCGGGTCTTACACAGCTGTGACAGATGAGTGTTGCTGTACACCAACGAACACATGTCTGGATATGTCATACATGTGATTGCAGTGGATGTGTGCATGGACCGCACACACAACACATATGTACATAGCATAGCCTTTGCTGTACCCCGTGCAGAACAGTGGCCTAAGCAATGATACGCACGCAAATGGAAGGTGAGTCCATGTCTGCTGAATGCTCACAGTACAGGAGGACACATACCCCTGTACTGGTCGCCCATGACACCTGTGATATCATACCACAGTCCATGTGTTATGTATGTCAACATACATGTCCACCAGTAGCAATGCATACAAACATGGCTACAGGAGACACATGTACAATCTGTACTGTGCATGCAGCAACCATGCATGTGCAGTGGCTGATGTCTGTAACACAGCTGCGCCTAACTACAACATGCAGTCGCAATGCAGCCCCATCATTGACACCTGTATATGGTGACATACAGACAGTACGGTTGGTTGTACAGCACGTATGGAGGGATGTGTGTACATAAAGTGGTGATCCACCTGTGTAGATGTATGTGTGCCGGGGATGGCTCACAGTTGTGTCACACGCCATCCTACCATGCCATGTGCAAACAGTACGCTATGTCACTGTTACTTGACGGTGATGACATAACGCATACACAGCGGTCAGGTGTTACCAACTGTATGTCACATGACACCTGTAACACCTACATCCTCCCATGTGCATATAGCAGCACAATTCTCAGACACAGCTCCACGTGGTCCTGTTGAGTCTTCCTGGCTACAGAGAACTGAAAAAAAGCGACTGCTTTCCTGAATAAGTATCCTGCTGTTTTTTATATTTGTTTTACCTTCTACTGCTTACCTAGAGCAAGCTTTAACTGTTTTCATAGTTATTTACTGCATTTTTTATTATCTGCACTTAAAAGTACATTTTAGTCGAAATTAGTCTAATTCAAGTCGAAAAGTGTTTGTTTGCTGTTTAATTTAATTGTTTGGCTGCCCACTAAAGTGTGCTAGCCTGTACTACTGACTTATTGCCTTTTCTGCATTTAGCGTGGAGTTGCCACTAGAGCACCATCGGGCAGCGCCGGTTAAACAAGGTTAAACTATTTCTGGCACCGTAAAGTCTGCTCTTCATTTTTTCCCTTACAACTGCTCTACTTGTAATCTAAACAGTCTATTCTCTATCTGTAAAGCTCAGTACTTGTTCCTAAAGCATTTTTAGTCAGGTAAATCACTTCTATATTATACAAAGTACTTCACTAGCTTAAAACCCCCGTAAGTACCCACTTCCCTATAGGTCCTTTCTGACTCAGTTACACAGCAAACTTTTTCATTTCTTCTAGCATGTCAAAGGGTCAGTTGCTAGCGTCCTCTCCTGCTCAGCTGGTGAATCTGGGAATATTGAGGCAATGTTACAATTTCCTCATGTACACAGACAACCCTCTCCTCCTCCCGCAAAACACAAATACATGCGAGAGATGCAACTATATAGCCAAACTGGAGGCTGAGCTCTCTCAACTCAGGACTGGCAAAACCAGACAGGAGGAGAAGGTAACCACACACACCATAAACCCAGTCTCACATAGAACTATCACAACTACAAATCAAACACATAAACACACAAAGACATACTGGAGGCACTGATCAAAAATCTACCAAAACAGCAGAGGCCTCCAAAGCAGACACCAAACAACTGCCACCTCATGACATAACACAAGCAACACATAGATCACAAAGTCAGTGTGCAAATCAGTCACAGCCCTTAAGGCCAAACACAATGCCAGACACACTTGTCATAGGCGACTCCATAGTCAGACACACTGACGTCCCACTCACCAGACTGAACAAGGAGAGGGTCACAGTAAGCTGCCTGTCGGGTGCTAGAATCCGCCACATAACACAAGCACTCAGGTCACTCCACAGCAAGTACAAGTATGACTCAGTCATTGTCCATGCCGGTGTGAATGACCTGAGACCTACCTCCCTGGACTACATGAAAAGAGACATAAAGGAGCTCTCAGATTATGTAGCCCAGGCTGGTATGACCCTGACCCTGAGCAGTATCCTACCTTCACCAAGAATGATGCCACAATACAGAGACAAAATGATCAGTTTTAATAATTGGCTTAATTTCTGGTGTCATTCTAAGGGGCTCCAATGTCTGTCTGCCTGGAATGACATGCTTGACAAGCCACGCTGCTTCGCAAGGGATGGCTTGCACCTGTCACCCCTGCATTTCCGGATATTGGCAAAGGCTCTTGCCACCCCCATAGTGCCTTTTTTAGACAAGAATCAAATTCTGAACCCAAAGCCCTAGAAAACAATAATGGAAAAAAACTAAGGGTAATGCTGCTCAATGCCAGAAGTCTAAATCTCAAGATGCACACCCTCAAAGCCCTCCTCAGTATGGAGAACATCGATGTCTGTGCTGTGACTGAAACCTGGTTCAAGGCTCCTGAGAGCACCCCGGCACTATCAGGTTTTACCTCATATCATGCGTTGCCCCAAAACCGGACCGTACCACAAAAGGAGGGGGTGTATCCATATTTATCAAGGATACCCACACCTCCAGGCTGGTGGCAACTCGCGAAGCATCAGAGACCATTCAGGTGCAATTAACCATAGGCAAAACTGCTCTACAGTTTGTAGCATGTTACAGGCTACCCTCTCAAACTCAGGAACCCCACACAGCCTTCCTGAAGACACTGGAGAGTATAAATGTCTCTCCAAACACCATCATATTGGGTGACTTCAACTACCCAAACATAGACTGGGAACATTACTCAAGCCCCAATACCCTAGCCCAAAGATTCCTGGAGTTCATAAACTCAAATGCTATGGAACAACTTGTCACCATTCTCACAAGAGGTGAAAATATACTAGACCTGATCATCACAAACATGGGGACAAAATGCTCCACACGAAGTATATCCCTCATTGGTGAGATCAGACCATAAACTAATCTCACTGGAGATCCACATACCGCCCCACCCCAACAAAAGACCACAGTGAAGAACTTCTCAAAGCCAACTTCACACTTCTTAAGACTGGTGTGGTATCCTTCAAGGCCCTGAGCCATTGGAAACCACAAACCACGCTGCTGAATCCCTTACAAATGCTTTCACGAGCACCTCCAGGATTGCATCGATCAAGCAATCCCAAATAAAATCAAGACCCTTTCCACCAAAGGCAAGCGCCGCGATCTGGTGGACCCCAGCCATAAACAAACTTTACAACAAGAGGAGAAAGCTACTACAAGATAGAGCAAAATCCCTAAAGGGAAGACATCTCTGATCAATACTAGTAAAAACTACGATCACTCATAAAATCATCCAAGGCCAACTTTGAGAGAAAAATCACCAAGGACTCAAAAGACAATCATAAGGTCTTCTTTAGCTATGTTAGAAATCTGGGTGGAAACTCCCAGATATGCTCAGAATTAGTCCAAAATTATACAAAATCACTGAACCCACAGACATTGCAAACATACTGGCAGACAGGTTCAGTGAAAATTTCTCCTCCCTCCCCAAAGGAGAAATATCTATCCCAGCAGAGTGTAGCCTCCCAATCATCTCAAATGCCCAGGTGAGAGCTGCTCTCTAAAGCTAAAACACAGCATCAATGGGACCGATGGTGTCCCGCTGTGTGCTACACGAACTCAATGAGGAACTAAACCCACACATAAGGCTGCTGTTTAATCTTAGCCTTACCACAGAATACGTACCCAAAGAGTGGCGTACAGCAACTGTGGTCCCACTCCACAAAGGCGGTGCTTCTACGGACCCTGGTAATTACCGTCCCATAACCTTAACAAGCCTGGTCTGCAAAGCTATGGAGAGGATCATAATGGAACTCATAAATAAAGACATAGGGGACCTACAGACATTGGATCCTACCCAATTCGGCTTTGCCAAGGGCAGATCATGCCTCTTGAACTTGGTTGACTTTTTTGAAACAGTCACCAAGGCCATTGATGAGGGTAAGGCAGTTCACACCGCCTACCTTGACCTTGCAAAAGCTTTCGACACAGTACCCCACTCGGGTATCATAGAAAAGCTCACCAGCTTAAATGTAAACCCATATGTCACAAGATGGGTTGCAAACTGGCTCAAGGACAGAACCCACAGGGTTAGAGTTGCTGGTGCCATGTCAGACTCCAAGCCGGTCACAAGCGGTGTCCCACAGGGCTTAGTCCTGGGACCCTCTTGTTCGGCATCTACTTTTCAGAAGTGCAGGCAAACATAGGAGGATTGTGGCTGACAAAGTTTGCAGATGACTGCAAACTGGGTGCCATAGTTGAAAATCCATCAGACACAGATATCCTTCAGAGAGGTCTCATAGAAATGGATAACTGGTGCCAGAGCCATGGCCTTAAGCTAAACGCCAAAAAATGTATAGTCATACCCTTTGGTAAAAACAAGGTAACCCCAAGTTACCACATAGGTGGCAATCCATTAAGCACAGAAGAGGTTATCGGGGACCCAAGTTGACAGTAACCTTTCTTTTGACACTCACATTGCCAAAGTGGTTAGGAGGACCTTCTACATTGCCCACCTGATTATGAAGGGATTCACATCCAGATCAAGGGAGGTCATTGTTCCCCTGTACTCTTCACTTATCAGACCAATGATTGAGTACAATGCCCCATTCGGAATGTATCTTACCCGACACCTGCAGCAATTGGAAAGACCCCAAAAGTTCCTCACCAAAAGGATAAAGGGGCTCAAAAATATGCCATATGCTGCCCGACTGAAGAAACTCCAGCTCTATTCAGTCGCATACCGTCTGCTCAGAGGTGACCTGTGCCTGACATACAAGGCCATGTCCAACCCGGAATTAATGGACATGCTCCACCTCAAAAAGTCCAAATCCACCAGAGACACAAGAGCAAGAGACTTAAACCTCAACACGGATATAAATAGGACGTGCTGGAGGGACAGATTCATCACCCAGAGACTCCCTATGCTGTGGAACAGAATCCCGGTCCATGTGAGACAGAGTACCTCGCTGGCTCTGTTCAAGAGGAATCTTGACCAGTGGATGGGAGATCGTAGGTGTACCCCGGGGATCATCTCTGTATCACTGCTGGACAGAGGCACGGCAAACTAATGGGTATAGTATTCTTCAACCTAAGGGGGGTGAAAGCCACACAACTCTGGCTAGGCTTATAAATGCCCTAGGGCAAATAGCCTAGTATGAACCTATGAACCTGTGAACCTATAATTGCCAGACATAGCGTTGGTACACATAATGCGGACAATACCGCTGCATGTCTATCAAACGTCTCATCATATGGCAGGTGTATCATTCCCAGCACATGTCACATATCGTGAGGATTACGTCCCAGTTGTTACACATCCCTGTACACTGTTGTAGAGATCTGTACATACTGCAGTGTGGAAAGCATGACGGCGGCAGGTGTGGTGCATCACACACATCGGCTATCCGTATACACATTTCTGGTCACCACAGTGTGTGTGTGTGTGTGTGTGTGTATGTATGTATGTATGTATGTATGGCTGTCTGGTGCTTGGTGTGAGGGTGTATGCTACCATACAGTGAAAACAGGATCACTAACCCCTCATGGTGATGCAGTCTACTACCCTGTTGATGCCATCGTTCCCAGCCGTACTGGCTACCTGTGCATGTTCCTTCTCTGTGTCACGTCGTGTGGGTGCAAAGTACTGCAAGGGTGATGACTACATAGGCAAGGGTCTTCACCTCAACACTATGGGGTGTGCGTTATAGTGGTGTACATCCCGTGAATGTGGCCATGTAATGTGACAGGGTATTACTGCTACACAATGTGGCCTCATGCTATCAAGTGGCGTCTAACGTCATCATTGGCCAGACTGCTGTGTACAACCCCTGCACCATGTCAACATACCTGTAATGTTTCCTGGTATGTATGTCACATCTCTGTCCGCTGTAGCCTGTTCAACTGACCACAGGCTTCAGGTGCAGTATATGTGCGGACATCTGTGTCATGTTAGAGTTTCCAACAGTCAGGTTGAGGGTACGTTTAGCATGCTGATATTGCCATACGTGCCTGTGAGTACTCCACAGTTGCACATGGGGGACTGCAAACACCACTACCTGTAGGCACATGCCAGTACACCATAGGAGGGAACCAGGGCATCATTACCAACATGCTGTTACTGTTGTAACCGAGACATATACTGTGAACATATCACAATGCATGCTGCACCTGGACTACATGGTATGACTGGTGCATGTCGACAGTACACAACCGATGTCACATGCACATCTATCAGTATTCACACACAACCACTGCAACATACACATCCCTCACTATGCATACACAAGTAATGTTAGATACACCTCTCACTATTCTGTACACCCTGTGCATCAGGCCATTTGAGCATATCTCTGCACCGATGGTGTGGATGACAGGGATGTGGCACAGGCTTCATCATATGCACAGGGTGATACTGTTTGCCAGGGGTATAGGCTGCAAAAATTGATGACATCATGTGTGTGGGTAAGGGCCGGTGATTTGATTGGACATGTGTGTTCCATATGCATGTGGGTGTTGTGGAGCCCTACAGTTGTGTTTGCTGTGTGTGTGTGTATGTGTGCACACAGTTCTGTCATTTGTGAGGCCTACACAAGGGTATTATCGACCACTCCAGATTGTACAGACCAGGTTGTACAGCTCACTGTGACCGGCCACGGCCATGTGTCCTGTGCCTGCCAGGGGTTGCACGGGCACTACCAGACGGAGGTACAGAATGGCTACTGTCCATTGACACATGGCCACTGGGACCGTGTCCCCACCGGGAACGTCCAGGGCAACGTCCACGTGGCCTGCTGTGTCATGGTGTGGACAGCACACCACCAGCTGCACTGCTACTGGCACTATGGGAGCAGCCATGTGAGGTGGCACACTCATGTTGACCTGCACTAGGTGGTGTAGCTGGCCTACATCCACATGGCCTATGCCTCACCCCTACCAGATGTTCCAGCACAGACAGCTCACGCTCGCGGATTGCCATGCCACGGTCAAGGATTCTGACCATGTCACCCAATCACCTGTCCAGAACATTAGCAAGCTGCTGTTGAGCACCTGCCAATGCCTGGATGTTATTGTTTAGGGTACGGATAGCAGCCCTCTGCAGCCTCTGCCCTTCTCTGTTCTGCCGTTCGGCATGTGCCTGTGCCGCCATTACAGTCTGGAACATGCGTCTGGTGATTCCAGCTGCTGCGCTTTGTCCTGCAGGTGCATGTCTGCCAGAGGTCCTCCTACAAGCAGCACCAGCCACATGCCTGTGTGACACATCTGCAGTCAGTACACTGCCACCATGGTGTGGAGACGCACCTTCTGTACCCACCACACGTTCCTGTTCAACGCTAACAGACGCTGACTGTCCTTCCTCTTTGGCCACTGGTGATGCGTTATGTGTTGGCAGCTGAACTGTGTGCGGGGAAGAGGGGGACACATCTGGGATGGCAACCGTTGGCACAGATTCAGCCCCTGACATCCCTGCCTGTACCTCATGCATATGTTCATCACTGCTAGCATCTGTGGGGACACTATCAGACCACAGGAGGGTAACGCACCTACATCACCTGTGAATGCAAAGAAAGACTCTAAATTACAGTAGAGACACACACACACTGACACACACACAGACACACACACACTGAGACACACACACTGAGACACACACACTGAGACACACACACACACACACACACACACACACACACACTGACACACCATGCATGTGATATGACAGATGGCATGCAGCATGCTTGTGATACAGCTGACAGCATGCAGCCCAGACATCAATAGTGTTTGTAAGCATACCCCCTGGAATGCACACCACAGCAGGCAGGTGTCATATCATTATCCATGCAATTCACACATTCCTGGTAGTATGCATGCATCCCCGTGATACACCATGTGGATCAGAACAGGTTAACAGTACACATGGCTGACGTAACCTTGACATGTAATCTGCTGATGTGTGCATTAACATGCATGCATGCCTGACACAATGGTGTCCTGACACATGTACAGTGTCATACTGGGTATCACATTGCGGTGTTGCCCATATGCCCAACAGATAGACTGCATGTTGAGCAAATGTGCATGGGCATGGTAGGGGACCGTGGCTGTCTACATTGCTGTACAGTGTGAAGTACAGACACTGTGCCATTGCATGGCATGATGAGGCATCTATATTGCTAAACAGTGCATGATATGTACACATTGCATATCCAGAACTGCATGCATACCCATGACATAGCTGTGGATTGTGACCCACGATGCTGAGGTGTATACACACCAAACCATTCTGTGTCATGTGACAGGTCAGTGGAGGACATACAGATGACACCCCTGCACGATGACTGCAGAGTGTTAGATGCCTGGCAGCCATGTCCACACATAGCGGACCTGTCATGTCACCATTTCACACATGACATTGATGTACCACGCACACAAGGTGCACAGCTAACAGTGATGTCCTACGGCAGCAAAGGAAACGTACAGTATCTGTTGCCTGGTGTCACTGTCAGTGGAATCTGTAAAGGTGACTACTGTCATGCTATGACACAGACATCATGTTCAACACATCTTATGAGGTAGACGTCACTGACACCTCCACTAGCTCTGCACAGGCATTTAAGTTGTGCAGTGTACCACATCACCTGTACAATCTGTCTAGTACGGCTGTAATTGGACCATGTGTGGACAAAGTGGGACAGGGTGTACCCACATCCCATCTACTGTGTGGCTGAGTGTCTCCGGCCATCCCCCATGGCCATGTGTGCACATGTGTGGGTCATGTATGTGATGGCCGTCTATCACACATGTCTGTGTTGTCCCATATGACATACACCCATAAATGTTGGATATGTCACCATCCACAGGGCTATGCAGACAACAGGTGTATGTGTGGTGTGGGTTATGGAAAAGTGTGACAATATTGCAACCAAAACGCTACGTGTCTGAGACATGTCGGATGGAACATCACAATGTCTGAACCCATTGCAGGGGCATATAACACAATGGTGATGCCTGTGGTCTGCCCATATCACTGCTCACTATGCAGTACTGTTTTGTGTACCACACGTTTTGTTCCACTGTATAGTACATATGCCTCCATTGTAGAACACCTCCACCGTTGTATGCACAGCTGGACACATGCAGTAATGACAAATACTGTAGTTTCATGTCTGTGTGTCATTTCATTTGTATATATTGCACATGGGTGGCCTGTGTGGATGATGGGTGATGCGACCTGCATATCCATGTATTAACTGGCCACATGGCGAATAGATCTATGCTGTGACATGCCTGATACCGATGACAGTCTCACCTGCAATGGACTCTTGTGTGTGCGGCATGGCAGAGGTATCTGCATAGGGTGACACAGCAGTATGAACATTATCCATGACTGTATGACAGCCACAGGGTGCACAGTGCAAGTTAACACATTCGCCTGTACAATAGCATATAGTAAGCACATGTGTGCGTACCATACCTCTAAACCTTTTAGAACAAGAAATGTGGACCAGGCCTACTATGATGGGGGACAAATAGGGACAACTGTGACATATTGTTCTTACAAACTTAGAAATTTGCTAGACTAATAGGTTTGCATGCACATGGTTTTACACGGAATATGCAGTAGTAAACACAAATGTATATCATCATTTAATGACTCCATTCCTCGGCTATTTGCCAGAAAGGGACAGATATTAAGGGGAACACACCGACAATATCAGGCAGACATCTGGACATCCTGCAAATACGTGTACAGTTCAGAGGTATGGTGCATACACAGGGTAGCATAATGTAGCATGCAGCATGTGTGTCCACATACCTTGCATATGTTCTTACATTACATGCTGTACACTTTCACATGCACGTATGTGGGATATACTGGCCATATGTTCAGTACTGACTTACCAGGCAACTCCAGGCTCATTGGTTGGGAGACACCCACCTCCACGATGACAGCTAGTGTGTGTGTGGGAGCTGTTCCAAGGGTGTCCCCAGACTGGCCAGTAGCTCCTATGTATGTGTGAGTGGAGGCTGGGTTGGTGGCTCACCACCTGTTCCACCTTGTTCCCTGGCGATTGCAGTGGCACGCTGTTTTGCATGATGTATCAAGTCCGTGCAGTGTCTGCGCACCTGCTGCTAGGTGCGGTTGTGGCCACCCACTTCGTTGACCCTCCTGCGAAGATCCTGGGTTGTCCCGCTGCTGTGCGTGCTGTGGCACATGGCTAAATAACACCTCGTAGTTCTCATGGAGGTACGGGATTAGGACATCATCCTCCTATCGGCTGTATGCTGGTAGGCATGTACGAGGCATTATCTGTAAGACATGATGAAGGTGACAGGTCACATCTACAGACATATACAGTGATACTGCTGCACATACATTTTTAGTACATCTGCACAGTTATCTTTGAAAATCAACATGAGACTAACACGACTGGCATGTATGTGTCACACACATGTAACACCCATTATGCATTGGATATCGTCTCCGTATATGTGTGGCACCTCATTAGTGTTCCTACTGCATATGACGTCTATCTTCATGTGGGCATGTCTGTTTGCCTGCACTGGTGTTCTTATCTATCTGCACATGCCTGGATGTAGCCACAGTAATGCTGTTGACCTTGATGCTGTGTATATGTCACATATCAACACAGACACAGCCTTAACGGACTTGGGCAGTGACAATGCACCAAGTACGCATGGAAACCTGTGCATGCATCTGTTTTGCCATAGACATCTACACTGCACTGTACAGCTGTTCAACATCCTGCCACGGATCGCCTGTGTTGCACATGTGATAGACATGGGACAATGGCTAGTCGGACGTCATTCGCAGGTAAGGTTATTGGCTATAGCATGTACGGGCTGGGTTTACTAGCTGTATCCGACACCCATTACGCCACCGCAAGGGGCATCAGTGACACATTACTGAACAAGATAGTTGATACTACATCTACCATACGGCCATCACACCATGTATGACAGGGATGGTGTATGCAGCTGTGTGGACAGGGCTGCATGGTATGGCGGGAGTATGTCACAGGTATGGCACAGGGATCTGTCCAGCATGTGGCCATCCTAGTCGTAGGACAGTGGTTGTCCATGACGTATGTCTTTCAGATCAGGCTATGGACATGTAGCATGTCCAACAGCATAGTGTGGCATATGTCTGTATGCACGGTGGATAGCATGCTGCATTTTGGAGGTGAGTATTTTGGAGGCTGGTATCGGCCATCCATGCATGGGCCCTACCCCTGGAGGGTGATATGTGTTCCAATATTGGTCACACGGGTGCTGTGTATGCCTGTCCAGTGATGTCAGTGCTCATGGATACCACCCTGTCATGTCATGGGTACCTCGGATGACTACCTAAAGGGCCATGGAGACATCTTCAGCTCAGGGAGGTGTACTGCACAACACCATCCCTAACACAGTGTCCATAATGTTGACCGCAGCCTAGGTGTTACTTAATGGGTACAGGGGTATTCCCCTAGTGGTGTCATTGCTGATACCATCCACCAGAATATGCACATATGTCACACACCTCACACACACAGCCCATTCTGTATGTTGTTCACAACACTGTGAAAACTATTGCCCATAGGTCATGGCCATTCACATCCTCACATACACACATGGCTGACATTTGTCTGTGTGGTATGGGCTACAATGCGGGTGGGGTACAACACATTAACCCTGGTTTACTGTAGCTGACACCGTGTGATATGCACATATCACTGTAGCACGTTTAGTAGTTGTGAGTCTGTCAACAGGCCACTAGGAGAACACTCCTGTGACATACAAAGGCATATGTAGTCAAACATTTGTACTGCTAACATCTACATTGATAATGATTCGTGGACTTGCAGACCATACCTGGCAGTGTTCTGATGCGGTGCTGCCAATCATGACTGTCGTCAACACTTGTGGGATGATATTATCCAGCACCATATCTGTATTGTATGGGCATGCTCGGTACTTGTTCAGAGCTTCTTGGCACGTCATGAGCTACTGCTTAGTTTAGCACCCATTTCACACCAGTCCTCACAGGTACACTGTCTGTCCATACATTTCCAGCAACAGGGTTGGGAGGGTGGCCTAATGGTTAAGGTGTTTGCCTTATAAAGACAAAGTACAGGGTTTGAGTCTCACAAGGGATAATTGGCTAGGCTTAAAATGGCTTGCAAGGGCAGTTAGCCTAGTACTAATCTATGAACTCTATGAACTATGAGCTTACAGTACAACAGCTGTCGTACACACATCACTCACATATCTCGTGGGACATGGTTTATATGGAGTGTCCACCTGGCACATACCACTTATATACAGGCATGTCCAACTGGCATGTACCAGTGCTATTGCCTGTCACTATGATGACTATGTTGTACATGTGGCAATAGAGCTATTCTCATGTACACAGTCAATGCACACCTCCCAACATACAACAGTACAGCCTGTGGGGGATGCACATATGCAGCCCTGCTGCGGGGTATATTGTCACCAACCCTGACTGCACCTGACAGTCATGTGGGGATGTGCAACATTTGCAACACACCCCACTCCATCACATAGTTCCACATGATCCCTACCACAGGCCACACATACGGAGACACCTTGTACAGTACCCCTCCATACTCTGTGTGGGCACCAACGGCAGCCCACATCGCCAAACACAGCCACACCAACCTATAGCCCACAGACACTTGTGCCCATCACATACGGCCAATAGGGTGTCATAACATACACAACACACCTGTCATAGGTGACTGTCGGCAGTCACACTGCTGTTCCATTCAGCAGGCTACACAAGGCGATAGTTACTTACATCCTGCTGTCAAGTAACTGGTTCTGCAACATAACCTCTGCACACATGCCACAACTCAGCAGGTACAATGTAACTGTCATTTTCCATGTTTGTGTGACTGAAGTTGTATCTCAGAGCACAGACTACGTGTGCAGGGACATGCAATAGCCCACCAGTGTTGTAGCCCTGATGGTGTGGTCTGAGCCCTGGGGAGCATTTTGCTGTCATCTGGACCTGTTACCACTGTACAACGAGCAACTGTGTCACTCCCAACAGTTGTCCATGCTTCTGCTGTCATTCCACAGGCGTCTGGTATACGTCCACTTTGACAGACCTGGTCAAACAACATAATGCTGTGGCACAGTTGACATGCACCTGTCAGCCATGGGAGTACGGATCACATGTTGGACTGTTGCTGCTTTTATACTGCCTGTCTTGCACAGTGTCCAATAACAGTCACCACCAGAATGGGAACTGGCTAGCGAAACATGTGGTCATGTAACACAATGCTTGACATCATCCTCTGTGATGCACGTAGGCAAGGCACACCTGATACTGCACCACCTCAATATCTCTGCAGTGACTGAGACCTGTCTCTTGGCTCTGCAGAGCACACCTGCAATGACTGGTTATAGACAGACCATACCTCTCAGGCACGTACCTGGACTGGCACACCCACGGCTGAGGTGTCCCCATATTCCACTATGTTGTACACACATCCCAGCTGGTTACTTAGCACAATGCATCACAGGTGCTGCATGTGCAAATAACTGTGTCCGGAACTGCTATGCACAGTATTACCAGCTGTAGATTCAACATACCCCATGGTTACCAGACCTCATTTCATGGTGTACTGGACAGTTGGGCTCATACTGCTGCTACTGATGTGAGACTGACAGTAACCCACACTTAACTGTGATAGCCGCACATGTACCGACACATTAGGCATACGCTGTCCATGAGTCATAACCACCGCTTGGCTGGTTCGACCCATACACACCACCTCCAAGACCAACAGTATCCTTGACATGGACACTACCAACATGTGACTGCTGTTCCACACCTGGGGTTATCCCCTCATTGGTGGAATCCGAACATATGCTACTCACCCTTGTTAGCCACATACCGGCACCACACACTTCATGGCATACACAGTAGATGAGTACTAAAACACCTACTACAGATGTCGTTTGACAGTGGTAGTTGACGTCATGACACACGTGCAGGTAGACAATGCACATACAAACGCTGAGACATACCCCAGTGCACTTCATTAGCACGTACACGACAATATGGATCATGCTATTCCACACAGAGCCATGATGGTACACACCAGATAACAGACGCCACTCTGGGGGTGCAGTTCCATGGACATACTTTACAACAACAGGTGGGGGCTGTTGCACAGTGGTTTACATTCCCATGGGTGGGGTATCTCACTGGTCAGCCTCGGTAGGGCCACAGGATCCCTCATCACATACTCCATAACTAGCGACATACACATTACTGTGACACATTCCTAGATGCACCACCAGGCATTATGGTGGTATGTCAGTAGTCGTATGCAATACCCACATCTGCTCACACATACAGCTGTCACTCTGGAACATGACAGTAACAGGTGATGTTGGCAACATGCTGTCGGATGGCTTCAATGCTAACATTACACCCTCTCACTTCCTATGGGGCCACATTCCTAGCAGGAACATTGCTGTGCACCTGCGGTCACACCTACACAGTACTAACCTGTACTCTATATGTCCTAGGACACTGGCCCCTTGTCACCCTACAAATTTCCAGGCTGTGATGTCCACAGACCTCTGAATGACATGTCTTCCCACTGGGACACCATATTCAGTAATAGCCTTGTACCAGACATTGTGGCCCCTGACTGGCACACAGTGACCGTTACACTCCACACAGCTGGCGCCACAATGCACAACTGGGACTATTGCCCTACACACCTCACTGGACTGTTCTGCATGGCTATAGGGCACATCATCATGGACATCATTCGCTGAGTCTTTGTTGTGCTCCAGTCCTTTGATGCCAGCTGGGTTGGTATTGTCGGGGACACAGCATGCCCCTACACCTGTTGAACACTTTTCATACAGTCGCCAGAGTAGTTGATGATGACACGGGGGTCCACACAGCCTACATTGTCCTCTCACTGCCTTTTAGCACCGTTCTCCATTGTGGTATTGACAACATACACATCCACCTGCACATCAACACATATGTCTCAGGATGTTATGCAAAGTGGCTAATGGATGGGACACACACACTGAGGGTGGCATACCATATCACATACTGGATTCAGTTACACTTGGCATACCACAGTCCTCAGTCATGGGGCCCTCATGTTCGGTATTTGCTTCCCTGAGGTACAGGCTACCACTGAGGGAACTTCCCTGCCTAGCTTTACAAACCACTGCATACCAAGCACCATTGTTGATCCACCAGCTGATACAGACCCCATCCATACGGGTGTCACTGTGACGGATGCCTGATATGAGCATCATGGCCTCAACCTGCATGACACTTGGTATGACCATCACCTTTGCAGTACACCATCCACCCACTGGTTATCACATAGGTGTTAGTCCCCTATATACATGTCGCATTGTACGTGTTCGTAGTGCACATGTATGTCGCACACACTCCTGTCATTACCACATTGCCACTGTGGTGTGGATATCCTTCTATGTGTCCACACTTGTCTGTACTAGGTGTGTAGCTGGTACATAGGCACCCATTGTACCTCTGAACACCGGACTTGTACACACATCCATGGGTACAACACCCCACTTAGGGTGTACCTTACACAACAGCTACAGCTTTACATAACTCAACATTAAAACGCCATGACGTTTATTGAGCTACGACGGTTAAAGTTTGCGGCTGCAGTACAGACACCACGTCTGTACACATTTGCGGGCTACATACTCAGGGGTGACCTCTGATGCAAACACAGGGCCCATGTCTGCAAATATGTTAATGGATATACTCCGCATACGCGACATAAACAATAGCCACTGTGAGCATGATGCTCATGGATATGTGCACACACGCGGCAGTGTGTGGGATGTGCTTGGGGGTTGCATTCCCAGACCAGACACTCACCATGCTTTGGGACAAGATTCCTATGTACATCACGCATGGACAGTCAGTAGCAGTGTTCATGTGATACCTCACTTGGTGGATGGTGGACACATGTACGCCAGGGATCACTGCAGTGGCTGCACTGTGCAGAGATGCAGGTTACACATGGCTCTTCTGTTCACAGGACACTACCCTAGAGAGGTGCCACTGGTGTGCACACTGTAGTTGTTGTTACACGTACACTTGCCAGACTGCATGGTACCCCACTATGAACCTGTGGAGCTATTACATGTCCTTTGTGCATGGTTACTGGAATAGCCCTTCCATTTAAATTACCTGTCACGCTATTACAATGTCCCGTGACTACAGGCCATATGTATCCTGTTATTGTACACGCCAATCATGTTATTGTTTGTCTGTCACATCTCTTCTGCTATTATAGTATCGGAGTAATGTTTGCGTCCTTTGCAAATGCACAGAGTGGATTACATTATTTATTTCATCATAACTGTTTATACATAAATTAATTACATGCTACTCACATCACTATACGATACCTTTGGTATGCATCATATTCCTGTTCTCCTGTGTAGCATATCTGACATATCAATCTACTGTACTATACATTACACATATGTTACATGGTATCCCATAATTCAAAGCATACTTGCACAGCGGGACCACCTTAGACATGTCATTGACATTATATGCCCATACACGAGTACTGTTACAGTGTATCCACATATACTATCCCCTGCTATGGCCCGTACTTGTTGGACATACCCTGCCACTGCCGGCGGGTCGTATGACATTGTTCTGTTTAAAGCCGTCATGTTGCATCCCTTGTGGTGTCTGTGCTGTTTACCTTGTGGCCCACTGCTGGATGCACAACTTCTACAAGCATTAGTACGATCAGCAGGACATCACTACATAAATACCATTTCCCACTTTATGCATGGCGGACACTTTTAATTACTGCAAACCAGGCTATGCATACACTGACATAACTTAATACAGAACATACTATACATACAGGTAGTGTTGTACATACCTTGATATCGTTACGGTATTTCGTCTTTATCTCGCTGTTCTGTATCACTCTTTGAACTTTTTTTCGGTATGAGCATAGATTTGCATATCTGGCAAGTCATCCTTATATACGTCGATACCTGCAACATGTGGCTTACTGCCACCAATTGTTGTTCCGCTGTGACTAATTATGTGCACTTCAGCTGTGCAGCTACTCCATTCACCAATTATGTGGCAACAGTGGGGTATAACTGAATTCTCCACTTGGGCGTTGGCCATTTGCCCTGCCTTCGGGGAGATGGCCTGTATTGTGTTTTGTTGTGTGTAATTGCAACTGCTATGTGTAGAGCCATGTGTATTTCGGAGTCATGTCCCCCGTGGATTGTGTGTGATGGCTTGAGTATGTGGTTCTACCTGTGACTGTACCTGTCATCCCACCCATCTGATAACGGGCTATTGCAAACACCTGTAACATCGCCGTTTGTTCCGTTATACGACGGATACAATTTTGCATGGCGCCTTTAAATGTGTCTCTCACAAGGTATGTTAACGGTTCAGCAGATGTACTTGACTAACTGGATGTTTGTGCTGTGATTACAGTCTATTGCTATTGTTTCCAGTGTGGGGATGTAGGCAGGTGTACTTAGCATATATGGTTTTGTGGGGCTTGCATTTCTACGTAGTCTATATATATATATATATATATGTGTGTGGGCCCCTTCCCTAATTACAGTGCTATCACTTAGTAGACTTCTGTTACGGGAATTTACTTTGGGCAGTTGTTAATTGGTTTCTATATGGTATGCAGGTGAGGTTGATACTTCCATACCTCCGGATGTACGGCGATATGTGCAGGGATATTTCTAAATGACCGCTATCCCGTGTATGTGTGTCCCAGATATTTGCAGTCATTGCAGTGGTGTTGGTGTCAGGCCCTCTGTGGCATGGCTTGCCACCTTTTCATATGGCCATAGTTAGACACTTTTGAGTCACACAGTGGTGTTTACCGGCTGACATATAGCCACGGTCAGTACACAGGATAGCACATACTTTTATCCTCATTACATACCAATTGTTCTTGGACCTTGCGTACTTATCCGTTTGCATGTAACATTTCTGTTTCTTACATACAGCCATGAGTATTTCCTGCGACTATTGCATAATATTTGGGACATACAGATGTCCTAAACTCTCGGACAGTTGCCCTTTGGAATGTTTCATGTCAGGACACACATGCCCAGGGAGGGGCTGTCCCTCCCAATGTGGGACAGGTGTTTACCGCATGCCTACGACTAGCTATACCCACACCTACCATTATCATCTACCTCCGAGTTGCCACCTACAGACACACGATGCGGACACACACATTACAGTCACACGGAAGCACACATGGCACCCTCAACACACACATACACAGGCTACATCACTCACAACCACAGTTGTACACGGTACCTACGTGGACCGCACCGCCGGCAGCGGTGACTACATGTCCTTACTATCGTCATATTGCTCGTGGTTCTACTGTTCCAGTACTGTGTTCTTTCTGTCTTTCAGCCTCCTGGTTATGCGTGTCAGTGTGTGACACATTCCATAGTTGGCAGTATCCTATTTATTTGTACCTCAAATTTGTTTTGAATGTCGTTGACCTATCTATATATTTGCAGATGTCAGTGACTCCTTATATATCGACATATATCACACTATCGCCCTTTCTATCTGTATTATATATGTGTAGATATATATATTATATATATATATATATATATATATATATATATATATATATATATACATACATATACATATCAGGGGTGGTGACAGGCACGCTACGCCTTTCATTGTGTGTTTGTCAGTGTATACTGTGTTTCCTGGACTCCGCACGTTTGTGTCTGTACCTGTCACATTACACACTTGCCATGGGTTAAGATTACCTCCCGTCCCACTTTGTGAGGGGCAGTCCCTCTTTGTGCAGATGTGTCCTGCGATATATTTGTGAACATAGCAAATGTCCTGCGACTGTGGGACAAACATATTCCCTATAGTTTATGTAATAGTTGCATAAAACACTAATTCTGTATCTGACCCACCTACATGTTACAGGACACGGAACACGTACCTGCGACCATTACTAGAATAAGCTTTTTATCAATGCAAAACACTGACGTTCTGGTTTTCGTACTGGCTGGGTGTATGTGTCGGCCTGCAGACATCTGACGTATGTCCCACATTGGTCGTTTGCAATGTGGCAACCCTGCCGTACGTACATCTTGGCTAGCAATAGTTTTGGGTGATTGTATACACGATTGCCTGTTCCACTCCTGGCAGTGGTCGTTTTACCCTTTAGAGCTGGCGCTATTTGTTCAGGGGTGACTAATGCTGGTTTCACCTGTTCTGTACATCATTGACCGTGATCTGCGCAGTGGTTGGTGAAGCTTAGCCCTGTTTCGCGCATATCCGTATAGTCGTATTTAAACATCGCTTACCAGCTGTGGGCAACGCTTATTCCCGCTAACGTGTGCTACACATATTTTGATGACCTGCATCCGGAATGCATTACCCGTGCCATCGGGATTACGTTACATCCCTTGTGGGATATGGGACCGGGAACATGCACAACAGTCACTGCATGTACCACTTGGACATCTGGGTATTGTACACGTATTATGTAATTTTGTATGTGAAGTACACTACAGCAGTTACTCCACACTACACTCACATGGATAACTCCGTTAGTTTACAAATTGATGGGTCCAGTTAATGGTATGTCCATGTGATGTTTACTGGCTGTACTCCAGCATTGGGTATGTATATCACAATTAGCTACACCCGCTAATGTGCTACACCTTCATACGACCGTGGATACAGCATGCTGGGTTGACGAATGCCTGTCATGGTTACATCCCCTGCCTTGACACAACATCCATGATTACATTTTGTGGAGCCCCTCAGTAATGCAGCGGGGAATCTGTGCTGAGTGTGTGTAGGACAGTGCTTACACACATGTGCTCCTGCGATTGCCTCTGCTCCAGTAAGCGACAGTTGCTTACTCGATGTTGTGGCGACGGGAGTCACTGTTTGCCCCATTTGGTGTTTTGCCTCTGACAATCGGGTGTGTACCTGCCGATGTACCTGAGAACCTATACACACAGCACCGACAGATGCTGATAGGCGCATCTACTGTTCAGGTGTTGACATTTCCGTGTTCCAATGGCTGTTGCGTGTACAGTGTTTGAGGGCTGCCTATGTAGGATTCCACAGTGGGCCACCTATACATCACAGTTTACAGGTGGTCGTGTTTGTGTGCCATCCATTTTACTGTGTGTGCAGGTGGACAGGGGTGTCAGTCCGTCGGAGCTTACACTGTCAAGGTATGTGCTATATGTTCCCTCTTTGCCAAGGTGTAGGCATATTGGGCACGCCTCCATTTGCCTACTGGGGCTGGCACAGTGTGTCCGTGGTCTGGATCCCTCTATGCCTGTGTTGGCCTTGGCAATTGCGGTGGGCTGTGAGGCCCTCCCCCATTTTGACCCTGCTGCAGCTGTTTCCACAGGATCATATTATGTAGCATGGCACATACTATGAAGATGTGGGCACATGTGCCTGGAGAGTACTGCAAGGCTCCACCAGATGTGTCCAAGCACCGGAACCATGATTTCAGCATCCCAAACACACGCTCTGTGATGATTCTGGTTTGTGTGTGTGCCTCATTATGGCGTTCTTGCATTGGTGTGTATGCATTTCTGATGGGGTCATCATCCACGGCTCCAGTGCATAGCCAGCATCCCCCACAAGGTGGCCTTTTGGGATATCCCCCCTGACAAATACCTGATACAGCTGTGAGGCATGCCAGATATGGGAGTCGTGGTAGCTTCCAGGGCTGCCAGCACACACATCCATGATAATGCCCTGGGCATTGCACATGACCTGGCAGTTGATGGAGTGGAATCCCTTGCGGTTTATGTAGCGCCTAGCATACTCACTGGGTGGTGACTTGATTTGTATGTGCATGCAGTCTTTCGCACCCAGTACCTCTGGGTAGTTTGCCACAAGGTGGAAGTGATGCATATTGCTGGCCAACAGTTCGGGGGAAGTATATATGGTCAACCACTCTATTCTCCTAAAAATTCTTGAATCTCTCTCCTTAGAATCTAAGACTGTCCAATGGTTTTGTTCCTATCTTACAAACAGGAAACAAGCTGTTCTTTGGGATAATAAACTCTCATCCCTTCTCCCAATTTCACTCGGTGTCCCCCAAGGCTCCATTCTTGGACCACTTCTTTTCTCCCTCTTTATAAATGACTTACAAACAGCTATCCCCCAGGCTACTTGTTTACAATATGCGGATGATTCCACATTAATTTGCTCTGCTAAATCCATCTCTGAACTTCAAACTATTACTCAAGCTGTTTTCTCTAAAGTTGAAACTTGGTTCTCTAAACGCTGCCTACTCCTAAACGCTAAAAAAACCAAACTCCTACTCTTTAAGCCCAGTACCAGATCCCCTCTATTAGACTTTACTATCCTATCTAACAATGGAACCATTATATCACCTGACCCCGATACCAAACTGCTAGGTGTCACGATTGACAACAACCTTACCTTTGATTGTCATATCAACAACACCATTAAATCTGTAAACAGGAAACTCGTCTCTCTTTATAGAATTAAAACTTTCTTAACCTCCCAAGCCAAAGCTACTCTTGCCCACTCTCATCTTATCTTGACTCTTCTCTATGCCTCACCAATCTATACGAACCTTAAGAAAAATAATATCTCAAAATTATCTTCCACGTACAATAATATAGCTAGATTTGTCACTGGTCAACCCTTCAGGACTCACCACTGTCTGAATCTGCAGCAACTTAACTGGCTTGAATTATCAAACATGTTGCTTCAGTCCCAACTAACATTTGTCCAAAAAGCATTCTACCAACCTCAAAACACACCTATACTCTCCAACCTCATAACCCCCTACTCTAATCTGAACTCCCTCCGTTCATCAAGTAAGCTGCTAGTTACCTTAACCAAATCCAATAACCTAGCAGGTGATTCCCTTTTCTCTAACACTATTGGAAAACACTGGAATCAACTGCCTACTGAACTTACTTCCATTGCATCTACTGTTCTGTTTAAACAAAAACTCAGAATTTACCTTAAAAGCCACTGGATGTGTCCCTGCTCTAATCCCGACTAAAGTAATTTGCTCCATCTAATCCATCTCTCTCTCCCTACTTTTCTCTCCATCCTGCTTCCTCTCTTTTTCTTTCTATCTCTACCTCTTTAAACTCCTCCTCTTCATCTTTCCTCCTTATGGCTACAAATCTCTTCCACACTAGTATTTCTCTTTATTTTTGCTCTCTCATTTTTCGCTGCTTCTCTCTCCTTGATCTTTGATCTCTCTTCTTGGTATTAAAACATGCTAGTATGTTCATCTGGATGTTACTTTTTCCCTAGATTGTCAACTTCTTCTTCTTTCTTTTGACAACTTTCTTTCATTTCTCTTGCCCTGCTCTTACTCTTACTATTCTTGTTTTAGAAATAGGTAATAATGTGTATTATGATTTATTTTTTTGTGCTTAAAATGTATTTCCTTTTTGTTTAAATGTGGAACTTTTCTCCCCGGGCCTCTGCTGAAAATGGAAATATATCCAGTTGGACTAGCCCGGTCAACAAATGTAAAATAAATAAATAAAAAATAAATATATGCTCATTGGCATGTGGTAACATGGCATCCAGGAACTGGTGTAGTACCCCAGATGCCGATGTCTGTGAGATCCCCATTATATCTCCAGTTGGCCTTTGAAAAGTACCAGTAGCTAGTATTCGCAAGCTTACACATACCTTCGTGTCTACTGGGATGGGTTCCCCTCTGTTGTTTCTGGTTCTCAGGCGTGGCTGGCACAGCTCTACTATTTGCTGTAAGATTTCCCTGTCCACCCTGTAAAGCTCTACTATCTCCAGATCATGTAGCCCCTGGTAGGTTACCCTTGGTCTGAACACTCTTCTCCTCCTCCGAGGCCTACGGTGGTTGTCGGCATCATCCTCCACTACACCGCCGGTCTGTAACACATGCTGATGAATCACAGCTATGGCAGCTCCCAACATGTACATTTTAAAAGTTACCATCTGTTTACACCTATGGTGCAGTGCTTGGGAATACACAGGTGTGTGTTGGGTGCTTTCACACTTTATACTGTTTTGCTGTGAACACTGATGATGTCATAGGGTGTGTATGTACGATCATGGCTGCAGGGTATCTTCTGTGTTTTATTAACGGAATCACTATTGTGCTGCCTTTGGTGTTGCATTACATTTGGCTGCCGTAAATTACCTCCTGCCCTTCCGTTTACATTTGTGCACGTTACACCTACCATTTGCTGGCATGCATCCAGCAGCCTGCTTTCATTTGTACTTTCCTAGACCTGGCTTATCTTGCGTAATGTGTTCTATTGCCGGTCTACTGTGGATTTGCTTTGCTCTGCTATGACAGTTCTTCTATCTTTGCATTCCAAGTCCTCCGCTCTTTTCTTTGCAATCCTCTGCCTCCCCTATCCTATTTTGCAGGTTTCTGCATGCAGGCTTGTCTTTTGCCGTCGATTGGCCGCCTTGAGTTGATCGGTGTTAATTGCTCATTAGTACGCCAATTATCCTGCTTCAGCATTTCCTTCTTTTTTTCCCCTGACCTTCCTGTTTATGCTATTCTTCGTGGCGCGTGCATCCGCTTGCCGGGTTTCGGGCACGTTTTCATCCCCATACACATGCGCTTTCGGGCACCATGTGTGCTCTCAGCTAAATGGTTCTATACCTTCCTCCCCACCCCTGTCCTGCAGCTTTGCTTAACAACGGCCAGGCCAGATTTGCATAGCTCCAGTGTGCTTACTTATACGGTGGCATACTCCTCTGCTGATGTCGTATCACCTCTGATACACTCCTCGGTGTTATAGCGCTGCGCCGTCAGGTACATCCTTACTCCGGCGGGACATTTGCGATTCAGTATTACCTGCCTCATTTGCATGGCATTGACTACTAATTCATAGTTACAGCGCCAAACACTGTTGCAGGCCCTTGGCAATCCTTGCACCTTGCTTGTGGTGTACCATGCCTACCATTGCTAATTATGGTGAAATCCTGATTTGTCTCACATTGAGATTTTCTGCAATTTGTATATATTTCCCTTGTATTCCTGTTTGCGTACACATGCCCTGCAGTTGTACTGTGCGTTACTGTGTTCATGACATTAAATGTTTTTTAGGTGTTGTGCATCTTTTCTTGTGCCATTGGCTGTGTATTTGGCCATTGGCATATGTTAACTTTGTAATACATGCGTCTGGTCCGCTTCCATAACTCTGATGTTCTGTTTGGGAAAATGTAAACCGTGTTATTTAGTTTACATTTCCATGGGCTTGCACTACTCCTGCACCACTTCGTGAATTGCTGTATGCCTTCATTAGCATGGTGCGACACTGCGCATTGGGTGATTTGCATACCTATGCCGAGGGCTGCGTAGATCTGGTGCACGTTGGTAGTGCACGTGGAATTGGTTCGTACCTGAATCGCTCGGCGGACATATTTGGCGTTATACCGCCTACGCTACGCCTGCACCTGGCGCAAGCTTCATGAATCCGGGGGAACATTCTCTGTAAAACAAGTTGCAAAGCACTTAATAAAAAATATTTTTCCCATTACTGGATATGTAAAAACGTATCCCTAAAAATATGTTTATAGACCACCCAGTTACAACAGGGAAAGGTACCCTTTTTATGGCTAGATATACACTTATTACAATTATAAATCTCTTTATAGAAAACATTTTGTTTAATACTACTACTATTTTTGTAAGCAAAGGATGGGTCCTCCTATAATTTTACACAATTCAGGGTGTGCACTTAAAACAGTTACATTTTTCCTTATATTCTTAACATCATTGGTCCTAACATTATAACTAGTTAGATACCTAATAGAACTATTTAGTGTCCTCCTTTTCTCTCTGATACCCATTTCCTGCAAAATAAGGTTTAGTTAATTTATTTCTGACGCTGTTAACATAACTTTTGAAATCACGTAAAAGAGCAGCACTATAACTTCTAGTTTTAAGCTCAGAAATTACTTCATCGGCTTTCAGCCTACTTCACTTAAAGAATTGGCTTCTGACAAATACCTTTGAATACATGCTGGGAGGGTGCATACTATCCCTATGCAGACATCTAGTTGCTGTACATCTTTTTTTATAAACACCTAGTGTTTATTGTACCATTCTCATTACTTAAGGAAATGTCTAAGAAGCAAATCTATTCTTTAAAATAATTAGCCTTAAGCTTTACACTGGAAATGAAGCAGGATTTGGGAGATGAACAGTAATAAAACCAGCAATTTAGTATGGGATTACAGTGCAATAATTATGTGTGTGAAGTATGTTCAAATGTTAAAGAAACTGCGGACTTTCTTGACAAAATGTTTCAGTGGTATGCTGCAAATACATATTCAGATTTTTATTTTGTTACATTTGATATTATTTCATTGTTTACTGCAATACGCAATGACTGTGGTATTGATGCAGTTAGAGAAGTCCTATGCTCTGTAAGTGAATATACTAACAGGGTGGTTGAAACAATTTGTTCTCTGTGAGATGTTGTGCTCACCAGTAATGCATTATTGTTTGAAAAATAACTTTATTATCAAAAACCTGGTGTAGCGATGAGAACCTCAGTCACAAGTACTTATGCTAACCTGACGAATCACTGGGAGAATAATTTTATTTAGAGTGCTGTAAATGAATGTGGTCAGTATATTGCAAGTCTTTTGTCGATGACGAATTTTTAATTTCGACAAACAATGAACATGTCTTATTGGAATTTGTAGCTTATCTTGATACAACCCAGAGTTTTTAAAGTTTAAGGCTAATTATTCTAAAGAAGAGATTTGCTTCTTAGACATTTCTTTAAGTTACGAGAATGGTACAATAAAGAACTAGTGTTTATAAAAAAAGATGTACAGCAAATAGATTTCTGCATAAGGGTAGTATGCACCCCCAGCATGTATTCAAAGGTATTGTCAGAAGCCAGTAAAAGTATATGTCATAGTGCTGCTCTTTTACATGATTCAAAACATTATGTTGATAGTGAAAAAAATAAATTAGCTAAACCTTATTTTGCAGGAAATGGGTATCAGAGAGAAAAGGATGATCAAGCACTAAGTAGTTCTTTTAAGTATCTAACTCATTATAATGTTGGGACCAATGATATTAAGAATATTATAAGGAAAAATTAAACTGTTTTAAGTGCACACCCTGAATTGTGTAAAATTATAGGGGAGTACCCATCCTTTGCATATAAGAAAAGTAGTAATATTAAGCAGAAACTTCACTATGAAGAGATTTATAATGGTACTAAGTGCATATCTAGCCATAAGAAGGCACCTTTGTCTGTTATAATTATGTGGCCTGTAAACATATTTTTAGGGATATATTTTTTACACATCTGGTAACAGGAAAAAGATTTATTAAATGCTTTATAATTTGCTTTACAGAGAATGTTGTCTGTTAACAACTTGTTTGGTATATCCTGTTTTCTACATAGGGAAATGTAGTAGAAAGCTCAAGGACAGGGTTATAAAGCATATATATGTCCGATCTAAAAAGAAATGTACTGACTAATGCCTTATCTAAACATTGTGTCGATAAGGGCATGCAACATACATTTAAGTCTAGAGATGTACAAGTTGTTCAAAACAATATATGAGGGGTGGTGATACGAACAACAGATTAGAAATGGCAGAATAAAATGGATTTTAAGACTAAATGCTGATAGAATTCCAAGTCTTAATGCAGCTGTAAGCATTAAACCAATTTTGAGGGAAAAGCAGATGCAAGTATAATTATATATGTAAAAAATTAAATATAATTATTCACATTTATCTTTTTATATGAATTAAATTATATATTTTTTAATAATTATAGTTGCGTTTAAATTGTTAGTCTATTTTTTGTTGTGTTACAGTTTTTTATTGCTGATTTAAATGTGAAAGGATATATAACTAAGAAAAAAATGGCTGCTAATTTTGCTTCTTGTCATTGGTTCACAGTGTCTTGTTACTTTTTTTAAAATGTAGTTGGTTTAAATGATTTTTTATTGCACTGAAGAAGGGTTGCTTAACCTGAAAGCTTTGCACTTTAATAAACTATATTGTTCTGGTCCTTGGCTTCGCTGTCCAGCTTTTTCTTGCAATCAAAGACAGTCCAAAGCACATGATCCCAGAAGAGGCCAACACGCGTATCAGTGTACTGGAAGTAACAGCAATACTCCTAGCATTGCAGGCCTTTCAAGATGCTCTTCCCACAACTGCGATTCAGGTGGACAATATGTCAGTAGTCTGGTACATCAACAAACAAGGGAGAACTAAATCAGTCTATGACAACTTCTTTAGCCTTTTTATCTCGATCTTCATTGGATGAGATTTGTGCAATTGTAACTTGGGCTAATCCTCATACTTTTATTGCTCATTAGAAATTGGATCTGGTCTCTAGGGGAAAAGTAGCATTTGGCTTAGGGCTGCTTAGGTATATCCTTCCTAGAGCCCTCCTGGGATTTAGGTAGGTGGGGATTGTGTCCCAACAGTTGAGGAATGAATGAAAATGACAACATTAGATAAAAAAACTTATGTACTCACCATAACGTTCCATTTGTGTTGTCCATTTTCATTCTTCCTCAACTTCCCTCCCACCAACCCTCTCCTTGTTTGACTGTTGGAAAGATCAAAAGATGCTGGAGGAACTACTGCTGCTTTGTCTTGAGTCCCAGATTCTGTTATTTTTATCTGTTCCTACTGCTTTGCAGGTATAAGGAGTAGCAAACAAGCTATGAGGTATGTTAGGCGACTAGGGCATTGTTGGTAAGGGAAGAGCTCAAGAGTTTTAGTGTTCCACGAGCTGGAAGAAGCAGCTGAGTCAGATCCAAGGATCAGATCTGAAAACAACAGTTTAGGAAGAATGAAGATGGACAACACAGATTGAACATTATGGTGATTACATAACTTTTTTGTTTTACTCTCTGTATGTGTCTGTGTTCACATAGGTTTACAGGATCATAGGAAAGTACTAGGCTAGCAGCCCTTGTGGACCATTTTAAATCTAGCCATTTTCCCTTTTTGTGCTCAAAATAACCTGTGCCATTTGGTAATGGATTAGTCTTATGCATCCCATGGTCAATTTTATATATATATATATATATATATATATATATATATATATATATATATATGTGTGTGTGTGTGTGTGTGTGTATATATATATATTTATATATTATATATATATATATTACCCCTAATGAGAAAAAATGGGATCATGTAATAGATAATTTGAGGGGACCCATGCATGGGATAAAGCATTTAGGAGCTGTATCTGTTCAGTAGCAGAACAGGGAGCAGTCCTGGGGTAAATTTTCTGTTTTCCAATCCATAACTCTAAGGTATGCTTGAAAATTGACATATTTTACGTGGCTGGGGAGTCTGTTCCACAACAGCAGTATTCTCTGTGAAACATCAGTTAGAAAGTGCATTTTAAATGGGTTATAAGTGGTCAACTCAAGTCCATTTGTGAGAATGGCCATGTATGCCCTACAACTGGTGTCTGATGTTTTAAAAATTACAGGTAAAGTTCATAGATTAAAAAAACAAAAATGAATATATAACCTCATGTTTGCTGGTGCATAGTACAGTACAGGAAATGCATGGAATTACTTATATAATGAATTTGAAATCGTTGAGCCTTATCTTTTGAACTTTGTGCATTTTGTTGTTATCTAAAATGTTTATTTCCTCTCATGATGCTTACAACTATCACTTTTTTCTTTTTTAGTTCCTCCTCTCATGATCTCTCAAGCTCCTGGGATCAAGCAAACTTCTGCCATATTTCTGAACAATGTAGTTCTCGGGGAAGTGTGGACAGTTTAGACCAGCAGTCCCATATTTATCACCATAGTAGACTTTCTTCTGCCAAGTCTAGTAGCAGCATTGACCATTTAGAAAACCATAACAAGCGAGATTCTGCATATGGGTCCTACTCAACAAATTCCAGCACCCCTGACCACATTTCATCTAAAGCCGAAGCTAATTCTGCAGAGAGTATGTCATCAAAGTTGAGCTGGGATACAGGGCATTATGGAAATGGCAGACATGGCCAGTACTTGATTGCAAATAGTAGTTTAGAAAACAAACATGAGAGTTTGCCAGAGCATTATGGAGCAAAGCATGTAGAAGGTTCTAGGATTGAGGAACAGCCCAATACTAGATTTTCATTTCCTGGGAAATCAATTTATGGACCTGTTTGGCATGTTCCTGAAAAAAAAAGGATGTCATGTTCTTCACCTCCCCCTCAACCTCCTTTCCGCCATGAAAGCTTAGCAACTGCTAAGGTACATGAAAAGAATGATTTCTCTTCCTCTTCAGTAGCTTCTAATATTCAGAACTTTTCAGTATATAGCAAACCTCAGTCCACATATGACCGGAACTCAGGGATGACAGACTACCAGCAGCAGTCAGCTCATATAAATGACAGAAGTCCAGACATAAGGAGACATGAACACTTTACACACAGGGCAGATGTTAATCCATACTATAATGGGCCAGGAGATCATTCTAATAACTCCAGTAGACTACAGGCCTCACTGTCAAGCACTGATGTGCGGTTTGCACAGTCTGCTTCCACTCCTCACCACCGGCATCAGCACAGTGATGAAACCACTTTCTTCCGGAATATACAAGTTCCTATCATACAAAAACCGCAGAATGCAGTCTGTAACAGTAAAATACTTGACACACCATCCGACAGCTTTCAGTATCACCATTCAAGCCATGTTTTGCAGTCAGACAGTTCATCTTCTTTTAGTAACACTGCAGAGCAAAAAACAGAGTACACTGCTCAGAACAGGTCTTACTACAGTGCCGCATCAAAGCAACCAACTCAGGGAAATACTGTCTTATCGTCAAATAGGAAGGAAAGCTGGATCCCAGGTATGAGTGCAGAAGTAACTGTGGCAAATGAAAATGGTTCTGGTCCAACAAAGTACCGCAAAGCAAGGTACGGCATACCTTTGCAACAGGAGTGTTTTTCTGACAAAGGTTCTGGTAAGTACCACTTTGAGGGTGGCGAAAATAGATCTACCACAGTTGAGGACATTGTCCATAATTCAAACCATGCTGAGCAAGAGAATCAGAAGGACAACAGTGACTACAACTCAGAGCCAAAATATGTTGGTTCTAGTTTTACTCAGCAAAGTATTTCTTTTCTAAATGAACCAAAGAAATTGCTTAAAGACTCCCAACTTCCTGAAGAAGAAAGTAAAAAGATAAGCCCCCAGAGTACACCTATGCTGCACTCCTTAGCTACATCAAGTTTGACTGTGTCAGACTTTCACACAGAGACTGAAAGTAAGAACCACTCTCCATTTGACAGTCCCCCAAGTAGACAGTCGCATAAACATGGCCGCTTTTCCACAGCTCTAAGGAATGAAATACAAATGAAGCGAGCACAGCTTCAGAAGAGTAGAAGTGCAGCTAATTTGTCAGGACCCAATGAGGCAGAAGAAGAAGATATTGAAAACCAGAATGCTGAGTCAGCAGAAAATTTCACATCCTCTTCAGACAGTTCATTTTCAAGTACTTACATAGATAACCTGAAAGAAGTTCAAGCTAGAGTTTTGAGAGCAACATCTTTCAAGAGACGAGATTTAGAGCCAGTGCTAGCTGAGTTTTCATCTAATTCACCTGAGCAGAAAGTAAGTCTTTCCATTAGCTCTTCCACCATTGACCTTTCTGAAAACAGACTTTCTCCTTATGAGGTTAGTAAAGCCACAAAGACCAACCCAACAAACAGTGGATCTCATATTTTCCGTATTGGCGGTAGGAAACGTTTTAGTATGGAACAGAAACTTAAGTCATACTCTGAGCCAGAAAAGATGAATCAAGTAGGAATTTCTGATGGGGATGATTTGACAAAAGGTTTGACTTCGTTTGCAGACAGGAGAAGATTCTTTGAAGAGACCAGCAAACCTGTATATTCCAAACCTCCACCGAAACAAACATTACTGCATTTTCACATGGACCAAGGAGACACTAAACTACTTAAGAAACCGTACTTGCAGGAGCCAGGTAACTTGTGGCAGGAACGAAGAGGACGTGCTGCTTCTCTTGGTGTAGGATCCAGTTTATCACAGGAAAAAGCCAAAGATATTATTAGTCTTAGTAGTGATAAGACTACCAGTATGCCTTTTAAGCATGAGACTTCAAGACTTGGCACTTTTGCCGAATACCAGGCTTCATGGAAGGAACAGAAAAAATCTTCTGAATCTAAAAAGTCAGGAAGATATCGTTCAGCTGACAATATCCTTGATGTTGCCATTGACGCTTTTGAAACTTCTCAGGTTGTGCATGAGCGATCTAGGTCATCACCCTCTGCAGATTTTTATGGCAAGGTAAGAGGCGCAGCATAATTTTCTACCTTTAGGCATATAATGCAGAGCAGCATATATTGGATTTGACTTTTATTTTTTACCTTTGATTTGTTAATGAACCTGGAGCCTATGCGTATCATTCAATATTGATATACAGAGCCGAAACATAAGGCAGTTCTTGGTAAGTACACACTATTTAAGCAAACTGAGTTGTGGCACTGTTGTGTCTTTTCTTGGAGATGGAAGATTGAAGTCTGCTTGGAATGAACTGCTTTCTGAAGTGCATACTCTGACAAAAAAATGCTCTGTAGTTAGTTGATAAGAATGATTACCTTTTTTTGTCACTCAGCATCATTATCCATGTATGTAGGGTCATAGCAGCCAACTCATGTTGTCATCTCTTCATCAACTTAGAGAGACAACTCCCTGGGAGATCCCATTCCTTTCATTTTACTTGCATTATCAGGTTCTCTTCCTGACAAGTTACTGTTGTAGAAAGTTGTTTTGCCCCCAAACATGGCAGAGTGCCTGGTCAGTAACCAGATCCCTTTATATGCCAAATGCAAGTTTTAAGTTGTACCTTTTTCACACAGTTTTTAAGTATTACAAGTGCCAGTGTTTGGAAAATGGCATGTACAGACTTTTTCATTTGATGCTCAAGGCTTATTTGGCCACTCATGGCCTTGCTGAAAAGAAGGAAAAAAATACATTTCAGTGGATCTGTCAGAGGGTCACTTCTCCAGAGACTTGGCGCAAGACATGCACAAATTGAGATTCCTGGAATTTAGGCATCATGGTGTCCAAGTCTAGCTTCTTCTGCTGTAGTTCTGTGGTCCTTCTGTAATGCATCTCCTTTGTCACATGTTTTTTAATTTCTCTGTTCCCTCATTGGGTAATTCCTGTTCTAGAGAGAGCTCAAAGACACACTCTGGATCTTCCCACTTATGCATCCTCTAGAAGTCACAGTAGAGTGATGCTTCCCTGGCTTCCACTTAAACTCTCTCCCTTCCACACATTGCTCTAGAAAGGGCTAACAATAGCTCAGAACTATCCCCAGCAGTCAGATATTCACTGAGTAGCTAGTGCTAGATTTTTTTCTGGTACCAGGGGCTACCACCAGAGTTGCATTTGATTCACTGGTCATCCATTCACCAACCACTGGTTCAAAGCTCTGACACTGCTTAGTGGAAGTTAACAGGGAATGTGAGTGCAAGTACCTTACATCATATCACATGACATTTAAAGTCTATTGATCCAAGTAAGAACTCTGTTACATTTAACTAATTATTTTGAAGGTGTCTCACTGATCCAGTTATGAACCACAGATCCATTCACAAAAGGTGTGATGTTTTCCATTTGGGAAAGGTGCTTTTGTGTTGTGTTGTTTTCCTCTTGTATCATGGCACAAGGTTGTTTTTTCACTGCTGTTAGCCTTTGTCTCCAGGATCTTGCGATGCCACCAAAATATGTTCTCTATTTGTCTCTCAGCTCATAATTGCACATGTTCCCCCATCCTTACCCCCACCACTCAGTAACTGTGCAAGCAAGCAGTCCTGTGACAGCTTCCTAGTTGTCAGTGCATACAGTGGAAGCATCTAATACTGGTGGTCATTAGTCATCCAGCAAACACTCAAGGAAAAGGAGGCTTTGTCATCTTCTATCTGAGACATATTGAGCTACTGAGTCAAAAAGATCTACAGAACCTACATTTGAATACCAGTAGAGACAATGATATTTTACTTATTTTTTGTGTGAATTCTCCACAGGACCTGTGCAATGACTCTCCTGCCAGTGCCCCAATGGTTCATTCATTCCTCCACTGGCAAGAACAAGGCATTTCAAATTAGGTGAGAGAGAGATGCAGCTCATTTGTCCCCCCCCCCTTTTGGAGCCATCCATTCTTTTTCCTGAAGGTGAGAGTTGGTTTTAGGGAGCATTCCAGTTTACCGGTACAGTAGACTCCCTCTTAACCAGCCATCAAATTTCGGCCATAGCCCTAGCAAAAGACAACAGAGAACAACAACACGTTCGCCTCCTCTAGGCTAAATAATGACAGACATTTGAGTTTTGACTTTATATCCATTAGAAAAATGCATACTAACACAAATCATGTTATTCTATCTGATTTGTAACCTATCATGCTATTTTGTATGCATTTTCTGATTAACCAGCCATTCGTTTATCCAACCTAAGGTCCAGTCCCTGCGAGACCGGATAACAGGGAGTCTACTGTACTGTGATGTTTCCTTTCCCATCTCTCCCAGTCCTTCCTTATAGGTGACAGAAATACTCAAAATGACTGGCCTGGGTGGTAGAATGATATGCATTCTCCTACCCACACAGTCTCCAACTCGGCAAAATGTGTGAAACTTAACAGTGCAAGCCTGCCTTGGCCACTTCCATGAATAAGTGGGTTACCGACCAGAATGCATTGCTAACATGACAGGCCAAGCCACCTCCCTCCCCCAAGATGGACAATGTGGGTCTGAAGCTGAAACACATAATCCCACACTCGACCTAGTGAGATATTCCTTGGCCAGGATGACCATCTGCTGATGTTGTCTCTCCTTCATATACTACTTCTGACCAACTGATTTAGCCCCACCCCCACCCCCACCATTGCTACCAACCTGGTCACAGCTGATGGAACATTTTAACTATATTTGAGAAAGAGAGAGGAGACTAGTGCTTCCCAACCCTATCCATTCCTGTTTGTAGAGATTTTGTTGGGGGTGGGGGTTGCAGTGATGTGTACAAGGGCCATGAGCATTCCTGCCTGTGATGCACTGACATTTGCCCTTCCCTCTATGTGCATGTACAAATTGTAATGCTGTTTTTTAGCCTCCACTATGCTGCAAAAACACCCCCCCACCCCAAGAGGTAGGTGACCTAACTGTCTGCCAAAGAAGAGTTTTTTTTTTTTTTAATTTTGTTAGACTGACACCCAGAATATCATTTATTTTTTTGTAAACAAGGAAACCACCCGTAAGGTGCTACTCTGTTGTTCATACATCCTCAGATATTCAACATATTCTCTCTTCCAAACAGTTGTAAGTTCTGACTATGTTGTTCTTGAAGAGTCCCAGGAATTAAAGTAGGAAGATTGTTTTCTGGATTTACTCCAAGCTGCACAACTGTACCTTAGATTGAGTAAGTATTAGACCTCCTATACTTCAGGCCCTGTTTATTAATGGTGACACTCCTCCTTTGCTTAATTTTATTTATTTATGTATTTTACATTTGTTAACCAGGAAAATCCAGCTGGACTAGGTCTATTTTCAGTGGAGGCCCAGGGAGAAATGCTCCAAAAATATGAGTACAGCAAGAAATTACAGATAGTAAATGAATAACAGTCACAATTTCAGGGAAAAATACAAAAGTTTTAGTACAAGAGTTTAGAAAATTATTAGTAACTAGCTTAGAGAGAACAAGTTAAATAAAAAAGTTTATATAAATATGCAAAGTCCTAGGTAGTGCAAAATGTAATGAGAGTATGATGTTTGACATAGTAAGGCAAGACCTGTGTTGAGAAATTGGATGCATAGTAGTTGTAGAGTGCATTGATGGGGGAGTTGTATCAAGTTATACATGGGCAGATCCAAGTTTGCAGAAGGTGTGATTTAAGTAGTTTTTTGAATTGTGTAATATTTGTGGTACAGATAATGGGGAAAGGGAGGTTATTGCAGGCCTTAGCAATGGTATGAGAGTAGAGAGATTTTCCTGCAGTGTTGTTAGCCCTAATGGTACTGAGAAGAGATGTAGTGGTAGAGCAGAGGGGGCGAGTGGTAGAGTAATGGGGTGAGCAGGTGTTGTAAGGCAGGAGTTTTCTCAGGGTTGGTCAGGGTGTTAAATGTAGTGGTTAGCTGTCAGAAAGTGAGTAATTGGGGTAAGTCTAGCCATTTAAGGTGTCTTAATACTTTCCTTGGCACTCCTTATCTGCTTGAGTGCTTCCCTCATCACTCCTTATCCACAGGTAAGGCATTTTCATAATAACTGATGTCATGTGTTCAAATATTGCTTCAGGAAGTAGCTGCTGAAATGATAGCCTTCATGAATAGAAAGACTGAGGTTGCACTCTTACCTGCTTGTAGGCCTTAAAGAGTTAGAGCAGTCACAAGTAGTTGCAGACTTCATTACCTATAGCCTTCTCATAAAATGTGAAAAATTCAGAATGGCTGTCTTTCAAATGTTTTTCAATTTCTTCTTATAAAACTCTGGATTGTTTTGATAGATATGATGTCTAGTGATACACCAAGATTTTTGACCAGCAAAGGTGTTCCATATGAATATTAATACAGATTGCTCCATACTTGGCTTGACCTCTGCTTTGTCTTTATTCTGGTGGCTGGTAGTGGTGGTAGATAGTGTTCTCTTGTTCATATGATTGATTGCTTGTGGCCCAGTGTTAGGTTTCCTTAACCATGACCTACTTAATATTCTAGTGTGGTTGCATCATTGGATACCTGTGTGATATGGGAATATGTATTTTCAACACTAATTCAGATTGTATGTCTAATTGGGGCTCATCTAGATTCTAGCCACTTCCAGTGCTACTATTTTATTGTCAGAGTGAAGGACCTTTTTTCTTTGCTGACAGGTAACCAAACTGTGCAGAATTTGTAAGTACATTATCCTGAAAGGGCTCCTTTTCTCAGAATATTTCATTTGCTCTCTAGATTAGTGGACCATATCTTATAAATTGGAGGTAGGCCTCCCTTTAGTCAGAAGTAAATTCTGAATTCAGATGCTTCTCTAGAGTGGGTGCACAATTAGATGATTTCACATTTTAAGATGTTTTTTATTAACTGCATGATCTTTTTAGCAATTTTTGCATATATTGTAGGTTCTGGAGGTTCTTTTTCATTTAGAACCTCTTTAAGACAGGAAAGATAACAGTCTGATACCTGAATCAGCAGGGGGAACACAGTTTTGTTTGCTCAGAAGAAAAAACATTGGTGATATCATGACTAAAATCACGGTTGCAGTATTCCAAACATATTTTGTTTTTTTGCCACTGACATCTGGCCAAGGTACCAAAGCCTTACCCTTCCTAGAGCAATACATTTGACGTGTGACCTCAGTCCATGAATGTAGGGGTACATAAGTGGACATATGGGTATGGATCCTCAGAGTGTCTTGCCAGCAGCCCAAATGCAGGTCTCACAGCCAGCAGTCTGATCTTCACACAGTTATGTGTACCATAAGCCTTCTTAGATTCAGATAAGTGTCCCAATGTGGAACCTTCCTTCCTTTTTTAAATTGTTTTGTTGTGATGTTAGATGTCAGCTAGCAGGGGGTAAGTGTGAGTGCTGTATGCAGATACCCTACAAAGACCTCCATAACCAGTGTATATTCTGCTTAGGCATAGAAAATGACTACAGATCTTGTTCCATCTGCCAGTCCTTTGTACTCAAGACATTGTGTTCCCATTTGTAATCATTTGAACACATTCTTAGAGGTCTAATGACTGAAGCATTTGGCCACGTCTGAGATGGCGGATCCCTCCACGCCTGACATGTCTTCCACTTTTAAAGGCCTAGGCCTGAGATTGTCTGCCCACTCTGATTCCGATAAACCCACCGAGGTTACAGAACCCATGGTGTGACTAACTCTACCTCAGATACCGTCTGTCACAACACCAACACCATTGGAGACCAGTATGGCATCAAATGACTATACATCCAAACAGACTGCTGTTGCAAGGGAGGAGGAGGAGGAATTGTGGATCATTATCTCAGATGGCCCAGAAGGCATTCCTCCAATTTTTGTAGTGTAAGTGATCCCTGGAAAACTGATTTGAGGTATGTCGGTTCAGAGCCTCTGCACTTGGATCATGCTGATGTCACTCCAGAGAAAGAGTGATAAAAGACTTAAGCATGTTTCTTCTCCTCCTACTCCAAGGGAGAAGGGTGGATGGATTTCTCTCATGGCCTTTTCAAGGCCATTATGGCCCTTACATCACCTTCCTTCTCCTTACACTCCACAGAAAATTATTGTGGATTCTTTGAAGATGAAGAGGGGGCCTCAGATTCAGATGACCACTCCTTAGTTTACTCCTTTCAAATTCTCTCTTCAGGACAGGTATTCTCAGATGATAAGGACACCCTTTCACTTGTTTCCCCTGTGGAAGAAGTGTCCTTTGGAAAGACCTTTGTAAATATAATGAAACACTTTGAGTGGGAATCTAAACAGATCTCTAATGTTCAAAAAAGATACCATAAGCTATTAGAAGTGTGCCCCTTCCCCTGCTCCAGACTGTCTGCTCTCAGATCCCAAAAGACCTGACTTATTCTACAAAGTTCTAGACAAACTTAAGATGTTCATCGTGTTTCACTGTTGCAGTCATTACACTTGGGTTATCCTGCTGGCAGGCTACTCGCAGTCAGCCTGAATTCCAAAGTCCTGGTCTGGCGTTGGTTGCTGTCACCTCTTCCCTGACGTCAGTGTGCCAGGGGTATAAAAGATGCAGCCGACGCCATTTTTTTCAGTCTTTCTTGCCATGCGGTGCCCGAAGCAAAAGCAGTTTGCAAGTGCCGGTCGGCCGACTCCTGAGATTTTCGAAATCGAATTTCAGATCCGAAGTCTTCAGTAAAGCTAAGTACCCCATTGGGGAAACTTTTTTCTTGCTCCAGACCAATGTCAGAAAAAGTTAACAATTGTATTTCTTGTGGGAAGCAAATAGCTCATAAGGATTTACACTCTTACTGTATTCCTTGCCTAGACCCTGACCCTGACGTTGCTAGTTGTCGGTTTTGTGCTAGATTTAACCACCGCACTATTAAGCGTCGGAACGATTTTGCTTTTCATTATTTTGGCAGAAGGTTTAACTACATAATGCCGTCAGAACAACCGATGACCGGAATTCATAAAAAACGCAAGGATAAAGACAAGGACAAGCATCCGAGGTCCAAAACCGATGAAGCCTCTTCTAAGCCAGTCGCCAGTTCGCCGGTGCTCAGTGAGGCACTTTCGCAGTCCCTGACTCCCGCTACCTCAGAGCCACAGGCCACCTCCGACTCCCACGTGGAGACAGCTAGGCCTCTGGAAGGTATTGGCCCTTTAGAAATTAATCCCGCAGATGGGTCCGGAGCCGCTGAGCAGGCATCGGCTTCTGAGCGTGTTTTCAGACCTACACAATTTTATATAAAGCCTACTTCAGCATACAAGACAACATCTAAAACAGTTTTAAAGACAAGGAACCCAGTACAGCATTCTCCAGGACAGGCTTCTATGCCTAAGAAACAGATGCTCAAAATGGCCGAAGACCTAATTACTTTGATAACAGGCCTAGGCAAGACACTGAATATGATTCTTCTGATCAGGTTTCCATTTCCTCTGATTCCTCTTCTGATATTCTGTTACTCCCTATGAGAATTTTGATGCTGAAGAATCTATTCCTTCAGCTTCTCCTCCTGAGGACTATTCTTTTGGGGAAACCCTGCATACCATGAGGGAGCATTTCCACTGGGAGAGCCAGAATTATTCCGATTCTAAGAAAAGACTTAAGAGACTTTCTTTTACTTCCTCAGCACAGACCTCTTGCAATTCCCCCTGTTCTAGACATAATAGATTATGTTTTTTCAGAGTCCGGCCTGTCTCCAGACTCTTTACCTCCTGCCCCTGTTAAGCCGGACAGATACTACAGGGTCCCATACTCCCATAAATTTCTTTACAAAAACCCTGCTGCTGACCCAGAAACTATCTCACAGGGTCCCAAAGGGGTCAAGGCTGCTTCTGCCAAAAACCCTGTCCCATCAGACAGAGATTCTAGGGCTTTGGACAGATGGGGAAAAAAAGTTTACACTTCTGCTACCTTGGCTATAAGGGCTTTAAATTGTCAGTTTCATATGCTCAAATATCAGCAATACTTAATGTCTTTGTTAAAACAAAAAATGTTGACAAATTCTGAATGTTCTGAGAACAAAGATTTGCAGGATTTATTGCATGCAGCTGAACAAGTGGGAAAGTATACTTTGCAATGTGGCTATGATTCACTGGAGCCCTCATGCTGTTACAGGTTCTGTTATTAGAAGGCATGCTTGGTTAAAGGAACAGAATCTGCCTGATCATGTTAAAGCAAAATTATTGGATGCTCCATTACAGCATGATACTTTGTTTGGTGTTAAAGAAAATGGAGGATAAGGCAAAATCTATGCAGACAGTAAAAGATTTCTTACAGGTGCAGCCACCCAGATTTAGCAGGAACTGGCCCTCTAAGAATTGGTCCTTTCCAGTGTCAGACAGACCACAAAGAGGCAGATTCAGATGCCCTAGAGGCAGGCAATAGCCGCAGGGCTCATACAGGCCCAAACAATGGGGTGCTTCTACCTCCAAAAGCGGAGAAGACAAATCACAGCCTTATAAAAAACAGTCCCAATGACTTCCCTCTGCCAATGCCAAGCACTTACCTTTTGGCAGCACCCTTAGGGGGAAAGCTAACACTTTTTTCACAAAACTGGCACAAGATCACCCAGGACAAATGGGTCTTAAATATAGTCTCTCTTTCAAACCCTTCCAAAGGCAAAAGGCATGCCAGACCTGCCATGCAATCAATGGCAAGAGGCACAAAAACAAGTTTCATCTCTCATGGACATGGGGGCTATTCAGCCAGTGCCACAACAAGAGCAGGGACAAGGATTTTATTCAAGACTTTTCTTAGTACCAAGAAAGGACAAAGCCTGGCGACCAATTCTGGACCTGTCTATTCTAAATACTTTTCTGGACGTCCCAAAATTCAAAATGTTGACTCTACAGTAGCTTCTGCCCATGCTGGACAAGAAGGCTTGGCTTGTAACTTTGGACCTCAAAGAGGCATACCTGCATGTCCCAATCAGACAATCTTGCAGAAGATACCTCAGATTCATAGCTGGCTCACTGCACTACCAATTCTCTGCACTGCCCTTTGGCTTATCTACTGTGCCCAGGGTCTTCACAAAATGCCTGGCACCAGTAATTGCATTTTGCAGACAGAGGAATTCAAATATACCCCTACTTTGACGACTGCCTTATTCAAGCAAAGGACAAAGATATTCTACTACAGCATCTGGCATTTGTAAAAAGATTACTAATTTGCCTAGGTACACAGTAAACGAAAAGAAATCAAAACTAGTACCCTCTCAAGAGATAATATTCCTGGGTGCAAGCTTAAATACAACTGCCCAGATGGCTTATCTCACGCCAGACAAACAAAGGCATCTGACTTCTTACTTCAAAGACTTAGCAACAAAGACCCAGTTATCTGCAAGAAAAATTCTGCAGGCTCTGGGCTACATGGCATCCTGCATTCTACTAATTCCATATGCAAGACTGCATATGAGGAAACTACAATGGTATCTAAAAAGTGTTTGGATTCAGCATTGCCAGAGCCTGGAAACAGTAATTACTCTCATTCCCTGCCTGCAACAGGAATTTCAGTGGTGGGCACAGGCCTGTCACCACAACAAGGTGCACTGACGTCAGGGAAGAGGCGACAGCAACCGACGCCGGACCAGGACTTTGGAATTCAGGCCGACTGCGGGTAGCCTGCCAGCAGGATAACCCAAGTGTAATGACTGCAACAGTGAATACACTTGAACATCTACATTTATGGTAGGTACACAACTGTACTTTTTAAGAATCAGGTAGCTGACCCTTCAGACGTGTCTCTAGCTTCAGTCAACCAACCAAAGATCTGCCTAATACCCTTCCATCAGATAAGGATAGCAGGGCCATGGACAGGTAAGGGAAAAGGTCTATAAATCCTCTTCTCTGAGTTTTAGGGCTATTAATTACCAAACCCAGCTGATAAGATACCTTCTGGCATTATTCATAGCAATTTAAACAAGGCTGTTGTTGGCATTCCAAGCAAGACACCAAACAGCAAAAGTAACCCATGGACAATCAAGCCACTCAGCAGATAGACATAGTATAAAATGCAGAGATGATGCTGTTGAGGCTTCTTGCAGAGCAGCTACTACCAGATCATTCATTCATTAGGAGATATGCTTGCATATGCAACCAGTCCCACCTGAAGATTTTAGAGCTAAGTTACTAGACACTGGAACCACCTGATATCCTTCCATACCACTGTTACAGTATTATTCACTGAAGGGACCTCCTGCTAAGTATAACCCAACGTCCAGCCAGTATACCAAAGCTCTTGGGGTTTTATTGAGTGCCATATGTCAAATGTATGTTCCCCACATAAGGCATGAACATGGTGTATGGATGCAAATACTCAGAACTTCTTTGCAACCAGTCCAGGCATCATTATCGGACATTAGTCTGAATGCCCATCTGCTGTGCTGATTATCAAGCAGTCTTCAGATAAGTGCCCCGTTGGGGTTTCTTCTCTCTTTTTTTCTCAGTATTGTTGTTACTTGTGCTCATCTTATCCAAGAAATGAAAATGTCAGTGTGGGAAGCAGATTCCCTGTAAAGGCTGTCATGTCCAGTGTCTGTCAAGTGTTTGTCCTCCTTCTCCATATACCTTGAGAACCAACATCTTAAATTGTTGGATCAGGGTGCTATGGCAGAATCGTCCTGTCCTGAGGGACAGCTGTCTTTCAAGAAGAAGGTCAAAAAGACTAGGTTTGAACTTGTTGCTGTGCAGCCTCCCTGGCCCACTGAAAAATCTTGAAGGAAACACCACCGCAATGTGGTATATCAACTGTTAGGGGGATATGAAGTATCTCCTTTATAGGCTTGCTGTTCAGACCTAGAATCTGGTTATCAGGTGATAATTCAGGCAGTTTACATTCCTTCAGAGCATAATCTAGTGGCAGAGTCAGCATGTCCAGAACACGGGCTCACAAATGGATGCTTCACAAAGATATGTTTTTGGACTAGTCCATCAGTGGGGTATTCCTCAGGTAGATCCTTTTGCCTCCCTTCTGAACAGGCAACTTCCTCTACTGTGTTTCAGAATATCAAGTCCTCTGGCTTGGAAAATGGACACAGTGTCTTTTCCTTGGAAGGGAATGATTCTGTATGCTTTTCCTCTCATTTCTATGCTGCGAAGAGTTTTGTACAAAATCAGGCAAGACTCACCCAAAAATCTTATTGGTGAATCATTTTGGCCCAGAGAGCACTGGTCCCCCCTTCTTTGTCATCTGACCAGGGGCAGCCATCACAAGTTAACTCACTGGGTGGATCTTACCACACAAGACAAGGGATATCATCTCACCCATCTACTCTTCAAATGACACTGTGGTTGATAGGATTTTGACTCCTTTTTGGTACCATGCTTTGGGTTTTGCAGGAGGCCAGGAAACACTACAAAAAGCATATATATCTAAATGGAAAAGATTTTCTGCTTGGTTCCTCTCTTGCCATCAGGATCCCTTTTCAGTAAGGGTAAATGCAGGCAAAGGAATCCGGATATGGAGAACTTTACAATACAAAAAATAAGAAGACTAAGAGGAAAAGTTGAAAAAGAGATTAGTTATGGAGAAGTCAAAGAAATAGAAAGTGAGGTTATGGAGCAGCTGCAGAGAAAAAGATTCAGTGTTGAAAATCAAATGCAGAAACCATCACAACAGGATAGAGCAATGGATATCCAAATTAAGGGGAAACCAGTGGAAGCAATTGGTCAAGTGCGCCATATCAAGATATTTAGGAGCCTTCCACGGGAAACCAGTATAAATGTTCACTTGGAGCTAGACAGCAAGGAAAAGAACAGGAAACTGGAGTCTCTGATGCAGTCAATGTTGAGTAATGATAGGACAGTGAGTTCCCATATGACAGAGCAGCAGATGACACAGATTGAAATTGAAGAGAATGAATGTGCCACAGGAAGATGCTATAGAACTTTCTATAGAATGCCTGCAGGAAATGGAAAACAAGGGATGTGCCCTCAGTTTGGAAGAAAATGAGCTAAGAGAAGAGTTGCTTGATTTAATGGACGTGGATAGATATTTTAAGATCAGTGAGAGAAATAGAATGCAGAAGGTCAAAAAAACCCAAAAAGTAAGACGTTTGATAAAACAAATTAATGCAGTAATTAGGACTGTCCATAGAGATCCATGTAATATAACAGAAGTAAACGGGATATATTACTGTGCTGCTAAATTAATAACTGATAAAGTTCTACCATAAGATCACAGGGTAGTGAGGGAAAGGAAGGGGAGAAATCGAATACCATCATGGAAATATTGAATATTGAAGACTATAAAGCAAGTAAGACAAGTGTCACTGTTAGAAGATTACAGAAGCGGGAATAGGTCAACAAAAATACTAAGAAAGATAGATGTGAGTAAAGCAATGCACAGTATTAGAATAGACCAGGATCTATCATGCAATATTGCAAATAAACTAAAAATTTCAGCACAGGCGGAAAATCTTAGTAGATACACAGATAAATATAAGGGAAAAGTACAAAATAAGCAATTTATTGTTGGCCCAAAAAAGTTTTATAGAGAATTGGGAAATAAGACAAAAATAATTGAAAAAACGCCCAAAAAGAGGAAGTAGGTACATTTTGGAGAAGTATCTATGAAGATCCTGTGGAATATAACAAAGATGCTAAATGGATAGAAGAAGTAAAAAAAAGAATAAGTTTAAAGGTACAGGATATGAAATGGGATGACGTAACAGCCAGAGAGATTGAAACAAAGTTGAGAAAAGCCACTAACTGGAAAACCCCAGGCCCAGATGCAGTACCTAACTTTTAGTTAAAAGTATTAACATCTTTGCTTGAAGATTTAGCCATGAGTAAGAACTATTTATATGTGCACCCCGAACAGACACCACACTAGCTAAAAACAGGCAAAACAGTGCTCTTACTTGAGTGAACCTGCAAGCTACCCTAAAAATTATAGGCCAATAACTTGCCTTCCAACGGTGTATAAACTATACACGGGAATTGACAACAAACAGAGTTTGTAGTCATTTAGAAGAAAACTCAATTGTAGCAGTAGAACAAAAGGCAATAAAAGAAAGTCATATGAAACAAGTGATCATGTGTTAGATAAAGTTATAGTGGAGAACTGTAAAAAGGGGAAGAATCTAGGTATGGCATGGATTGATTAAAAAAGCATTTGACAGTATCCCAGTTTCATGGATAAAAGAGTGCTTAATAATATATAAGATACACACCCTACACTGATTGAATACATTACAGTAACCATGAAACATTGGCAGACCATTTTGTAATTAAGCCCATGATAAAGGACAGATCATTATCCCAGGGATAAAAATTCAAAGGGGGATATTCCAGGGTAACTCTCTGTCACTCTTGCTATTCTGCCTTGCCATTAATCCATTAAGCTGTTTACTTAACAGCTTAGGCCATGGCTTCAATTTGGCTCCTAGAAAACAGTCTAATGACTTCTCATCTTCTTTGTCGATTTATATAAAACTGTATAACTCATCAGATGAGGAACTGAAAGCACAACTGCAGGTTGTCAATACTTTTTCAAATGATGTTAGAATGTCATTTTGTCTTGATAAATGTGCAAAAGCAACCTTTAAAGCAGGAAAACTGCAGCACCAGGAAAACATCAGTCTGGGACAAGCATGTGATATAAAAAAACTTCAGCAAGAGGGAGTGTATAAGTGTATAAATACTTGGGAATTGATGAAGGATCAGCATAAAACATGAACAAATGTGAATAAAACTCAATAAGGAATAGTTTAGAAGACTTAAATTAATCTTGAGAACAGCATTGACATCTAGGAACAAGATCCAAGCTGTAAATCAATTTGCTCTTCCTGTCCTAATGTACAGTTTTGAAGTGATTGACTGGCCACAAAAAGTGTTGGATAGATTAGATATTAAAACAAGAAGGATGCTTTATGCTCACCAAATGATTTATAAAAATCAGTGTAAACCAAGATTATATATTCCCCATTCCAAAGGCAGGATAGGCCTCCTTGAAATTGATTACATGTATAGATCCGCAATCGTGGGACTCCACACATATCCGCTGACCTCACAAGATCCAAATGTAGTGAAAGTTTTGAAACATGAGGAGAATAAATCTAAGATGACTTCTCTGCTTTATTTAGCAGAAGCATATCGACGTCAAGCAGGAATGAAAATCAAACTAGAAGTAGATAAAAACCAGGCAGCAGCTGAATGTGTCAAAAAACAAAAGAAAGAATATAAGGTGAAGGACCAGATGAGAGGGCAAGAAATGTGGAAAAAACATAAATATAGTTGCAAGTATAGAAAACTTCTGGATATGAGGCTCATGTTGATCAAGAATGAATGCAGGAATGGTTAATGAGAGGCAAATTCAAACCAAGAAATGAAAGGTTAATATTGGCAGCCCAAGGTAGGGAGCTACATACACGTTGGTTTGCAAAGTCCATTGAACATGTGGGAGAAACAGACAAGTGTAGGTTTTGTAAAACCAAACTGGAAACAGTCACACACCTTGTTGGTTGCGACACACTAATGGCAGAAGGACTGTATACTGAAAGGCATAATAATGTGGTGAGACGGTTACACTGGGGATTGTGCAGACATTATGGTATCAAAGTGGCTGAAAAACACTGGAAACATGAGCCACAAAGCATCATAGAAAATTATGAAGTTTATATCACATGGGATTGCCCATTACCAACAGTTCAAAAGATAGATGCTAGAAAACCGAATATAGTGGTCCAAGAAAAGAAGACAAAAAGTAGCATTGATCATTGAAATCACCACACCCAATGACTATAATGTCTTGCATACAGAGAGACACAAAGTCATAAAATACCAGGATCTGCAGGCAGAAATGAGAGCAATGTGGAAGAAAGATACCCAGACAGTTCCAATAGTAGTAGGAGCAACGAGTCTTATAAAAAAGAATTTACAATCATATTTAGATATATTACCAATCCATGTAACCCCATACAAATTGCACAAGGAGTCATTACTGGGCACATTGCAGGTGCTGCGAAGAGCACTTTTGGCTGACATCAAAGATTGAAGCAATACTGATTTCAAGAACTTTAATCATACTTTGACTTAGGAATGGGATCCATTCCCATCATGGTATTAGAAACCCAAAAGATTTGGAGAAATTAGGTAAGGGTTCCTCTGGTTCTCTCTTATTTGTTTGATCTGTCCATGCTGGCTTGCCATATTCTTCAGTTAAAGCTTGCCTGTCAGCAATATCTGTGTGCCTGCCCTTGAGCCCTCCTTTGGCCTCTCAATTTGAGATCAAGCAGTTTTTGAAAGGCATCCTTCATGTCTGGCCTCTGAGAAAGCCATTCCTCTTTCTTGGTACCTAAATATTTCTTGAGAAATTGAGTAAGGCTCCTTTTGAATCCTCTAGTTCAGCTTTGTACTTGGAAGACTGTTCTGCTGTTGGCTCTTACTTCCACCAAGAGAGTGTCTGAGCTTCAGGCTCTTATGGCCATTCCTCTTTTTTTAATTTTTCTCAGAGACAGCGTGTCTCTTCATACTAATCCTTTTATGGCTAAAGTGGTTAATGAGATGTCCCTTAATCGATCTTTTCAGCTTCCTTCCTTTTTTCCTTCTCCACAGTCTACCAGTGAGAATATTCTCCACATCTTGGACCTACATAGACAGCTCAGATATTGTTTGGGTAAAATTAAGGATATTAAGTTGTCAATCTCGCCTTCATTCTTGCTGGATGGGTTTGGAGCTGAACCTTGGCTCTGACTCGGCCTATACTAAAGCTCGAGAGCTAATTTTACTGACTCGAGGCAACCCTATATTCCATGATGCTAGGCAGTAACTACCCAGATCTCGTTTGCCGCTTTCGCTAGCGAGGTGCTCTTTTTACCGGCTCACAGGTTAGTGACTAAATTTAAGAAAAATTCTAGTTTTTCTACTTAGTTTTCCCATTATTTTGTCTAAAAAGGCTAGTTTTACTGTTATTTCAAATTTTAGTTCCTATTTTTATCCCTTATCCCAGTTATACTCCCCACCCTAGGTTAGGCCTTAGGCCCTTCCGTTTTTTCTCAGTCCCCTCACAGGGATTCTTAGCTGTGTGTGTGTGCCTTTAGTATCCCTGTCTGTTTGAGTGTGTGTGTTTCTAACTTTAGAATCTTGTTTTTCTTTTCGACAGCAATATGTCGAAAGAGACTAAGGTCTCAGACTTCAAGAAGTGTGACTCGTGCTGTCAGAAGATGTCACTGACAGATGGTCACACTTCTTGTGTTTATTGCCTGGGACCCCTGCACCTGCAGGTCTCTTGTTCTGTGTGCCATGCATTCAGCCCAAGAGTCCTGCAGGAGCGCAGGAATAAGTTGATCTAGAGGGGCTTGTTAAAGCCCGAAGGTTCCCCGGGTAAGTCCGTGCCGGGGGAAGCTTTCGAAGCCCTCCAAACCGTCGGCTCCGTGCTCTAAGCCTTCGGATGGTGGCTCACCTTCTGCGACACGATCGGCTCTGGCCGGAGCTGATACGTCTGTATTGCAGCTTCCTGCATCGGCTCCGGCCGGAGCCGATGCCTCTAAGACTCAATCTTCACAGTCGGCTCCGGCTGGAGCCGACGTGTCTACGGCTCCATCGGCTCCACCAATCTCGATGCCCTCCACACGTAAGAGGTCCAGATTTCCATCTCTGGAATCTATCCATTTGGCTCCGAGATCACCTTTACTCTCGGAGTGGAGCCATCGGAGCCATTCCTCTCGGTCTTCCAGGCTTTCCGACCATGACCTTGAGAGGGTGGTTAGCAGACTGTTAAAGTCTCAGGCACTGGCCCAAATGCTTCACAGCCCGTCTCATCAGTCAGCGGCTACATCCATACAACCTACTATTCCTCCTTCGACTCTGCCCCAGTGTTCGGAGCCGGAGCTCCTTGGAGCCGTGACCATTGTGACGTCGGAGCCAATACCTCCCCTTTTGGCTCCTTTGTCTTCTCCAATCTCGTCCATGGTGCCTTCCTTGGAGGGATCCGGGTGCTTGGACTCTCTCGCCGGCTCCGAGGGTGCGAGTGGCATCGGACCCTTGTCCGACCCCATTCTCCCTCTCGGAGCATCGGCGCTGGTGAGTTTGGCCCCGACATCGGCTTCGGAGCCGTCCCTGTCGGTGCCGGCTGGGGTTCCTAGTTCTTCGGAGCGGGAGCCCTCTAGCCTGCCTGATAGGGGCACCTTCGAGGTCATGAGGAGCATAATGGCCCCAGTGCCTGCTCTACGGGCAGCTCCATCAGCTCCTCCCACTGTAGTGCCTGCTGAGGTCTCTTCCCTCTCTCTCTCCCCCGGCCGTAGAGATCCAATGCCTCAGGTTTCCCCACTGGGAATATCCTCCTCTTCCGACGTTTCTCCTGATCCGTCAGGTGAACCCCCGCGTAAGAGGACATGTAAGAGGAAGCATGTGGACTCCCCTGAGTCCATCACATCTGATACCGACTTGGATGAGTCGGAAGGATCCCCAAGGTCCCCCTCTGAGGATGTCTCCTTTTCTGACATCCTTGAAATCCTTAAACAGAGGAACTGGTCTTCCCTTAATCCTTCCGAGGACGAGTCGGTTTACCTGGAGGCTTTTGGTTCTCGGCCCTCCACCTCCTGGGTGTCTCCGCCCTTCGACCCCCTTACGGAAGTGGTGGCGCGGAAGGCATGGACAGCCCCTGATTCGATGGAACCCACCCCACAGAGGCCTTCCAAATTTATAATAGCCCCTTCGGATAAGCAATTTTTATCTAGAGGTGTCCCAGTTGATGCCATGGTGGTGGCAGCAGCCACCAAGAAGGAACTGGCTGATCCTTCAGTGCCTATCCATCCGCCTAACAAGGAATCTAGGACAATGGATAGGTACGGCAAGCGGATGTTCTCGTCAGCGACCTTTGCCATGCGGTCGCTGAATTACTTATGCCACTTCACCTGTCTTCAAAGAGACATTCTCAAAGAACTGGGTGAGGTTCTACAGGATCCATCAGCTGCTGGGTCTCTGGACAAAATTAACTCACAGCTAGGAACCCTGAATTCCATTGTCAACTCCTCCATGCGGCTTATTTCCTATGCAGCCGATGGAGCGAGTAGGGCCGCAGGCACAGGTGTGGCTTTAAGGCGTCACACCTGGATGCGGCTTTGCAACTTCGCAGACCCCTTCAAGGCGTCCTTCACTAACTCCCCCTTTGATGGTTCAGCGTTGTTTGGACCTCAAGTGAAAGATGCTTTGACCAGATGCGAACAAGATGGCAAGACTCTTTCTGCCATAGGAGTCAGTTTTTCAACCCCATCTAGACCATATCCTAAGGGTCAAAAGGGTGGAATAATGTGGTTCCGCAAATCACAAGGAGTCACGCCTGACGCAAGAGGTCAGTTCTCCCCTAGAGGCAGAGGGGGGAACAACAACAACAGATGCCATCCAAGAGGCAGAGGGGGTCTGCAGAATCAGGGTAGCAGAGAAACCCACTCTGACAAACCCTTCCAGCATCCCTGAGGTGCTGCCCAACTGTCCACCTTCAGAGGCAGTCGGGTAAGATTATCGTTGTACCCACAAGCCTGGCTCTCCCTCACTCAAGACAAATGGGTGCAGTCGATTATATCCGAGGGTTACAAAATCCCCTTTATCCAAACCCCAACTATTCAAATGGGGTCTCTTCCAGACGTTCCACCCAGTCTAAGGGAACAAGCAGCACTAGAAATATCAAAGCTGCTAAAAAAGAGAGCCATCCAGCCAGTCCCAGCAGACCAACTAGGATCCGGAGTCTACTCAAAGTTCTTTTTGGTACCAAAAAAACGGGACTGGATCTCAGCAAACTAAACAAGTTTGTAAAAAGAACGAGGTTCCGGATGGTCACGCTACAGTCCATTCTACCCCTTCTGGGCAAGGACAATTGGATGTGCTCAGTAGACCTTCAGGATGCGTACTATCACATCAAAATACACAGGCGCTCCAGAAGGTTTCTCCGCTTCCGGCTGGGGCCAGTCACTACCAGTACAGAGCCCTGCCCTTTGGTCTCACTACAGCCCCCCCGAGTGTTCACCAAATGTATGGCAGCGGTTACGGCTCACCTGAGACGTCAAGGATTCCAGGTGTTTCCATATCTAGACGACTGGCTCCTCACTGCCACCACCAGGCGTCAACTTCTTCTAGCCAGAGATTACACCATTCACATTTGCAAAGGGCTAGGTATCTCTCTAAATTTCGAAAAGTCTGCCTTGTCGCCTTGTCAGTCTATTACCTTCATAGGCACCACCTTGGACACCATTCAGCTCTCAGCAAAGTTAACAGAGCAGAGGGTCTTAGATATTCAAAATCATGTTCATGTCCTCTTTCAGAGCAACAAAATTCAGGCCAGGTATGTTCTGAAAGTATTAGGTCTCATGGCAGCAGCCATCACGCTTCTTCCCCTTGCCCGCTTTTACATGCGGCTTCTTCAGTGGATGTTTTTTTCCCAGTGGTCCTTCCAACAGCTCCCTATGACACACAAGATCTTAATAACTCTATCTTGCAAAAAACATCTGTCTTGGTGGATGGTCTCCCCTCAAGTCCATCAAGGCAGACCATTTACTCCTCCCCCCCCCCGGTCGCCACAGTCACATCGGATGCCTCCCTGATTGGGTGTGGGGGGGGGCATTTTCAGGGCAGGACAGTCCATGGCACATGGCAGCCTTTCGAATGCCACTTGCACATAAATGTCCTAGAGATGAGAGCAGTGCTTTTTACGTTGCAAGCCCTCCAAGACTCTCTTCCCCTGGGGACTATTGCAATTCAAACGGACAATATGTCCGTAGTATGGTATATCAACAAGCAGGGCGGAACCAAGTCCTATCCCCTGTGTCGAGAAGCACTCAGACTCTGGCAATGGGCGATCTCTTCTCAGCGGTTTCTGATAGCAACTCATATCCCCGGGAAGTTCAGCGTCATAGCGGACAGGCTGAGCAGAGCTATTGTCATGCCCCACGAGTGGTCTCTCAAGCAATCGGTGACGGAGGAAATTTTTCGTATGTGGGGGTTTCCTTGCTGCGATCTTTTTGCAACACCACAAAACAGCAAGTGCCTCGACTTCTTCACTCTCTTCCCCCTTCCAGGCCATCCCCCCAGAGACGCTCTAGTCCACTATTGGCCTCGGGGACTTCTATACACTTTTCCCCTCTTTCCATTAATCACACAGATAATTCAGAATGCTACCGCCTTGAGAGCCAAGATGATTCTCATTGCCCCTTATTGGCCTCGACAGATATGGTTCCCATTCCTGCATCGTTATCTTTTGGAGCAGCCTTGGGATCTGGATCCAGTGCCAGATCTTTTGGCCCATCAGTCAGGGCAGCTGCACCAATCCCTCCAATCTCTCAACCTCACAGCTTGGTTGCTCCACTTCCATCCCTAGCCAGGCTTCCAATGATTTCAAATTCTGTCCGGGATATTATCGTAGCTTCCCTTAAGTCTTCCACCAGAAGGATCTATGTTAGTAAATGGCAACGTTTTTACTTCTGGGCAAAGGCTAGGAATATAGATTCCTTCACTGCTCCAATACACTCGGTCTTAGATTTCCTAGCTGAAATTTTTCATTCAGGATCTTCATCCTCCACAGTAAAAGTTCAGTTAGCAGCCATTTCAAATTTTCACATAGGCCTGTCGGACTCCAGCATCATGTCCCATAAGCTTTGCAAGGCATTCCTCAGAGGTATCTTTTTACTCAAGCCCCCGATCAAAGAGCCCCCACCACAGTGGGATTTAAACTTAGTTTTAACATCCTTGATTCTCCCTCACCTTTGAACCTGCGGCTTCCTGTTCATTGAAGTTACTTTCCTGGAAGACACTCTTCCTAGTCGCCATTACATCTGCTAGGAGAGTATCTGAACTTCATGCCCTTTGCGTTCGTCCTCCTTATTTAGTTTTCCACAAAGACAGAGTTTCTCTAAGAACTAACCCATCTTTTTTACCCAAGGTGGCTTCTCATGCAAATTTAAATCAATCTATTGATCTTCCAGTTTTTTTCCCTAATCATTCAAACAGGGCGTAGCAAAAACTGCATTGCCTGGACGTCCATCGTCAGCTCCGCTACTATCTGGACAGAATTAAACAAATCAGGAAATCTGATCAACTCTTTTTATCTTATGCAGAAAGTAGAAAGGGCCTTCTGGTATCCAAAGTAACCTGGTCTAGGTGGCTGTCTTCTGTGATTACCTGTATTTATCAACTCAGAGGTAAAGTATTGCTTTCTAGGCCAAGAGCCCATTCAACCAGAGCGTTAGCTACATCAGCAGACTTTCAAGCTAGATTGCCAATAGACACTATCTGTGCGGCAGCCACACGGGCCTCTCCTCATACCTTTGTTACACATTACAAATTGGACATGGCCTCCAGAAACAGGGAAAATTTTGGTTCCACCATTCTCAAGAGTCTGTTCCAATGAGCCACCCAGGATGAAGGTGCTAGGGACGCGGTCCCATTCAGCAAGAATAAAGGCGAGATTGACAACTTAACATTGAGAAGTTATGTACCTACCATAACGTTCCATGTTAGTTGTCTTCTCTCGCCTTCTTTCTTGCGTCCCGCCCGCCATCCCCCTAGCCTGGACAGACCGAAAGGTTTTCCCCTTCTTCTAAGGGACCTTATCTTGCACTATTCCAAGCCCAAACAGTTGGTCCTGGGGTAGCTACGGCTTCAGGTAGTGATATTTGGGGAGTTCTCCTTTCTCCTCCTCCACCTGAGTGGGGAGACTGAATTGGCTATTGTTTTCTCAGCTACCAAACGAGATCTGGGTAGTTACCACCTAGCATCATGGGATATAGGGTTGCCTCGAGCCGGTAAAATTAGCTCTCGAGCTTTAGTATAGGCCAAGTCGGAGCCAAGGTTTGGCTCCGAACCCATCCAGCAAGAAAGAAGGCGAGAGAAGACAACTAACATGGAACGTTATAGTAGGTACATAACTTCTCATTATTCTTAAATCTAAGCACCTTTTTCTTTCTTTTCATCCTAGGACTTTGGGTTTAGCTGTTTCCAAGCAAACCATCTCCTCCTGGATCTAAGGCCATTTCCTTTTGTTGTTCCTTTCCTGAAAAATTTTTTTCTTCATCTGTAAAGGCACATTCTACTTGGGTGGTTGCCTCTTTTGGTGTCTCTTTCAAGGGTTTGGACATCAATTCCATCCTTGAAGATGCTACCTGGTCCTCAGTTCATACTTCTACCGAGCATTACAGATTGGATGTTTCCAGGATCAGGGCAGGCTTTGCCAGGGCTATTCTGCATGGGTTTGCAGAGGGCTGTTTTGTGCCTTTCTTCTCCTAGTCGTCTTCTCAGCTCTTGTACTCTTCCTTTAGTGAAGAATACTGCAATAGTGATATGGAAGGGCATTGTACAGTTGTGTAAAATCTTACCATAACAGTAGATGTCCTTCTCTTCACTGTTGCAATATTTGGCCCTTCCTTCTCTCTCCCCCCCAAGTTATGGCTTTTGCCCCTGTCTTTTGTTACCTTCCTGGCTGAGGGGCTCTCAGTTCCTTTCCCTTCTGAACTTTTTCTTCTGGATCCACATGTTCTACATTGTCCTTGGGTATATTTTTTTCTCCAGGGGCAATTCAGTTTTAAGTATGTGTGTCCATACATCACCTTTATGCCCAATACAGGGATCATATATGTGACATATGGTTCCTATAAAGTCGAAAACCTTTGGATACTGCCGGATGTTGTGCTATCCTTGACAGGAGATGCCTTCAGTGAAGAATACTGCAGCAATGAAGAAAGGAACATTTACTGTTATGGTAAGATTTTACACAACTGTACTTTTCACGAACAGGCATCCAACTTATTCAAAACCTGCAAGAGCAAGTTAAAACTATGAAAGACTGCAGTCAAATCCTGCTAGCGTCTGTGCCTAGATACCAGAGGAATTTCCTCACCAAGTCCATTTCCTTTGGCAGAAGAGAGCATAGGCATTCTGTGTAACACAAGAAGGCACACAGAAAATGTTTTAAACATGAAAGGGACACCAGGTCAGGGAGGCCTCCCTTCTCAGATAAGTCAGTGTGACTATCTTCATTCCATACCCCCCCACCCCGGGTCCCAACCTTACCCCTTTCAAAAAGCGTTTACAATTCTAAACAGGGAAAAAAGTCACTACAGACAAGTGGGTACTCACCATAATCAAACAAAGTACAGTATGCCCTGGAAAGAGCTCCCTCCCTTCAGCAGCATGCCACCTTCTCTCCACAACCAGTTAAATCTGTTCCCTCCCCATCGTACAGAATTTGCAGTCTCAAGGCACTGTAGAGTCCGTTACTTCTCAGTTTTTAGGTTGTGGATTCTACTGAAGGCTTTTTCTGGTGCCAAGAAAAGGACAGTGAAGACACATACTGTACCTGTCTGCTCACCACCCTCCTCGGGGTACCCACTTTCAAAATGATGTCTCTTCAAATCCCCTTTATCCTCCTCTAGGCTTTTCTAGGAAGTCTAGCTTTGAAGGCTGCATACCTGCATATTCCCATACGCCCATCTTGCAGGAAATGCCTGACGTTTTCTGCTGGCTTCTCACATTTTCAGTTTATTGTTGTGCACGTTGGGAAATAAAAATTGATTGTATAGAAAAAAAGATAGAAAAGCATGGTATAAGAATGTAATGATGAAAATTATCATGTAAAGCTATGGGAAAATCTAACAGATGAAAAAATAAAGCTTTAAAAATAATAAGCAAATTGTGTAATCAGAAAGTAGAATGTCAAGATTTTTTCTGGATACTGATTATAGATATATTGCCACAAAAAGGAGATAAACCATATAAGAAGAAAAGTGATGGAATATGTTTACATTATCAAGAAAAGGAAACTGCGGAACACTTATTTTTGAAATGTAAGAGAGTAAAAAAGTTATGGGGAAAACAATGTAAAGAAGATTTTTTGAAGATTATAGAAGAAGTAGATAAAATAAACATGGATATGATTAAATATTCTAAGAACTGAAGTAAATAATATGTTAAAAGAACAGGTAAAAAGTTATTTTATATTATATGGAATGAAATTATGTTTAATGGTAAATGGATTTTAGCATCAATATTAAGTAAAATCAGATAGTGTTTATGGAAAAAGGACCCCTACTCTTTTTGATAGGTTCCATGCATCCACCTGCTACTACCAACTGAAGCAGATAGGGCTTCAATTTAACATCTCCTCCATAGGATAACACACTCAGGAGTGCAGCACTGCAGTGTCAGCAATCCATTTTTCTCATGTGAGACTAGAACCCACAGCCTTCTGCACTAAAGGAAAGTGTGCCACCTGTTGCATTACTGACAATGCTCTTGTTGGAACGCTATGTCAATATGATAAGGTGCATTCTTTCTCTTCCCTTGACAGAACACAAATACTAAGAAACTCAGTTTAAATCCTCATACAGTTTTGTTATCCACCGGCGATCCAAGTACTTTGAGTCTTAGGTGTAATGGTTTTTCTATAATAATGGTACAGTTTGCTTGATTTCACATAAGAGGACATCAGTGGCTACTAAGAGCACAGTGGTCTCCATTTTCAGACCATCCTTCTGCTCTGATAGCCATCATCTGTCTTTGCAGAGTTCATTTGCGATGGTGGCTAACGTTCCCGTTCATTCTATTAAAAATACCATTTATTATGCTTAGTGACACAGCAGTGGTAACCTTGGACACTTCCTGTTTGGGTTGGGGGGGGGGTTATTGTCAGAGGAGGATGGTCCAAAGTACTTGATGTCAACAAAAGGCCACACATCATTGTCCTGTAGATGAGAACAATTATACTTCCATTGTAAGAACTACAGGACAGCTTCTTTCTTTGGAAGTGATCTTTGTCCAAACTAACAACATGACTGTGGTGTGTAACATCTGCAAGGAGGGAGGAACTGAGTCCTGCCCATTATGCCAAGAAGCTTTGAGTGTTTGGCAGTAGGCAATTGTTTTTGCATAGCGTCCTGATAGCAAGGCATACCCTTGGAGAGTCATCTGTTTTTCCGAGAGGCTCAGCAGACCCATCCTGATGCCTCATAAGTGGTCTCTCAGTCCAGTGGTAGAGCAGCAGATGTTCAACCACTGGGGCCAGCCTTGCTGTAACATTTTTGCCTCCATTACCAATACCAAGTGCAGGAAATTCTTTGCCTTGATTACCCCAAACTGATAGTTCCCAGGAAATGCTGTAGTCATATAGTGGCTCTCCTGGCTTTTTTATGCATTCCTTCCTCTTCCCATCATGTCCAGATTCTTACAGAAAGCAACAGGATATAAAGCCATTGGTAGTCCTCATTGCACATTGTCCCAGCCAAAATTGATTTCCCCTGCTAAAGTCTCACATTAAAGAGCCTCCTGGCTCTTAGATCCCAAGAAAGATCTATTCTCTCACGTTTCCAGACCTACACAGCCTTGATTTCTCCAATTCCTATGATGGCTAAAGACCCTTCCTTGTCTCAGGATGTTCTTATCCTGTCTGTGTCTCAGAAAGAATCTACACGTAAAATGCACCACAGCAAATGGAAACATTTCAGTAGCTGGGCAGCTGCTCAAAGCATAGGTTCATAGGTTGATACTAGGCTATCTGCCCTAGGGCATTTACAAGTCTAGCCAGAGTGTGTTTTGCTTTCGCCACCCTTTTAAATGAGTTTACTATACCCTTTTAAGGTTAGTTTACTGTGCCTCTGTCTAGCAGTGATGCAGAAGTGATCCCCGGAGTAAACCTACGATCTCCCATCCACTCGTCAAGATTTCTCTTGAAGAGAAGCAGTGAGGGGCTCTGTCTGACATGGACTGGGATTCAATTCCAGAGCGATGGGAGCCTCTGGGTTATAAATCTGTCCCTCCAGCATGTTCTATTAATTTCTGTGCTGAGGTTTAAGTCCCTCGAGCGCGTAGCTCTAAGGGATTTGGATTTTGTGAGGTGGAGCATGTCCATTAAATCTGGGTTTGACATGGCTTTATATGTCAGGCACAGGTCGCCTCTGAGTAGGCGGTATGCAACAGAATATAGCTGGAGTTTCTTTATCCGGGCAGCATAGGTCATCTGTTTGAGTCCCTTGATCCTCTTGGTGAGGTACTTTTGTGGTCTTTCCAGTTGCTGCAGGTGTCGGGTAAGGTACATCCCAAATGGGGTATTGTATTCTATTATGGGCCTGATAAGTGATGAGTAGAGGGGCACAATGACCTCTCTTGATCTAGATGTGAACCCTTTCGTGATAAGGTGGGCTATATAGAAGGTCTTTCTAACCACTTTGGCGATGTGATTGTCAAAAGAAAGATTGCTATCCACTTGGGTCTCCAAATCCCTAATTACTTCTTCGTGCTTAATGGATTACCACATATGTGGTAATTTGTGGGCACTTTGTTTTTCTCAAAGGGGATGACTATGCACTTTTTGACATTTAGCTTTAGGCCATGGGTCTGGCACTAGTTATCCGTCTCTGTGAGACCCTTTTGGAGGATGTCTGTGTCAGTTGGCGAGTCGATTATGGCACCCAGTTTGCAGTCGTCTGCGAACTTGGTCAGCCATAGTCCTCCCGTGTTAGCCTGTACCTCAGAGAAATATATACCGAACAAGAGAGGTCCCAGGACTGAGCCTTGTGGGATGCCACTAGTAACTGGTTTAGAGTCTGACATGGCTCCCACAAGTCTGACCATGTGGGTTCTATCCTTGAGCCAGTTTTGCAACCGATCTTATGACATAGGGGTTGATATTTAAGCTGTAGAGCTTATTTATGATGCCCGAGTGGGGTATTGTGTCAGAGGCTTTTGCGAGGTCCAGGTAGGCTGTGTGGACTACCTTCCCTTCATCTATGGCCTTGGTGACTGTCTCAAACAAGTCAACCAGGTTCAGGAGGCAGGATCTGCCCTTAACAAAGCCGAATTGGCTAGGATCCTGCATCTGCAGGTTCCCAATGTCTTTGTGTATGAGCTCCATGATGATCCGCTCCATAGCTTTGCAGACCAGGCTAGTGAAACTTATGGGGCGATAGTTTCCAGGGTCCGTTGAGGCACCGCCTTTGTGGAGTGGGACCACTGTTGCTGTACACCATTCCTTGGGTACATATCCTGTACTAAGGCTGAGGTTGAGCAGTAACTTTATATGAGGTTTTAGCTCTTCTTGGAGCTCATGTAAGACGCAGCCCGGGACACCGTCCGGTCCCATTGATGCTGTATTTTTTGCCTTGGAGAGGGCAGCTCTCACCTGAGCATTTGAGATGTCAGGGAGGCGACTCTCTGCTGGGATAGATATTTGCTCTTTTGGGGGGGGAAGGGGGAGAAGTTTGCACTGAACCTGTCTGCCAGGATGTTGGCTATGTCTGTGGGTTCAGTGTATTTTTTGTCATTTTGGATTAACTTTGAACATATCTGGGAGTTGCCACCCAGGTTTCTAACATAACTAAAGAAGAAACAAAAATGAAGGAAAAACCACACTGAACCAAGTGAATTATAAAAGTTAGCGCTTTCGTTTACTAAGTTAGCAAACTTCATCAGACATAATTACAAAGAAAAAAGTGCCATTTATAATAAAAAACAAAGTAGTGACATCACATCCTCTAATTAAAAGGCAAGTATAAATTAATTTAAAGCAGTAAGTCTCCAGAAAAAGTCTAGTTAACAACTCAACACTATAGGATGAAATGGTACCCACATTTATCCATAAATATAACATAAATAAACAGACATTCCTAAAAGATATTTATATATAAATAAATATATAAAACTAAAAATACTTAAACAAATCTAACGCATTAAAGCCTTTAGTTTTAATAGGCTCTTAATAGACACTGAATCATTTAGTCCTGGTAAGACCAAGACATTCAGCTTCAGTTGCCAAATTAATTCCATACAGTCCAATTTCAGGTCATTAGGCCCCCCTCTAATGTTTTCACACAATTTTTCAATGGCTAGAAATCTAAATTCATGATTTACACAGTCATTAATGTGTCTTGCTAAGGCACTATTCAAATTTCTTTTCTCAATTGTATATAAATGTTCATAAATCCTGCTTTTCAAAGGTCTTTCAGTTCTACCTACATAGAAAGCAGGACATTTTAAACATGTAGCCAAGTATACCACCCCCTTTGTATTGCAATTATATTTGCCTTTAATAGCGTATTTTATACCCTTAATAATAAAGGATGTGGTAACGTTGATATATTTACACCAACGACAAGCTTGGCACTTAAACATGCCACAATAACGTAAATACAAATTTGAATTACCAAACTCAAGAAAACATTTAAGGTTCCTACCTTTTCTAAAGACCACTAAGGGGGAATCACCTATATAAGACCAATTTTTATGAATAATTGACCTTATTAAAGGAGCATCAGTAGAAAAGGTAGTAATGAAACCTAATTTTGCCATCTTATTTTCTGTAAAAGAAGAAACCCTGTTTATGTCCTGAATCTCCTAAAGAAACAATGTTATTGTTGAACGTTGTATGTTCAACAACAGGATCTAGGTGTTCCACATCAAAAACATTAATATTATTACATATACAATAAATAACCAAACCCCTTTTCACCCTATCATTGATGGAAAATAATCCATCACCTTTGGATGTGCTAAATTTGTGGATTCTAAACTTAAAGATGCTCTATCAAATGAGTCCCAGATATGTAAAGATTCATGGTCCTTTTTGGGTGCAATCAATGAGTTACCTTTTTCAGAGGACTTGAATTTCTTTACAATAGACGTCCGTGACTTATATACTACTATCGCACAGGATACTGGATGTGAATGGGTCAGAGATTTCCTATTGGAAGAAAGGATGAATGGTTGTGATATTGATTTGGTTATTTATTTATTGGAATTGGTGTTGAACAATAATTACTTTCTTTTTAACAACGAATATTACCTCCAGAGGATGGGTGTGGCCATGGGCTCTCCCTGTGGAGGTACTTTTGCCAATACAGTTATGGTTTATTGGGAGAAATTTTTTCTCTTTAAAGATCCAACTTTCAAGGAGAGAGCTGCATGGTACACCCGATACCTGGATGATATGTTCCTTTTATGGCGGAGTGATAAACATTCAGCAGAACTTTTTGTTCAACACATTACCAAATTTACCAACTTTTTAGAGTTTACATGGGAATTTGACACTGATATGATATCATTTTTAGATGTCAAATTGATTAAAAATTACTTATTGAAGGGTTATAACTCACAAATATTTAGGAAACCAATGTATTCAAACACATTTCTCCATTTCTCCAGCTGCCATCCTTTCTTTCAGAAGAAGGATGTAGTGAAAGGACAACTCCTATGTGCAGCTAGGATGAATTCTTTAGATTGTGATTTTTTGACAGAATGTGAACTTCTTAAGGAAATGTTTTTGAAATGTGGTTATCCTATTAAGTTGGTGGACAATGTCATTAAAGAAGTAACCTTGAAAAGATCAAGTGGCCACTTTAAACCTTTATTAAATGTATTTGATTGTAATAATATTAATGTTTTTGATGTGGAACACCTAGATCCTGTTGTTGAACATACAACGTTCAATAATAACATTGTTTCTTTATGAGATTCAAGTATTAATCTAACGGACATAAACAGGGTTTCTTCTTTTACAGAAAATAAGATGGCAAAATTAGGTTTCATTACTTCCTTTTCTACGGATGCTCCTTTAATAAGGTCAATTATTCATAAAAATTGGTCTTTTCTTAAGGATGATTGTATTATCAGGAAACATATAGGCGATTCCCCCTTAGTGGTCTTTAGAAAAGGTAGGAACCTTAAATGTTTTCTTGAGTTTGGTAATTCAAATTTGTATTTACCTCATTGTGGCATGTTTAAGTGCCAAGCTTGTCATTGGTATAAATATATCAACGTTACCACGTCTTTTATTATTAAGGGTATAAAATATGCTATTAAAGGCAAATTTAATTGCAATACAAAGGGGGTGGTATACTTGGCTACATGTTTAAAATGTCCTGTTTTCTATGTAGGTAGAACTGAAAGACCTTTGAAAAGCAGGATTTATGAACATTTATATGCAATTGAGAAAAGAAATTTGAATAATGCCTTAGCAAGACATATTAATGACTGTATAAATCATGAATTTAGATTTCTAGCCATCGAAAAATTGTGTGAAAACATTAGAGGGGGCCTAATGACCTGAAATTGGACTGTATGGAATTAATTTGGCAACTGACGCTGAATGCCTTGGTCTTACCAGGGCTAAATGATTCAGTGTCTATTAAGAGCCTATTAAAACTAAAGGCTTTAATGCATTAGATTTGTTTAAGTATTTTTAGTTTATATATTTATTTATATATAAATATCTTTTAGGAATGTCTGTTTGTTTATGTTATATTTATGGATAAATGTGGGTACCATTTCATCCTATAGTGTTGAGTTGTTAAATAGACTTTTTCTGGAGAATTACTGCTTTAAATTAATTTATACTTGCCTTTTAATTAGAGGATGTGATATCACTACTTTGTTTATTATAAATGGCACTATTTTCTTTGTAATTATGTCTGATGAAGTTTGCTAACTTAGTAAACGAAAGCGCTAACTTTTATAATTCACTTGGTTCAGTGTGGTTTTTCCTTCATTTTTGTTTCAGTTTTACAGTTTAGGTTATTAGTTTGTTTTTTACATTTGTTATAACTAAAGAAGTCCTTGTGGTTATCTTTGGTGTCCTGTACAGTTTTTCTCTCGAAGCTGGCCTTGGATGATTTTATGAGGGACTGTAGTTTTTTGCTAGTACTGATCAGAGATGCCTTCCCTTTTAGGGATTTAGCTCTATCATGTAGTAGCTTCCTCCTTTTGTTGTAAAGCTTATTTATGGCTGGGGTCCATCAGATTGGACACCTGCCTTTGGAGGATTGGGTCTTGGTTTTATTTGGGATTGCATGATCCATGCATTCCTGAAGGTGTCCATAGAATGCGTTTCTAAAGGTTTCTGCAGTTTGGGCCATAGTTTCCGCTGGCCTGGGGGCTTTGAAGGATGTCACCTCAGTTTTGAGAAGTGTGAAGTTAGCTTTTGAGAAATTTTTCACTGTGGTATTCTGGGCTGGGGGTGGGGTCGGGATGTGGATGTCCAGTGAGATTAATTTATGGTCCGATCTTACCAATGAGCAGTAATTTTCTGGTGTGGAGCATAGAGTCCCCATGTTGGTGATTATCAGGTCCAGTATGTTTTCCTCTCTTGTGGGAGTGGTGACTAGTTGTTCTATAGCATTTGAGTTTATAAATTCAAGGAACCTTTGGGCTAGGGCATTGGGGCTTGAGTAATGCTCCCAGTCTATGTTTGGGTAGTTGAAATCACCCAGTATAATGGTGTTTGGAGAGACCTTCATATTCTCCAGTGTTTTCAGGAAGGCCGAGTGAGGTTCCTGAGTTTGGGAGGGTGGTCTGTAGCAGGCTATAAACTGAAAGGCAGTTTTGCCCACTGCTAGTTGCACATGGATGGTCTCTGCTGCTTCATGCAGTGCCACTAACCTGGAGGTGTGAGTATCTTTGATGAATATGGATACTCCCCCCCCCCCTTTTGTGGTTCGGTCCAAGTTTTGGGGCCAAAAAGCATGGTATGATGTATAGCCTGGTAGTGCTGGGGTGCTCTCGGGAGCCTTGAACCAGGTTTCTGTTACTGCACAGATGTCGATATTCTCCATACTTAGGAGAGCTTCGAATGCATGCATCTTGAGGTTTAGACTTCTGGCAGTGAGTAGTGTTACCCTTAGTTTCTTTTTCCCTGTGCTATCTATGGTGGTGGGTTTGTCCTTCGAGCCTTGCCTAAAAAAGGCAATATGGGGGTGGCAAGAGCCTTTGCCAGTATCCGAAAGCCCAGAGGTGACAGGTGTAAACCATCCCTAGCGAAGCAACATGGCTTGTCGAGCATGTCATCCCAGGCTGACAGACACTGGATCCCCTTTGAATGACACCAATATTTTAGCCAATTGTTAAAATCGATCATTTTGTCTTTATACTGTGGCATCATTCTTGGTGAGGGTAAGATGCTACTCAAGGTCAGGGTCATACTGGCCTGGGCTACATGATCAGAGAGCTCCTCTATGTCTCTTTTCATGTAGTCCAGGGAGGTACATCTCAGGTCATTCACACCAGCATGGACAATGACGGAGTCATATTTGTACTTGCTTTGGAGTGACCTGAGTGCTTGCATTATGTGGCGGATCCTGGCGCCCGACATGCAGCTCACCGTGACCCTCTCCTTGTTCAGTCTGGTGAGTGGGACGTCAGTGTGTCTGACAATAGAGTCACCTATTACAAGTGTATCAGGTGTGTTGTTTAGCCTTAAGGGCTGTGTTTGTTTGGCACACTGACTTTGTGAATTATGTGTTACACATGTTTTGTTTTGGGGTAGCAGGTGCTTGGATGTCTGCTTTGGAGGTCTCTGCTGCTTAGGCAGATTCTTATTTAGAGCCTCCGAATATGTTTTGGTGTTTATGTGTTTGGTTAGATGTTGTGGTAGGTCTATGTGAGACTGGATTTGTGGTGTGTGTGATTACCTTCTCCTCCTGACTGACTGGGCCAGTACTGAGTTGAGAGAGCTCAACCTCCAGTTTGGCTATATATGGTTGCATCTCTCACATATATTTGAGCTTGTTGTGAGGAGGAGAGGGTTGTCTGTGTACATGAGGCAGTTGTAACATTGCTTCAGGATTCCCAGATTCACCAGCTGGACTGGAGAGGAAACCAGCATCTGTCCTTTGGTCATGCCAGAGAAGTATAGGTAACTCCTTTATAACTGATCAAAAAAGGACCAATAGGGGCCGAGTGCTCAAGGGAGTATCTAGGGATGTAGTGCTTTTGGTTTATTAGTGATAACTTATATAAAATTGCTTATATGAGCAAGTGCAGGGCTTTAGATAGAAAATAGGGTCCTTAATTTAAGAGTTAGAGCAGTTCTAAGGGAAAAAGTGAAGAGTAGACTTTGTGGAGCTGAAAAAGGTTTAAGCCCGATTAAGCGGCGCTGCCCGATGCTGCTCTATGCGCAAAATCGTGCAAGGCCACGCCAAAGTGGGTTTTATACAGGGGGACTTGAAAGAGCTAGAAATTAGCCCAAAATGACCAATAAACTACAAGATTCTTGTGCTGGGATCACTCCTCCAGGGACAGATAAGCTGCTCAAAGCTCCCCACTCCCACTGGTGAACAAAGAAGCTTCCTTCTATCCAAGTAAAGAAATGGGCAACACAGGAGCTATCCAGAAGTCCAGAATACAGCAAAGCCTGTATTATGGACTATTCTAGGTCAGGAAAGGCAGGAAACAAGGATATTTTTTTAGTTTTTTTTTTTTTTTTTTGCAAGACAACAGCAGAAAATGCAGTAAATATTTAACACAGGCTAGCGCACCTGAGTGTGTAGCCTCAACAGGTAAATTCAACAACAAGACAAGCTTTTAAAGTGCAGGTATAAATTAAATTTATAACCAGCTTTAAACAGGCAAAAGAGCAGATATAACTCGTTTTTCGGCGAGAAACGACAGTCGCAAAGGTAAACTGTCTTTCGTTTTTTTCCCGGTTAGGGGTCGCCACAGCGGAACTCCAGTCCGCTAATGATTGGCAGTTGATTTTTACGTGCTGGCTTGCCGGGCCTAACGCACAACCTTCAACGAAGGAATGCCCATTCACGCATGTCAACACACAGAAGACGCTGTAACTGAGAATCGAATGTGCAACGTCTAACTGTGAGGCGACAACGCTACCGCAGCAAAAGGACAGTCGCAAAGGTAATAGCAGTAAAATATACTTAAATCATGTAAGCAGTCACTCTTTTTTGTCTCTCTGCTGCTAGCACCACTCTGCAGGACCACGAGGAGCTTTGCTGAGTAGGAACAAGTGCAAAAACCGCGCCAAAGCGGGTTTTATACAGGGGGACTTGAAAGAGCTAGAAATTAGCCCAAAACGGCCAATAAACTACAAGATTCTTGTGCTGGGATCACTCCTCCAGGGACAGATAGGCTGCTCAAAGCTCCCCACTCCCACTGGTGAACAAAGAAGCTTCTTTCTATCCTAGTAAGGAAATGGGCAACACAGGAACTATCCAAAAGTCCAGAATACAGCAAAGCCTGTATTAGGGACTATTCTAGGTCAGGAAAGGCAGGAAACAAAGATTTTTTTTGATTTTTTTTCTTTTTTCAAGACAAACAGCAGAAAATGCAGTAAATATTTAACACAGGCTAGCACACTTGAGTGTGTAGCCTCAACAGGTAAATTCAACAAGACAAACTTTTAAAGTGCAGGTATAAATTAAATTTATAACAAGCTTTAAACAGGCAAAAGAGCAGATATAACTCACTTTTCGGTGAGAAAGGACAGTCACAAAGGTAATAGCAGTAAAATATACTTAAATCAGGTAAGCAGTCACTCTTTTTTGTCTCTCTGCTGCTAGCACCACTCTGCAGGACCACGAGGAGCTTTGCTGAGTAGACCCTCCTAATGCTTATATTCCTGAGATTTTACTTTTTGTCAAACTCTTGCCACCCCCATAGTGCCTTTTTTAGGCAAGGCTCAAAAGACAAACTCACCTCCATAGACAACACAAGGAGAAAAAACTAATGGTAATGCTGCTCAACGCCAGAAGTCTAAACCTCAAGATGCACGCACTCGAGGCTCTCCTTAGTGTGGAGAATATCGATATCTGTGCAGTAGCAGAAACCTGGTTCAAGGCTCCAGAGAGCACCCCAGCACTACCAGGTTATAACTCATACCATGCTTTTCGGCCCCAAAAATCAGACCGAATCACAAAAGGAGGGGGAGTATCCAAGTTCATCAAAGATACCCACACCTCCAGGTTAGTGGCACTGCACGAAGCATCTGAGACCATCCATGTGCAACTAACAGTGGGCAAAACTGCCTTTCAGTTTGTAGCCTGCTACAGATCACCCTCCCAAACTCAGGAACTCCACTCGGCTTTCCTGAGAACACTGGAGAATATGAAGGTCTCTCCAAACACCATAATACTGGGTGACTTCAACTACCCAAACATTGATTGGGAAAACTACTCAAGCCCCAACACCCTCGCCCAATGGTTCCTAGAATTTATAAACTCAAATGCTATGGAACAACTGGTCACCACTCCCACAAGAGGGGACAACATATGGGGACTCTTATCTTCCACACCAGAGGTAAACCCCTCATTGGTAAGATCAGACCATAAATTAATCTCACTGGACATCCATATCCCGTCCCCACCCCCAGCCAAGGAAACCACGGTGAAAAATTTCTCTAAAGCAAACTTCACACTTCTCAAAACTGATGTGGAATCCTTCAAAGCCCCCAGGCCAGTGGAAAATACTGCCCGAACCGCAGATTCCTTTACAAACGCATTCTGTGGCCATCTACAGGAATGCATGGATAGTGCTATCCCAAATAAAACCAAGACTCACTCCTCCAAAGGCAGGAGACCTGTCTGGTGGACCCCAGCCATAAATAAGCTATACAGCAGAAGGAGGAAGCTACTACATGATAGAGCAAAATCCCAAAAAGGGAAGGCATCTCTGCTCAGTGCTAGCAAGAAACTACGATCCCTCATAAAATCATCTAAGGCCAGCTTCGAAAGAAAAATTGCCCAAGACGCTAAAGATAATTACAAGGCCTTCTTTAGTTATGTCAGGAATCTGGGTGGCAACTCCCAGATATGCTCTGAGTTAGTGAAAATGACAAAAAATACACTGAACCCACAGACATTGCCAACATCCTGGCTGACAGGTTCAGTGCAAACTCCCCCCCCTTCCCCCCCAAAAGAGCAAATGTCTATCCCAACAGAATGTAGCCTCCTTGACATCACAGATGCGCAGGTGAAAGCTGCCCTCTCCAAAGCAAAAAACACAGTATCAATGGGACCGGACGGTGTCCCGGGCTGCATCTTACACGAGCTCCAAGAAAACCCTCACCCTCACATAAAGTCACTGTTTAATCTCAGCCTTACTACTTACTTACTAAAGAATGGCGTACAGCAACAGTGGTCCCACTCCACAAAGGTGGTGCCACAACAGACTATCGCCCTATAAGTCTGACTAGTCTGGTCTGCAAAGCTATGAAGCGTATCATCATGGAACTCATAAACAAAGACATTGGGAACCTCCAGACACTGGATCCTACCCAATTCGGCTTTAAGGGCAGATCTTGCCTCTTAAACCTAGTTGTCTCCTTTGAAACAGTTACAAGGCCATAGATGAGGGGAAGGTAGTCCACACAGCCTACCTGGACCTCGCAAAAGCCTTCGACACAATACCCCACTCGGGCATCATAAATAAGCTCATCAGCTTAAATATCAACCCCTCTGTCACAAGATGGGTTGCAAACTGGCCCAGGGATAGAACCCACATGGTCAGAATTGCAGGTGCCATGTCAGACTCTAAACCAGTTACAAGTGGCGTCCCACAAGGCTCAGTCCTGGGACCTCTCTTCTTTGGTATATACTTCTCTGAGGTACAGGCTAACACGGGAGGACTATGGCTGACCAAGTTCACAGATGACTGCAAACTGGGAGCCATAATCGACTCTCCGGCTGACACAAGCATCCTCCAAAAGGGTCTCTCAGAGATGGATACCTGGTGACAGAGCCACGGTCTCAAGCTAAATGCCAAAAAGTGCATAGTCATCCCCTTTGGGAAAAACAAAGCGCCCGCAAATTTCCACATAGGTGGTAATCCATTAAGCACGGAAGAAGTAATTAGGGATTTGGGGACCCAAGTAGATAGTAATCTCTCCTTTGACAATCACGTTGTCAAAGTGGTTAGAAAGACCTTCTATATAGCCCACCATATCACGAAAGGGTTCACATCTAGGTCAAGAGAGGTCATTGTGCCCCTCTAGTCATCGCTCATCAGGCCCATAATTGAATACAGTGCCCCATTTGGGATGTACCTTACCCGACACCTGCAGCAACTGGAGAGACCCCAAAAGTACCTCACCAAGAGGATCAAGGGCCTCAAACAGATGCCCTATGCAGTTCGACTAAAGAAACTCCAGCTCTACTCAGTTGCTTACCACCTACTCAGAGGCGATCTATGCCTGACGTACAAAGCCATGTTTAACCCAGAATTAATGGACATGTTCCACCTCAGGAAATCCAAATCCCTCAGAGCTACATGCTCCAGGAACTTAAACCTCAGCACAGCAATAAATGGGACATGCTGGAGGGACAGATTCATATCCCAGAGGCTCCCCTCACTCTGGAACAAAATCCCAATTCATGTGAGGCAGAGCCCCTCACTGAACCTCTTCAAGAGAAATCTTGACGAGTGGGTGGGAGATCTTAAGTTTACCCCTGGGATCTCTTCTATGTCCCTGCTAGACAGAGGCACAGTAAACTAACCTTAAAAGGGCTATCTTCTGTGACCTACTATACAGAGGCACAGTTAACTAATCTAAAAGGGAGGCAAAAGCCAAACACACTCTGGCTAGGCTTATAAATGCCCTAGGGCAGATAGCCTAGTATCAACCTATGAACCTATGAACTTGTTTGGTTCAGGCTCTAGTTATTCAGTCTTAAAGATACAGTTGGCTGAATGTCCAAGTTTCGTAATGGAATTGACTCATGTTAATTTGTTTCCTGCAGACTATGTAAATCCTTTCTCGGGAGAACCTTTATTCTCTGTCCCCCAATCAGAGAGATAGTACCCCAGTAAGACCTTCATTTTTGTCATAGAAGTGATAATAGTATTCCCTTTTTAGCCACTGTCTTCTGCCCATTTGAAGTTCCTTTCATGGAAGAGCTTATTTTTTGTGGCAGAAACTTCAACTAGAAGGTTATCATAGTTACAGGCCCTATTTTCTAACTTACCTTGCTGAGTGTTTCAGAAGAACAGAATTTTACTTTGCACAGATCCATCCATTGTCCCCAAGGTCACATCCAAAACAAATTTGGACCAGCATAACTAATACATGGATATGCTCGTGTTCTACACCTGGCTAAAAAAAAATCACCTGTATCAGCTTGCCCCCCCAAGGAATTGCAGTATGTAACAACTGTACATTTTATGTGCTCTGTAGTTTTTTATTCTCTTTGGCTAAGCAAAATCACCTCTAAGCAGTTGGCCTCCTAAGATATTGCATTGTGTAATTACTGTACATTTTATGAGCTTTGTACTTTTTACTCTGACAACCTTATCTAAACCTGGCTATTTTAATGTAAACACAATGTGTTGTAATGATTTTGTACTGTATTAAACATCCTGCCAGAATATAAAATGATATACTGTCTGTTCTAGATCTTTGTACACAGTCAATCTATTATTTTTTATGTATGTATGTGTGTATATTTATGTTGTCACTGCCAGAGCAATCTGTCTTTTGTATAAATTCTCTGTGTATTAATATGGAGCTTTCTCCCTGGGTCTTTGCTGAAAAAGGACAGTTTGTCCAGTCGGACTTTCTTGGCAAACAAATGTAAAACAAAATAAATAAAAATAAAACCTATCCACCTACCAGTATTTGTTTTCAAACTACTTCAACAAAGGAACAAATAGTCTCTTCACAGAGCTAAACCCTTTAGCAAAGGCTCTCAGCTGTTTCTGTCCTTCACAGTGAACAAGTTTGGTTCATAGGTTTGCAAAGTCTCTATAGCCTTTTTTTTTTCTAATTGTATTTCCTTTGTCTGTTCTGCACATAAACATACTTTGTCATGCAGACTTAAACATTATTCTACAAGGTCTGTTACTACTACTGCAGCTTTCTTGAAAAATCCTTCAGTTAGCAAATCTGTGCTGCATCTCCCCAAGTCTACATTTTATACTTTTACCAGACATTACATATTGGGATGTTATTTCGAGGGATAGGGACTTGTTTGCAGTTGCTGTCCTCAATGGTCTTCTGTCATTCTGTAACTGGGACTTCTGACCCATCAGTTAGATCATATGGATGGGATTGTTAGGATATGGTAGTTATGCACTTACCATATTGCTGGATCCTTTCACCCATGCCCACCCAATATGACAAACCTCCCTCCATCTCCCTAAAAAAATTCCCATTCTTGGAGGACCAGAAGGACCTTTAGAGCTCTTCTCTGGGGTTTTGCTCATAAGACCTGTCTTTCTTCTTTTAGTGGTGAATTCTGTTTGAGGTAGCTTCACACACACTTGCATTGCGAGAAGGAAAAAGTTGAGAGCTCGAAGCTGTAACACTTTTTTCTGGCTCAGGACCAACAAGCAGCCCAAAGACCTATCAGTGATATTGCATGGACACAAGTGAAAGAATCCAGCATTATGTTAAGTGCATGCATAATTGTACTTTCTGCAAAATCAAAAACTGCTTTTGCAGCACAGTAAATAGTTATTTATAACTTTACTTTTTTCCAACCCTGATTATCCTTGTGGGGCTGACATCCTGATGTACTCCTTTTTTCTTGGAAATCTGCTTATTCCCATTATGCACAGTAAGGGCACAGGTGTTGAGAATAATTTATCATAATTTCTGTTATCAGATCACAATTCCATTCAGTTGGAATGGAAGTAGTGAGAAACATAAAGTTGAGAATCCTTAGAACTGTGTTAGTAATTAATTTGAAGTGACTTGTAAATAATTGTTTCATACATATGTGCTAAACAAAACGTAAAAGTTCTTTCAAAAAAAATGTAAATAAAAAGCTGAGGTACATAGTATTTTTGAAAGCTGAAATTTTGAGTTTCGGGTCTGGGTGTATATTATGTTATTGAACTTAACATCATATGGTCAGAGCCATATGATTAAACTCTTAAAAGTTCGAAAAGCTAAAAAAAAAAAAAAAAAACTACCTGACCATTTTAAGCAGGGAGACAAGCCCCCTGCACCCCCCACCCCCGCTCTTTAAATATACCAACTCCGAGATCGCACTACAGTGCAGGAAAGGGAAATCTTCCCATTCTGCATTGTACAGAGATCTCTGTTGGCACGTTCAAACGTTTAAAAGTTCGATCATATGGTGTTGACCATATGACGTTCAAACTTTTAAAAGTTCAATAACGTAATATACACCCTCAGGTCCTGCCTGTCTTCCTCCAGTTACATGAGTCAGCCAAAGTGTTATATTTCCTGTCTTGAAGCTCTTTTTGATTATTGAAATTATTCGGTGTGTGTGAAACTTTATTTTCAGACTACAAAAGTCTCAAAACATATATTTGCCTCAGGGGAGAGAAAGAGTGAAGCTGTAAGTGACAGTACACAGTAAAAAAATAAAAAAAAATATGAATTTTTAGCCTGTAAAGCTTTGTGACTCCAATAGATGTGAAATAACAATAGGGAGCTACATGTACTTTGCTGTGTGCTTTTTCATTGGCAAGAAACTTTCAGGTTTGATAGGAGAAATGATGTAAGGGCAAGGGAGACAAACTCCTAAAGAAAGTATTGTGGTACTTCATTCAGTACTGACATGCTGTGGACTGAGGAAGCTAACTGTGAAAACAAATTGCTAAGTTATGCTTTTTTATTATGTGAAAGCATGGGGAGATCATTATGTAGGGAAGAAAATACATTATAACAAAAGGACATGAGTTTAGGGTGTAGTTCTCATTTAAGATTCCCAAGCAAGTTGTTCCTCTATACTTTTATTGATAAAAATAAAAAAAAGTAGACAATATTCTTGTAACAAGCACAATAGTGCATATTAAACCTACTATATTATCTATTTATGTTACAGCTTCAAAGCATCTGTTGAAGTGTAGTGTGCTCTGATTGACTCCTTTTTCAATTTTCTAAAAGTACCTGCAGTCTCCCCTATAGCTTTTAGCCATCTGTTATATTTTGTTCTTCTTTGGATATTTGTCAGTATCAGTTATATTGTTAATATACTAGAGATACATTGTAATGATGCTTTCTTAGTAGTAAGAAAATAATTTGGTGTCTGACTTATGCTTGTTTGCAGTGGAGGAGAATGTATCTCCTGCCCCTGTTTTGCTTAGTTCATCATGATGTTGGGTAGTTTTTGACTGATGTTCTCTCTTCCTTGACAGTAATGATTCCTACACATCTTATCCTTTCATTTCTGATTTCACAAACTCCTGGAAAACCTTTTACTGGCTTAAACGTAAAGTAAGATACTCTTGAAAATCTTAACATTATCCTTTCACTTAACCACATCTCAAGGAACAAGCAGTCTAGATGGCAATCCACTGCTGTCACAGCTTGAGTGTTACAAGCAGTGATGTTCCTCTTTTCATAATTTAGAATCTTAGCCAGTACATATTTGGGCGCTCATGTATATAGGTTAATATTGTTGTTAACTACTGATATTGTAAGGCTTGTTTACACTTGAGTATTTTGTGTTATTGTATTTTCATGTTTTTTTATTATTTTCATTGTATTTGACAAAAGTAATAAAATGTGTTTAAAAAAAAAAAAAAAGAATCTTAGCCAGTACAATGTTCTATGAGTGCAGTTGTTTTCTGGTAACTGTTCTTCTACACTTACTGCAGCTATTGAAGATCATTTGCAATAGATGTACTTGATGCAGACCTCACGAGCACTCTCTCGGCCTCTCTAATATTGATTTTTGCATTCCACTTAGCCTGTGGAATGCAGCATCTCTACTGAAGTAGGTGATGACATTTGTCATATTAAAGTGGGACAGATCCATTCAACTGTTTAGCAAGGATTGTTTTCAATGCATTTTTGCTCTGTTCACTTCATTGTTAATTACTTTGCTGCAGAGTCTCATCCATTCTCCCTTTTCAAAGTTCAAAATATCTCAAAATGTCTTCAATGTTGAGTGCATCTGTGACAAAATGGATGCTAAACAGCTCTATATCTGAGTAGTAGCTGTTGAACATCTGGAAATTGTCCAAGTTTATTTTTTATTGGAAATAAAGCCAGCCTGCTGTAAATTCTTGCCACCTCCAGGCATGTGCTACCATAACAGGAATGAGATCTGGGTAAGTCCAACTGGCTCTTTCCTCACTGATGACAATATGAGCAAAGGGCATTGCCTTATCTCTCACATGGATCTTACGTCAGTGAATCAGTAGAGCACAAGGACTGGTACTGCATCACTCTCATATTGAAAAGAGGTAATAATGAAATGCTGTGTTGCACAATCATTTGACTCAGTAGAATTTACTACTTCAGAAAGAGCAAGTTTTATATGAGGGGCTTTATAAAGAGTGTTTATGTACTCCGTCAAATCTTAGCATGACAAATTATATGCATTTGCAACTGGGCCAGTAACAGTACAACCAAGAGGAGTTCCTTAATATGTCATGCTGTAGGACGACAAAATACATATACTGTAAGCTAGACTTCATTTCTCCCATTTCTTGCAGAATTATATTATGCTGCCATTCAAGATGTTATTCTGTAGAACATCAGCCAGGATCCCAGTATGTTCTGGCAAGTCCTTGGCCATTGGTTTATGGGAAGTATGCAGCATGTTCTACTGATGTACAGTGGATATAAAAAGTGAACACACCCCTGTTAAAATGCCAGGTTTTTGTCATATAAAAAATAATTTCAAAGTGTTTTCCACCTTTAATGCGACCAATAACCTGTACAATTCAATTGAAAAATAAACAAATCTGCTAGGGGAAAAAAATATAAAAAATTAAAAATGTACAATAAGCTGGTTGCACAAGTGTTGACGCACCTTTTGATTTAATTACAGTATTCATTCTTTTTGGGTAGGAGTCTATCAGCATGGCACATCTTGACTTGGCAGTATTTGCCCACTGTTCCTTGCAAAAGCGCTCCAAATCTGTTAGATTGCGAGTGCATCTCTTATCCACAGCCAGAACCAGCTGATTGTACATTTTTTATTTTTATATTTTTTTCTTCAGAAGCAATTTGTAGTCCATTATCCAAGGTGCTCACATTTGTTTCTGGAATATTGAGAAGAAGTTGAAATTAAGAAACTGCAGTCTAATGACTCTTTAAGTGAAGAAGAGGGTTTTTAGCCCAGACCAATACTTGTCCCACAGCACTGCCAGCTCAGTAAATGGAAGCAGCCATGTTTTTTTTCTCCTTGAGAGACGAGGAATGCCGTAGCTCATACTTGCTTGTGTGTGTCTTAGAGAATGTTATAATTTCAGGCATTCTTTTCATCAGCAGTAGAAAAAGCAGTTGCAGTAGAAGCCAAGAAAGTCCTCCTTGGATGAAACAACTTCTGGATTAGTTTTGTTGAGTGCAGTTTCTGCTTTAGATCTTCTGCATCTGACATAAATTCTGTCAGAGGTCTTGGAAGTGACTGAAGTTGCCAGAAAACAGTCAACTCACCAAGTGTACTCTGTTGAAAAGAAGAGGTTCTCCAGTTGGGCAGAGAGATATCTGATATGCCTTAGTTGGTTAGTTTACTTCCCTATATGTGGCACCTGTTTACTTGCTTCCCATTTGTTCCTTGGTCAAGGAAAAACTGAGAAGAGAATTTGTAATGCAGAGAAAGAAAAATGAAAAAAAAAATAGAATAAATTGTAAAGATAAGGGAGTTTTTAATAGAATTCAGCAATCTCACATATAGACATACAGACAGACATTTTGACATCTGAAAGTAAAGTTTTAATAAATAAGAACAAGCTGCACAAGAAAGTGTCCAAAAATTAGTCTAATATTCAGAAATAATGTGTTAAATATGCAAATATAAAGCAGGTGGAAATAGGAGCAATATGAGGAGGAAATGACAGTAATCGTGGAAGTTGAAGGTTTAAAGCTTGGAGTCAGTGTTGTCTCAAGATGAGGTACTACATACAAGCTGTTAAGCAAGCTGGAAGAATGGATGTGGTGATGTTTAAAAACTGTGCAGTACTTGTAGATAGGTGCTTGAGATGGTAGCCAGGGAAGATTTTCAGGTTACTTCCCTGGAAGAACTTCCATTATAAGAGGAGTTTGATAATTGAGGAAAAACGCGAAGTAAGACTTGAGTATTAAACTCTTCTAAATCCTCTGGTCTATATAGAGTTGTAAACTGGCAGATAACGATTTTGTTGTTGAACTCTTCCATGTTCTGTGCTTTGGTAGCCTAATGGAGGAACGGTAACAAAGTGTACAATAGAAAAAAAAATCCATTATGTAAAAACAAGACGTCCTACAAATATCCATAAAATATTGGCAACTTAGCCTATTATGAGCAATAAGCAAACTGCTAGAAAAAGAAATTGTAAATAACCCATGATAATCCCTTCAGAACTATAAGATATGTTGGAGGCAACATATCTACTACACACAGGAGTATTACAAACTGACTATTTGGTAGTAACTTCAAAGGTGCAGACCCATTTGAATGTATTTGTGGATTTTTTGTTTTTAACTTCTTTGCCATGGTAGATCACAGCCTGGTTATAATTAGACTTGCATAGCTGAGGGCCACAGTCAGAAAAAATATTAGGTTGGTGAAAGTGATATATAAGAAACATAAGGAGCTATAGATCATAATGAAGAGGTGTTGACCCCAGGGATCGTTATTAGGCCTCGCATTATTTATCATGTATGCAAGTGACATAGAAATAGCTAATAATTTTTTGCATTTTTATGGCACTAGTGACCTCAAGCCAGGGTCATGTATTAACCACCAAAAAAGATGATATAATTTAGGATTGTTTAATGCATTTATCAGTGTGGGGAAGACACTAGCTGCAAATCTTGACAAAACTCCCAATTTTGTGGTGCAGAGGAATAAACCCCTGATTGATCTCTACAGCCTAAGTTTCAGTAGAGGCCCAAGCACTGGAGGAGCTGGCTGGGAAAGAGAGGGATAAAGAGGTCTAGGTTCCTCACTTCTCTCAGAGACAGGGGGGTTTGATGACTGCTTGGAAAGGGTGCATTCTTCATCTACATTCCCTGGTGAAGACCACGGATCAGTGGAAGCACTTGCCTTCAAGGAGGACATGGCTGTTACAGGAATGTTATTTGCAGAAGTGAGAGGTGTGCAGTCACATACAGCCAGTGCACATCAACCTCACTGGATGCAGCAAACATATGCAGAAAGTTAACAGTAGGGCCTTGGCAAAAAAAATCCTGATTCCCAGTGGATTACAGTAGTTCTGCCATTGGTTGACCCTCAGCCCTAGAGGAACGGTTGTGCCATAGGCCTGTCAGATCTGTAAGTATGAATAGATCGATTGTTGGAGCAGATGAGAGCCGTTGATTATGGGGCATCATAAGCTATAAAAAAAAAAATGGATGACACGGGGGTACTGTTGTTTGGCAGAGTAAGGGCAAATTAAACATATTATTGGAAAACCTAAGAAGTAGGACTGCCATGATGGTGCAGTGGTTAGCATTGTCGCCTCACAGCAAGAGGTTCTCTGGTTCGATCCTCGGCTGGGGTGCCTTCTGTGCAGAGTCTGCATGTCCTCCCTGTGGTCGCGTGGGTTTCCTCCGGGTGCTCCGGTTTCCTCCCACATCCCAAAGACGTGCAGTAGGTGGATTGGACACTCTAAATTGGCCCTAGGTGTGAGTGCATGTGTGTGCCTTCTGTGGAAGGTTGGGCTGGCAACTCGACACTGTAAAAATTCACTGCCAATCATGAGTGGACAGGTGATCCGCTGTGGCGACCCCTAACTGGGAAAAGCCGAAAGAAGAAGAAGAAGATTGGAAAACCTAAGAAGTAGGAGGTGCCATGGAATATGAATAAGTGCCTACAAACTACTGCTGATACCAACCTAGTACTTGAGAGACATAAATCAAACAATTCTGAAGGTAAGAAGAAAAGTTGGAGACCTTTTAAAGTAATTCCAAATCCCTTTACAATGATACTGCTTCTGATGTGTTTCATTAGTCTACATTTCAAATAGTATAACCAAGCATGGGGTGCATTAACCTAAGAAATCAGATTTTGGAGTAGGAGTTTAGAGGCCATTCAGCATGAGAACATGGGTATGAAGACTAAATACGAGGAAAGACTAAACTTCCTGGATTTATGTCGTCAGTGTTACAGTTGATTAAATGGAGATCTAACTATCTTTTAAAGTATTGGTTTGTAAAGTGCAAGTAGTCTCACAGAAATTGGAAATGTTATTGACTGGTCAAACTCTTTAAGACATTCAGAAAGAAAGAAAGAGTTGATTTCTGTAAGGGTTATTAATGAATTAAATGTCTTGTTTTTGTCAAAAAAAGCAAACCAGTGATTTCATCATCTTCAAAAAGAACTTGATAATTGTGTAGGTTGCACTATTTACTTGAAATCTTCTCCAGAATGAATATGGCAGCTTCATGAATATCTTATGTTACATTGTGTCAATACCATTTGATTATCATTCCATACCTTAACCAACCATTGTTGCTCAGACTGTGATTCTAAGGATCAGATCACTTTTGCTACTGTTCTACAGAACCTGACCTTCTGAGCTTTCGCCTTTTTGGCCTTCTTCCAACTCTAGTGCCAAAAGTAGGCTTGATTTTATTGTTTAGGATTATTCCCACTTAACCTCTTCACAGAGTGTGTTGAAGTCAGGTTTAACAAATATGTACTTAGCCATAGCTAGGATGGAGTATAGAGGGAGCTGCCCTGGGCACAAGCTGTCAGAGGGCATGATCAGCATTGTAGAAGAGATCCCTGCAAATAAGTGGTGTGATCTCTTTTGTTTGGTAGCTAGACACGATTACAGCAACAGTCACAGCTGCTTAAATGATTTGCTTTCAGTATGTATGTATATGATACGAACAGTAAAAAGGTACTAGTATAACTTATTATTCTCTGATTCTCTGCCTTTATATAGCTAGGACATTCCATTTAATATCTTCAGATTAACTTTCTGCTATGCTGAGCTAGTTTTTAATATTATGGTTTTGTGTTTATCTGCCTTTTTGGTTATATTTGTTGTGTATATGGGACTGAACTGATAAATGCAGGTGCTTGTTGTGCCTTCCCAATCCAAAATGTAACGTTATGGTCATGTTGCATGTACCTGCTTTAGGTTCTTTATCAAGACAAGAGAATTCTCATGTTGTCTTCTTCCTTCAAATCAGAAAGAGTTCTGATTTATCTTTAATAGTAGAACATTTGTGTTGGCTCTTTCTGTCTCAGTCTGTCTTGAGCCTGCTCTGTATTCTTAGGAGTCTGTAATGAAGTAGATAAAGAACTATTTCTTTTGATCTGTAACCCATTAATAACTGAGCAGGGGATAGAACAATGTCTTGCAGTGGAGTGTGTTTTCCACAAGTGGCTTGTATCAGTCATGATTACTGCTTTGTGACTACTTCATGAAGAACACTATTGTTTTATTTAGTTATTATTAGAATGCTTTTTATTGAAATTGGCTTTGTGGCTGTGTCCCTCTGTGGTTCTGTCACACTCTTGCGAGACAGTGGAAAAAGCAGCGAGCTTCTGCTCGACAAGGGAAACACACACAAAGACGTGACAGAGCCGGATGCACTGTACTACAAGTGGCCTTAAACGCAAACACACTCACCGAGTCCCAAAAATACAACAATACAAGACCAATTCTAATCACGGGCACTTTTAAAATAATATTCACTTGAGAAAATGACAGAATAAGTGAGTGTGAATTAATATACATTTTCTAAAATAAAAGAAAGCTCCTCTGTAGTTCTGTTACGCTCTTGCGAGACAGCGGGAAAAACTCAGCGCTTCTCATCAGTGAGGGATACCCACAGAGATGGAACAGAGCAGAATGCACTGTGCTACGAGGGGCCTTAAACACACACACACACAGACTCCACAAAAATATAACTACACAAGACCGCTTCTAATCAGAGACATTTTTAAAATATTACTCACTTGAGAAAATGGCAGAGTAAGAGAGTGCGAATTAATAGACATTTTCTAAAATAAAAGAAAGCTCCTCTGTGGTTCCATCACGTTCCTCACGAGACAGAGGAAAAAGCTTGTTGATGTTTTTTTCACTGTCTAGTGTTTATTGAGGAACTTGACAGAACCAAAGGGATACATATTTTAATTAAAAACTAAAAAGGAATAAAATAAAAATATAAAAAAAGATTTTTTTAATAAAGAATGCCTTTTATTCAGTTGTTTTAAAAAGTAAAAAAAAATAAGGAAGAAGAGTGAAAACTTTGCAAAAGAAACACAGACAAGCTGATTTCAGAAAAGCATTTGAGGTTGGTTTTGCTGATTTCTCCTACTTCTTCTGCTACCTCAATAACAGAATCAGCAAAACCAACCTTGTATGCTTTCCTGAAATCCACGTCTTTACCATTTATAATTGAGAGGCAGAGTAATGTGCTGGAACTCCCACTTTACTGCAGAACTCTTTTAGTTACATCTTGCATGATACAAATCATAGTATATCCTGACAGCATCTGGATTATTTTATCTTAAAAATATAGCTTTCAGTCCACTTAATAGACTTTGATTTGATGTATTGACTAATTTTTGACTTCAGAAAACTTCAGGTAGTAGTCTACGCATATCACAGATTTCCTCTTTTACTAGTGTAAGAGATTGCACCAGGATTACTCTGTGATATTCCTGAAACTGATTAGAACATAATTGCTTCTTTTTGATTATTATTGATATGATTTACAAGGTACTTTTTTGTTTTAATTTATCCCCTTCCAGTACTGTATATCCTGTGGCTGGTCTCCCTGCTTCCACTCCCGCTCAACTTCTGCACCTTCCAATTTCTCCTTCCAGATACATATGGTGAATTCCCTTGCAAGGCAAACCTCCTGACTCTTCAGGAAGTTGCCTTTGATGATCAGTCACTTGTAGTCCAGGGATTTGGGGATCCAGTGGGGAGTTGCATGTGTTGAGCTGTGAGACCTTACCTTAGAGAGTGGCTATTGCAGTGACACTGGATTTGTCATTGCCACCACCCCCTTGTAATCTTGAATGGATGACCTGTGAGTCTCTGACCAGGGGTTGCACAGGCATTATACTCTCTAAACCCTACCACCTAGGACAGGAGAGCTGACTGACAGCCTCTTCATCCTATCCCCTAGATTGTTCCCAACCAGCAATTTAAGTCTACTACTGAGCTCTTGTTGCCAGCAGTAGAACTGGATGCCCTGTATCTGTGCCATAACTGCACACAGTACAGTTTTGAACTACTGCTTATGTCTGTTTGGATCGTACTGGCCAAAATAACATGTTTTGTGTGCTTTATTTCCACTTGACTATTCTCAAATGAAACATCTGTAGCATTCGAGTATTACTTTTCTCAGCAGTTTTACTGCTTTGAACAGGTCTGATCTGCAATGAAAAGTAAAGCTGAATTTCTTGTTGGATAGCACTTGTTTGGCTAACCCTTCAAGGCAACTTGTTTTAACATTTTCAACACAGGCTCTTTCTTAACATTCCTCTGAAATGTTAGGGTAGTTACAGTATGACCCATTCCTGTCCATGCAAGTCATCTTTCTTCTTCTGCAAGTGTGAATAACTACATATTTGAGATGTGCTTCTGACCTCCTGGCTTCTAACTCACTTTAAAGTTAGATCTCTGTAAATGTAGCAGCATTCTCTGCAACCTTAGTGGTGCTTTAGGCAGTGATTTCACAGATGTTCTCTATAATTACATATGGCCATTCTCCAATGCATTTTTTTCCATAAATGTATTGATGAAACGTCTCACAGCCATACATAATTGCAAGCATTTCTTTTACAGTTTGAGCATATCTTTTTTGGCATTCAGTAAAATATTGTTTGTCCATTCACAATTGGTTCACTTCTTAAATATTTAGTGCATCAGTATGATTCTGTCAACTTTTAATTGGCTTATTCATATAAAAATACTTCATTGTAGATGCTCTGGAAACTAGCTTCTGGTTAAAATTTCGGTATTCTCAAAGCCGAGTCCCAGTGTACTGAAGAAAAAAAGACAATGCATGCAAAGAGACAGTATTGACTTCACCTTTAAAGTTCTTTTTTTTTTTTTTGTGGGGAGGGGAGGCAAGCCCCCCACAACTCCTGATCTTATGTATAGTTTCTAAGTCCGAGATCACAGTACCTTGGGGAAAGGTAAATTTTCTTGTGTATATATGTGTCTCCCTGGATTTTTTGGCCATTCAGTCTTCACATTACAGGACTTGGCATTCTTAGCCCTGACCATTCAGATGGCTACCCGAGTAAACTAACAGGAACTCTTCTTATTACTCTGTCCACTCCCTTGCCACATGTTTGAATAATTCCCTTAATAACAACAGTTGTTTCAGATAGAGCTGGAGTAAACACTGAAAGTGTGTGCTGTGCTCAAAAATCTCATAAATGCTTGTTTATAATCTGGTGGAGATAACTATACCAAATCTCTGATCTTTTCATCATCCAGTTTCAAGCCTCCTGAAAATAAATTTTTTTAGTCATAGGTGACTTTGTTGTGAAACACACAGATGTCCCACTCACCAGGCTGGACAAGGAGAAGTTTACAGTCAGATGTCTATCTGGTGCTAAGATCCGTCAAATCACACATGCACTCAAGTCTCTCAACAAGTACGTTATGACTCCATCATAGTTCATGTTGGTGTGAGTGACTTGAGATGTGCCTGACTGGACTGTATAAAGAGACATGATTGAGCTCTCTGAACATGTCTCCCAGGCAGATCTGTTCCTAGCCTTGAACAGCATTCTACCCTCAACTAGGATGATACCACAATATAAACAAAAAAATCTGATTGACTTCAACAATTGGCTTTCTGGTGCCATTCTAAGGGGAGATCCAGTTCCTGTCAGCCTGAGATGACATGGTTGATAGACCAAGCTGCTTTGCCACAGATGGTCTTCATCTGTCACCTGTAGGCTTTCGGTTACTGCCTAAGGCACTTGCCGACCCCATAGTGCCTTTTTTAGACAAGGTCTCAAAAACAAAATTTCCAACGTGAAAATATCACTTGGAAATAAATTAAAGGTTATTTTGCTAAAAGCTAGGAGTTTAAATCAAAAACTGCACTGCTGGAAGCATTCCACTCCATGGAGGATGTTGACTTCTGTGCAGTCACAGAAACTTGATTCAGGGCCACAGTGAGTATCCTGGACTTGCAAGGATATAATGACTTCCACACTTTCATACTGCAAAATAAACGTGAGAACCAAAGGAGAAGGAGTATCTATTTTCATCAAAGATAAATACACCTCTAGACTGGTTAGACAGGAAAAGTCCATGAAGTTTTACTCCAAGTTCAACTAACTGTGGGTAAGACCCACCTTCAAGTCATTGTTAGCTATAGGCCTCCTTCAGTAAACCATGATACCCACGCTCCTTTTTGGACCTACTTAAGTCAATCAGATTACAACCAAACACTCTAGTCATGAGCAATTTCAGCTATCCCTCCATTGACTGGGAAACTTATACAAGTACCAACATGCTCACACAAAGGTTACTGGACTTTAACACTAATGTAACAGGAAGGGGTGTGGCCAACTAGAAAGGGGCAGAGCTATGCTCAAAACCACAAAAACGGGACTTTAGTTAAATAGACTGCCCAGGGTGCCAAGCCGTCATTATGAGAGTCCAATCAAGACAAAATGAAGTGTAGAAGAAAAAAAATATTTCAATGCATTGGCTGCATGACAGCTTACTTAATATCTAGATAAAAATGAAAAGGTTGTGAGGCATGAAAAAATAAATTACTTTTTAAATACATTACTGGAATGCCAGTCAAAATCAAGTATAAAAAACAAGCAGCACTTAACTCAAACCACTTCTCCTTGCACTGCAGTTCTAATTAATTTATATTTAGCTTTATGAAAGTACCAAGTAACATGTTGAAAGTAGCAATCTCTGTGATATCCCCACTTGTAAAAATGTTTCTTATCCAAAAAAGACATGCTGCCTGACAACAACTATCTACTTGTTTCATGGGGAAAACATGATCAAAGTAAAAAATGAACAGCAAACAAGAAACAAGCTCAAGATAAATTGCTTAAAGGATTACTGCACAGGTTATGGACCGCACATGATAGATTGGCATTCTGTTTAGTTTATGGGTAAAGCCTGCAAAGATGACTGCAAGTCTCCAACAAATGTAATGAGCTTCTGAAAATACTGTAATCCTGTCCTTTATGCATTTCAATACCTAAGGCTTGTACATTATCTAGTTATGTAAATATTCTCTGCATGGCAAAAACAAAAAGGCTTTCAGTGTTGGTAATTCTTTAGCAGTATACTTATTAAAGCTTACTTGCATCTTACAATCTCAGACAAGCTTACCTGATTGTCGTTAAAGCACTGCTAGTTAAACACAAAGCAACAGGCACTGCAACGACATGCATTTTCAGAATAATAAGAAGCATAAATCAACAGTATAAAAATATGACAGAAACCAGAATATTCTGCAAAATCAAGGACAGATGAAAAGCCCCTGTATTACTTGTGTCTACCTTGGATGGGGGATACTCTGCACACTTACACTGCGTAACTGCTCCTTGCTTTGCTTGGACTCATCCAGAGTCATTACATGGGGAGTGGGGTGCAGCAAGTATGTCAAAATTTGAAATATCTCTGGCTGACTGTAATGGCCCTGACACATTTGTCATACCTCTCAACCTCAGAGCAAGAAATCTGGACAAAGCCATAAACAGAAGTGGGACAAAGCCCAAAAATAAGGATTTTTTTAAAAAATATTACGCTTATAAACTTAGAAAGATAATAGAATTGTAGGTATTGCATTATTATGACTTTTCTGAAGGGTATGAAATTTGAAACTCAAATGTCTGTCATTATTTTCTAACTTCAGTCTTTAATGATTTGACACTAATTTGCCAGAAAACCCCAATTTTATGAAAAACAGACCAAAAATGTGATGCAAAAATATAAAATAGCCACACAAGATAGCTGGGAACCTGTCACAGAAGGGACACTTTTTAATATTAGTACTTTTAACTTGAGCAGCTGACAAAATAAGAGAATCTGCATGCTTTTCTGAAATAAAAGTAATCTACAACTCTGATCATTACAATTATTTATTAATTGTAAACCCTCCGTGTTTTCTTCCAAAATTGCCATTTTGCGGAGGGATTATTAGGGGGAGAGCAACATTTTGAACCAAGATCAAGGGCAGTTGAGAGGTTTGGACATACCCAATTCTATAAAGTGATTTATTTGTGTGCACCTTTCAACCTCTTAATGCAGGAAATCTGGACAAGGCCAAATGTATTGGGGGAACATACAAACAGTGCTAAAAATTGCTCTTGTATAAACTTAGACAGTTGGTAGAATAACAGGTCTTGCTTTAGCATGCATTTTTCTGAAGGGTATGAAGTCTGAAACTCAATGTATGTCATTATTTAGTGAAATCATTCCTAAATGATTTGCCAGAAAACCACAAATTTTATGAGGAACAAACCAGAAATAAGCAAAAATCTATTCATTCTGTGAAAATCTGGACAGTTGAGAGGTATAGTCCAGCCAGGGCTGTCTTTGAATTTGCCACCCTTCACTCCTCATAAAATCATGGTCGAATGGGGCCCTCCCCCCTGTAGCCATTTCAATGTCCCATTACTTGGCTATGTTACCCCATTTACCATAAACACTGTAATGTGCATACTGCTTTACTTCTACGATGATTTGGATTTCATTTAAAAGTCTAATTTTACATTTACACCACAAACACTAATAGACATCTGCTAAACAAAGCAATGCAGTCTCACAATGAAAATAGACTTAGCATTAAAACCTCTCTGCCCTTGAAACTCACATTTATTGAAACAGCATTGAAACCCACATTCAAAGAAAATACATCTAGCCAATGGCAGACAAAGATTAACTTTGGGCTATTTTCAAATCATAGGCCCCTTGCACTCGAAACATACATATGTTTTTTGATACACCTTCCTGATTGTATTAAATTATATTCCTTGTATAATACAGCACAGTTGTTAGAGGGTGTTTTAAATTAATTGTTTTGAACATTTTTCCAGTAAACAAAGAAACAAAATGCATGCACCAATAATGACAAAACTGCCCAATTCAGAACATTTCCATCACAAAAGTCTAGTCAAACTTCTAAAATCCACCAGTATCAGTAAAATTGCACAGTCTCTGCAGAAGTAAAAGTCATCTAAATAATTCCACATTAAAGAGATCTGTAACTAATAAAGAGGTTGCTGCTAGCATACAACTTTATATTGCATTGTTTCATCTACAAATAAAGTGTTTCTTGCCCTTGAGGAATAAATTGTCTATGTTACATTAAAAAATGATAAGCTAATAATATTGCAATAGGGAATGGATGACAAATTGATAACAGGTTAATAGTTACTAGGTATCTCCACCAAAGAGGACATTCTCAGGACTGCATCATCCACCCCCTGTAAAAGTACAACACAGTATAGTATTACCAATGCATCTACATACTGTGGGAGTAAAACCCACAGCCTTCTGCATCAAAAGCAAGTATACTACCTGTTGTGCTATTAAAGCAAGCAGCCTCAGCATAATCAGCACTAAACTTCTCTTCCCCTGAAATTCTCAATTCCTTGTAAAATCCACTCAACACTCAACTGTATCTCTCAACTTTGCAGCACAAGAAATCTGAAAAAAGCCAAAATTTATTGGGGGGGGGGGCAAAAGCCCAAAAACCAGGGACACATTTTAAACATTGCTTGTTGAAATGTTGCTAGAATAAAATGCTGTGTTACCACCATGCATTTCACTGCCAAGTCTTGACCCCAGGAACCTGTGCACTACAGTCAGAGCAACATACCGCTATGCCAAATCAGCTACTTCTTGAAAGACAGGAAGACTGAAACTTAAATGGCTATCATTTAGTGAATTCAGTTCTTAAGATAGCTCTCAACCTCTTAGCACAAAACATATGGACAAAGCGAATAATAGGGGAATACAGCCCCCAAATGTATTCATTGAATTCAGTTCTCACCATAGCTCTCAACCTCTTAGCACAAAACACCTGGACAAAGCCAATAATGGTGGAATACAGCCCCCATATTCAATGAATTCAGTTCTCACCACAGCTCTCAACCTGTTAGCACAAAAATCCTGGACAAAGCCAATAATGGGGGAATACAGCCTCAAAAATAGGGACATATTTCAAATATTAATCTTATAAACTTAGAAAATTGCAAGAATAAAAGGTTTTGTGTTACCGTGTACTTTCTGAAGAATATGAAGTCTGAAATTCAAATGCCTGTCATTATTTAGTGAATTCAAAATCCAGAAAACCACAGATTTTGAGGAATAGAACCGAACAAAAATATGAGGCAAAAATCTGAATAGCTTTGTCACAAGGGGTGGTGGGTAGCAAATTCAGGCTCTTGCTACCTGCACCTAAGGTACAAGGTTTGAGTCTGAATTTTCTATAGCCACCAGGTATATTTAACTGGGGCATTTTACACATATACACACTGCAGTACCTGAGTTTGGACAGCTTCAAAATCCCGTCCTCAGCCCCTTGCAATACAGGTCCCAGTGCGCATCTCTGTAGTCTGATGCCTTCTTCCTAATCCGGACTGCTGTTTCACCAGTCTGGATTCCTACATGCATGCCTGGAGTTGTTTTCTTTTCTTTTTACAGCTGAGGGGGCTGCAGTCCTGCAGTCCAATAGCATCAGCCACCCCTGACTGCATCTAACCCAGAGGCACAGTGTTTTCTTGACTTTATCAACACAAACACCCTGGACCAGATTGTGCACACTCCAACCAGAGGATCAAACATGCAGTGCCTATTACTCATCAGTATGGAAGAACATTGCACCCCCCCCCCCACCTGTGTCAAGTACTCATGGGTGAGGTCATACCACACCGCTGTTTCCTTTGAAATAAAAATCAACCTGGATAGCCCAACAAAACCCATGACAGTTAGGAAATATTGGAAAATGAACTACATCCTCTAAATCAATAGTTCAAACCTCAAGAACACACCTATGCAGAATTATTCACAAAAACATCTACAAACATGTAAATGGCTGCACTGAGGCATCTGTGTCTACCAGAAGTAAGTACAAATCTAACACCAAAAAAAAAATCCCACTGGTGGAATCCTTTCCTTAGCATGGTATACAACAAAAGAAAAAGTCGTGGCCAAAATCATAAAGAGCAATTCTCATACAGACAAGAGCTCACTAATTCAACTATTCAGGAAACTAAGAGATCTAACAAAGTCCAACAAGGTGAATTACAAGGTCAGGAAAGCCTCCTAGGCTAAGGACACTCATAAGGCCTTCTTCAGCTATGTCGGGAACCTTAAAGTGAATTTTTGAATCTCTTTGCTGAAGAAATCTGGACAAAGCCAAAAGTAATGGAGGGCAAAGACCCAAAAATAGCAACAAATTTTAAATATTGATCTTAAACACTTAGAAAGCTGATAGGATAACAAGTTTTGCATCAGCATGAATTCTCTGAAAAATATGAAGTCTGAAAATGCAGTGTCTGTAATTATTTAGAGACTGCGGTCCTCAGTGATTTACCAGAAAACTACAGATTTTATGAGGCAAAAATCTGGACAATCTGTGACAGTATAGACAACTGAGAGCTGTGCTTAAAGGTAACACTCAGCTGTGTGCAGAACTTGTTGTAAATGGCACAACTTTCACTAACCAGGGTGATTTAGTGAATTTAGTTACTGATAAATTTAGTTCAAACTCCCCCACCCCTCATTACCCCGTTAAATCCCTTCTAACATACCCTCCCACACACGCACACACACACACACACACACACACACACACACACAAACCTATTAGCAGTAAGCAGGTCCGGGTGGTGCTTGCTGAGGCCAAAATTGTTGCTTCAGTGGGCCACAACACTATCCCTGGTTGCCTCATAAATAGCCTAAAACATTATCTAGCAGTACCACCAGAGGCACTCTTCAGCTATAACCTCAAATCAGGTCATGTGCCAGGTGAATGGATGACTGCAATGGTCATCCCTCTTTACAAGGGTGGACCATCAACTGACCCCAGGAACTACAGACCCATAGGTTCATAGGTTTATACTAGGCTATCTGCCCTGGGGCAATTATAAGCCTAGCCCGATTCTGTATGGCTTATGCCACCCCTTGATTTGAGTATACTGTGCCCTTTTTAAAGTTTAGTTTACTGTGCCTCTGTCTAATAGTGACACGGGAGTAATCCCTGGGACAAACCTACAATCACCCATCCACCTATCGAGATTCTTCTTGAAGAGATTCAGTGAGGTGCTCTGCCTCACATGAACTGGAATTCTATTCCAGAGCGAAGAAAGCCTCTGGATTATGAACCTGTCCCTCCAGCAAGTTCTATTTATTTCTGTGCTGAGGTTCAAGTCCCTCGAGTGTGTGGCTCTAAGGGATTTAGATTTACTGAGGTGGAGCATGTCCATTAATTCTGGATTTGACATAGCTTTGTATGTCAGGCATAGATCGCCTCGAAGTAGGCGGTATGCAACTGAGTAGAGCTGGAGTTTTTTTAACCGAGCAGCATATGGCATCTGTTTGAGACCCTTGATCCTCTTGGTGAGATACTTTTGCGGTCTTTCTAATTGCTGCAGGTGTCGGGTAAGGTACATCCCAAAAGGGGCATTGTATTCTATGACGGGTCTGATGAGGGATGAATAAAGGGGCACGATTACCTCTCTTGATCTAGATGTGAAACCCTTCGTGATGAGGTGGGCTATGTAGAAGGTCTTTCTAACCACTTTGGCAATGTGGTTTTCAAAGGAGAGATTGCTATCAACTTGGGTCCCCAGGTCCCTAATAACTTTCTCTGTACTTAATGGGTTTCCGCCTATGTGGTAATTTGTGGGCACATTGTTTTTGCCAAAGGGTATGACTATACATTTTTTTGGCATTTAGCTTTAAACCATGGCGCTGGCACCAGTTATCTGTCTGTGTGAGACCTTTTTGAAGGATGTGTGTGTCAGCTGGAGAGTCGATTATGGCACCCAGTTTGCAGTCGTCTGTGAACTTGGTGAGCCATAGTCCTCCCACGTTTGCCTGTACCTCGGAAAAGTATATACCGAACAAGAGTGGTCCCAGGACAGAACCCTGTGGGACGCCACTTGTGACCGGTTTTGAGTCTGACATGGCTCCAGCAACTCTCACTCTGTGGGTTCTGTCTTTGAGCCAGTTTGCGACCCATCTTGTGACATAGGGGTTTATATTTAAGCTGGATAGCTTATCTATGATGCCCGAGTGGGGTATTGTGTCAAATGCCTTTGCAAGGTCCAGATAGGCTGTGTGGACTACCTTCCCTTCATCTATGGCTTTGGTGACTGTTTCGAAGAAGTCAGCCAGGTTCAAAAGGCAGGATCTGCCCTTGACAAAGCCGAACTGGGTAGGATCTAGTGCTGTAGGTCCCCAATGTCTTTGTTTATGAGCTCCATGATGATCCTCTCCATAGCCTTGCAGACTAAGCTAGTCAGGCTTCTGGGGCGATAGTTTCCAGGGTCTGTAGAGGCTCCACCTTTGTGGAGTGGGACCACTGTTGCTCTACGCCATTCTGTGGGCACATCCTGTAGTGAGGCTGAGATTGTATAGCTGTTTTATTTGAGGGATTAGTTCCTCTTGGGGTTCATGTAGGACGCAACCTGGGACGCCATCGGGTCCCATGGAAGCAGTGTTTTTTGCTTTGGAGAGGGCAGCCTTCACCTGAGCATCAGAGATGTTTGGGAGGCAGCCCTCTGCCGGAATAGATACTTGCTCTTTTGGGGGGGAGGGGGTGGAGAAGTTTGCACTGAACCTGTCTGCCAGGATATTGGTGATGTCTGTGGGTTCAGTGTATTTTTTGTCGTTTAGAATCAACTCAAAACAAGTCTGGGAGTTGCATCCCAGGTTCCTAACATAACTGAAAAAAGCCTTATGATTGTCTTTGGTGTCCTGTGCAATTTTTCTCTCAAAGCTGTCCTTGGAGGATTTTATGAGGGATCGTAATTTTTTGCTAGTACTGATCAGAGATGCCTTCCCTATTAGGGATTTTGCTCTATCATGTAGTAGCTTCCTCCTTCTGTTGTACAGTTTATTTATGGCAGGGGTCCACCAGACTGGACGCCTGCCTTTGGATGATTGGGTCTTGGTTTTGTTTGGGATAGCATGATCCATGCATTCCTGGAGATGTCCGTATAATGCGTTTATATAGGATTCTGCAGTTTGGGACGTAATTTCCACTGGCCCTGGTGCCTTGAAGGATTCCACTTCGGTTTTGAGAAGTGAGAAGTTCGCTTTTGAGAAGTTTTTCACTGTGGTTTTCTGGGCTGGGGGTGGGGTCAGGATGTGGACATCCAGTGAAATTAATTTATGGTCTGATCTTACCAATGAGGGATATACTTCTGGTGTGGAGCATAGAGTCCCCATGTTGGTAATGATCAGGTCTAGTATGTTGTCCCCTCTTGTGGGAGTGGTGACTAGTTGTTCCATAGCATTTGAGTTTATAATTTCCAGGAACCTTTGGGCTAAGGTGCTGGGGCTTGAATAGTGCTCCCAATCAATGTTTGGGTAGTTGAAGTCGCCCAATATAATGGTGTTCGGAGAGATCTTCATGTTCTCCAATGTTTTCAGGAAAGCCGAGTGGGATTCCTGACTTTGAGAGGGTGGTCTGTAGGATGCTATAAACTGAAAAGCAGTCTTGCCCACTGTTAGTTGCACATGGATGGTCTCTGATAATTCGTGCAATGCCACTAACCTGGAGGTGTGGATATCCTTGATAAATATTGAAACTCCCCCTCCTTTTGTGGTTCGGTCCGGGTTTTGGGGCCGAAAAGCATGATATGAGGTATAGCCTGGTAGTGCTGGGGTGCTCTCTGGAGCCTTGAACCAGGTTTCTGTCACTGCACAGATATCGATGTTCTCCATACTGAGGAGAGCTTCGAGTGCGTGCATCTTGAGGTTAAGACTTCTGGTGTTAAGCAGCATTACCCTTAGTTTCTTGTTCCTTGTGCTGTCTATAGGGGTGGGTTTGACTTTTGAGCCTTGCCTAAAAAAGGCACTATGGGGGTGGCAAGAGCCTTTGCCAATATCCAAAAGCCCAGTGGTGACAGGTGCAAGCCGTCCCTAGCAAAGCAACGTGGCTTGTCGAGCATGTCATCCCAGGCTGACAGACACTGGATCCCCTTTGAATGACACCAAAATTTTAGCCAATTGTTAAAATCGATCATTTTGTCTTTGTACTGTGGCATCATTCTAGGTGAGGGTAAGATGCTGCTCAATGTCAGGGACATACCAGCCTGGGCTACATGATCAGAGAGCTCCTCTATATCTCTTTTCATGTAGTCCAGGGAGGTACGTCTCAGGTCATTCACACCAGCATGTACAATGACTGAGTCATATTTGTATTTGCTTTGGAGTGACCTGAGTGCTTGCGTTATGTGGCGGATCCTAGCACCCGACAGGCAGCTCACCGTGACCTTCTCTTTATTCAGCCTGGTGAGCGGGACGTCAGTGTGTCTGACAATAGAGTCACCTATTACAAGAGTATCAGGTGTGTTATTCAGCCTTAAGGGCTGTGGCTGCTTGGCACACTGACTTTGTGGGCTATGTGTTGTGCGTGTTTTGTTTTGAGGTAGCGTTTGCTTGGATGTCTGCTTTGGAGGTCTCTGTTGCTTAGGTAGATTTTTATTTAGAGCCTCCGAGTATGTTTTTGTTTATTTATGTGTTTGGTTCGCTGATGTGGTGGGACTATGTGATACTGGAATTGTGTTGTGTGAGGTTACCTTCTCCTCCTGACTGGTTACACCAGTTTTGAGGTGAGAGAGCTCAGCCTCCAGTTTGGCTAAATAGTTGCATCTCTCACATATATTTGAACCAGTTTGACAAATCTACTTTGCAAAGCCATGCAAAGAATTGTCATAAAAGTAATCAACACAGGCATTGGCACCTTACAGACACTGGACTCATCCCAGTTTGTATTTGTTAGGGGAAGGTCTTGCCTACACAACCTGGTAGACATCTTTGAGTGGCTCACCAAGGCTATGGATGAAGGGAAAACAGTGCATACCACCTATGTTGACCTGGCCAAAATGTTTGATACAATACTCCACTCGGGTGCTATTGACAAACTCTAAGAACTTGGCATAATTCCGTGCATAACTGGCTGGCTCACAGATAGAACCCAAGAAGTTAGGATTGGTGAGACCACTTTCACGTGGAGACTGGTCACCAGTAGAGTACCCCAGGACTCCACACTGAGCCCAAATCTGTTCGGCATTTACATCTCAAAAGTCAAGGCTAGTATCAAAGGCCTCTGCTTCTGTAAGTTTACAGATGAATGTAAATCCCCCCCACATCAGCAATATCCTACAGGAGGGTCTGACACAAACAAATGACTGAGGCCAATTATATGGATTAAAACTCAACTCAAAGAAATGCCTTATAATGCCCTTTGGGAAATTTTCCACCCAAGCTAATTACTCAATAAAACATCCTTGAGAGCTGACCTGATAATTAGGGATCTGGAAACATATGTAGGTAGTTATCTGGCCTTTGACCAATATGTAGCCAAGATGGTAAGAAAATCATTCTGTGTCACCCAGCTCATAAGCAAGGGCATGGCATCCAAGTTCAAGAAAGTTATATTACCATTCTACTCATCCCTTATCAGGCCCTTCATTAAGTACAATGACCCCTTTGGCATGTACCTAACCAGGCAGTTGCAACAGGTAGAACACCCTCAAAGGATGTTCTTCGTGTTTCACTGTTGCAGTCATCACATTTGGGTTATCCCTGCCAGGGTAGCCCTCGGCTGGCCTGAATACCAGAGGCTTAGTATTTCTGGATTGGTTGCTGTCGCTTCAGGACTGATGTCAGGTCATCAGTAGTATAAAGTAAGGCAGCCGATGCCATTACATCAGTCTTTCTTGCCATGGAGCCTGAAGCAGAAGCAATTCACAGGAGTGCCGGTCGATCGCTACCTTAATTTCATCTACCGATTTGAAGCTGAAGTCTTCTAAAGCTAAGTACCCCATTGGGGATCCTTTTTGCTTGCACTAACTGATGTCAGAAAAAGTTAACAATTGTCTCGCCTGTGGAAAGCAAATATCACACAGAGACTTTCATTCTTATTGCGTCACTTGTTTAGGCTCAGACCACGACGTCCCCAGCTGTCGCTTCTGTGCTTTGTTCAATGACCGAACTATCCATTGTCAGGCCCTTATTGTAGCTAGATATTTTCGCTTACAGTCCTTGAACTCCGATATGGCTTCGGTAAGCCATCCGACAGCAGATCTTCTGAAAAAACGTAAAGACAGAGACAGACCACACAGGTCCAAACCTACCGACGACGCTTCCATTAAGCTAGTCGTCAGTGCTCCGGTCCTCAGTGAGACGCTTTCTCAGCCCCTGATGCCCGCTTCTGTGGATTCGCAGGCCGATACCGAAACCCTTTTGGAGTCCAGTATGTCGCAAAACTCTTCTTTGACTAAGGATCCTGTGGTCATCTCTACCTTGGATGGGTCCGGAGCTGCTGAGCAGGCACCCGCTTCTGAGGAAGTCCTTCACACTACCAATTCTCGACACAAACCAGCGCCTTCTTTCGCGACTACCGTTCTTTCGAATACTACTGAGTTTCTTAGGCCCAGGGTACGAACCACACTCAGGAAACCGACGACCCAATCTCAGGCATCTGCTTTCTTGCCTCAGTCTCAAATGCTTAAAATGGCGGAAGACCTTATCATGCTGATCAGCGGAAGCCAAGCTACCCCCTCCAAAAGGAAAATAGATCTGTCCCCTGTAGTTTTGTCTGAACAAGTGTCAGATGACTCTGATACATCTGAATATGAAGACATGCAACCCCTCTCTACTTATGAGGATTCTGATGCAGAGGATTCCATCCCTTCCGCCTCTCCCCCAGAGGATTTTTCCTTTGGGGAAACCCTTCATACCTTAAGGGAGCATTTCCAGTGGGGAGAGTCAGGGCTACCCTTAGTCTAAAAAAGAGACTCAGGGAATTCTTAGATCTTCCACAGCACATACCCTTGCCACCCCCCCAGTCCTGGATGTTGTGGAGGATGTTTTTTTGGAATCCAGTTTGACTCCTGACACCCTCCCTCCTACACCCAGAAAACCATACAGGTACTACAGAGTCCCTGACTCACACAAATTCCTTTTCAAATATCCTGTTGCTGACCCTGAGGTAATTTCTCAAGGGCCTAAAGGGATTAAAGCAACCTCTGCTAAGAATCCCACCCCCTCAGATAGGGATTCCCAAGCACTAGACAGATGGGGTAAAAAAGTATACACCTCAGCTACTCTTGCTATCAGGGCACTAAATTCTCAGTTCCATATGCTAAAATTTCAGCAACATACCCGGGAACTCCTCAAACAAAAAAAAGTGTCTTCCTTTCCTGCTTGTGCAGAATCTAAAGAGTTACAAGAGTTAATGCATTCTGCAAGTCAAGTAACTAAACACACCTTGCACTGTGGTTTTGATGCCCTAGAAGCTTCTTGCAGGGCAGCAGTCACCGGATCTGTCATTAGAAGGCATGCATGGCTTAAGTAACAGCCCTTGCCAGACCATGTCAAATCTAAATTGTTGGATACCCCCTGCACAAAGACAACTTATGTGGCCCTAAGGCAGAAAAGGTCTTAAAAAAGATGGAAGAAAAAGCAAAATCTATGCAGACAGTTAAGGATTTCTTACAGGTCCAGCCACCCCAGGTGCAGCAGGCATTGTCCCACCAAGCCCCGGTCCTTTTCTGCTCCCACTAAGTCAGTCCAGCCCAGCTCCCAGGGAACCAGACCCCTCAGACAGCAATCACAGGGAATGCAGAGATCTAGGCAGTGGACTACCTCCACTTCAAATCCAGGGAGTTCTAAGCCACCCCCTTATGGTAAGAACTCACAATGACTCAGCCCCCTGCCCACCTTCTCTTACCCCTAGGAGGAAAACTCTCCTTTCACGCAAGCACCTGGACCACCATTACCAATGACCGTTGGGCTCTCAACATAGTGTCCCAATGATGCAAATTCTCTTTCACCAACCTTCCTACCCCAAAAGGGTTCCCAGAACTACCTCCAAACCAGTAGGCAGAGACGCAAAAGCAAGTCCTTTCTCTGCTCTCTATGAAGGCAGTAGAGCACGTTCCTGCAGAACAGAGAGGCCAAGGTTTCTACTCCAGACTTTTTATGGTACCCAGAAAAGAGGGCATCTGATGCCCCATCCTCGCTCTATCCATTTTAAACACCTTCCTGGTGATCTCAAAATTCAAAATGCTCACGCTGCTACCCATGCTCTCCAAGGATGCTTGGCTAGCCATCCTAGATCTAAAAGAGGCCTTTCTCCATATTCCTATCAGGGAATCATGCAGGAAATATCTCTATTTCAGGGCAGGATCTCAACACTGTCAGTTCTCTGTGCTTCCCTTTGGCTTATCTACTGCTCCTAGAGTTTTCACAAAATGTCTGGCTCCAGCCATTGCCTTTTGCAGACAAAGGAATATACAGAGTTACCCATACTTAGATGACTGCCTATTTCAGGCAGAGAGCCAGGAAAAGGTGCTCAAGCACCTGACCTTTGTAAAGTCCCTACTAACCTCTCTTGGGTACACAATCAATGAAAAGAAATCCAAACAGGTGCCCACCCAAAGGATTATATTCCTGGGAGCAAGCCTAGACACAGCATCCCAGATGGCATTCCTTACACCAGAAAAGCAAACTTTCCTGACAGCCTACTTCTCTCAAGTAGCCAACAGACCCAAGCTATCTGCAAGGAAGATCCAGCAAGCTCTGGGGTTCATGGCATCTTGCATACTACTACTTCCATATGCCAGACTGCATATGAGGAAACTTCAGTGGTACCTAAAAAGCCTTTGGTCTCAACACCCTCAAGACCTGGAGACTCTTATACCTATAATTCGTTGCCTCAGAAAAGATTTTCTTTGGTGGGCAACAGCATGCTCTCACAAGAAGGGACTACTTTTCTCACCAAAGACACATCAGACTATGCTTGAGGTGCACACCTGGACGGCAGGTGCATACAGAGCCAATGGAGCCCACAGCAAATCCCTCTGCACATCAACCAAAAAGAGATGGTGGCTGTCCAGCACGCCTTGATAACTTTCAAGCCCCTTCTCTCTCCAGGGGCTCTCCTGATCAAAACAGACAACACCACTGTAATGTAGTATATCAACAAGCAGGGGAGGGACCCACTCCTACCTTCTATGCAGGCTGGCCATGACCCTTTGGCACACAGCCTCTGCCATGCAGCTCCACCTGTTAGCACAATTCCTACCAGGTTCTCGCAACTCTCTGGCAGACCAATTAGGCAGAAATCTTCTGAATCCACACGAGTGGCAGCTCAACAGAAGAACCTTCTCCCTAATAACTCAGAAGTGGAGCACCCGAAGGTCGACCTTTTTGCTCCTCACACCAACCATCAGCTCAGGAAATTCTGCACCAAGGAGCATCACTGCATGGCTTTGGTAAGTGGATGCCCTGTCCTTCCCCTGGGTCAGTTTATCGGTCTGTGCCTTTCCTCCACTACTTCTCATTCCCAGGGTACTGCTCAAAATAAAGGAAGAAAAACCAAGGACAATTCTTATAGCTCCAGACTGGCCTCGCCAGCACTGGTATCCCTTTCTGTGCAGCCTGTCCCCACTGCCACCATGGCATCTTTCTCAGATTCAAAACTTCCTGACCTAGAGGGAAGGGGAATCCATGCACCCCCAATTCCAGACACTTAATTTGGCAGCTTGGCTTATTCCATAACCCCCGATCAATCTGCCAACTTCAGTAAACAGGTTCTAGATGTTATACGTTAGGCCAGATGCCCTAGCACTAGAAAGTCTTATGCTGACGAATGGAAAAAGGTTCTGCACCTGGATTCAGGCCAAGAGAGCCAGTACGGCACAGCCATCCCTCCCTGCCATCCTGGATTACTTAGCTAACCTACTACACAGTGGCCTCTCTTTTTCCTCTATTAATGTTCATGCCTCTGCTATCTCTGCACATTTTCCCACTGAGCAGCCCCTTTTCCTCACAGTCATTGATTAAACAGTTCCTAAGAGGGGTTAGAAACTTGAGGCCACCCAGAAGAGCACCAACCCCAGCTTGGGACCTTAACTTTTGTGTTGGAAAAGCACACCATGCCCCCCTTTGAACCATTTTTTTTCTGCAGACCTAAAATTATTCTCCTGGAAGACAGCTTTCCCTTGTGGCCATCACTTCAACCAGAAGAGTCTGCGAGCTGCAAGCACTCATGGCTGTGGAACCCTTCATTATCTTCCATGCTGACAGGGTATCCCTCAGGACTAACCCATGCCCAAGGTGGTGTCCAGTGTGGCTCTCAACCAATCCATTCATTTGCCCACCTGTTTTCCTAATCCCCAGAAGAAGGGGGAAACGATCTTGCACTCTGTAGATGTGCACAGACAGCTCAGTTTCTGTCTAGACAGGACTAAATCATTCAGAAAGTCTGATCAATTGCTGGTTAGCTTTGCTACAGTGGCAGAAGGCAAAGCCATCTCCAAACAAACCATTTCCAAATGGATAGCACACTGCATCCATTTCTGCTGCAAATAACATGGAAAGCCTCATTTCAAGGGGGTCAGGACTCACTCCACCAGAGCAGCCTCCACCTCTGCAGCTTTCGTCAGAGGAGTCCCCACCAGGGACATCCTGGAGGCTGCCACCTGGACATCTGTTCACACTTTTACCAAACATTACCACCTGCCTCTCTTCTCCAAATCCAGGGCAGGGTTTGCCTCTGCAGTTTTGCAGGGCATCTTAGCCAGCCCCTAGTTTCCTTGACTGCCTTCACCCATTTCCTCGGCTTTGGGAATCAACCCAAATGTGATGACTGCAACAGTGAAACACAAAGAATATCGTACAGTTGTGTACACTTACCATAAATTTAGATGTTTGAGTGTATTCACTGTTGCAGTCCTGGTTTCCCTCCCTCTATCCCCCTTTTTTCTTCTCTTTCCTTACAAGGACATATTGGTATTTACTTTCAACTGGTGGGGTTCTTCCACCAGAACCTGGCCCCTACTTAGGAGGTCCTGACAGGTTAGGGCAAGAAAAATTGATGCAATGGTGTTGGCTGCCTTACTTTATACTACTCACGACCTGACGTCAGTCCTGAAGCGACAGCAACCGACGCAGAAATACTAAGCCTCTGGTATTCGGGGCGGCCTAGGGCTACCCTGGCAGGGATAACCCAAATGTGATGACTGCAACAGTGGATACACTCGAACATCTACATTTATGGTAAGTGTACACAACTGTACTTTCCTCACCAGGGGAATCCAGGGTATGAGTACTGCCTTAAGGCTCTATGTCTGTACTCAGTTTCCTACAGGTTACTGAGAGGCAGTCTATGCCTAGCATATAAGGCCTCCTCATATCCAGCTCTGATCGAGCTCTTGCACATCTGCAAAACAAATAACATCAGAAACTGTAGACCCAAGGACCTGAACTTTGCCTGCGACATAAGTAGAACATGCTGGAGAGACTGATGTATCTCAAAGGGATCTCTACAGTGTGGAATCAGCTCCCCATCCACATGAAGCAGAGTTCGTACCTGACATGATTCAAACAAAACCTTGATCATTGGATGGAAAATCACAAATTCACCCATGATCTGGTTGTCATGTCTCTGATGAACAGAGGTTGACAGTAAATAACTGAGTCTCCAGCTAACCCCCCCCCCCCAACACCCTTAGCTCCCCTCCTTACTAACCTATCTCACTATATAGGCATCCAAAGTACTCTGGGACAAAACTAGGTTGGGTTGCATGGCTAGGCATATAAAGACCCTGGTGGTCATTACCCTAGTGTAAACCTGTTGTGTCAGGTTTTACCAACTCCATTTATTTTAGTTTCTTTGTTGGTATATTTATTGTTTTTTTTTTGCCTGAATTGTACAGCTAGGTTGACACCCATTTTCATTGAAGACTTGGAGCAGTTCTGTTGTTGTTCATCAAGACTTGCTTCTGTGAAGGACCAGTTCAGAAATGCTACAAATGCCCTGGGTGAAGTATGGATGGGAGAGCCTACCAAAACCTTCATGCAGGGGACTTCAGTCCCTGCACTTCCAGCTGTGATGTTGTACTGCCTCATGGTTGGTTAACAACTTTTGCTGATCTGGTCCATCACTTAACTGCTAGGTGATGAAGTAAATAATTGCTCAGAAGACACACTGATTAAGCAGTTTGCTCACGGTTATACAGTAGGCAAATGGTGATTGAATCAAAAGCTAATTAATAGTTCATGGCTTTAATTTTCAAACTGCCAAACTAAGCCATTCTGTGCGACCCCCTTTCAATTTTACATCTCATTTCTATTGCAGTTTTCCTTGTAGCATACACAGTTGGTAATGTGGTGGTATATATCTGAAAGAGAGTTGAAATTGTCTGGCATCCTGGACCACTAAGTAATCTTCAATTTATGAAGCAGGTCACCACCCATTGCTTGTGTGTAATGAAATCTTTTCACCATATCTGGCATCAAGCAAGTCATATATTCCTATATTTGCAAGTTATAAATTTTAGATCCAGTGGTATGATCCCTTGTGATCTGAATAAGTAAGTATTTTACAAATGAGCACTGGCTTATTGGTGTAGGGCAGGGAATCTGCCTACAGTGCTGATGATTTGAAATTGACTCGTCACATACGAAGATGGAGGGCTAAAGGGAAGGTAGGCTTGAGTGACTGATAGCCAGTTTGCCTACTTTGAAGGAAGGCATGGGGTTTCTTAGCACAGTACTTAGTTGACTGGTGGCTTGGGAATGGTAAAGGGCCGTAAATATGCATGTGGTTGTAGAGAGGCAGGTGTGTATGACAGTAGTGTCATGCAGAGAAACGTGCATCATTGCATACCCCGTCCAATGGGATTTTACATTAGGGCCTAAGATCCCTTTTGGTGGTAGGAGATGTTGCTGGAGTGTGATGTCTTGACCCTCTAGCTTTCCCCTGATGATGGTGCTTATTAAGTATCAGTTGTAAGCTGCCCTGTCTGGCACCTGATTTGGGCATGTAGGCTAGTCTATCTGGTGGAATAAGAAGTAGAAGGAGAGAAAAAAGTATCTTGTATATGGAGGGTGTTAAGTTGTTTTCTGTCAGCTTGACTGCTTTCACTTTTCAGCAGATATTAAGTACACTTTACCTCAGGGTCTAGTTTAATTACCCAGAAATGATTACGTTTCTTTTTCCAGATTTCTCAGTGATCCTCTGTCAGAGAATTCTTTGTATTCCATTCATCCATACTATACATTTTTTCAGCACTTATTATGCCCACAAATTATTTCCATGGCTGTGTTCCACCATGTGCATTTTTCTCATTTGCATTTGTTACTGTCACTTTCACATTTTAGCACAATTATTTATTTTTCCATAGCTTTTTTATAAGTGATCCAGTGCAACACATTGCTTATATCATAATCACATCTTGTCTACAGTTTATCACTTATATGAGCTTTGTCTCGTTCCCTGTTAGAGATCTTTTATTTGTTTTCACATATAATTTTACATAACTCTGAACTCTACTGTTACCTGTTTATTTAACTTGAGATGACTTATTTCCAAGTCACTCAGCGTGTATCATTTGGTTTATTTAACATTAAGTCTGTTAATGTAGGAGTCTGCATTTTGTGTAATCATTTTGTATACCTCGTACTATTCTAACTCAAACTAGTGAATCATGTATTGCATCCAATTCACAGACTTTACCTGTTTCTTTAATTTGATAACATAAACATCTATACCTCTTGTAGGACCTTGTGTTATGCAGAAGAAAACTGGCAGATAAGTGTCAGATTTCATTTTCAGCTTAATGTAATTTTGAAACATTTGCCTTATAACTGCAGTACTTCTCTCTGTCTCCCTCTTCTTCTAAAAATTCATATCTAATTGAATATTTTACTAATTTTTTTCACATGCAGCATTTAGAAACATGGCACAATGTGCCTTCTTGTGGTTCAGATCCTCCTGCCATAGTCATGAATAAGTGGAACTCCTGGAATCACAATTTTCAATTTTTTGGCAAATTTCCTTCTTGGTGAAAAATTTCCTGGAGGCTGTAGTTGCAACATGTCTCAAGTTAGTAAACATGTCGTGCTTCACTTTTTTTAAAAAATATATTTTGTTGACATGTCATCAAGAAGCAACAAACAAGAAATCAGATAGTATTGCATTAAATGTGTTTAAATCTTTAAAAAAGAAGAAAAAAGCAGCAAAATGAAGCTCAGGATGGATTTGTTGGCATATTTGTTTATATGTTGTTTACCTCATAGTTCCTAGGTCTGTAATGATAAATCTAATGAAGGAAAATCATAAATTGCATTATGGGCATGAAGGTTTTGTCACTCCTTTCCCTTTTAGCAATTTTTAAGATTTTTCTTAATAACCAGCACTGGTGTTTGAAAATGCTTCTGTACAGAGCTTATATCTTTGTTTTCCATTGTTTAGCAATAATAGCCTTCTGAACACTGATTAATTTCACTTGTGCCTGTTTATGACCCTCCCCATTTGTAATTAATGTTAAAGATATATTCTTCCCCCGTAAATTTAATTTCATCTATATATGTGTTATCTAAGATTACCTTAGCGTGGTCCACCAATGCTTAGCTGTGGGCCATTCCCAGAATATATGCTTTCTGTTGATTACATCTCCATTAAGAAGAGTCTTCCTTCCCAACCATCTTTAGACAGCCTTGTGTATATCAGGTACCATTTTTGTAGTGTCCTCATAAGCTGCTCCTATAGAACAAGCCATCTTCATAATGTCTTGCCATGCTTCAAACTGACTCACTGTTTTGTATCAAAGTGTAGACATTCCTTATTTCTTCATACAGTTTGTAATTGTTTAACCTTTGCTATTCCAATTCTCATAGATCCATGTATGCATCACTACCCCTTCCTTTCTTAAGTAATAGGCATTTTTTGCCATGGAACCTGGTATGCCTTGTTTTTCCCTGATTTTTTGGAAATCAAAGTATATAGGTGCTGATATAATTGTTGCATGGGGAATATGCATTATATTTGCATGGCTTGAAATACTTTCAAGTTAGGTTAACAAGATTCTGTCAGTTTTATATGCTAATGTTTGATTCCACATTTCAGTTCTTATATCCTGCTGAATCATTATTTCCTTTTTAACTCATTGTTCATCCATATTGATATAAACCAATCTCCTAGGTAAAAGTTTTACACCTTAATAACCCTTTTCATATCCTGAACCCATGCCTCTAACTGTGTCCTATTTAGGAAGACATTGTACCACTCATTATCCCAAATTTGCTTAACATTAATCTACTGGCTACTATAAAATGCCTAACAATATGTTGGCATAGATGACATCCTTTGCCCACAAACTCACTTAGTTTGTAGGTATGTTGACATAAGTGGTAAGCTGTGTCCCACCAACTCAGTGTGTAAGCAGTATTCATAGCGGTGCTTCTTCCTTAACCAAACCCAGAGTTAGATGCTGAAATAATGTGCGAAAGCTCTTGCAGTTTTGTGTGTTCAGGTGTAATTGGTAGAATTCTGAGGACTTGTTATAGTTATGGGAAGGTCGTAGTTTTAACTACTTTGATTTCTGGTTAGTGATGTTAGTTTAGCCACAGCTTTTCATTAGTGAATTTTGTATCTTTTGATATTCTGAGATTGTCTTCTACGGTGTCTTGAGTTGAATGCCTGACTACCAAGCCTACAATTTCATTTCTAATATGTGCACAGGGTTCTTGTCCATTATGTGATCAAGTTTCACTGGTGTCGTTTTGTTTTCATTATATTCATTGGAATATCGAGTATTTTTTAAAATTTTGTAATATCTCCATTACTGGATTAATAATTCATCTCTGTCCACTCATTAGCAAACAGTTGTCTGCAAGCATTAAAACGCACTTTGCTGTTTACCTTATGTTTACAAGCCTATCAAAAGATGCATGATTCTTTTAGCTGATGTCTTCGTTGCATGAATGGAGTGCCTTCATGAAAAAGGAGCAGCCCTGAAACTTTTATGTTTCTTCTCTTTATATACTCTTCAATTTTACTAGAACATCACATTTAGGAGTGTTATATAGAAATGTAATCCAGGCCATTAATGCTGGACCCATACTTTGGGTAAACATTTTTCAAAACTTCTGTTCTCGTTTAAGTGAAGCAAATGGTTTCCACATGTCAGATAGCAGCAGACATATTTTTATACATTTCCGTTGATTCCTAGCCAACTACCCACCAGTTACCGTTACCTGTCTTTGTTCTATGTGACCCCCCCCCCCCCAGTTCTTCATCTGTTTTTTTGTAGCAGAATTTGGTCCAATTGTTTCAAGTATTTTAGAATCTGAATTGATGAGAGTGATTGGAATGTTTGTCTTTTTTCAGTTTCACCATTTGCTATACCATGTGCCATTATTTTTTATTTGTGTGTGTGTGTATACACACACACACACACACACACATATATATATATATATATATATATATATATATATATAGTATGCAAGGAATGGAGAGGATAAAAAATGTGGCACCAACTATTTGTATTTTTTTTCAAACTGTGCAGTAGCATATTGAAACTAGAACACATGACATTGTGTCCTGTTACTCTGATAGCTGTAAAGGTACTTAACATATAGCTGTTATCTGTTATTTTTGTGAATACTTCAGTGCTTTCAAAGTCCGAGCATTGTTGCCAATAAAGAAAAGTCAGATTTGTCTGTTGCAGATCAGAAGTGTCTTCTTGATGGTTGTCATAGGCTCATTAACTTCAGTGATTTCTCTCCATTAGAACAGGGTACAGTATAGACTACCTTTCCTCTAGTTGTTCAAAAAAAGTTTCTTTCTGCAAGAACTTTCCTTCAAGCACTGGGTTTATGTTTATTTGATTTGCTAACAAGGAATGGCCAGCTGGGAATATACATTTTTAGTGACAGCCCGGGGAGAGAACTTTATAAACAATACATAATTACAGCAGAGATAGAAATATATAAAAACCTAGCTACAGTTTAAAGAATACTTGCAGAAGGCACCATGTACAGTAAGTATACTTTACATTCTATTTGTATTTTAAAGGACAAACTAAAATTACCACTGAGTTGTACATCAGTCATCATTTATGGTAATGTTTTAGTCAGTGTGACAGCCAAAACCATGCTGTACTATTTTAAGTTAAAATTTTCAGGAAGTGAGAAAAGTATATGTAGATGAATCAAGGTACTTCCATTTGTTAGAGTAATGTTGAAGTATGTAGTGTGATAGAATATAAGTAAGCAGAAATTGGACAGAGGACTGATCTGCAAATAAATGAAGTAAGAGAGGTATGTGTGGATGAATAATTAAAAGGGGTGCTGGAATTAAACTTCAAAAACCAAAAAAGCTCCTACAGCAAACCCCACTGCATTTTATGATTGCAAATATGCTAACCTGAAACTATTCTGTGACAAAATATCAAAATTCACTTATGATTCCATCTCCGCAGAGGGCGGCCGCTGTGGTGCAGTGGTTAGCGTTGCCACCTCACAGCAAGAGGTTCTCTGGTTCGATCCTCGGCTGGGGTGCCTTCTGTGCGGAGTCTGCATGTCCTCTCAGTGGTTGCGTGGGTTTCCTCTGGGTGCTCCGGTTTCCTCCCACATCCAAAAGACATGCTGTAGGTGGATTGGACACTAAATTGGCCCTAGGTGTGAGTGGGTGCAGGTGTGTGCCTTCTGTGCAAGGTTGGGGGCCGGGCTGACAACTCGACACCGTAAAACTCCACTGCCACTCATGAGCGGACAAGGTGATCTACTGTGGCAACCCCTAACTGGGAAAAAAACGAAAGAAAAAGAAGATTGCATCTCCCCAGACCTTAATACAGCAGTATGTTTCACTAAGGAATTTTACACCATTTTGAAAAATGCATAGAGCTAGCAGTCACTACTAGAACCAAGTATTGTAAGAAATTTAAAAACAAACCACCATGATGGTCCACTGCCAATGTAAATCAGCCATACAACAAAGAAAGAAACTCCTTAAAATTATTTAGTAGAGCCAAGCCTTCTTCTCAAGGACAATATCAAAAGCATTGCAGAACAACTGAGGAACACTATCAGGTTCACTAAAGGAGTTCATGAACTTAGGCTAACCTCTGAAGCCACAGATAGTTATAAGTCCTTCTTTAGTTATGTTAGAAAACTAAAAAAAAAACTATGTTAGTCAGAGCTTATTCATGATGATATCTCCTGTTGTGATTCAATAAATGTTGGCACAGTGTTTGTTTGCAAGGATATTGGAAACTGTACCCGTGAGACTTCAGTTCTAAACCCTCAGAATCAAAATATCTGAATCCCGTACTCCTACAGTTCTCTAAAGATCATTTACGGAAACGGCTAACTGAGCCCAGCCTCCATGAACCCTAACAATATATTTGGTGGATTAATTAATAATGTTAAACAAGCCCTTGCAGACACACATCAGACTGCTTAACTTATGTTTAGCTACTGTTTTTGTCCCTGATGGGTGGCACTGTGCAGTGGTGATGCCTCTGCATAAGGGTGCCCCAATAACCAACCTGGATAACTACAAATCTGTCAGTCTTACAGTCTTCAACTGCAAAGCCAAGGGCTACATTATAACTGACATGATAAGCTAGGATATCAAGGATCTTGATAGACTTTACCCCCAACAGTTTGGATTTGTGTAGAGCAGAGCCTGTCTGTTTTATTTGGTAAACTTCTTTAAAAGGGTTTATTTATTTGTTTTCCCAGTGTAGAGTATTGATCCCCATGGACCTTTTTCAGACTGAGCCCGGGAGTAGTGTCTGGTTAAGTGACTTGCTCAAAGTGACACATTTAGTCAGTGGAGGCTGAGAGAATCAAACCTTGCACCACTAGACCACAGGAAACAGCTTGTTTAACTGCTTCTTAGTCCTCTAAGCCATCTGAGTTATAGCGGCTGCTGCTGATAACCTTGCATTGCATATAGCATATCTTGACCTGGCTAAGCCCTTCAACACCATTCCTATGCTGGCATTATGCAAAAGCTAAATGTTTTAAAAATCAGTACTTATGTGGTAATACGGATGGCACACTGGCTGAAAGACAGAACCCATACAGTGCAGGTTGCAGGTACCTCATCAGAAAGAATGAAAGTGACCAGCAGTGTCCCTCAGGGCTCATTGCTTGGACAGCTTCTTTTTGTTATTTAGTTCTCAGATTTCCAGTCAGAGAACAAAGATGTCTAGCTAGCAAACTTTGTAAACAACTGCAAATTGGAAAGTTAAGTCACCCCATGACACTCAAACTCCTCCAGAATGAATTCTGCCAAGTACATTCTTGGTATTCTAAAAAAAATGTTTCAAACTAAATGCTAAAAGGTGTAGTATAATCACTTTTGGTAGACAACGCCTACCTTCATCATACTGTATAGACAATAAAACACTGTAAAATGAAAATGTATCCAAGGACCTAGGTACTTGAATTGATGGCTTCCTCACTTTTGACCATCATATGACAGTGGTTGTCAAGAATTTTTTTATTTAGCCCATTTAGTTGCCAAATATAATCAAAGTCTAAAGGGTAATAACTTCCTTTTACTTAGCATTAATCAAGCCATTTACCTAGTACAGAGACATTTTGGGATGTATCTCATTAAACATATCAAACAATCAGACCCCAAAGCTTTGTAACTAAAAAGATCACTGCCCTAAAATCTCTTAACTAACAAGAGTGGCTGGAAGCTCATTCCCTTTATTCAGTGTCTTATGTACTTTTGGGGATGAGATATCTGTTCTCTTTCTGTGTCATTAGAGATCCAGTTGTCCTGAGAGACTTCACTAGACCAGTATCTACACCTGTACTTGAACTAATGAACTAAATCTTCACCACCAAATAAATAAAATGTGATGGAGGGACAGGTCTATAACCCAGCACCTCCCAAACCTCTGCAGTAAACTTCACCTGCATATTAAGCAGCGCAACTCACTGACTTCTTTTACATATCAACTATATGACTCCCCAGATGTACTGTGGAATCGACTGGTATGGTACTCTAGAAGAAAGGAGGTGTGGCCTCAAGGAGGGTACTGGATAGGTATGAGTAGCCATAAGACTCAGTGGCCTTGGAATATCCATGAATTTGTGAATCTTTTATAAAATGTGAGGGTGGATTGATAAGAATAGGCACATAAGTGGCACAGAATAAAATAAAGGAAATCAGTGAATGAATGTTTATTTGAAGAGGTGTTTGCTAACTATTGGAACTTAGATGGTTTCAGTATATGTAACTCTCTGTATAGAAGATAAGCAAATTATAGCAGTTAAGGGAATAGGGATAGAGAGATTTTGGATGTTTGGAAGGGGGAGAAGGAATCTAATGTAATTGATAGTGACTAGCAATGAACTGGCAGTAAGTAGATTAGAGCAATGTAAAGAATGTTAAAAGAAAGAAAATTAGGTTATTCCACATTTTTCTCTATAGGGTGAAAGTGCTGACGGGTAAGATGATTAAATGAATGAAAAGAGGTAGTACTATGGGTGGTAATAGTGAACTCCGGAGTTCAGCCATGTAGGATGAACTTTTTTTCACACATTTGATTGCTACTTTTAGTGACTTGGAGAGAAGGGTTTTCAAAGACACTTCGATTTCTTGTGGATGTTTTATGATCATTTATTGATGGGGGAGAGTGTGTGGTTATTTAAAGGGACACTGTACGCTATGTTGAGTTGAAGAGCTAAATCAGATGAATTAAAGTTGGCTGTTGAATTGATATGTAGAGCAGGACAGTGGTAGGATGACTTGAGTGCCCCTTTAGAAGGTATTGCTACTTTATAGAAAACAGCTGTAATTTGGATATTTTGGTGTGAGGAGTGTATACAAAAAGTAAATGACCAGAGGGACGTTTAAGGGGGGGGGGGGGGGAGTGGTGGTGGTGGTGAATACTTCTTTAGCATTATTTTTTTATAAATTGTATGACATGATACGGTAGACATAATCTATTAGTTTAGAGGTTGAGCTTTTTATACATAATTGTGATTTCATTGTTTTGGTGTGTGTTAGCTGCACAGGGTATTTTATGCTAAGCACAACTTCTACAGTAGAGTCACCTGTGGCAGCAATTTGAAGAGGACAATATACATAGTTGCAGAAAGAATACTTTTGGAATAAAGAGCATGAATTTAGATTGGATTATTTTTAGTAGCAAGTCATAGTTGGTCAACCAGTTCTTTGAAGTTTGTTAGCTGAAGAGCGCAAACTGGAAGAACAGAAGACCGCTAAAGATATACATACTATATTAAAGTTGAGTTATTACATGTTGTTTTGCTATTGTTGACAAAAGTAAGATGAGATATGGTGTCAGTACAGAGTGTTGTTGAATACCTTTGGGAATCAAGCATTGGTGAAAAGAAGGAAATGTCTTTTTGGACTGCATTGAGGTAATGAGACAGTTGAAGTTAATGTTCTGAAAAGCATTTCCTGTGATGGTGTTTCATTAATGAAGGAAGACTGTTTAATACCTTGGGAAGGTTTAGGAATAATACTGGCTTTACTTCATTATTATCTTCTCTGAATGGATGTATGCAGCGACTATGAGAAAGCTGTATTAGCCTGAAAGATTGGTCTGAAACTGTGCGGAGATAAAGTAAGTTGCTGTTCATTTGGTGTTTAATGCGCCTGTCTCGCAGTTTGCATAGAGGATAGTGGAACTGTTATGGGTTTCTAGCTGGGCAGAGTATATGAGAAGCCCCCTTATGGAGAAATGGTATGACTCCTTGCTTCAAAAACAGAAGAACATAACCTTCGTTATTCACCCAAGTAAAAAAAGTTGTAACTAGATATAGAAGGGAAAGTGCAGTCAAGTAAAGCAATTTGGGAAAGGATTGTCCATCAGGAGTTAGTGATCTGTGAGGTTTCATATTATCCAGGAATTGGGCTGTGGGGTCTGAAGGAGGTGTCACTTCTAAGACAAGTATTGCTGGTAGATAGTTTATGCAAGTGAGTGCAGCTAGTTTGAGATAAGGACGATAATACTTTTGAAATGGGAGAAGTTAGTCATTCATGAGACAGGATGCACATGTTCTGGAGAAAGTATTTTTTTTTAACTTCCTGACTGGCTTCATAGGGAGATGGAAGTAGAGCAGATATGGTTATGAATATAGTTTCTGTTTTGTGCTTGTAAGAAGAATTGCATTGACTGTTGTATTGTCGGCAGTGTTAAAAGGAACTTTGGATTGTTGGAAAGCACTTACGAATCCTGTTCTTTTTATTTCCCTTCTGCAGTCACTCCTAGGGGAGCGATAGGGAATGAATTCTAATTTTGTTTATAGAAATACTTACATGCATACATGCAGATAAATCGAGCATGGCAATAATGCCCTTGTAGCTTGCCAATGTACCATAACAGTTGTTCCCATAATAAATTTCCATGCTCCTCTTAAAAATATATAAACTAGTGTTTGCTTTGATGCAGTTTGGTAGTCTGTTCTATGTGCCAGCCGATCTCCCAGAGAAGCAATTAGTGCACTTCTCATTCCCACAGAATCTTCTATATAGGTTGTCAGATGATTTTGTACTACTTTTTGATAACCCCAAACATTCCCAGAAGAGTTGTCTTCAAATGCCCTGTATACCTGAATAAGGTCTCCTTCTCTAGGCCTAGATCAGGCTTTGCAAGGACCATTCTCTAGGGGTTCCTGGACTCTTCTCCTTCCACCTCCCAACTATAGTAAGCTAGGGTAATCTACCCATATAGCTAAAGCTACTACAACAGTGATCAATATGATGAACATAGTACAGTTTTGTAAGTAAACTTATAATAGTAGATGTTCAAATGATTACTGCTGCAGTAGCCCCCCCCCCCTTGTTTTTTGGTATGCTATTTGTACTATGGTGTGGTTATTTATTTTTTGTTCTTCCTAGCATTGTTTTTTCAGGGCTCAGTCTCCCTCTGTCTGTTGGCAAGAAAGCTGTGAAAGGCATGGTGCCCAAACTTGTCTTTGTTAGCTTCACTGAAGCTGCACGACAGTTTGGGTGTGTGGAAGGTGCCCTGGAGCTTTGGAAACTGGCCATATGTTATATCCTTGGCTGAAATAACCCATATAGCTAAGGCTACTGCAGTAGTGATCATTCAAACACTTACTGTTATGGGAAGTTTACTTAAAACTGTACTGTCCTTCTGTTTGTTGTTCCTATTTCAGACCATGATGACTGCAAACTGGGAGCCATTATTGAATCCCCAAATGATGTGGATATTCTACAAAAGGGCCTTAAAGAAACAGATGCTTGGTGCCAGAGCCATGGGCTCAAGCTCTATGCCAAGAAATGTATTGTTATCCCCTTTGGGAAAAAACATGTATCCATGAATTACCATATAGGTGGTAGTACACTAAACACAGAAAGTGTGATAAGAGACTTAGGGACACAGGTGGACAGTGGTCTCACCTTCGATAACCACATCGCCACAACAGTCAGGAAATCCTTCTATGTGGCACACCTCATCACGAAGGGCTTTTCATCCAGAAAAAAGGAGTTCATTGTCCCACTGTACTCATCCCTCATTAGACCAATTATAGAATACAATGCCCCATTTGGTATGTACCTCTCAAGACTTCTGCAATAACTGGAAAGGCCTCAGAAATACCTCACTAAAAGAATCACAGGCCTAAAGCAGATGCCCTACGCTGACCGCCTTAAAAAACTCCAGCTATACTCTGTCGCATATCGTCTACTCAGAGGCGATCTCTGCTTAACATACAAGGCCATGTCAAACCCAGAGCTGTTGGACATGCTACACTTAAAGAAATCCCAATCCCTCAGAGCTACACGCTCCAGGGATCTAAACCTTGTCATCACAATAAACAAAACATGCTGGAGGGATAGGTTCCTGACCCAGAGACTCCCCAGACTCTGGAATAGATTGCCCATACATGTCAAGCAGAGTGCCTCTTTGGACCTCTTCAAGAGGAACCTTGACGATTTGATGGGAGAAAGGAAATTCACCCCAGGGATCACGTCAGTCGCCCTGCTAGACAGGGGTCCAGGAAAGTAAATAATGTGGGAAGAAATAGCCAGGGAATTGTTATGGCTAGGCTTGTATAGGCCTTAGGGCTGATAGCCTAGTACCAACCTATGAACCAGCAAATGACATCAGGCTCCGTGGATTTTTCATGAGTCCAGTACCAAAACTAAAACCTCCAAAGTCTTTGTTCTGCATCCTAGAAGGACCGACATCTACTAGGAAAGGGTGATGATGATTATGGCTTTGACAGCCTTCAAAGAGTGTTGAAATCAGGATCCTTTTAGAGAGTGACACTACTACAGCCATGTATTATACAGGATGTACTCATTCTTACCCTCAGCAGATTAACCATGGCTGTCTGAGAACAGGCACTTCACATAGACTTGTTTTTATGGCGTACTTAGCTTTGCAGTCATAAGCACGCTAGTTTACGGAAATTTGTCTCTCCCTTAGGTTGAAATTGGACAGGCAAAACTTTCTTAAATTCATCAGAATCTGGATTTTTACAAAGGTAGATATATTTATTTCTCATTTGAACAACTTATTTTCTGTACTCCAGGAGTACCCAGAGTGTAAGACAGGGACAGCTAATGCGTCCTTCATCAGCTAGAACCACTGGCTAATATATACACATTTTCCAACTCCTTTTACTGTCCAGATTCTGTTAAATGCCAAAAGGAGAAATCAAATCTAATTCTCATTGTTTTTCTTTGTCCAAGAAAGCCTTAGCTCATCCTTCTCTCTCGCATGTCAGTTGATAACCTACTGATCCTGCATTATCACAGCAGTCTTCTGTCTTAGCAAAGGAGGTTGAATGATTCATCTCAGCCCTACTTCTCTGTTTTTTTGACATTGAGGATCATGGGTTGATTCTTAATGGCCATCTGTTTTCTTAGGAAATTATCTATTCTCAAAGATGCTAAGAGGCATACCACTAGGAATCATATTTGTCTAAGTGGGACAGATTTTCTTAATGGTGTCTTTGTAGAGTTAGTGTGCTTTTTGGTCCTGAACATCGTGTCTGTCTCGCTGCTGTTACCTGCTCTTTAGTCAAGTCTGTTTATCTGTCATTCTAGCTTTCATTCCTTTGTTTAATGTTGTAGCCCTCATGTTTCCTTGAAAATGTTTATGAAGGGATTCTCCATTTGAGGTCACCCAAAATCCTGCCTTGTTACTTGGTGAACCTAAAATTCATTAAAAAATGACTCTGACCCTTCTGACTAGGGTTTGTATGGCAGATATTAATGTTTGTTGGAAGACTTCCTTTTTCATAGCAGTCATCCCACACAGACGAATTTATGAACTTTAAAGTCTTGTTATTCCAAACAATGGATAGCCTTTCATAAGAACAGTGAATTTTAGAGAACCAACACTTTTCTGCCAAGTATGATATCTGAACTACATTTAACTAGTCTATCAAACTTCAGCAGTCATCTTTATGAGGAACATAATGCATTTGTGTGAGCATTTAATAAACCTGTTGCAGTTGCTGTTGTGGTCTTGCGCTGGAGTTTTTCTCTTGTTTTTATTTATTTGCGTTCATGGCTTTGTTTAACCTGTTTGAGCTCCCTTTGGTTCTTGGTTAATCAGTATCCTATCTCTCAGATTATCCTGATTTTGAGTAAAATTTTAGCACTGTCCCTCTTAATCAGTCCTAAAACTGGTGATTTTTGGAGAAAAAGTGGGGAATTACACTTGATAAATAGCAATGTCTTTCGGCTTCTCCCGATTAGGGGTCTCCACAGCGGATCACTGGTTCACAGCTTGATTGGCAGTGGTGTTTTTATGGTGTTGAGTTGAATTACACTTGATAAATAATGATTAGAGTTATGGTCCCTTATACTTCAGAAAGTGTATATTAAATCACATTCTCTTATCCTGTCAGCATCTCAGTAGCAATATTTAAAAAAAAAAATGTCCCTGATTGATCATGATTATTTCTAGATTTGTCTCTGATTCTTTTGAGTTTTGTTCCTGATTAGCTGAGAGCTATGATTGATATAGAAAATAAATGAGCTGCTTCCTGTAAATCATGATTTGATTCCCACAGCCTCCATTTGCCTGCTGTGTGACTCTGAGCAAGTCACATAACTAAGCAGTTCTCCCAAGCTAACTCAAAAAAGGCCCATGTAGGGTGCTGTGCCCCGTTTAACAAATGTAAAATAAGTAGGCTACTAACAGAAGAGGGCAACCTACGTTAACTTGATGAGTAGTATACTTTTGTATTTAATTCTAGACTCAGCTTTTGAGGTGATCCCTCTGCAGAAGTCTGACATACCTTCAGAAAATGGACTGTCACTTTCAGAGGTCACCAGCCCTATTTCTGTGTTATCTCCAAATACCTCAGATTATCCCATAGTACCTGCAGAAGCGAGAGCCAGCATTCCAGTTACTGTGTGTTGTTATTTTAAGGGAGAGTAAAGTTTGTGTGTTTTATCATTTCTCATTTTAAAATGGACTAAACAGGTTAATAGTGTGCTTTGTCATCTGCTGTTACTTTTCCCTGCCTCCATTTTGAGCTTACTGAAGGAAAAATGGTAATTTATCTGATTTGTATGGGAATTTACAGGTTTAATATAGCAGTGTTAGTTATGACAGTTCTAAGGGGTACAAGATCTGGATTTGGACAAATATGCGCTTACAGATACTTCTTGGCATCTAAATCTAAGTAGCTTTCCCTATGTCTCCTTGGCATGCTAGATCCTGAAACACATCTCCTTGACCTTCACTGAATAAAACTAGTCATTACAGTACACAGATTATTGCAACAGCAGTACTTTTTACTGAGTGTAGTTTTCTGCAGTTGCAGCACCTGCAAATTAAAAAAAAAATGTTTTTGCAGTTTGGCAGTCTCCAGTGTACCCATATGCTCTCAGTCCTTCCTTTATTATCATCACTCCAAGGACATTGCACCTCAGAGAAGGATTAAAGGAGAAATCACTATAAAGCTAATAACAAATTGACTTGCTCTTTTTCTTAGATAACGTGATCTCGGTGTAACAGTCATGTATGAAATTGCACTCCAACATACATCTCTACAACAGGTGTCAAGCAAACAAAACATATTTGCAAGCATCCATACTTAGGCTGACATTTCCAAAGGATATTCATCTCAAGAACCTGAAGAGAGAACTTTTAAGTAGGAGAAAATAATAGGTGGGTATGTCTGTAATATGGTATTGATATGAAAAATGCACTGCTGTAATTTTTACTGCATGTTGTATCCCAAAATACATAGGAGTACAAACTTTACTGGCATGTTGTTTATAAGGTTTAAGACTGTGCTGCTAGACCTAGACAGCAGTCCTGGGTTTGATTTCCACAGATATATTTGCCTACTGTGGTAGTCTAAGCAAGTTGCTTAATCAGACTGCGCTCCCAGTTTGCCCCCTGAAAAGGGACTCCGTGTGTACAGTGGACTTACTGAATTATTTATTTATATAAATTTTTCTGAAGGGCAAACATTTCTTCAACTGGTGATGGATAGGCAGTACTTTGTATTGTAATGAGTTTTGTTTTTGTATGGCTTAACACAAACAATTTTGCCTTCAAGCTGTACCTGACATTTCTGTTGTGGAGCCCATGTTTAACACTAGAATCGTCCTATGACTGTGGATGGTTCGACAAGGCAAACTTTGAAGACCTCTCGAGGTTTTAACCAGATTTGTTTGTGAAGTAGAACCTCTAGGCTGGAGATTTGCACAACTCCATAGTAGTACCTATTTGAACAGGCTATCGGAATGCAGGAATAGAACAGAGTTTTGGTTAATGATTGCTGTATTATGTGATAGAGTTTCATAGTGTAAAAAGTACTGTTTAATAATGACAACTGATACAAAGAGGGACTCATGAGCAAGGAAATTAAGTTGTTAAGTTCTTGAACTACTATGTACTTTTTTTTTTTTTTTTGAGGATGCTTTTTTTAGTGTACATGACTGTGGCATTTGTTGTGGGCTCTTCTCTTATAAGTAGTTTTGTGTGCCATGTGTTAACATATTAACTGCACATTTATTTATTTTTTCATTATTCTACTTAAGTAATTATTCTGGTTTAAATGTTGGATCCTGGACAATTCTTTTTGCATGAATAGAGTAGTGTAATTACACCTGGCACTACATTTGGGTTAATAATCAGGAATCTTAGAAGTCTGAAATTGGTGTGTGCTTGTGTGTTGTACCAAGGTACGTCTTTACTGAGTTATTTGACTATCTGCTTACAGTGGCCAAACTATTAATTGTCATTTCACCCTTAGAGCATAACATAGATGCCAAAGTTTTGATTTACAAGTGTGGTGAATGTTTCCATAATAATCATTTATCAACAGTTTATTATTAGCCTGTCATTGTGAACCGTAAGCTTGCATTGTGTATCATATATTACAAATGGGCTTTTCATGCCAGAGGTTTTTAATGATTTTTAAAATATATGTTGTTCTGTGTACCCCTCTTAAGGTTAAGATAAGTGACTGAAATATAAATATGGTTTGAGTTAGTGACTGTTTCAGCATAATCTAGCTATTATTTAAACTGAATATTGTAAACCACTGAAGTTAAGTAAAAGGTTGGCAGTGTAGTTGTCTGTTATTGGAACTTTCCATAACTTTGGAGGTAGTGAAATGTGCAGATTAAGTGTACCAAATTGTCCTCATTTGACATACCCTTAAATTTATATTTATTTCTACTTTTCTGTGGATGACTTTAAGGCTAAATTGTTCTCATTATCAAACCCTTACTTGCACATGTTCCTGATTTTATTGTTGTTTTTCGAGCTGTTTCATATTTTTTATAAATAAATATGATGTTTACACTTAAGTTTCAGAATGGTGTTAATTTCACCACGGTGAAGTTGCAGGATTGTCTGTCAGTGAAACATAGTTTTGCCAGTTTGTCACTGTGATAAACGTTTCAGAGTTTTTCAGAATTCTTGGTTTATTTATATACGTTTTATGCTGTCTCTGTTGCTTGCTCGTTTAATTATTAAGGTTCATTCTACAATGCTGATGTGGAGCTAGTATGTTGATATGAAACATTTTCAATCTGTGTGATTATCAAGTCGTGTTAAAATAGGTTGATTTGAATGGGGGGGGGTGAGTGGAGATGAAGATTGTCTGTTTACTGTACCACTTTTTCAGAGGTTTCTTTCCCCATCACATGAAAAAATGTTCTAGGATCCTACCACCCTCTTTGTGAAATGGCATTTTCTTATGTTGGCCTTGAATGTCTCCTACATGCCATCTTTTCGTCTGTTTTGTTCCCATTACTTTTTCCGATGTGCTTTTTGCACTTAATTCTTACAGTGCAGTGTTCTTGGTCATATTATAGTTATCATATCTTTCTCTTCAGGTATTCATACTCAGTGCTGTTACTGTCCATTCATACTTTGCTCTTTTTGTCCATGTATCAGCTTTGTAATTTTCTTCTGTACTATTTCCTATGTGCTAGTTTACTTTCTCTGTGTGATGATGTCATCATGTCATAAACCAGTCTCCCAGATATGAACCCTAACATCTGGTTAGTCTTCACTGTCATCCTTACTTCTTTGCATGATTTGTTGTAGGTGTGATTCAAAACCTCAGGTTTTTCTATATCTCAGTTATTCTCAGAACTTTATTCCTTCCACTTTTACTTTACCCTATGATTTCTCCATTCCTTTGTACAGAAAACGTACTCTTTTTTTTTTTCCATTAAGTAAACCACAGCCACCACCTTTCAGATTACCTTGCAAACCTTACCAGTTTGTTTGCACAATCCACCAATGTGTGCCAGCTGTTGAAAGCTTCTTTATAATATTAGTGAAAATAATGATGGTCTGTCTAATCTAGTGTGGTACTGGATGCAAATGCAGAAAACAGGGCTGTTGTTTGATCGATGCCATTGGTAACGGTCTTACCCTACACATTTATCTGTCTAAGTGTAGCCAAAGGTATACCATACAAACCATGGTGTAAAAATGCATTTTTAAGAGGACTGAATAACGTGCTGCACAATGCTTTTAGCATTCTGGGACTCCATATAATAATTGCGAGACTCATAACCACGAGTCAGATTACGGGAAAACAGCAAATATTGACATTTGTTGTTCTCCTTTAATGTTAAATTTTTGTAGGGGGAAGCTCCACTCAAAGCATCAGGTGAATGGGAGAATAATCTAAGATATGGCAATTTTGGACTTAGTACAGTAGAGAGTCGATTATCCAAAACGTCAGTTTTCCAAACCAGCCTTCCAAAGATTTTGGGTAGGAAAAATCATAAAGTCTGCATATGTAAACATTATATGTATTCATTTGAGCGTGTTTTTGAGCTTGTAACCAGCTCGTGTGTGAAAAATATTCTTTACTGTCCACTGGAATTGCTGAATGGTTGAAAGGTGTATTCCTGCATGCACAAAAAAACAAGATTTTAGTTTTTTATCTGGTTCAATTATATGTTTGATTATCTGAACAGTTTGATTATCCGAATTACCCTAGGTCCCAGTTAGTTTGGAAAATCGACTCTCTTCTGAATATATGTATTTCCCATTTTTGCATATTCAGTTTTGCTGGTCCAGGGTATGCAGCATGGTCCAGGGTATGCAGCAATGAGTCTTGGAATTTAAAACTGTTGCTGGTTTCTGAGCCTTACCACCCACAAATCCATCTGATTTATTTAGGGTAGCAGAAGCTACCCTACACGAAAGCATAAACCAAAACATATAGATACTAGATTTCAGATACAGGTATGTTGAGACCATGAATTGACAAACAGAAGAAATTAGGTGTAATGATAGATTTGAACATGAGAATGAAAATTTTCGAGGTGGTAGTGATTTAAGACTGGATGACCCTTTAGCATACCCCCTTAACGCAGTCGGAAAGAATAAAAAATCATCCGGCCAGTTATCAGTACAGGTAAACAAATGGACAAAATAGGCGAAAGGGATCCTAAGGGGCATGCCAGACAAGTTAGATTGTATGGGGGACGACAATATTATAGAATGTGAGAGGTTTGTATACTGTTACAAGAATTATCATATTTATAATTACAATCATATTGTTTTAGATAAAACATATTTTAGTCTATTTATGAAAGGTTTAAAATATATGCCCAGTAAAAGAAGGGATGTTAACAATTTAATATTGGACCTAAAATGATTTACAAGAAAAAAGAATTTAGAGTACATATTTTCTAAGAAAGATACAGATACCAACACAAATCCACAACTTAGAAGGAAAAGTGCATATAACCCCCCCACTTCACCCTCAACTAAAGAATTTCGAAGTAATAGTGGAAAGAGAGTTGAGAAAGAGTTTAGAGAACAGTAGGGTTCGTTTTAATTTTTCTAAAGAAGAAATTAATTTATTAAATGATATAAAAAAATAATGACAACTTAAGAGTGATGAGCCTAGACAAAGGGGGGAGGGATGGTTATGATGGACAATGTATGTATAGGAAAGATGATGGACATTTTGTGTGACACGGAGAAATACAGTAGGGTATCTTTAAACAAAATAAATATTGCTTATAGCAAAATTGATGCCCGTTTATATGATATGCTTCTTGAGGACTTAATTTGGAAGAGCATAATTTCTTAAAAACAGATAATCCTTTGATACCCTCCCTATTTGGAATCCCTATGGTGCACAAAAATGCATTCAATCCTCCTATGAGACCAATAGTGGCGGTGAATGGATCCAAAACACATACCTTAGCAGTATACATTGATGCAAAATTAAAGAGGTTGAGTGTGTTAGGTACTGCTTTTTTTGAAAGATTCTTGGGATTTCTTAAGGGTTGTAGAGAATAATTTATATAAAGAAAATATGATTTTTGTCAGTATAGACATCATGGATCTTTTCACTGTAATTCCACACGAATTAGGTTTAAAATGGTTTGAAGTGACGGTGGGGGACAATAGTATTTTTATCTTCAAAGAATTTCGGGTTCTTTTAGAACTAATGTAAATAGTTCTGCATAATAATTTTATTGCATTTGAGGATGAATTCTGCAGACAAATTAGTGGCATAGTTATGGGTACGAGTTGCACACCCAACTATGCTAATATTATTTTACAGATATGGGAAAAGAAGTACGTGTGGAATTCTCCTTATGTGCACTATTGGAACCATTGCAAAATATTTTTGGATGATATCTGTATATTTTAGACTAGTACTGAATAAAAGTTGATTGAATTTATAGAATATATAGGGCAAACCACCATTTTCTTTTTAAAGTTTACGCACAAATTTGAAAAATCTAAAATTAATTACTTGGATGTTACTTTACATATTATTGATGATGAAAAAAGGTTAAAATCTTCAATACATAGAAAAAAAATGTTTTTCAAATTCTTATTTACATTTTTCTAGTGCTCACCCATGCAAACAAAAGCTTAGTATTGTAAAGGGGCAATTTATAAGGACCTCTAGGATGACTTCAGAAAAGAGTGATTTCTTAAATGAATGTGAAATAATAAAAAAAATATGTTGTTGAAATGGAAATACATCATGGGCTTAGTAGATGAAGTAATTAAAGAAGTTAAAAGAGATTGAATGAATAAATATTTCCCACTTTTGGGGAAAAAGGGCTTAGTGCTGTATATGAAGAAAACAGAATGGGACAGCTAGAGGTCCAGGAGGTAATAATTCAAACTATCCAGGGGCTTTTATTACAAGTTAAAACAAAGATACCTCCAATATAACTAAGATCATTAATTCTTATTGGGAGCACTTTAAAAATGTAGACAATCTATTTTAGGGTTCTATTAATTTAATTTATAAAAGAAGTATGAACATTAAGAATATTTTAGAACATAAGAATAAGATTGGGCAAGGTACATCTACAAAGAAAAAAGGCACATTTAAGTGTGGTATGTGTATGTATGTTAGTAATACTAGTTGTGTTCCCAGTACGGATAAATTGATACAAGTAAAAGAGTACAGTAATTGTAATACTGTGATTTGTATATGTAATATAATGCCTGTGTTTGAGCTTTTCTACTTGGGCTGAAAATGATTATTTAGAAAATTCTATAAATAAAACATAAAGCTAAGGCTGAAGTTCTTTATTTCTTAAGTCTGGAGTACATTGTGTAATAACTTCAGCACTGTTTTCTGCTGGATCATCAACCCCTGTGAAGGCTGCCAGCCTAGCCAGATAGAATTTTAAAGATAATTCTATATGTAAATATTAATGTCAACCACAGGCTTGTTGTCTTAAATGGAAAAACTGCTGTTAGATGTTGAACTGAAAAATATGTAACAACAGTGCAGTCTGCTGTAAGGAAGCTAAGTCAGGCATTTTATGACTGTCTTTATCTTTAAAATTGGCTCCAGCCCGTCTAGATGAAGACATTCTTTCTGTTGTTTTAACCAAGAGTTAAATTGCTAGATTTAAACATGCAAATGTATTTTTTATTGCTCTGCTTCCTGACCAGCTGCAAGATAACACAAGGAGATGTTAAAAATGCAAATGTAGTTTCTGTTAGCCTGGGAACCCAGGGAAGTGTGAAGAATGATGTAATCAGGAATATGATTTTAAAAACAGAGAGAATCAGAGGGCATTAAGCATTTTTGTCTTGACCATCCAACTCACAGCACTGTCTTGCTCTACAAGTAAGTTTATCTTAGACTTATGTTTTCTCTTAGAAATAGCTAGAAACTATAAAGATTAGACTAAGTGTTTTTCTGTGATGTGAGAATTGCACTACTGAATTATTTTAAGTATTTCTCTGTGATCTTTGAACTCTTCACTAGCAATGTGTAGTAAGAAGTATTGTCTTGTGTTTTTATTATTAAATATTTTAAAACCTTTCAACTGTGGCTGCTTTGTGTAAAGATAATTTAAGCTCTAGAGTACATTGCATATTTATAGTGATTACTGTCCAAGTCACTCCAAATAAGCCTTGACTGTTTAGTCACACTTACCAAGTGGATAATAATATTGCACAGTAATAATTGGACACCCTTTCATAAGGGCCTTTTAGTAGCTGATAAATGTTAGCTGGGTGGTGGCAGTGATTTCTACCGTATAGTCTGGGTAAAATGGGCACAGCTGGAGAACCTGTGCCAGCCTTTCCCCAGAAGTGGCTTAAACAGCATGGTTTCACTTAAACCCTTTCTCAAGGCAAAGCCACTAAAGCATTGATTTTATTGCTTTTGAGAGTTGCTATACAGTGTTCCTTTAAGTAAGCTGTGTTTTAATTGTATGATGTCACAATTAGTTTGATTGTTTTAGCATTTAAATGTGATGCTGTTTGATTGTAGTCTGAAATAGCAGTGTATCTGCGAAAGCGCTTACTCCATTAAATGCTTTTGTTTTTAGCCTTGTTACAACCAGTGTTATTGTTTTTTCTTCCCCCAGAAGTGTATGTGTGGTTGTATAAACTCTTATCTCAAAATGTGTGTGTGTCAGCTACTTGGGCAGGGACATGAAGCACTGGTTGGACAGAGAGGGCGCTGGAGAGTTTAGCTTTCCCAGCTGGCTTTTTTTTGCCTCAGTTGTCAGTGACCTAACCTAAAAAGCAAATGTCATCATCTGCCTGTCCTTGAAGTCTGATTTGCATCCCCTTCCAGTGTGTACGACTTTCATTCTATGACATACATCACCAGATTTTACATTTTTCGGGTTTCTTAAATATGTTTCAGCTGGTTTTCACAGCATTATACCCCAACTAATATATCCCAAGATGTTCTAGCCACATTCTCATGTAAGTCATTACTAATGGATATATCCATGCCTAGTAGGAACCCATTCCGCTCAGAATTCTTCTAACAGTTTATAGCTCCCCCTGCAATTTGCTTTGACTAGCTTGCGGTAACCTCATTTCCTTTGGCAAGAGTGAGTGCACAATTGGACTTCAGAGAGGTGACCTAGTGTAGTAGTTATTCTATCTGTGACAAAATAGTTTTCCATTTTACTGATCTTAGTAGCAGTATTTTCTCTTAACATTGAGAAAGTACATATGAAATACTGTCCACATCTGAATTTTTTTAATTGGATTTTTCTCCTTAGTCAGACTTTTTGCAACCTCAGAGTTAAAATAAGTAAGTAGGGGAAGCAGGGGCATGCATATCTGCATGGTGGGTGTGACCCCCACCACTAATCCAAAAAATGCCATTATGTAATTTTTAAATTAAATTTTCAGTCTTCGCTGTGTTCAGTTTATCTTTCCTTGTCTGAATATTCTGAATACATAATTTCTGCTGTAAGTAAAACAGTTTATTTTTAGATGAGGTGCTCTATTTTTACATGTTAACTATTTTAGTCCAGACATCACCTTTATGCCCTGCAGTATGAGAAGCATACACATGACATACGGCGTACCTTAAAGCAACCTAAGGGTTTGGTATACTGGCCAGACATCGGGCCACCCTTGGCAGGGGATCACTAATGTAATGAATACTGCAACAGTGAAGAGAAGGACATCTACCGTTATGGTAAGATTTTACACAACTGTACTTTATACCTATTTTTATACACCAAAAAGTATAAGAATCAGCAGTTTGTAATCCCTCAGCATTGCTGGTTCCTTTGAAATATTCTTCAGTATAATTTTACACTTCTTATCTTTCACTTCCAGCATTACCAGTAAATACATTACCTCTGTCTTTGACTTCTAAACCTGTACTTCTTTCATGTCCAGTAGAGTTCTGTTCCCTATCACATACAGTTAACCTCTCACAATTTCGCATTTAGTAAAATTTCTTTTTTCCACCTACTCTGTTTTAGCTGACTGTTATGTTCCCAATGTAGATGACAACTCGGTGTGTTTCACCCTTCTGCAAACTTATTACTTGTCTTTTGCTGTATACTTTCTAAGCATGGCTGTATAGTGTCTTGATTAACACTGCCTGCTCTCCTTGTCAGTATGCATAAAGAGAAAGAGCAGTTAGACAGCTTACCTCTAAATGTCAGACCTGCACTATACCAACTCTCTGTTATGCCACCCAGTGCCATTTCCTGGTAGTTAAATGTTAAATAGAATAATTTCAATCCCAAAATTAAATGTTAAATATATGCTTACATAAGGTGAGGTTAGGGAAAACCATCATAGTATTGTGCATGCCTGAATCAGCATGTCTTGATGGCATCAGTTGGTGTCCATTCCCCATAAATGGGGACAATCATCCAACATTAGGGACAGTGTTTTTAATATTATTCTAAATCACTTATTGAATAACAGGTTTTACATCAAATTGCATTTTATGAACAGTACTAGGTATGAAACTCTGTCTGGCATTATTGGCTGACTGTAATCTTTAGTAATTTACCAGGAAGTTAAAAATTCTATAAAGGGCAGGACAAACATACGAGGCAAAATCGGGGATGCAAAATATCTTTCCCTGTTTCATGGCTCTTTAATACCTTAGTAGTACTCCAGTAATGAGTAGAAATTTTCAACTGACATTGCTGGCTTCACATTAGAAAAGTAGTGAACTCTCAGAACACATACTATCTTATTTCCACATTGGCAAGCATCTACCTATCTGCATCCCCACGCTGTGCCAAGTTGCACTTCTGCTTAGCACAGTTTGTATACCCCAAAGTGAAGTGACATGTCACCAGTATACACTGGTGATTGATTAGACATATGTGAGCAGTGCAAATTAGCCCAAATTGGCACTTAATCCCACTTTCAGATTTGGTAGACTTTGTTGTGTCTTTTGGCTTTTCCTGGTTAGGGGTCACCACAGAGGAACTCCGGTCCGCCAATGATTGGTAGTTCATTTTTACGTGCCGAGTTACCAGCCCTGACACAAACCTTCAACGAAGGTACGCCCATTCATGCATGTCTTCACGCAGAAGACGCTCTAGCTGAGAATCGAACCGGACAGCATCTTCAGATCATTAATAAGCAGAAGTAACATTAGCATTGTTATAGTATGACATGTCTAACAATACTCTCTTCATATGTCTCTGTACCAAACAGTGTTTCTAGTCAAGGGCCACTGATCTTCTTCTTCTTCTTTCGGCTGCTCCCGTTAGGGGTTGCCACAGCAGATCAACTGTTTCCATTTCTTCCTGTCCTCTGCATCTTGCTCTGTTACACCAACCACCTGCATGTCCTGTCTCACCACATCTATAAACCTTTTCTTAGGCCTTCCTCTTTTCCTGTTACTTGGCAGCTTCATCTTCATCTTTTTCCCAATATACTCTGCATCCCTCCTCAGCACATGTCCAAGCCAACGTAATCTTGCCTCTCTGGCTTTGTCTCCAAACCTTCCAACCTGGGCTGACCCTCTAATATACTTATTACTTATACTATAATATACTTAGTCCTAATTCTGTCCATCCTCATCACACCCTGTGCAAATCTTAACATCTTCAACTCTGCCATGTCAAGTTCTGACTCCTGCCTTTTTGTCAATGCCACTGTCTCCAACCCATGTAACATAGCTGGTCTCACTATCCTCTTGTACTCGTGTGTCACAAATCACTCCTGACACTCTTCTCCACCCACTCCATCCTGCATGTACTCTCTTCTTCACCTCTCTTCCACACTCACCATTACTCTGAACTGTTGATCCCAAGTATTTAAACTCATCCACCTTCGCCACCTCTACTCCCTGCATCTTCACCATTCTTCTGTCCTCCCTGTCATTCACACACATATGTTCTATCTTAGTCCTGCTGACCTTCATTCCTCTTCTCTCTAGAGCATATCTCCACCTCTCCAGGGTCTCCTCCACCTGTTCCCTACTCTCACTACAGATCACAGTGTCATCTGCAAACATCATAGTCCACGGGGACTCCTGTCTGATCTCGTCTGTCAACCTGTCCATCACCATTGCAAATAAGAAAGGGCTCAGAGCTGATCCTTGATGTAATCACACCTCCACCTTAAATGCATCCGTCACTCCCACTGCAGACCTCACCACTGTCACACTACCTTCATACATATCCTGTACCAGTCTTACATACTTCTCTGACACTCCCGACTTCCTCATACAATACCACAACTCCTCTCTAGGCACCCTGTCATATGCTTTCTCTATGTCCACAAAGACACAGTGCAACTCCCGACCTTCTCTGTACTTCTCCAACAACACTCTCAGAGCAAACATCACATCTGTAGTGCTCTTTCCTGGCATGAAAAGCCATACTGCTGATCACTAATCATCACCTCTCTTCTTAACCTAGCTTCCACTACTCTTTCCCATAACTTCATGCTGTGACTGATCAATGTAATCCCCCTGTAGTTAGTACAGCTCTGCACATCACCCTTATTCTTAAAAATCGGTACCAAAACACTTTTTCTCCATTCCTCAGGCAGCCTTTCACTTTCCAAGATTTCATTAAACAATCTAGTTAAAACTTCCACTGCCATTTCACCTAAACACCTCCATGCTTCCACAGGTATATCATCTGGACCAACAGCCTTTCCATTCTTCATCCTCTTCATAGCTATCCTTACTTCCTCCTTGCTAATCCATTGCACTTCCTGATTCACTATCCGCACATCATCCAACCTTTTCTCCCTCTCATTCTCTTCATTCATCAGCCCCTCAAAGTACTCTTTCCATCTGCTCAACACACTCTCCTCGTGTGTGAGTATGTTTCCCTCATTATCCTGTATCACCCTTACCTGCTGCACATCTTTACTAGCTCGGTCCTTCTGTCTTGCCAATCGGTACAGGTCCTTTTCTACCTCCTTAGTGTCCAACCTTTCATACAACTCTTCATACGCCATATCCTTAGCCTTCACCACCTCTCTCTTTGCCATGCACTTCATTTCCTTATACTCTTGTCTACTTTCTTCATCTCTCTGACAATCCCACTTCTTCTTCACCAACCTCTTTCTTTGTATACTCTCCTGTACTTCTTCATTCCACCACCAGGTCTCCTTGTCCTCCTTCCTCTTTCCAGATGTCACACCAAGCACCTTTCTAGCCGTCTCTCTTACTAGCTCTGCTGTAGTTACCCAGCTATTCGGTAACTCTTCACTGCCAGCCAGTGCCTGTCTTAACTCTTCCCTGAACTCCACCTCACAATTACTCTTTTTCAATTTCCACCATTTGATCCTTGGTGCTGCCCTCACACTCATCCTCCTTTTCTTGATCACTAATGTCATCCTACAAACCACCATTCTGTGCTGCCTAACTACACTTTCCCCTGCCTCCACTTTACAGTCTCCAATCTACTTCAGACTGGCCCTTCTACATAAGATATAATCCACCTGTGTGCATCTTCCTCCACTCTTGTATGTCACCCTATGCTCCTTCCTCTTGTTAGAATAAGTATTCATCACAGCCATGTCCATCCTTTTCGCAAAATCCACTACCATCTGACCTTTTGCATTCCTTTGCTTAACACCATACCTACCCATCACTTCCTCATCCCCTCTGTTCCCTTCACCAACGTGCCCATTGAAATCTGCTCCAATCACCAGTCTCTCACCCTTGGATACAGTCATCACCACTTCATCCAACTCACTCCAAAATTTTTCTTTTTCATCCATCGCACACCCAACTTGTGGAGCATATGCACTAACAGCATTCATCATTGCACCATCAGTTTCCAGCTTCATAAACATCATTCTATCCAACACTCTTTTCACCTCCAAAACACTCTTAACATACTGTTCCTTAAGGACAACCCCTACACCATTTCTCCTCCCATCCACACCATGATAAAACAATTTGAACCCGCCTCCGATGCACCTAGCCTTGCTCCCCTTTCGTCTGGTCTCTTGCACATACAATATACCAACCTTCCTTTGGTTCATCATATCAGCTAGCTCTCTCCCTATACCAGTCATACTGCCAATATTCAAAGTTCCGACCCTCACTATCACAGTCCTAGCCTTTACCTGCCTTCGGGCATGTCTTCCCCCTCTTCTCCTCCTTCGGCCAACAGTAGCCCAATTTCCGCCAGCACCCTGTTGGCCAACTGTACTGGTGGCGATTGTTGTTAACCCGGGCCTCGACCGATCCGATATGTATATTTGTACTGTTGTGCGCATGTATGATTTGCCGAAACTTTACGCCGGATGCCCCTTCCTGACGCAACCCTCCCCATTTATCCGGGCTTGGGACTGACACAAAGAAATGCACTGGCTTGTGCATTCAGGGGCCTTTGATAATGCCTTTATTTGCATAGCAACTTGACAGTCAACACAGTAAGGGTTATGTTTCCTGTGTTAATTTATATAGAGGGAGGATGTCTGAACAATCCAACTTGAAGAAATCCATCCTGGCACTTCTGCCTATGAATTCCCTATATTTGTACATTCATAGTCAGTATGATGATGATGATGTAGCAATGTGCAGCATCACAAAAGTTTGAAAGTCTCATTATCTCAACACTCCAGTTAAACTATTCAGTGAAAATTCTCTCTTTTAATTAAGAAAACATTGCAGATTCACTAAACCACTTTGTGTATTTATCTGTGAAAACTTGGCAGAAATGTACATAAACATACATTAGCAGCAAGCAAGCCGAAAAAGAAAAAAGCACAAAGCTTTCTGTTTGGAAAGTACTGAAATTGAGTTAGAAGATGATTTTGAAGAGCAAAGTGAGGAGGGAGGTGGTAATTTCTCACCTGAAAATATTTTCTGGTAATGTTAATGCTGCTAATGTATCAAGGATTGGAATTAGACATTGTACCAACGTCTGAGGGGAGATGATTGTATTTTTTATCAGCTGACTGATATTGTGCATTGTTTCCCTACTTCTTTTCTTCTTGCCCAATTTGCATAGAAACTTTGAGAATTTTCTGGAACATTATCTTATTGTAGAAGGTTTTTCTTTGGGAAGATGGTAGACTTTACAAAAAGTGCAAAACCGTTGATGAGATTCACACATGTACAGCAGAAGAAACTCTCAAAACAAAATATCAAATGTTGAAACTCTCTGTAGTACCATTTAAGCCTTTTTAGCAGGAGGTTTTCTTTACTACACTCCTAATATGGGAGAGGAGCCACCCCTACTACTTATAATAAATCCCTGAAAATGATTTATCAATGAGTAGTGGAAATATTCAGAGTCTCTTGTTTGTGATTGCAGTGTCAGTGTTTTGAGGATTGCAGCACAGCCCTTGGGAAGTTAGTACAAATGTTGATAACTTACTCATTGGTTCAAGCCCTGTATCTGACTTGGACCAGGAGAATGAGGCCAAGTTATTTAGTGCTTTTTGGGAAAAAATCATTCTTCCAGCTGTATTGCTTTTAGTGCTCTCAGTCATTAATGTTGATGAATCATATTGATGTTAATCAGGCAACTTCACTTCTTGCTGGCCTGTTCTTAGAGGGTAATGATCAGGAAAAATGTCAAAGATGTAAACTCTGTCTTCATGTTTACATACATGTTTTTGATGCAGCATACTGTTTTGTTAAGTGCTATTTGTTCAGTTATTGCTGAACAGTCAGCTTTGGCTGAAGACTCTGCATTTCACTGAGAATGTGATAACCAGTATTGAAATCCCCCACCCTTCTGCTGAGATTTTTTTCCTGTGCTGCTGTTAATGTCTTTGTTCATGATTTTTGAAAGTAAAAGCAAGACTACATTTTTTTCCCCTATATTACAGCAGATTTGATGTTCCAGTGGATATTTTGCTTTTTCTATCAGGAAGGCTTTTGGTCAGTATTCTTCCACTGGAAGAGGGGCAGGCATTTAATGCTAGATGCTTTGGGAGGTATTAATTGTCGGGTGTTGAGAGCAGAGCCTAGGAAGCAGAAGTTTAAGGCTGAATCTTTACTTTTGGATAAAAATGAATTGCAGTTAATAAAACCCTGTGTCCATCTGTTAATACAAAACAGCCCCTACCCCCAAGTTTCAAACCACTTTTCCAGTAAAAAAAAATTCCATGGTGGCAGGCAGAATAACACAACTTTAAAGTAGCTGGCATTTTATGTTAGTATTAGTTAGCAGGCTAAGGTCTGAGAACCGTTTCCATCTACATCTGTCTGTAGTGCAAGTAACAGAATATAAAGATCAGCAAATAAAGTATGATGTCATGTTAATTAACTAATATTATAAACATTAAATGGATGATAGTAAGCAAAAGAAAACAAAATTGTGTAGTTACCATGGCTGGCCTTAGGCACAGGACAACTTAGACAGTCACCTAGGGTGACAGTCAGTTTTATCCCGCCTCTCAAAGTAAAAGCACCCTTGTCGAGAGAAGAACTGTATCCTGTAAAGAAGCACTGTACATACTTCCCAAAAGTTCACATTTTGTGGTACTGTCAGTGGTGGATTAAGTGTGGGTTAGGGCCGTTATCATACCATGGGTCCCCTGCACGCATTTTAGGACTGTGTAGAATGTGTTTTGAACAAATTTCCTAGTGAGCAGTGAAACAAAATGTATCAACCAAACGTACCTATTTCAGAACATTTCAACCATAAAAGACTACTCAGACTCCTGTCATTATAATCCACTGATATTCGTACTCATCAAGTATGTCCACTTTATTGACTGTGTGTACACTTCACATGTCTGATTGTGATAAAAATAACCACAGTAAAGTATTCCACTTTTCTTTACACAGATGAACCCTAGTCACTCAAAGACAAACTAATGACTTTTTAACTTTATCAGCTCAGCATACTTAGTCATTTTAATCCTCAGACATCTCCCAAGACCAGCAATTATAGCTATATTGTTGACTGCACCCATCTCTGATGTCTCTCAAAAACTAATGACAATAATAAAGACCAAAGTCGAATATTTAAAATTTGTTTCTTGCAAGCACAATGTAACTTAGGTATTCCAACATAATTCACCCACGCTAGTCCTGCAAAGCCAGGTTAACATATTTTTAAAAATGACCAGATGATAACATTATAATGTAGTTTCATCCAAAGATAACACCCCCCCAGCTGTGTTAGTCACTTTGTTGATTGTGTACACCTGTTATTGTTTTGAAGAAATGAATTAAGTGCACTTTATTGGTAAATTTGGATGACCCAAATTATATTATATAAAGATCACTAGCATTTCATCATAATACCTGATCATTGTATCACAATTTAAATACAAGTGTAATTATGATGAGTGTGCAGGAAATATTAGCCACCTAATAACATTTGCTATGTCAACATGCACAATATCTGCAGAAGTAAAATCCATCTGAACAATTCCAAGTTAAAGATAACTATTTCTAATGCAGAGGCTGCTGTTAGCAAGCAACTTTGCATTTCATTGTTTCATCTATAAATGCAGTGTCTGATGCCCTTAAAGAATAAATTGCCTATGTTACATTAAAAATTATGTGCTTATTATATATAACAGTTCCTGTATTAGATCAGCTATGCAATAAGAATAACAGGTTAATGTTTAATTTCTAGACATGCAGTTCAGGAGATCATTAAGAAACCTAGGCCAAATTCTTCCCAATTGCTGCAAAGCAATATCTGGTTAAGCAACTTGTTCACTGTCACACAGTAGGTGAGTAAAGATGGAAAGAGTTAAACCTGCACCCTTGCCACAGGAGGGAACTCATTAACAAGTTACTTTAGTCTTCTGTAACCAATGCTGGACAGAGTAACAGTTTTTAACTAAATGCAGAAATCCCTTACAATCTGATAATATAGAGAAGAATGTATCACAGTATTATGCAACAGTGATTACATAATGGATGCTGAAGATCATCTAGATGTCCTCCTATTCTCATGTTGCAGTATTCCAACTCTTGAGTTTCCCTCTGTTGCTACCTGAATGTCCGGCCAGTATACAAAAGCTTCTAGTCACTGCTAGGTGCGTGGGATGTCTGACATTGGCTAAGGGAACCATACTTCTCAACCTAGAAACATCAAAAATCTGGACAAGGCCCATGAAAAATAGACAAATCTGTACACTGATTAACATATGATGTGCATACATAATTACATAACCCCACCCACTCCAATGGAATTGTGGGATACGCAAACTGAAGAACAGGCAACCAAAATATGGCACCAGAGTACCCCTGCGACCACTCTGATGTCCCATTACCTGGCTATTTCTCCCCATTTACCATAAACACTAATGTGTACATACTACTTTACCTCTACAATGATTATTTGGATTTTATTTTTACAGCACAACAATGCACAAACACTAATAGACATCTGGTAAAAGCATTACTGTCTCACAATGAAAATAGACTTGGCCTTAAAACTTGTCTGCCCTTGAAACTTGCATTCATTGAAACAGCATTGATACCCACACCACATCCAAAGAAAATGCATCTGGCCAGTGGTGGATAAAGATTACCTTTCGGCTGTTTTCAAATCATTGGCCCCTTGCACACAAACAAGAAACATACATGTGTTCTTTTCTTTGCTGCACCTTCCTCACTTTATTAAATTATATTCCTTGTATAATACAGCACACTTGTTAGAGTGCATTTTACATTTATTGTTTAAACATTTTTCTAGTAGACTGTACTGTAGGCAATGAAACAAAATATATGAACCAGTAATACCAAAACTGCCAAATTCAGAACATTTCCATCATAAAAGTCTACTTCCACACCCGCACTATAAATAGAATGACAGCAGTGTAAGCCATAGACTTCTTGCACAGCTTCTCACACATTTTCAATTTCATTTTTTTTTGGGGGGGGGGGGTCAAAAACCAGGGACACATTTTAAACATTGTTTGTATAATTTTGTAAAGTTACTAGAATAAAATGTTGTTACAACCATGCATTTCACTAATAAGCCTTGAACCCAGGACCCTATGCACTACAGTCAGAGCAACATACCACTATGCTAAATCAGCAGCTTCCTGAAAAATTGGAAGACTGAAACTTACTATCATTTAGTGAATTCATTTCTCACTTCTCACCACAGCTTTCAACCTCTTAGCACAAAAAACCTGGACAAACGAAGCCAATAATGGGGAAATAAAAATGTAGTTATCACTGTAACTCTCAATTCTTAGCACAAAAAACCTGGGGAATACAAATTCAGTTGTCACTATAGCTCTCAACTCTTAGCAGAAAATACCTGGGGGAAATACAAATTCAGTTCTCACTATCAACTCGTAGCACAAAAAACTTAGCCAAAGCTCACAAGTGGAGGTGGCTAGGGACTTTAGGCTCTTTTTACCCTGTACTGAAGGTACAGGGTTTGAGCCTGAGTGCTTATAGCCACCAGGTATATTGAATGGGGGGCATTTTCACACACATACACACACACATACACACACACACACACACACACACACACACACACACACACACACACACACACACACACACACACACACACTTCAAGTAGAATCCAGTTCTTTACTCTGCCGAAGTGCCATTCCTGTTCACATAAACAAGTTAGCTCCGCTCACATAACCGTTAGCTCTTTCGCATGTAATCCATAAAAGCTCTTGCATATTACAGCTGTTCCTGATGTTTCACTGTTGCAGTCATTACTCTTGGGTTATCCTGCTGACAGGCTACCCTCAGTCGGCCAGAATTCCAAAGTCTAGGTCCGGCATCAGTTGCTGTCACCTCTTCCCTGACGTCAGTGTGCCAGGGGTATAAAAGATGCAGCCGACACCATTTTTTTCAGTCTTTCTTGCCGCGCGGTGCCCGAAGCAAAAGCAGTTTGCAAGTGCCGGTTGGCCAACTCCTGAGATATTCAAGTCCGAATTTCAGAACCGACGTCTTCATTAAAGCTAAGTACCCCGTTGGGGAAACTTCTTTCTTGCTCCAGACCGATGTCAGAAAAAGTTAACAATTGTATTTCTTGTGGGAAGCAAATACCTCATAAGGATTTTCACTCTTACTGTATTCCTTGCCTAGGCCCTGATCACAACGTTGCTAGCTGTCGGTTTTGTGCTAGATTTAACCAACGCACTATTAAGTGTCAGTTCGATTTTGCATTTCATTACTTTGGCTGAAGATTTAATTATATAATGCCGTTGGACCAGCCGACAACTGGAGTTTACAAAAAACACAAGGAAAAGGATAGGCATCCGAAGTCCAAAACCGACGACAAGGCCTCTGCTAGGCCAGTCGCCGGCTCTCAGTGAGGCGCTTTCGCAGCCCCTGGCGCCCGCTACCTCAGAGCCACAGGCCGCTTCCGACTCTCACGTGGAGCCGACTACGCCTGTGGATACTCAAGGTATTGGACACTCGGAAATCATTCCCTCAGATGGGTCCGGAGCCGCTGAGCAGGCATCGGCTTCTGAGGGTGTCTTCAGACCTACACAACTATATATTAAGCCACCTTTAGCTTCAAAGACAAAGACTAAAGTAGCTCTAAAGACAAAGAAACAAGTACAGCATTCTCCTGCTCAGACTTCCATGCCTAAAAAACAAATGCTCAATATGGCCGAAGACCTAATTACTTTGATCAGGGGCTCCCATCCCCCTCCTCATAAGAGGCCTAGGCAAGAGACAGGGTATGATTGTTCTGATCAGGTTTCTGTTTCCTCTGATTCCTCTTCTGAACAGGATTACTCCATGCTTCCCTATGAGGATTCTGATGCTGAAGAATCCATTCCTTCAGCCTCTCCTCCTGAGGATTATTCTTTTGGGGAAACCCTGCATACCATGAGGGAGCATTTCCACTGGGAGAGCCAAGATTATTCTGAATCTAAGAAAAGGCTCAGGGACTTTCTGCTACTTCCTCAGCACAGACCCCTTTCTATTCCACCTATTCTGGACATTGTAGATGATGTATTTTCAGAGTCCAGCCTGTCCCCTGACTCTTTACCCCCTGCACCTGCTAAGCCAGACAGATACTACAGGGTCCCGGAGTCTCATAAATTCCTATATAAAAACCCAGCTGCTGACCCAGAAAATATATCTCAGGGTCCCAAAGGGGTCAAAGCCTTCCACTGCAAAAAACCCTGTCCCCTCTGATAGGGATTCTAGGGCTCTAGACAGGTGGGGGGGAAAAGTCTACACTTCTGCTACCCTGGCTGTAAGGGCTTTAAATTGTCAGTTTCATATGCTTAAATATCAGCAATATTTAATATCACTGCTTAAACAGAAGTTGTTGACAAATACTGAATGTTCTGAGAACAAGGAATTGCAGAATTTATTTGCATGCAGCTAAACAAGTGGGAAAGCATACTTTGCAATGTGGTTATGATTCACTGGAGGCCTCTTGCAGAGCCGCTGTTACAGGTTCTGTTATTAGAATGCATGCTTGTTTAAAGGAACAGAATCTGCCTGATCATGTTAAAGCAAAATTATTAGATGCACCATTACAGCATGATACTTTGTTTGGTACTAAAGCAGAAGAGGTGTTGAAAAAAATGGAGGATAAAGCAAAATCCATGCAGACAGTCAAGGATTTCTTACAGGTACAGCCTCCCAGGTTTAGCAGGAACTGGCATTCTAAAAATTGGTCCTTTCCAGTGTCAGACATGCCACAAAGAGGCAGATACAGGCGTCCCAGAGGCAGATCTCATCCCCAAGGCTCATACAGGCCTAAACAGTAGGGTGCTCCTACCTCCAAAAGCAGAGTAGACAAATCACAGATTTACAGGAAACAGTCCCAATGACTTTCCTCTACCAGATCCAAGCACTTTTCTTTTGGCAGCCCCCTTAGGGGGAAAACTAGCACTTTTTTCATCAAATTGGCAAATGGTTACCCAAGACAAATGGGTCCTAAACATAGTGTCCCAAGGCTACAGGTTCCATTTTCACACTCTGCCAAGGTCAAAAGGTATGCCAGACCTGCCACACAATCAATGGACAGAGGCACAAAAACAAATTACAGCCCTCATGGACATGAGGGCCATTCAGCAAGTACCACAACAAGAGCAAGGGGCAAGGATTTTACTTCAGACTTTTCCTAGTACCCAGAAAGGACAAAACCTGGAGACCAATACTGGACCTGTCTATACTAAATACGTTTCTGGAAGTTCCAAAATTCAAGATGTTGACTCTACAGCAGCTACTACCTATGCTGGGCAAAAGGCTTGGCTCGTAACTTTGGACCTAAAAGAGGCATACCTGCATGTCCCAATCAGACAGTCTTGCAGAAGATACCGCAGATTCATAGCTGGCTCAATGCATTACCAATTCTCTGCACTGCCCTTTGGCTTATCAACTGGGCCCAGGGTCTTCACAAAATGCCTGGCATCAGTAATTGCATTTTGCAGACAAAAAGGAATTCAAATATATCCCTACTTGGACGACTGCCTAATTCAAGCAGAGAACAAAGATATTCTTCTAAAGCATCTGGCATTTGCAAAAAGATTACTAATTGGCCTAGGGTACACAGTAAACGAAAAGAAATCAAAACTAGTGCCCTCTCAAGAGATAATATTCCTGGGTGCAAGCTTAAATACAACTGCCCAGATGGCTTATCTCACGCCAGACAAACAAAAGCATCTGACTACTTACTTCAAGAAATTGGCAACAAAAACCCACTTATCTGCAAGGAAAATCCTGCAGGCCTTGGGTTTCATGGCATCCTGCATTCTACTAATTCCATCTGCCAGACTGCATATGAGGAAACTACAATGGTATCTGAGAAGTGTTTGGACTCAGCATTGCCACAGCCTGGAGACAGTAATTGCACTCATTCCCTGCCTGCAACAGGAGTTTCAATGGTGGGCAGAAGCCTGTCACCACAACAAGGGTCTGCCATTCAGTCTACTCACAGCCAGACAGACACTGACAACGGATGCATCAGATTATGCCAGGCAGGAAAATGTATTCAGGGCACATGGCCTGCAAACCAGATGCGTCTTCACATCAATCAAAAAGAGATGCTAGCTGTTCAAAATGCCCTGACAGCTTTCAAGGACCTGCTTTGTCCAGGACAGTTACTGATAAAGACAGATAACACTACGGTCATGTGGTACATAAACAAGCAGAGAGGTACACATTCCTACCCCCCCTCTGCAGACAAGCAATGACCTTATGGGACACAGCATTGGCTTTTCAAGTTCACCTGCAAGCACAATTCCTGCCAGGAAAAACAAATACTCTGGCAGACGAACTAAGCAGAAACCTCATGGATCCCCACGAATGGAAACTGGATCCACAAGTCTTCAGCATGATAATAAGGGAATGGGGATGCCCAGACATAGATCTATTTGCCTCCCCTCACAACTGCCAATTGCAGAGATTTTGCACAAGGATTTATCACAAGCAAGCATGGAAAGTGGATGCCCTATCCTTCAGCTGGAAAAATCTAACAGTATATGCCTTTCCTCCACTGCCTCTCCTTCCCGGGGTAATCCTAAAGTTCAGACAAGAGAAGCCAAAAATTATACTGATTACACCAGACTGGCCACGCCAGCACTGGTACCCAATCCTAAAGAGCTTGTCTCAAGGTCCAGCATGGATATTGCCTCAAACTTCTCACTTGCTGACCCAACAAAACAATCAGATCCTGCACAGCCAACTCAGGACCTTAAATTTGGCAGCATGGCGGATAATGTAGCCATTCAGAACACTCTTCTTTCAAAAGCTGTTTTGGATGTTATTTTGGAGGCCAGGAGGCCCAGTACCAGAAAATCTTATGCAGAGAAATGGAAGAGATTCTGTGCTTGGAACCAGGAGCAAGGCATTGACACGTGTGTACCAAATATTCCTCAGATTTTACAATACCTAACTGAGATGCTGAACAAAGGCCTTTCTTTCTTATCAATTAAGATTCATGCCTCTGCCATTTCAGCCCATTACAATGCGGAACCACCTATCTTTTCTCATCCTTTAATAAGGCAGTACCTCAGAGGGTCCAAAACATTAGGCCTCCAAGGAGAGCACCAATTCCGGCCTGGGACCTCAATTATGTTTTGGAAAAACTCACACTGCCTCCTTTCGAGCCAGCATCAACAGCAGATATAAAATTCTTATCCTGGAAAACAGCTCTGCTCCTAGCAATAACCTCTGCAAGGCAAGTCTCGGAGTTACAAGCACTCATGGCTGTGGAACCATTCATCATTTTTCATCCAGACAGGGTTTCTCTGAGGAAAAACCCTACATTTATGCCTGAGGTGGTGTCCAGTGTGGCCCTCAACCAAACCATTCACTTGCCTACCTTTTATCCAAATCCACAGAACAAGGGTGAGAAAATTCTGCATTCTTTGGACATACACAGGCAGCTACGCTTCTACTTGGACAGAACTAAAGCTTTCAGAAATACTGAGCAACTTTTAGTGTCATATGCTGTGGGATCACAAAGAAAGGCTATCTCAAAGCAGACTATTTCTAAATGGATAGGCCATTGCATCCGTTTCTGCTATTCTCAACATGGCAAATCAGTGCCTAAGGGCATTAGGCCTCATTCCACCAGAGCAGCAGCCACTTCAGCAGCCTTCCTCAGAGGAGTACCGACCAAAGATATCTTAGAGGCTGCAACCTGGAGTTCAGTGCACACCTTCACAAAGTGCTACCACTTACCTCTTTACTCTAAGTCCAGAGCAGGCTTTGCCACTGCAGTCCTGCAGGGCCTCATAGCCTCTCCTAATTCTGTTTAGCCCAGCCACCCATCCTCAGCTTTGGGATTCAACCCAAGAGTAATGACTGCAACAGTGAAACATGATGAACATAGTACAGTTGTGTACCTACCATAAATGTAGATGTTCGAGTGTATTCACTGTTGCAGTCCAGGTTACCCACCCACCATCCCCCTTTTCTTTGCTTGGACTTATCTGCGCTTCTCTATCCTATACAACCTTTTTGGTGTATTTGCTTGTAGATGAAGGAAATGTTATTTTTGTGCATGTATTTTTATTGGCATATTTTTCAGCCTACCAATTTGGGGGCACCTGACATCTGGGGCAAGAAAAACTGAAGAAAATGGCGTTGGCTGCATCTTTTATACCCCTGGCACACTGACATCAGGGAAGAGGCGACAGCAACCGACGCCGGACCTAGACTTTGGAATTCTGGCCGACTGTGGGTAGCCTGCCAGCAGGATAACCCAAGATTAATGACTGCAACAGTGAATACACTCGAACATCTACATTTATGGTAGGTACACAACTGTACTTTCCCTCTCGCATTTGCGGCCAGCCGGAAATGATGTCTGCAGGATGTGAGCTCCTTCAGCTCAGTTCTTACTGACTGGTAGCCCTGATGGCGCTGATGTCATCGAGCACGTGATGATGTCAGCGCCGACAGCACAAAAATTGAAAAACAAAAGGGAAAAAATCAGAAATGAAGGGGTGTCACTTGGGAATCATGACACCCTTTCATTTGGACCCCAAAACTCAGTAAAAAACGAGTAATTTGGTATGGTTGGGAGGTATGAAGGGAACATTGGCCATAAAAGTGACATCTGCATGCACCAGTCCTCAGAACTTCTCTGCCACCAGTCGAACATCCGCTGTTCCAGCTTTACCAGCTGTCAGATAAAAAAATTCTAAGATAAGTACCCCATTGGGGACATTTTGTTATTTGGGTTACTGCATGCCTGTGTGAGTTCTGTCATCCAAGAAGGGAAAGTGTAAGTGTGGTCATCAGATCCCCCTGATGACATCAGAGCAGACTCCATCAAACAGGAAAATATCAGTATCAGAGAGATGAGAGCAATTCTTTTGGCCCTAAAGGCCTTCCAACACGTGCTGAAACAAGGCCCACTAAAATTATTCACAGACAACAGTACAGTTCTGTGGCATGCGAACAAGCAGTGGGGACAAAATGATACTTGCTATGCAGACTAATTGCCCTAGTGTGGGAGCTTGCCACAAAAACAGGGAGTCATGCTACAAGCAGTCACCTTAAGAAGATCCATGTCACAGTCCTATGAATGGATTCTCCACAGGGATGTGTTCTTGGACATAGTCCACAGATGGAGTCCACCTTAGATCGAGTTCACCTTAGATAGATCTGTTTGCCTCCCCTAAGAACAGACAACTTCCATCCTTTTGCACCAGGCTACCCAGTCCTCTGGTGAGGGCAAAGGATGCCTTCTCTTTCTCTTGGAAGGGGATGTTTTTGTATGCATTCCCCCATTCCCATTACAGACCAAAAATTTTGTTGGTGACTCCCTTTTGGCCAAGACAACACTGGTTCCCCCTCCTTCTGCATTTAGCCAGGGGAAATTGCCACAAGTTACCTCAAAGAGGAGACCTCCTCACACAGGACAAGGGATCTCTAACCCATCCCCACTTACAATCTCTGAACCTCACATTGTGGGTGATAGAATTCTGATCTCTTACAGACACCTCTACAATGAGGACATGCTCACAGTCCTGCAGGAGGCCAAGAAACCTAATACTAGGAGATCTTATATATCTAAATGGAAAATATTCTCCATATGTTGTCTACCAATACAGTTGGACCCTTTCTAGGGTGATGTCTCTCTGGTACTGTCATACCTGTGTGAACACTTGCAGACAGGATTGGCGTACTCCTCCATTAAAACCCAAATGGCTGCTATTTCAGCTCGTCTGCCTCTGGATCCCCCTTTGGCTTCCATATTGCCTGCAAAGGTGTTCCTAAAGGGAGTGCTGCATTTTGGGGCCCCCGGGAAACCCATCCCACCCTCCTGACACTTGAATTATGTTTTGAAGAAGTTCACGGTGGTCCCCTTTGAACCAGCTTCTAAGGCTTCTCTGAAACACTGCACTTGGAAAACAGTACTCCTAGTGGCCTTGACATCAGCTATCAGAGTGTCTGAGTTGCAGGGTGTCATGGCCATTTTCCCTTTCCTCATCTTCCACAAAGATAGGGTAACCCTTAGGACCAGCCTTTCCTTCATGCCCAAGGTAGTCAGTGAGCTATCCTTAAACCAAGCTATTCACCTTCCTACATTTTTTGCCCATCCTCAGAGTGACAGCGAGAGAGTCCTTCCCTTGATGTGCACAGACAGCTTAAGTTCTGCCTAGCAAAGACCAGATCTATCAGAAACTTTGACCAATTGTTTGTCTCTTTTCACCCCAGGGCCCTGGAGAAAGCAGTGACAAAACAAACAATTTCATTCTGGATTCCAGAGCTATTTCCTTCTGCTATGCACACCATGGGAAATCCTTGGGCACCAAAATTAAACACACTCCACTAGGGCGATGGCTTCACCTGGAGCTTTCTTTAAGTGATTGGACACTGCCACCATTTTAGAGGCAGATAGATGGATATCTGTTCACACCTTTACCAAACATTACAAATTGGACCAAATTTCCAAATCCAGGACGGAATTTGCCCGGGCAATCCTCCATGGATTTATAGAGAATAGTTCCAAATCACCTCACTGTTCTTCCCAGTGAACTTTGGCACTCACCCAAGAGTTGGAATATTGCAACATGAGAATAGAAGGGCATAAAATAGTTGTGCAACATCTTACCATAACCGTAGATGTCCTTCTCTTTCATGTTGCAGTACTCCTTCCCGCCCTCCTTCCCCTCCTTTTTCCCTTAAACGGCCCTTTCTTGGATGGCGCTGGGCTTAACAGTTTTCTGAGGACTGGTGCATGCAGACATCACTTTTATGACCCACATTTCCTTAGCCAACATCAGACGTCCCACACACCTAACAGTGACTAGAAGCTTTTGCATACTGGCCATACGTTCAGGTAGCAAGAGAGGGAAACCCAAGAGTTGGAATACTGCAACATGGAAGAGAAGGACATCTACGGTTATGGTAAGGTTTTACACAACTATTCTTTCTGATCATTATGTCAAATAATGACGAGTGTACAACCTGAAAAATGTCAACCCATTTGCAGCTGAGAGAGGATGTAAAGATGGTGCTGCAAAAATATATTACTAAAAAGACAATATTACGCAGGCTAGACCTGTGAATTAATTCTTTAGTGCAATGAATAAAGCAAAACAATTAAAGACAATATAAATTCTGCAGCAACTTTTGTTCAACAAAGATAGAAATATTACTGCATAAAAAATAAAAATTATTACTATATGCAACATATTTTTGTGGGTGTGGATCTTTATGCGTGCAAGACACCTGTATCTCATTTTTGACTTCCCTATGTCTTCTCTGTCATCAAGAGTAGATAAACCCCCTCTGACGTCACTCATTACATGTCTGACCTACATGAATGGCAGTTAATGCTGTATTGTTGCACCACACACCTCCAGAGTAAACAGTGCCGGATCATTGACAAAAGGGGTCCTATGACCAACCAGGCTCCTAACAGCCATACCAATATCCCATTACTTGTCTACTGCTACCCATTTAATATAAACACTGTTCAAACTTGTCAGTGTACACACCATTTTCTTCTTTACTTTGACAGTTGTCACATAGATTTGGATTTCATTCAGACGTTTATTTAACGTTTTATAGAAAGATAAATAACTGGCAACCATTTTCTAAACAAAACACTCTCACAGTGAAAATAGACTTAGCATGAGAAACAATAAACTGAAATTCTCTTGAAATTCACATTTAGTGAAAATGCATTTGACAACCCATTAAACTACAACAGACATCTTGGGATTCATATTTAAATAACTTTTTTTGAAGTACTAATTAACAGCTATGTTATGGGTGCAGGAATTCAAAAGCCAAATGTGAAACATATTTGTTAACAGCCTGGGACAGCCCACTGGATGCAGATGTCCATTTTCATGAGCAGTCCAGAAGTACTATGTGGTTTAGTGACTTAGAGTCAAATAGAAGACAGGTGAAGGCTGAGGGAATCAAACCCTGTACAGGAAGCAGCTCTTTAACAGTTCAAAGCCTTACTCATCTGCACTAAGTGCTAGACCAACTGTTGTAGCCCAGACAGTTCATTTCACACCTTTGTGCTTGCAAAAAGCAAGCTAAAATATATATTCATAATTAAAATATTGTTGTTAAAGTAATAAACTTCATACTATCTGCCCCCCCCCCCCCACACACACACACACAGGTAAATAGTAAACACACTGTCATTCAACAAAACAAGGAAACCAAGATCAGAGCCAAAAATGATGGCTGTTATGATAATGCTTCTGTTTACTACAGTCATTTTCATTCCTTTATACTATAGCCACTCTGGTTCATTGGTAGTTGCTAGGTTTCCAGTTCAAGGTTCCACTGAGGAGCCTAGCACAAATTTTCAGTTACCCCAGAGTAATGTTTGGTTAAATGACTTGCTTAAGGACAAGACATAAATATAATTCAAAATCAGAGATGATCTAAAAAAACTGGAGACAGATAAGAGCAGACTACTCTAAATCACTTAAAAAGGTAACAAAATAATATGTGTGGAATCAACATGCATTTTATGAACCATAAAAAACTATGGAACGCTATAATCCTTAGTTATTTAAAAAAAAAAGTTGTTAATGGAGATCTGTCAGTTTGTGTTTGGGAATTAATCCTCCAAGCTTGTAGTTAAGGGATTAGGGTTTGAGTCTTTCTACCTCCATTTGCCCATTGCGTGACTCTGAGCAAGTCACTTAACCAAGCCATAGCTCTAATTTGGGGCATTTTACACACACACACACACACACACACACACACACACACACACACACACACACACACACACACACACACACACAAACAGGAAATGCAGGCAATTACTAATGCACTACATCCACCAATTCAAAGCAGCTCCAGCTAATAATGGAAAGCAACCCATACTCGAATGTATAATTGAAAACAGCCTATGCTCACTTTGGTTGTGTTACTTCCTGTTTCATACTGTGGTTTGTTGAACAAAATCTTTTGTACTGTGCAAATCAATCCCTCGAAAAGAGCCTTTATTCTTCAGGTAGCGCTTAGGGTGAATGGAATGAGTGAAAATTAATTTCTTTATTGGCTGGTCATGGGCTCCTTTGAAGCTGTGAACCCAGGGCTGCCACACGTTTTACCCCCATTATAATCTGCCACTGGATACTGTGCCTGATTTTTAGTCTTCACAACGGGCTGTCTATCACATTGAACTGAAGTAGCACCTTTAACTTGTGCTTTCTGTGCTTGCATTGTGAATTTGTGTCAGGGGTCAAGGCTTATCCAGTGAGACAAGGATGAAAAAGCCATAAAATGAAAGTGCACTCTACATCTTAAAAATTCCTACAGTGCTTGGTTTTATAGATGAATGGAATTTTTATTTATTTCAAAAGTATGTCCTCCAATGCTGCCACTGTTTGCTCATTATTCTGGAGTTGTAGTGAGATCTGTGTAAAGTAATTTATAGGGATGTCTGTGGTAGAAAAAGGCTTAAATGTTTGCTTGTTATTGTGGCTTTGCAGAATTGATGTGCTTTGTGTGAAAAGTCGTGGAGTACTTTAATGTGTGGCTACAGTGTTTATTGAACAAAGCTGAAATACACACGTGCCTATAACTGCTGGGTGGATGTGGGAGCTGTTTGTAAATGAAAGTAGCTTGTCATTTGGTCAGTACAAATAGTCAGTTCTTGGGTTTGCAAGACAAGTGTGCATTTGTTTGAAATAAAAGGGAGTAGTTTATTATCGTAAATATCATTATTATTTAATTTTACAGTAAGTTGTCTGACTTGTACATGATCAGTAAATTGTCTGTAATTGCCGGGCATAGTGTCCATCTCTGAATACAAATGACTTGCCTCTCTTGTTATTGTATCATTATTAAACAGCTGTCACCAATCTGGAGTGGTAGGAGTAATGTGACACAATATACTGTGTTTTTTGAAATTGGTGTAAAATTATTATTGCTGTGGCTTGTTTGCTCATGCACGTATGTTGAGGAGTTGTAGTGTATTTAAGTGTAACAAGTTATCCTTGATTTCTTCCATTTTCCATCATGGCCATTGCCAATTGTACACAGTAACTGTGTATCTTTGTTAATCTGGCAGTAGCAGGATTCCTGGGCAGGTAAGTAATCATTGGCAGTGGCATAGTACATAACATTGCCATCTCACTGCACATATTCAGTTCTTGGCTGTGGTTTCTTGTATGGAGAGTCTACATTATCTTTGCCATCTCTCTGTGGACTTATCCAAGTGCTCTGTTTTTCTCCAATATTCAAAAAACATAATATAGGTAAACTGGCAATATCCTTCTGTTCATATACTGCAGTATTCACAACATGAGTGATTCTGCCTCCAGCTGACTCATACATCTGGTCAGGATACCAAAGTCTACTATAGGATATGTGCGATGCCGCACATCAGTATGCGTATGTTGGCCATAAAGAGATGTTGGGTATAAAGCGGACGTCAGCACGTACCTACCTCAGAACTTTTGTGCCTCCTGTCCGATTGCCAGCTCCGGTCGTCTCTTGCCAGAGAAGTCATGTTTGTGCTTCAGATAAGTACATGTCAGCTAATAAGGGCAAGTGTCAGTGTGGAAGGCAGATTCCAAATAAAGACTCCCATGAGCTTTGCTTGTCACGATCACTCCTCCTGCACCATCTTTTAGGCCTTTGTTCCTAAAATCCTCTGTAGCCATCTAGCCTCCCATAGCTTATACTTGGAAAATCAGCTCCTTAAGTGCTTAGCTCGAGATATGGAAACAACGTCGGCCCTTCAGAGGAGCCGTTACTCAAGAAGACCAAGAAGCCTTGGCCTGACACAACTGCTGGTCCCTCTATTTTGGGTGTTCTTCCTGAGGTCAATGAAGGCCTGGAGGCCACTTCAGAATCTGCAGAACCTTCTTTGACAGGTACCACCATGGAGGCCTCAAGGAATCTGCAAGCATGATGCAAAGGGATTCGCAGGCATCCGATTCGGGCATTGGGGGGGGGCACAGCTGGTTATTTCTGAAGGCCCACGTAGAGTCACTCAGATTGTTGTACACTAGGATGTTCCCATGGACATTGTGGAATGCCGCCCAACATCAGGACCCCCAAAATTTCACCGCCTGGCTCCTAAGGTGCCAAAGATGATGAAACTTAAAACTAAACATGTTTTTCTGGTTCCTCAGGGTGAGGCCCCTGATCCAATTCCAGACTGGCAGGCCTTTACCCCGCGCCTTCATGGCCCTCCGCCAGACCTCAGCCCCTTCTGTTTTTTTCACCGGCCTCCCTCCTTCTACCATCTTGAAGAGACCTTCAGAGGATGTCTCTTCTGAGGTGGAGGATTCATCAGGGAATGAGTCTATGAATTACTCTACTTAAATTGCCTCTCATCTAGGATATGCCTCCCCACAGGAGGAATCTAAAGGTACAGATTCCCATGGGGAGGATATTTCCCTTGGGGAGACCATCTTGAAGATGAAGGACTTTTTTAAATGGGATTGCTCCCAGGTCTCTTAAATACATAAGAGGTACTATGACCTCCTTCAGATGGAGTCCCCTAATCCATCAGTCATCTCTCCTGATGGCCTCCTTGGATGCCTTCACTGCAGCTTCCAAGTGCCCAGATTCCCAGCCCCCAGACGCTCAGACAGATTTTCCAAGGTGTCTGAGGATGCCAAATTCCTTTTTAAGGCACACTCTGCTGATCCAGCTGCTATTTCTGTGGCAGCAGATAAAGCTTCTAAGCTTTTGCCTTCCAACTGTCTGATAAGGAGAGCAAGATCATGGAGTGACTGGGGAAAAAGTGTATACGTCTGCAACCTTGGCACTCAGAGCTATGAACTTTCAAACACACATGGCCAGATATCCCCTGGTTGTTCTGGCAGATATAGTGAAACTCCTATCAAAAGCTGTTTTTTCTCCTGGTACGGACCTGCCTGTTTTACTAGTACTGTTCTGTTCATTTTATGCTCCTGTCAGACCTCCTGGAATCACCTACTAAAGCCAAATTCTCAACCATTCTTAATTCCTCCTCCCAGGTTACCAGGCACTCCATCAAATGCGGCTATGATGCTATGAAGGCCTCAGCTAGGGCTGCAGTCCTGAGAAGGTCTTCATGGCTTAGACTACAACCATTGCCTGATCTGGACAACGAAGCCCTATTTGGCAGTGCAGCTGCAGAGCTTTTTAAAACTCTTCAAGAGAAGGGGAAGGAACTCCAGGATTTAAAATACATTTTTGTCTCTCCTGTTCCATGTATCCAGAGGAACTATCCAGCCAGAACTGCCTTTGTGAAGAAGGCAACTAAATCTCTCCCATCCAAAGGTAAGAGGGATTCTAGAAGACAGTCTCCCTCTAAGTGTGCTGCTTCCACTGCTTCTCAAAAACAACCTTTTCAGGCCAAACGTGGTAGTCTGTGTCTACCAGTGCCCAGATCCATGTACACCTCTTTCTCTCCGCCTCTGTCTTTCCCTCCTGGCTTAGAAACAGATAACTCAGGACTCTTGGGTCCTTTCTATCATCAGTCAAGGCTATTTCATGGTATGGGAGAGCCCTCCTTCCTTTAGGGGCATCCCACAGACTCCACTAGACCAATTGGAATTCTTCCCACTAGACCTCTCCTCTCTTCTTTCTCAGGGCCCTATCCAGGAGGTGCCACACTCTCAAAGGGAAAAGGTTTTACTCCAGGATGTTTCTGGTTCCAAGAAAGGATGGCCCTTGGAGGCCCATTTTGGACCTCTCCCCTTTAAACACCTTTCTGAAAGTCCCAACCTTTCATATGCTGACCCAATCTACTCTTCTACCTCTTATCCTCCCCCAGGCCTTCATGGTGTCATTGGACATAAAAGATGCTTATCTTCACATCCCCATTCACCATCGGTTCAGGCGATTTCATCACTTTTCTGTTGCTTCCTCTCATTTTCAGTTCTGTGCTTTACCCTTTGGTCTTTTTACGGCACCGAGGGTATTCACAAAATGTTTAGCCCCTATCATAGCCTACTGCAGGCTACAAGGCTACATCTGCAGAAGCCCTTCTGGACAATCTTTCCTGCACAATGTCCCTTCTAAAAGGGCTAGGATTTACTGTCAACCTTCAAAAGTTATCCATGATCCCTTCCAAAGATCATGTCTTCCTGGGGTGCAGGATTCTAACAAGCAGAATGATAGCTTGTTTACCCCCAGAAAAGATCCTGTCCTTTACCTCCTACTTCCAGGACCTACTTTCTCTTCAGTCTCTGACTACCAGGGAGTTCCTGTGCCTCCTGGGATTCATGGCTTCAACTATTCCAGTGCTTCCCTTTGCCAGACTACATATGAGAAAATTGTAATGGTTCCTGAGAACAGTTTGGAAACAACACTCTTACCCTGTGGAATTAGTTGTTCCCCTCCTACCTTGTCTGTAGAAGGAGTCAGAGTGGTTCTCCAGATTTCCAGAAATCCAAGCCTACCCCCGTCAACCTCTTCCACCCACGCAGGGTGTGTACACAGATGTGTCAGACACAGGCTGGGGTGCAACTCTGGAACACTGGAAGATCAGAGAAGTGTGGTTTCCACCTTAGGCAAAGGAGCATAGCAACATAAAACAAATGAGAGCCTTGAACTTTGCCCTCAAAATCTTCAAGCCCAGGATTTTACCAAGGCTTCTAAGGTGGTTCATAGACAATATCACAGTCCTCTGGTACATCATCAAAGACCTATATCCTCTGCAGACTGGCATTACACACCTGGGAGTTAGCACAGCAGAGTCAGGTTTCTCTTTAGGCTGTTTACATTCTCTCATCTCAGAATGTGATGGCAGATATTCTAAGCAGGTCCATGACTCAATCCCACAAGTGGGTGTTAAACAGGGATCTGTTTCTGGATCTGGTCCATTGTTGGGGTATTCCTCAGATCTTTTTGCCTCCCCCATGAACAGACAGCTTCCCAAATATTTTGCCAGGATACCACATTCTGGGGCATGGAAGATGGACGCACTATCCTTTCCATGAAAGGGGATGTTTCTGTATGCATTCCCCCCTTCCCACTTATTCAAAAGGTCCTGCTGAAAATTTTGCAGGAACAACCAGAATTCTGGCTGATGACCCCCCTTTTTGGCCAAGACAGCATTGGTTCCCCCTTCTACATTTAGCCAAGGGCAAGTTACCCCACAGGATGGACCTGCTTACACGGGACAAGGGAACTTTACTGCATCCAGAGATGTCGACCCTCAACTTGACACTGTGGGTGATAGGCTTTTAATTCCATTTAGACACCTTTATTCTGAGGACATGCTACAAGTTCTGCAGGAGGCCAGAAAACCCACTACTAGGAAATCCTGTGTTTCCAAATGGAAGAGGTTTTACGTTTAATGTCTCAAAAAGCACTTACAGCCACTGTCAGTAGAGGTCCCAGTGGTTTTGTCTTACCTGTGTGAATTAATGAAGAGTGGCTTGTCTTATTCTTCAGTCAAGGCCCATCTTTCTGCCATCTCTGCTTGCCTTCCAATGTCCTCTCCTTTAGCTTCAAGGCTAGAAGTCAAGCTATTTCTAAAAGGCATCCTTCATATTAGACCACCAAGGAAGCCAGTGCCTCCTTCTTGGGATCTCAGTTTTGTCCTGGGAGAAACTTACGTAGCCCCCTTTGAACTAGCAATGTCATCTTCCTTGCAACATTGTATATGGAAAGCAATTCTTCTAGTGGTTATTACCTCTGCCAGAAGAGTCTTTGAGCCGTAGGCCCTTATGGCCTCCTCCCCCTTCACAGTGTTTCATAGGGACAGGATTTCCCTTTGGACTAACCCAACCTTTATGCCCTAGGTGGTTAGTGAGTTATCCCTGAATCAGGCTATTATTCTGCCTACCTTTTTCCCCTACCCCCAGTCCTCTAGTGAGAGGATGCTTCACACTTTGGACGTACATAGGCAATTCAGATACTACTTCAGTAAAACTAAGCCTATACACAAGTCTGAGAGACTGTTTGCCTCTTATCACCCAAGTGCCCTGGGCCAATCTGTTTCCAAGTAAGCTATTTCTTCTTGGATTTGTAAAACCAACTTGTTCTGTTACTCAGCCAATGGAAAGGATCTCTCCTCACCTATTAGGGCACATTCCACAAGGGCAGTGTCCTCCTCTGGCCCTTTCTTCAAAGGATTGGACACAGCCTCAGTCTTGGACCGCTACTTGGTCATCTCTTCATACTTTTACCAAGCACTATAAACTGGATGTCATGTCCAGGTCCAGGGCCGGGTTTGCCAGAGCTGTTCTCCATGGTTTTGTGGAAAATGCCTCTGCTCCTCCCCCCAGTTCCTCCTCTGCATGGGCTCTGACATTCTCCCTCATGTTATGAATACTGCAGCATATGAATAGGACATAGAATAGTTGTGTAAAATCTTACCATAACTGTAGATGTTCCTTCTCTTCTATATGCTGCAGTATTGCTTCCCCTCCTGCCTTCCCTTGATGTTTGCCTGGTCCCTGGTTATATGTTTTCTCACTTTCAGGCTGGTGCTTTGCGGCATTCACTTCTGAGGTAGGTACGTGCCGATGTATGCGTACTGATGTGCAGCGTCATACATACCTTACAGTAGCATTTAGATGTGGTATACTGGCTGGACGTACGAGTCAGCTGGGGCGGACTCTCTCATGTTTTGAATACTGCAGCATTTAGAAGAGAAGGACATCTATGGTTATGGTAAGATTTTACACAACTATTCTTTCCTCCAGTTTGCTTGTAAGTTTGTGTGTGTGCACTTGCATGTGTGTTCATTCAAACCAGTGAGCGGTGGGGAGCCATGGAGCCTTTCACCTGAGGAAATATAGGAACATTTGTGGTTTGGGAAAAAGTGAAAATAGGGGAACGAAGAAAAAAATGGTCAACTGTTGTAGTCAGATTATTTGTTCTAAGAGGGCTAGAGGAACAGTTTAGGAGTGATGTATAATGATCGTATTGTTGTCATGGTAATGCCAGTGGAGTTATTTGGTATGGATGAGCATTTATTATTCTGGCACTGTTGGAGGTAGGACTTTAGATGATGGTGTTTAAAGACATGTGCAAGTTTATTTGTCTGCGATCCAGAGAGAGAAAGTTCAAGATTTTTGCTGGAGAGCTGGGGAATAGTGCACCCGCTAAAGTGTTAGATTTCTGTATGACTGTTAGGCTTTTATCCTATGAGAGTAGGGTATGAGTAGGTGAATACCACTGAATGAATGAGGCCATAGTTAGGCACTTTTATGGCTAGTATGGGTTGTATGTAGTGTTTTGAGTTGTCAGTTTTAAGTAGTTTTTCAGTTCTAACCACTGTAGCTGCTTTATGGCACTGCATTGATAAGATGAGTTGCTAAATTTTTATGATTTAATCTAGAGGAAAAGTTAAATCAGATATACTTTAATGTATTTTAGTGAAACACTAGATGTATATATGAATTCAAATGATAGAAAAATAGAAGTTTTAAGTAGCTGTACAAATTAGCTGATAAAACTGCAGAAATCTGAGGTTGACATGAAGGGAAGACAGGCTTCTCAAGAAAAACTGTTTCAAAAATAGATTTATTAGAGTTATAAGACAGAGCATGCAAAGAAAACATAACATTTTTGATGTAACAAAGAAAATGGTTGGAATAGATTTAATTTTATGAGAGAAGAAATAAGCAAAGTGGTCTTGTGTCCAACAGCAGTATTTGTTGAGAGAGCATATTGCGTGAATGTCCCAAATGTGAAAGTAGCTAAGAGATATATTAGTTAAGATGCAAGGATAACAGCAAAATGAGCTTCTCCTGGAAAAAAAAAACTGTGGCAGAAGGAAAATATACAGCTGTCTTCAGAGTACTTTTCCTGTAGGATCAAAAAAATTGTATGAAAAACAGGTTATGAAGGAAGTAAGGGTTTATCCCACATCAGGTGAGAGAGCACGCTGAAGATGCTGCTGCTTTTCAATCTTCTGGCAGTAATAAAGCTCATAAAGAGATTTTGCCAGTGAAAACTTCTCTGTTGTCCCAAAGGAAATGGTTGACTGATAGAAAAAAGGCCAGGACAAAAAGAATCAGGAATGTATTGATCTTGAACCAGAGACCATCGTTGGAAGGTCAGTATGATCAAAAACAATGTGAAATTAAAGGATCTGTGGCAGAACTGTAAGGCTTAACCCCCCTAGATGTAATTTAGACAGGTGACTGTGGTTCTGCAAGAAGTGGTTGAAATAGTCTGGAAGTTTGTTGCCTTCTATCAAAACTCTAAAGCATAAACCTTACTTTTTCATTAATGTTCAGAGGTGCACTGAAGGAAATGAAGATGTAATTGCAAGTAAAATGTCTGTGTTCTTATTACTATTTGTATGTAAGCATCGTGGTGTATTTTTGTTTATTCAGGCTTCCCCCAGCTCTCTGCTTCAAGATCTCAAGTTCACTACCTCCCTGTTACCATAAACATCCATAGGTCAGTTCTGACACCTTCCCAGGATCATATTTTCCTCACCTGCAGGCTTCGGACAGTTCCCATGCTGGGCTCTCTGCCTTTCCCCAAGGCTGTGTCTCCAATTGCTTTTTATCAGTCCCTTCTTTTGCTGATGTCTGTCTCCGCCAGGACATTTTTCAGGGTTCTTGGGTTCAAGGATTCCACTCTTCCCATGCTCCATCTCACCAAGCTGCATATGACAAAGCTTTAATGGTACCTCACATCGGTGTGGCTCCAACATTGCCACCCCTTGGACATCCTAGCACCTTTTCTTTCCTGTCTCAGGCTTGAGCTTGAGTGTCAATGGTAGAATCATCAAGTTTTACTCAACCTGGGGCTTCCTTTGCAAGCTCCAGTTCCAATCCAGGAGCTTTTTACAGACACTTCAGGGTGCCTCCTGTGGCCCCCTCAAGATTCAGGGTCTCTGGCCTTCTCATCAGAGGTCAGATCACATCAGTGTAAAGGAGATGAGGATTTTGCTTTTGGCTTTTTGGGCTTTCTACTCCCTCTTTCATCCCAGGCCCCTCAATGTTTTCACAGACAATACCACAGTGATGTGATATGTCAACAAGCAAGGAGTCTGAAGGTCCTATCTTCTTTGCAGACTAGCTCTTCAGGTCTGGGTCTAGCTATCTAGTATCAACTGGCTTTTCCAGCAGTTTACATTCCCTCAGAGCACAATCTAGTGGCAGAATCCCTGAGCAGGTCCAGCACACAAGCTCACGAATGGATGCTTCACAGAGATGTGCTCCTGGACATTTTCCATCAGTAGGATATTCCTCAGGTAGATATTTTTATAGGTTCATAGATTAGTACTAGGCTAACTGCCTTTGTGGGCCATTTTAAGCCTAGCTAATTACCACATGTGAGAATCAAGCCCTGCACCTTGTGTCTGTAAAGTAAACACCTTACCCATTACACCAAGCTCCCAACCTTGTGCCTCCACTCTGAACAGGAACTTCCTCTGTTCTGTTCAAGAGTCTCAAGTCCTCTAGCTTGGAAACTGGATGCCCTGTCTTTTCCTTGGAAGTGGATATTTCTGTATGCCTTCCCACCGCTTCCTCTGTTACCACCAGTCTTACACAAGATCAGCCAGGACTCTCCAAAATCTTGCTAGTGACTACCTTTTGGCCCAGACAGCATTGGTTCCCCCTTCTTTATAACTTGACTGGGGCAATAATCACAAGTTACCTCACCAGGTTTTTCGTCTCGCACAAGACAAGGGATCTCTTATCCATCCTCATTTGTCCACTGTTCAGCTGACTTTGTGGGTGATAGGATTTTCATCCCTTTCGGGCACCTCTTTGTCTGAGGACATGCTTTGGGTTCTGCAGGAGACTAGGAAACCCACTACCAGGAAATCATATGTCCAAATGGAAGTGATTTTCTGTCTTGTGCCTCTCTCACCATCAGGATCCCCTATTTGTGGAAATTCCGCTGGTTTTCTCTTGTTTATATGATCTGCTCCATGCTGGGTTGGCATATTCAGTTAAAGTCCACCTGTCAGCAATTTCTGGTTGTTTGCCTTTGACTCCCTCTCTGCCTCCAGATTTCAGGTCAAGCAATTTCTTAAAAGCTTCTTTCATATCAGGCCACCCAGGAAGCCTATCTCATCTTCCTGGGACCTCAGTTTTGTACTTGACAAATTGACTCTGGTTCCTGTTGAGCCCTCTTCTGCTGCTTTAACTTCTTTACAGCATTGTACTTGGAAGACTGTTCTTTTGGCTGTCACTTCAGCCAAGAGGGTGTCAGAACTCTCAGGCTCACATGGCTATTCCTCCTTTCTTAATTTTCCACAGAGACAGTGTCTGTCTTAGTACTAATCCATCTTTTATGCCCAAGGTGGTGAATGAGCTGTCCTTTAAACAGTCTGTTAATCTTCCTTCCTTATTTCCTTCTCCACAGTCTGACAGTGAGAAGGTTCCTCACACCATGGATTAGCATAGACAGCCCGATATTATTTGCACAAACTAAAGTCATTCGCAAATCTAAGCAGCCATTTTTGTTTGTTTTCATCCCAGGACTTTGGGTTTGGCAATTTCTAAGCAAACCATCTCCTCCTAGATTTCTAAGGCCATTTCATTTTTGTTATTCTTTTCATGGAAAGTGCTTTTCATTATCAGTAAAGACACATTCTACTAGGGCAATTGCCTCCTCTGGTGCTCTGTTCAAGGGCTTGGATACTCTCTCTGTCTTTGAGGCTGCTACTTGGTCCTCTGCACATACTTTCAGTAAGCACTACATGTTGGATGTTATTTCCAAGGCCAGAGCAGATTTTGGCAGGGCTATCCTGCATGGGTTTGTAGAAGGCTGTTCCTTCCCTTCCTCCTCCCAAACTTCCTCTTTAGCTTTTATAATCTTCCTTAGGTAAAGAATACTGCAACAGTGTTATGGAAGGACATAGTACAGTTGTGTAAAATCTTACCACAACAGTAGATGTCCTTCTCTTCACTGTTGCAGTAATCGCTCCTCCCTCCAACCCCCTCTGTTTTAACTCTTGCCCTGTAGGTTTCATGCCTTCATGGCTGAGGGGTTCTTCAGCCTCTTCCTTTTTCTCCTTCTGGATGCACATGCTATCCTATTCATTAAGGGCATTCTGTTCCTTCTGGTACTTGTTCAGGTGTGTGTGTATGTGTGTGTGTGTCTTTATGTCACCTTTATGCCCGACACTTTGCATGAGGAGCATACCTGTGACTTATGACACCTGTAAGTATTAAAAACTTTGGTGTACTGGCCAGACGTTGGGCTATCCTTGGCAGGAGATCCTTTACATAAGGAATGCTGCAACAGTGAAGAGAAGGGCATCTGTTGTTATAAGATTTTACACAACTGTACTTTCAGAAGAAGCTAGAGATGAAGAAAGAGTTAATCTAGGCATTACTAGACTTGAAGAAAACATATAATAAAGTTCCAAGAACGTTGATTTGGGCAGTCCTGCGGTGATTCGAAGTCCCAGTAGCATTGGTAGAATTAATGCAAGCTATGTACAAAGACCCAAAAACACATGTATGAACAGTGTTTGGACTCTCAGAAGGGTTCCCAGTGGCAGTGGGTGTGCATCAGGATACAGTTCTGAGCCCAATGTTGTTCATACTGGTGATGGACTACATTAGCAAACAGATCAGTGGGGAGAGATCAACAAAGTTATTTGCAGATGATGTGACATTACAATACAGGCTCTGAACAAGACCTTCAGTAAATGAGAGGGGAATAGTATGCAAACCTGAAGGCACGTGAAATAAAACTGAGTACAGGTAAGACAGTTGTAAGGGTGGTAAATGAGGGGAGTCTGATGAAGCTGAGAATTGAGACAGAAGAGAAAATAGTGGAACAGATTAGCAGCTTCACGTAGCGGGGAGAGTTAGTTGAGGAGAAGGAAAGTAAGAATAAGGAAGTCAAAGCTGGAATCAGAGGGGCTGCAGCCATCTGGCGCAGGAAGTTAGAGGTAGTGTGTGACAGAAGAATGCCAAAGTAGCTGAAGAGTAAGATGTACCAAACAGCGGTGCAAACAGTATTATTGTGTGGTACAGAAACTTGACAATGAAGGCAGAGCAGTTGAAGAAGCAAGAGCTGATGGAGATGAAGTGCCTGAGTTGGGTGGTAGGATTCACACTGAGAGACAGATGAAGAAACGAGGACATCAGAGCAGACACACGAGCAGACACACAAGTAGTTCCAATTGCAGAGAAGGTCACAGAGAACAGATTACAGTAGTCTGGGCATATGTGCAGGAAAGCAGAAAACAATCTAGTGAAGATTTGGGACAGACAAAAAGAGAGAAGACCTGCTACAGACATGATTGTCATAGAAGGTAGGAGTGTGGCATTGTATTGAGAGAGATGGTGACAGCTGATCCACTGTAGAAAAGTGGGTTTTTGATAATGAATTTTATATCCTGAAAAGTCTTTAAATTGTCTAAAGATGTTCCGCAACACTGAAGAGTCATTTTTTGGATTTATCAAGTGCAAAATAATATCATCTGCAAATATAGCCAACTTTTCATGGTTACTGTAATTATGTGAGGCAGTGCCAGCTGTGCCAAGGGGAGCAGGGCAGTGCTTGTGTAACATATGACAGTATCGCTAGCTGGAGTTTTGTAATTTCATTTTAATATCAAACTGATTCTTAGAGATGCTTGTGTTAAAATGCATTTGTAAAGCTGCTTGTTTTAAAAATGTATAACAGTCTTGCTTGACAGAACAAAATATACATGTATATCAGCCTGTATTGTAACTGAAATGTGTATATTTTAACAGAGAGTACTGGAAGGGAAGGGGTTAAGCTCACCCCAGCTAACCTTACAAAAATAGCCTGAAATTAAATGACATAGTTTAGGCCATAAAGATTCTATCTCACAGGTCTGAATGCAGCCAGAGATGCAGTGACTATTAAAAGCCTTTCTGCAGGAAGGGTAGAAGTGTTGGAATTGTTTTATAGCTTCCAGGTACTATATTAAGCCTTAGCAAAGTTCTGTGTGTGTATTGTGACACATCTGTGTCAAATCCTGGCTTAGTTGCTAGTGAGGGGGTGGTGAGAGAACCACAGAGTCAAGTGGCCAGATGTATTCTGTAGCCAGCATTGATATTGTATTTAGATACTAGTGAGACATGTGATAGAAGCTCTTAGCACTCCCGTCATTGGAACTGATAATAAATATACTCACCCATTTCACCTTGCCATGCTCTAGCAAGTAAGTAGGGAACAGTAATTCTTCAGTCAGTTAGAAAAATATAGTGAGACTAGTTAAATATTGTTTTTCTGTATCTGTTTGAATCTTTCCATCTGTGTTGTTTTTATATTTCCTGTGAATTGAAACTCTGGTGTTTATTGCAAGTAGATATTCAGTATTGTCATATGTAGTTATTCTTTTATTAAATATGCCTAAACCTTTCAATCTGATGTTAATCTTCGTTCATTCCTTACTGATGAGGATGGAACCAAGCCAGCCAAATATCAAGCTCCCGTCAGCCAAAAACTCTCGAGCCAAGGTCTTGCCTAGAATGCTTTGCTTCCTGTTACCTCAGATCTTGTTAGCCATGTTAAGCCACTCTCTCAGCTAAGTGTCTAATTTTTTGAAAGTTTTATATATTGTTCTTTAAATATTTTCAAATAGTTTCTACTAATATTTTCCTACCATATCATATACTTTAGACTCTCTACCTTTAGTCTTTTCCCTTTATTACCCTTTTTCTTACCTTTGAGGTAGTTCTTCATTACCATCGTTGGTAATCCTTCCTTTTCTCTTCTTACCCTTTTGGGTAGCTTTTTCACTTCCTTTTGGTACTGTTCTTCTGCTCCACATCATTATGTTGGATAAGAAAAGTAGCATTGGTTTCAAGCAGTGTAAGGATTGTGGCCGTAAGTTACCACTTTCCGTTGGCCATGACTTGTGTCTACTGTCTGAATGTCTCCCACCTTACTGTGGATCCCCCGTGTGGGATTTGTAAAAATTTTTCAACCAGGACTCTTAACGAGAGGAAGAATAAATTAATATTGAAAGGTCTCCTCAAAACTCCTTTCTCTGAGGCTATTTCTAGGTTGGAGGGCTCACCCCCCTCCTGTTATACCCCATAAGAGGTGTTCTTCCTCTTCATCATCGAGGTCGCTCCCTTCTTCTCCCTCTGGAGAATGTAGGGAGTCGATTCATAAGAAGGTCAATTTGATTACTACTTCAGTGCTGCCACCTGTGACCCTGTCGGCAACAAGCTCGGCACCGCCACAAATGATTCTGGCTCCAGCCATGTCTTCCTTATCGACACCGGCACTGGAGTTCTCGGTGCAGACAACTACAGCTCCAACAGTTCAGTCGCAGCCATTACCGGCGCCATCCATACAGGTACAGTCCCCTGCGGCACCGTTGGTACAATCCCCTTCGGCTCTAAGTATGACTTTTCTATATTCCACAGCGCAAACATTTTCGGCACAACATGTTCTTCGGTGCAGTCCTTCTCTGCACCATCCTTATTACTAGTGCAGACACTTTCCTCGATGGCACCGTATCCATCGGGGCAGACATTTGCCTTTACGGTGCAGACACCTTCAACTATTATGGCACTGATGTCCTCGGTGCAAACTACTTCCACACCATTTTCTTCTGTGCAGACGTGCTAGGTTCCAGGCTCTGCACCTCTTGAATTAGCAAGGACCAAGTGTTCTCCTTCCTTGGATCCATTTGCTGGTAGTCAATATAGTCCTTTTTTAGAAAGGCCAGAATCGCCATCAGCTTTCTCCATGAGATCAGTCAAGAGTCTCTCTGAGCAAGATGTGTTGTGGCTTGTTGACCAGTTGCTTGTGGCCAGAGGTCTCTCTCACCCGTCGAAGTTAGTTCATGTTCCCTCCTTCAGTTGAACGTATATCTCCTCAAATTCCAACGTACACACCTCCTTCAACTTCTTCCCAAGTTTCGAAGCCTATTACTCCGACAGCAGCTTCCCTTCCTCTGACTCCAGTAGTGGATCTCACTTTGTAACCAGAGTCGTCCTTGTGGCCCTCAGTGCACTGGGCATCGGGCTCTTCTCAGGACAGTGGCTGTGCTCTGGGGGAGGGCATTCCTGGTTCCACGCCGATTTTTTTCTATGGCATCCTCTAGGGATTCTCTCCCTCTCACGGTTCACGGTCCTCTTGAGACTCCTGGTCCGGGGCTGAGCTCGTCGGGGCGGGGTGTGACCCTGGTTCTGAGGTTGTCATGCTCAGTTCCAGGCTCCCATCCCTCCTTGGGCGGTTCAGCCTTCCAGGCCATGGAGAGAGCACTTGCCTCTGCTAGCAAACCCCACATGTCGGAGTCCTCTCCCCCCTCTGTGTCGCAACTGTCACAAGCCACAACTACTGGACACCAGACACAGGGGCCTCAGGTTTCTCCTCCTCTGGAGACCCCCTCTTTGCAGTCTTCCCCAGAACCTCCCACTGAGGAAGTACCCCACAAAGCATCATGCAAGAGGAAGCACATGGACTCCACTGAGGAGTCGTTGACTGAAGATTCGGATTTTGATGACGGGGAAGGGTCCCCACAGTCACCCTCTGATGAGGTGTCCTTTGGTGACATCCTCGAGATCCTTAAGACAGAGGGGTGACTGGAAGTCCTCTAATCCTTCCTCTGTGGAATCCGTATTCCTGCAGGATTTTCATGTCCGGCCCCCTACCTCTTGGGTCATCCTGCCGGCCAATGAGCTCATCCAGCACGCATGGAAGGCTCCTGACACCTTGGAAGCGATACCGAGGAGACTGGATAAAATATTACCACCGCCAGCTGAGCACCCACATTGGTCACGAGGTCTTGCAGTAGATGGTATGGTGGTGGCAGCTGCAACTAAGAAGGATTTGGCAGAAGACACTGGGGAAAACCAGCACGCTGATTTTCCATCCTGAAAGGGTACAAGGCGAGAAAGCTTTGTGTTTACAACACGGTTTTTGGTTTCAATTATATCAGCTCATCCCTACATTTGCATCGTATTCTGTCAGGTACTGTGGCTATACATTGGGTATTTTTGGATGTATAAGGAACTCTTGGGCTTGATTATTTGTTTCATTCTGGTTGATGGTCCCATGGACATTTATAGCTGCTTTGGTGTCTACATAATCGGAGACGTTGAGAACCGGGTTGTGTTGTACAGAAGAAACTAGCCAAAACGGAGTGTAATGGTTTCAGAATATAACTGAACATTATTCCATTGATAACACCCTTTGGATATATTTACATTTTGACATTTTCCATTGAACGGTACCAATGGGAGGTGATGTACATTGTCTTATTTGTGTATTGAATAACTTGCTTGCAGGATTTTTTGCTAACTGTGGGACAATTAACACCTTTTAATGACTGTCAAGATCATGGATTGAACTTTAGGTGTGCAAGGGTATTGCTTATCCGGCCTGTATATATGTGACTACGTCCTTTCACTGTATTATGAGCATCATTTTGGCTTTGTAAATTTATTGATGTGGGGCACAATTGTGAAGAACGGACAATATTGCCTGATTATTTCATTTCTTTGGGGTAATTGCTGAAACTGGGAACATTTGTAAAACTTGCATACAATATTGGGCCTGATGTGTTTAAACATTTATTGTGTTTCGATGTGTTTATACAATATTATCCACCCTTATTACGGGCGCCATTTTGTTTTACAGTAAATGTGTGGAAATAGATGAGGAAGCTAAGCGGCACTTATTCACAGGTCTTTGGTGACATTCTGGTTTTAGTATAAACAGTTGATCCAGGAAATAACTGCAGGGTCTAGCTGAGGATGTCATGTTATATTTAATTACAGGGACTTGGCAACAATCATGTATAGTGGGTACGGGGATGTAAGCCTTGGACTTTCTCATTCATTCACTGTGTGTAGACTGGGTTTTAGGGATACTACCATTTATCAATGTGTTTGTTGTGGATACGAGGTACAATTGAGAAAATCGGATAGTATTTAAATATGTATTGCTTGAACATTTCAGTTTTTCAGGGTAATGTGTGTTATACTCGCAGACAATATTGGGACAGATTTGTTTAAATATTCAATGTGTCTCGATGTGCTTAAACAATCATTTCCGCCATTTTGGTTTTACAGGAAAGGTGTAGAAATATATGAGAAAACAATACAACACTTAATTACAGGTTTTTGGAGGCATTTTGCTTGTAATAATTAAAACAGTTGACTCGGGGAAATACTTGCGGGGACCAGTTGAGGATGCCAGTTCATATCTAATTACATGTACTTGGTATAGTGGATACTGGGAACAAAGCATTTGACTTTCTTATATATTCACTGTTTGTTGACTGGTTTTCAGGGATATTATTCTAACTAGACCACTTAATATACTCCTTATTCTCTAGTTAGAGCTGGACATACATGCATCAACAGAATCATTATCTAGGCACAGAGATTTCTGTCCAGTGTTGAGGTCTATCTGACAAATTCTAACAATAGTATACACAAATTGTTTTGGTAACCCCCACAGATCATCTAACAATCGAAATTTGTTTATGCTTTTAGGCAAAATCATTTCACTCGTGATATTTATGATTTTTCAAAAAACAGATGTTATATGGTGTCCTATCAATATTTCTGTAATAAACATACATGTTAGACAGATTTTGGACATTCTTGTATAATAATGGGTGGGACTTTTGGAACCAAATTGGATAATATTTATAGAACATATCGCTGCAGGATTGTCTTTATTATTGCAGTGGCTAATATTGTTCTATCTATATATGTTTTTTAAGGTCTTGAGGCTCTAGCATGGACATAGCACTGCATTTATTTATAGAGGGAAACAACCCAGTGCAGGAGCTATTATTGTTCATGATTCCAAATATTATTTTGGACTATACATGACAGTAGGGGCTAATATAGTCCTCAGTGTTTATACTATATAGTGAAGTGGTGTTGAATAGATATTGTTTTGACTGGGGACTTAGCCCTGACTGTTCATAATATTATTTCGGTACTAGAGATACTTTGGAACTGTTCCTGCTTGCCACTCCTTATCATATACAAGTCAATTGGAACATTATATATAACATTTTTTGTAATAAATGTTTATTAGTCTAATCTATTATGGAACATACAGATTTATTGAAAGGTCTATCATCTGATAGAGATGACCTGGCAGTTTTTGGTCTTTCCAATCAGGGTGAACATAATGGCAATGAAGCTACCTTGACAACAAATAGATGCAAGGTCGCATTTCACAAATTGAACAAAAGTATGAGGACATTGAGGGCCAATGTGTGGCATGCTAAACTTTTTAAGGCTTATATAGCAAAAGATATATCACCTAGAGGCCTTAGAGTCCACACACAACCTCTAGTCCCTGATGCGGATTCGATCTTGCTAGAACAATGGGCTGCAGCCCAGCATAAAACATCAATGGAATTTGTTAAGATTTTGGCCTCGTATTATGATAGGATAATTGACAAGAACATCTCAGAAATCACAGATATGTGTATTGAAATTGTCAAATTTGAGAGGCAGGAGGGTTACCAAAACAACTTAAAGAAACTAGGTCAAGATATCTTAACCTTAGAGCAAACACCTAAAGAAAAGAAAATGAGGAAGTTCCATTGAGATCTCACAGATTATGAGGGTGGGCATACCTTTTCGACTAATAAACATGTTAGATTTGACCCTTCCAATGGGAAGGTAGTGAAAAGAAAAAGACCCCGTTCCATCCTCAAGAAATCCAGTACATCCAGTTGTGATGAATCAGGGGATAAATCCTCCTCAGCCTTGGAGTCCAATACACAACACGCCTCCGATTCACCAGTATCCAAAAGGAGGAATTCCTCCACCCCTTTAGGGTTAAGCCAAAGCAGGGGGGGACACAGGGGTGGACAACATGGTAGAGCTGTTGAGGCTTATAGTACAGAAGTAAACAATGTGTTAAATATGTCATCCACTGAACTGTCTCCCACACATGTAAAAGTATTGAATAAAGGTCTTAATTTCATACCTGATTCTTTGTTCTTGAAGACACATTTGCTAAAGATGTCTCTGATTTTTGTAGACTACTTAACCTGAAACTATTTTTTCAGACAGCACCTGACTCAGAATCAAATTCAAGTTTTCAGATATTGCAAATCAAACTTTATTCCACCCATGCATCCGAATGTGTCCATGTTTTACAACTCCATTCTCAAAGATCTACATTTCAATTTCAGGGAAACTCGTGCAAGGCATAATAATCTGTCCAAAATTGAAATGGACATGATAAACGAATTGGCAGCCAACAAGGAACTGGTAATATTGTCAGCAGACAAAGGTGGTGCAATAGTGGTACAGGATTGGTCTCTATACAATTCTGAAGCTATGAGACAACTGTCGGACAATCGGTATTACACGTATATGATGTTGGACCCTACATCTGGTTTCAAGAGACAAATAGATGATTTCTTGCATTCTGCCAGGGAGGAAGGGATTATAGCAGACAATATTGTTTGCCATCTTACAGTTCATGACCCTTGTAGTCATATATTTCTTACCCAAAATTCACAAAAATTTACAAAACCCTCCTGGCAGACCTATTGTCTCGGGCAAAGGTTCAATTACCGAACCACTATCACAGTTCTTGACATTACATCTGAAACCATTCCTTAAATGTGTCAGAGCTAGAATACAGGATACCACGGAGTTTCTACATGTTATCATGTTATATCAGACATGCAGTTGGAAGCAGGGTGGTGTATGTGCACTTTGGATGTTTCTGCATTATATACAAACATTCCCCATTGTGCAGGTCTGGAGGCCTTGGAACATTGGTTATCCAAGTCCGAACTATATCCACCTGGCTTCAATAAATTTTTGCTGTGCTTGGCAGAGCATGTATTAACCAAAAATTGTATATATTATGAGAATAACTGTTATTTACAGATCAAAGGTACTGCAATGGGGGCCTCATTCGCTCCAATATATGCCGATCTCTTTATGGCTTACATCAAGGAACAGATCATTTATGATAGAACCCACAATATATATTGATGAGATCGACATATGGAGGAGATGTTTGGATGATTGCTGGTTGGTGAGGAGGTCTGATATTGTATATCTCAAGGAGTTTGTTACATATTTGAATGAAAACAAATGGGGTATTCAGTTTACAATCACATTTGATACTGACAAAATTATGTTTTTGGATGTATTAGTAATTAGGAACAGTGACCATACATTGACATCTGAGGTCCATCGCAAACACCCAGAGTACAACTCCTTGCTTCATGCCACCAGCTTTCATCCTCCTCATATATGCAGAAACATTCCAAAGTGACAATTTTTACTCCTGAAGCGGATTTGTTCTAATGCTGAGACTTACCATACATATGAGTCAGATTTGGTTAGAAGATTTAATGATAGGGGTTACAAAAAAGGGGACATCGCTCAAGGCAGATGTTGGGCTGCCTGTCAGGATAGGGAAAATCTACTCCAATACAGGGATAAAACCCTAAGTAACAATTCCCAAATCAGATTGGTAGCCACCTATGGCAGGAACACGGATGTCCTCATCAGCAGTGTCCGCAGACATTGGAATATTCTATTGGCTGATACCAAGGTTAGTGCGCTTGTGGATGATACATGCCACTTTTCTTTCAGGAGAGGCAAGAACATCGATTCATTCATGAATCATTACAAACAAGGGAATAGATTTGATAACAGCCTTACTCAAACAACACTGGAAGGTGGGCCCTTGTAGGGCTGTTTTCCATGCGGACATTGCACCTGCTGTAAAAGCATGTCGAAGACTAAAGAATTCACTAGCAAAAACACTGGACAAGTGTTCTTTATAAAGTTTTTTGCCAATTGTCAGTCTGAGCGGGTCATTTACATGGCTTCTTGTAGCTATTCAGCCTTCTATGTGGGACAAACATCCAGATATGTAAAATTCAGGCTATCAGAACATCTAAGTGACATTAGAATTAAAAAAAAAACAAGTGCTTTATACAAACATATACAGAAACACCCAAAAGCCATGTTCAGATTCACAGTTATTGATAGAATACAGGGAAAGAAAAATAACAAGTCAGGATGGCATCAGTTATTAAACAATATGGAGAAAAAATGGATCATTAAATTAAGTGCTTTGTTTTCTCCGGGGCTGAATGAATATTTTTAATGAATGGTGCAATCTGCCTCAGGTAACATCAGGTGGGGCTATACTATAAATATGTGCTTGTATGCTTTGTTGATTTAATGCACTGAAAAAGGCTGGGTTAGACAGCCGAAACCGGTCTGCTTGCACCGTTTTTTGTTTTATGTTCTGCTAATAAATATCTTTACTTTGGTCACTGTTTGCTGGCTCCAATGTTTTTTTCGTTTGCTATTGGGTTTGGAGCCGTGCAGCTACCATAACGTGCAGGGGCTTGTTCCTTTTGGCAGAAGAGAGCCAAACTGTCCATCCACCCAACAAGGAGTCCCGGGAGATAGACAGACTAGGGAATCATGTGTTTGCTTCATCGACCTTCGCCGTAAGGTCTTTGAACTATTTGGCACACTTTACAAGGCTTCACAGGGATCTAATCAACCAGCTCTTTGAAACCTTGGCAGGAGCTGTGTCTGATGAGGTGTGTGACAACGTGGCTTCTCAGATAGACACCCTAGAGTCAATTTCCAACTCTTCCATGCATCTTATTTCTCACGCAATGGAAGGGGCAGCTAGAGCAGCAGGTGCGGGTATAGTCATCAGTCGATATGCCTGGATGCTCCTTTGCAACTTCGCAGACTCCTTTAAGGCTTCTTTCATGAACGCCCCCATTGAGGCCGCTTCCTTGTTTGGCCTTAAGTGAAAGATACACTGGCAAGGTACGAACAAGATGGCAAGACCTTGTCTGCTGTTGGTGTCAGACACTCCACTCCTCAGTGATTCTACTCCAGAAATCAGAGGAGTGGGAAGATGTGGCACAGGAAATCACAGGGCTCTTTCGGGACGTATGTGCAGAGTTCTTCCCTAGAGGCAGAGGGGGAAACTCCAATGGAAGATGCCCCTTTTGGGGCAGAGGAGGTCCGCGAAACCAGTGTTCCAGAGATTCCTTCTCTGGCCAACCCTATCAGTGCTCCTGAAGCGTTGCCCGACTGCTCACCTCCTGAAGTGGTCGGGGGTCGTTTTTCCTTGTACCCCGCTGCCTGGCAAAATATAACCACCGATGCTTGGGTACAACGGATAATATCCAGGGGCTATCACATCCCCTTCCATCTTTGTCCAATCTCATCCAGAGTATTACCCAACGTTCCACCCAGTCAAAGGGAAGCAGCAGCACTCGAAATCCAAAAGCTGCTACAAAAAAGAGTCATCCAGATGGTCCCCCCAGACCAGATAGTATCCGATTTTTACTCAAGGATCTTTTTAGTGCAAAAAAAGACAGGGGACTGGAGACCAATTCTGGATCTCAGCACAATGAACAAATTTGTAAAAACAGAGAAATTCCGGATGGTCACGGTTCAGTCTATCCTTCTTCTGGAAGAAGACGATTGGATGAGCTCTGTAGGTCTTCAAGATGTGTATTACCACATAAAAATGGACAAACACTCAGGAAGATACCTCCGCTTCCGCATAGGAGCCAGTCGCTACCAATTTAGAGCTCTGCCCTTCGGTCTCTCTACAGCTCCCAGAGTGTTCACCAAATGTATGGCAGTGGTTATCACTCACTTGCGACATCAAGGATTCCAGGCATTTCCATATCTAGATGCCTGGCTCCTCACCACCTCCACCAAGTGTCTACTGAAAGAAGCCCTGCATTACAGTCTTCTGACATCTCAAAGCCTGGGAATCACTATAAACTGGGAGAAATCTAACATGACCCCCAGCTCAGTCTTTGGAATTTATAGAGGTACTGTTGGACATGACAAATTGCACAGCATCCCTTCTGGATCACAAGCTTCAAAGAATAAGGCAACAGGTTCAACCGCTGCTCTGTCACCACAAATGTCCCGCTCGATCTATACTCCAACTCTTGGGGTCAATGGCAGCCTTGATCACCATTGTTCCTATAGCCAGATTTCAGATTCCAGGCTCCTTCACCTGGCTACTTCTCACTCAGTGGTACCCTCTACAACATCCTTTGTCTTTTCAGATAAGCGTAACTCAGAGATGCAAGCAATATTTACTCTGGTGGACATCTCAAAATCCCCAACAATGGTCTCGTCCCTTCAACCCCCATCAACCGATAGCCACGGCGACCATGGACGCTTCCTTGTTGGGGGGGGCTATGTCAGGGAAACTCGGTCCAAGGCACCTGGTCAGAGACAGAGGCCCTTTTGCATATCAATGTCCTGGAACTGAGGGCGGGGTGCTACTGTAATTGCAAGCATTTCATTCCATCCTTGCCTCAGGGACTGTTGCAATCCAATGTCAGTGGTCTGGTACATTAACAAACAAGGGGGCACCCATTATGCCGAGAAGCCTTGAGATTATGGCAGTGGGCAATAGCTTCCAACCACTTTCTAATTGAAGCGCACATTCCCGGGAGCTCCAACGTGATAGCGGACAAATTGAGCAGGTGCATTCTGCAACCTCACGAGTGGTCCCTCAATCCTATGATAGCGGCAAGAATCTTCAACCACTGGGGCCAGCCTTGCTGTGACATATTTGCCTCCCCAACCAACTACAAGTGCAGCAACTACTTTGCCCTAATCTCCCCTGGGGACAGTCACCGAGACGCTCTAGTCCATGCTTGGCCCTCGGGTCTACTTTATGCTTATCCTCCTCTTCCAATTTCTGAAGAAAGCATGACAGTTGAAGAGCAAAGTGGTCCTCATTGCTCCATATTGGCCTAGACAAGTCTGGTTTCCCTTCCTCTGGCCTCACCTGCTAGATCAACCGTGGATCCTCAATCCATCCCCAACGTTGATCTCCCATCCGCAGGGTCTGACTCACCCCAATCTAACAACTCTGAAACTGACAGCTTGGTTTCTCCACTTCCAGTGATTACCAGGCAGTAAAACCTCTCATCCCCTGTGCGCAATATTCTTATTGCAGCTCATAAATCATCCACCAGACTAATCTATCTTAATAAATGGAAAAGGTTTTCTTTATGGGCAGCAAATAAACAATTAGACCCCTTGTCAGCCCCAGTCTCGGTGGTTTTGGATTACTTATCACATCTTTTCCACTCTGGGGTGTCTGCCTCTACTGTTCGTGTGCATTTAGCTGCCACCACAAATTTCCACATTGGTTTTTAGGATGCTTTGCTTATGTCACATCGACTCTGTAAAACTTTCTTGAAGGGGGTTCTCCACTTAAAACCTCCCTTTAGAGAACCAGTACAACTTTGGGATTTGGCCTTGGTTCTCCAAGCTCTAACAGCTCCCCTCTTTGAACCTGCATCTTCATGTGATGTCAAATATCTCTCTTGGAAAACTTTGTTTCTGATTGCAATCACATCGGCCAGACTTGTCGGAACTTCAAGCCTTATGCATCAAACATCCCTATCTTATCTTCCATAAGGATAGGGTATCACTGAGAACTAATTCTACCTTTTTACCAAAAGTGGTGTCAGAACGGTCTATCAACCAATCTATTGACCTTCCAGTATTCTTTCCTAACCACTCTAACAAGGGAGAGTATTGCTTCCACTCCTTGGATGTCCATAGGTAAGTACGATTTTATCTGGACAGAACAAAATCTACCTGTAAATCAGACCAACTCTTCCTGTCTTTTTCTGGACCAAGCTGAGGTCACCCTGTCTCAAAAGTTACATTGGCTTCATGGTTGAGAAATTGTATTACCTTTATCTACAATAAAAACAAGGTGGTCTTGCCTCACAGAGTGAAAGCACATTCTACAAGATCTATGGCAACTTCAGCAGCATTCCATGCTAAGGCTTCCCTCAATGATAGTTGCTCAGCTGCGACTTGGGCTAAATCTCATACCTTTATTCTTCATTACAAATTGGACTTGGCCTCCAGAGGTAGAGCTTCTTTTGGCTCCATGGTGCTCAGGAATATCCTTTCATGAGGACCACCCAGGAGTACAGATAGCTGGGGACTCTGTCCCATCAGTAAGGAATGAACAAAGATTAACAACATCAGATAAAGAAGTTATGTCTTACCATAACGTTCCATCTGTGTTGTTGATCTTCATTCATTCATTACTTCTCACCCTCTGTCCCCATCTAGAGGTTCCTGGTTGATCTCGTGTACTCCTTTATTGTAGGTCTGTTATGACCAGAGGAGCCTTTACTTTTATCTATCAACTTGCAAACTCGATCTGAGGTAACAGGTAGCAGACCATTCTGGGTAGGACCTTGGCTCAAGAGTTTCTGGCTGACGCGAGCTTGATATTTGGCCGGCTGGGTTCCAAGGACGGAACCGATAATCCATCAGTAATGAACGAACAAAGATCAATAACACAGATGGAACGTTATGGTAAGACATAACTTCTTTTTCTGACTGCTCTTTTAGAAAATATATTAACCTTTGATAGCACTTGCATTTATTTAGTGGCATGTGTCTTCACATTCCTGAAAGTCTTGCTGCTTGGAAACACTACCATTTGTATAAGTATTAATTTTACTAAGTGTAATTGGGTACCCTGGTAAAAGAGTCGCTGGCTTTGGGATGTTCTGGTGGCAATATCTACCTTATTGTGTGAGTGAGTGTGGCATAGCAGGTAAATCTTTGCCAGCCTTTCCTGTGTGTGTGTGTGTGTGTGTGTGTGTGTGTGTGTGTGTGTGTGTGTGTGTGTGTGTGTGTGTATGTGTAAAATCAAATCTCAGAGAGTGTGTGTCAGCTGCTTGGAACAGGGACACAGAACACTGATTTCACACTGAGGGTGGTGGAGGACTTGGCTTGGAACCCCCAGATGAAGACTCAATTCTGAGGTGGTCAGTGTGGAGTCTCATTTGGAGCCTGGAGAGGAAGTCCAGCTGCAGGACTGGAGCATGCATTCCTTGTGTGCTCTTTAGGGAAATTGTGCTCAGTGCAGAGAGCTGCATCTGAAAGTAGTGTGCGTCTATTTTTCTCTCAAAGTGAATGTTCCCCACTAGTGTCAGTGGTGAGGACTGAGACTCCTTGATCACTGACCCAGAGGAGGGATGTCACAGTTGCGATGCTAGTCATATTCATGAATTTGTGAGTCCCTCATTTTCTTTGCCAATGACCCTAAATGTAAAGCAAATAAAGGAGAAAGAGGACACTGTTCCTGGTTCCTCTGTTCAAACACAGCTTAATAGGTGTCACATCTTATAAGAAATCATAGGTCTGGTACTAAAGTAGAATACATATAATCATCGTCATGTAGTAAAACATCCCAGTGTTTCTATATATGTGAAAATAACATTAAATTCAGTAAGAAACAAGAAGTTATTTCTGTCTTGTGTATGTTATGATCTCTTAACAGTCAGCAATAAAGTAGCGATCATTATAAGAAATACATAGTATCTGTAAACTTACTAGTAATTCTCTAGTAGGCCTTCTCTGTTATAGCCCTATTGTACAACTTGCTTCACATAAAAGTCAGACAACATTATGCAGGCCCTTCTGTTTATTACATTTTCCCATATGATAAAGCTTTCTCAGTATTTTCAGAATAATAGTTAATCAGATGTAAACAAGTTCTATTAGAAATGTTTTTATGTAGACTGATTGTAATCTTGTTCATCTCACCAAACATATTTGCCAACTCAAGTAAAAATGTGTCCACGTTGTATGTCCCTTGCACACAAATAAAAGATTATCAATGAAGTAAAAATAATGTAGCAAGATCATTGAAAAAAAAATGTTAATATACAAATATTCACTTTCCCATTTGCCCGTAAAAAAGTTGTATAAGGAGGATGAAAGGGGGTTTCTGTAACAGTGCCTTTAAATTGCTGGTGAACTCATTTTTACCTTTTTGGGGGAGTTCTTCACTTTGAAGGTAAAATGCTTTGTGATCCACTTGAGCATCATGGTTCTCATTTGTAAGTAGGCATCCCCCCTTACATGTATTTTCCAGTGGGAGCCAGGCAGATACTGAATGTGTGTCATTTTGTTGCTGTTCCATCCATATTACTAAAATAATTGCATTTTGTAGAATTTCCAGTTTTGCGGTTGACCATTTACCTTCTTTTTTGTATTTAACAGGAAGCAGACAGGTACTGAATGTGGCTTGGTGACTAGCGCTCTTGACTTCCTACCTTTTGTTATCTCAGGGGATGGGGGTACGACTTGTGACTGCAAACTTGACTTGTGCCAACCTTGTGATTATCATGTTTCTGAATAGCAACTGAGCCTTCTTCAGTGATATTGCTGCTGGAAGTGAGCAGTTTCTGAATGTGTGACTTTCTGTTGATGATCGTTGGCGTGACCAAAATAGACGTAGCCTTTACAATCACCAGTTTTGTGGTTATGCTTGTTATCGTTGTCATACACCTTCTTTGTTTTCCTTCATAAGGTGGACAGGTACTGAGTTGAACTAGTACTCTGACATTCCTTCTGAACATGGGAGGCATGGCATGTTACTATCACCTTGAAAATTTACATCTGTGTTCCATCAAGAGATGGGTAGGTATGAATGAGTTTATTTTGCACTCACTTCAGGTATGAATGTATGAGTTTATTTTGCACTCATGTCATTGAGTCTGTTCTGATATATTAGTTGTAATTGGCAGCTTGATATTCTAACTTGGACAGGATCTCTGTGTGTGATTTTTCAGTTCTGTCAGCATGGTTTAGTCTGTCAGAAAAAAAGGATACTTAGTTTGTTAGCTTCATTTTTTGGTGGGGATCATGTGGTCTTCCTTCTTGGAAACTAGTTGGATCAGATCTTTTGATCTTGCAGAAATCTTTACCATTCTGTGTGTACCCACACCCCAAAATTTATTGTATCTTTCTTCATATCATGAGTATGTCAGCACTGCAAGTCTCCCATGTTTGGTACTTTTATTATCATACCCGTCTGTGTAGCTTATTGCTTCCCAGGACCTGTACCACTGAAAGACGATCTCTGCGTGAGATTGTCCATTCCTTATATGAAGACAGTGCAACAGTTTCCACCCTTTGCTGTTACCCCAGAGTTGTTGGTGTTGTGCCACATAACCTTTATTTTTCCGACCTAATAGGTCTTAACTTTATCATTCTGAGAGAAATTTGCAAACCAGGTTGAGTACATTACAGTTTTGCTTATGTTACTCTATGCAGAATTTTGTCTATTGCCAGGCCTTAGACTGACTGGACCTCTCATGAGGAGAATATTATCACACTTTGTATCCTTATAGATATACACGGTAAACTCTCAGTTAATCGGAACTCAAGCAACCAGCAAAAAAAATATCAAAGAAATATATAGTACAATTTTCATGTGTTACACTTTGTTTTCCCCCGACAGAAACATACCTTGCATTTTTAGAGTTTTAGCATTTTAAAAAAGAAGATAGGAATAAATTTCCTCTGTCCCTAACCTGAGAACAAGTCAGCCAAACAAATAGTATAGGGTGCAGTATTAGTCAGGTCTGTTTTTAATAGTAACTCTCAAGCAACCAGAAACTACAGTTATCCAGCATCTACCTATCCCCATGGGTGCCGGTTAACTGAAAGTTTACTGTATCATTCCACTGAACCATACCTTTTGCATTGTGTAGCATGTTTATTTTCAGGCAGTTAATATCAGAGACTATTTTATGAAATGTATAGTTTTGTTTAAGCAGTTATTTAGTTTCCTTACAAGGGTAGTAAAGTTCAATCAGTATGTGTTTTCACCACCATGTTAAAGTGATTCCGTGTTTGTATTGACAGTTTCAGATGAATTTCTGTAGATTGGACAATTTTTGATACCGTTGTCTGTCCACTTCTCTACAACTGCAGAAAAGTCAAGTATTCTTATCTGTACAAAATATATACAGCAGAACCTCTCCAGTATACTACGGGAACATCCTAATATAATTTCAAGAGAAACAGTCTTAACATCTGGGTTCTGAAGGGGACCTGTTTCTGTTTACCCTAATCAAGTTCCCATTGTTGCATCCCCATCTGAACAAAGATCTTTATGCACCTGCAGTTTGATTTTATGGTTAGTCCTTGTTACTCAAGAAACTGTCCTGTGTCACCTGTTCACACAGAGGTCTTTTTCATATTGTGTGTATTTGATGTGCTGCTTACAACTTGTATTTCACAGTCATAACCCATGTGGATTCCTTTCATGCCAACTTTTCTGATTTCTTTTTCCATATGCTGGAAGTGGATTAGTGCCCAAGTTCCTCACCAGTAGTGTCTGCGTTTTATCCGTCTGCCTCTGATGCAAGGACTTGATAGTATGATTGTAGTATATGGATTTATCTGTTTCTGCATTTCTAGTCAATTCAAGGAAGAGAAACTTCTTATTTCCTAAGATTGTCTGATTTCTGCTTGGTACTGTGCACAGTGTACAGTAATTTGGAGTAGACTAGTATTCAATGAGTTGTAAACTGATGCAGTTGTCAGCAGTTTCCTTTCTGTTGCCTTTGGAGGATATCTAAGAAATGTGTTGTGCAGAATATCCCTGGCAACATTTGTTTTGCACCCTGGGACCCTTCACTTTTGTTTGTGTGACACAGCTTCCATGAAGCCACCTACTTCCAAATCTGCCGAGCAATTTGCACTTTTTTTTCTGTTGGGACCATTCTGAAGGGATTTCTCTGTTTTTACATTGCTTTTCCTTCCATTTGGCCAATCTAGCTCAAGTCTTTTTGCAGTGTACTGCTCTTTCTGGACCTTTACTCAGGACATAGCTTATATATTTTTCCCTTTTTTGATTTTAAAGCCCTAAACTTCTCCACCTTCCTGGCAGACCGTTTGGAGTGCTCAAGGTATATTACTTGAAATGTCCATATGAAGATCTTCAACTCTTGCATTCCTCATGCCCATTCAGGTACAGTCTTCATGTTTAGTCAGATTATTTTTCTGTCTTCATTTTTTAATGTCACTTTAATGACGATCTTTTACCAGATGGTATTTTCTAAGGGTAATTTACTTTTGCGTGCTGTTTTACTTTTCTGCGCCTATGTTGCTGCTAAGCTAATCTTGCTCACGCTCTTCTTCTGCCTCTCTGTAGCTTTTGCAAGACTTCTGTTGTTGTTGTGTACATAAGCCTTGTCACCATTACTTACACCAAGTGAATTTCAGAAGTGACAGGCTTCTCATTCTAATAAAGTCGAATATCGTTTGTATCATGTGGAGGTTTATACAGTGCAGTACTTGCAGTTTGCCAAGGTGCATCTTTTCACATTACTGTGCTAGCCACTACATCGTAGGCATTGCGTCCCTTCCTATATTAGTACCTGTACTTCAGCCACCAGTATTCAGTAGAGTCAACGTTTAGCATGCTAACACCCCTTTCTCTCTTTCTGTAAACTCATCTCTTTCTTTTCATGCTTCTGTTACTGTTCACTCAGATTTGCACCTGTCTTTCAGTTTACCCTTTATTTTTAAGTTATATAGTCAAAGATGTGTTTTTTATTTATTTTCATTTACTGACTGGGGAGATCCCACTGAGATAAGAACCCATTTTCAGCAGAAGCCCAGGGAGAAAAGCTCCATTGTTTCAGTATAATCCAAGACTAGGTTAACACAGATAAATTAAGTTATCTTTTGACGGCGCAGTATTAGAAAATTTTAGTCACTGGTTCACATTACATAAAAGAATGTCAAATAAAAGTATACATTCACCCTGGTACAATCACAGTGCTACTGACGGATTCAAAGTCTTAAAATACCAGGATTTGCAAGCAAAAACAAGAGCAATGTGGAAGAAAGATACCAAGATAGTTCCAGTAGCAGTAGGAGCAACAGGATTAGTAGAATAAAAATTTATAGTCATACTTAAATATTCTACCAGTGCATATAACCCCATATGACCTGCAATAGGAGGAGGAAATTCTGGGCACATTTTGGGTGATAAGAAGAGCTCTTCTGTCATCAGAGACCAAAGCAATACTAATTTCATGACCTTCAATTGTACCCTGACTTAGTAATGTAGTCTATCCCTGCCATGGTATTAAAAGCCCAAAACAAATCAGTCACAATACAGTAAACTGTCAGTTAAACAGCACCCAAGGGGATTGGTAGATGCTGGATAACTGTAGTTTCCGGTTGCTTGAGAGTTACTAATAAAAATAGGCCTGACTAATACTGTACCCTCTACTATACCATGCTGTATTGATTTGATTTTAATACTGAAATACAGTAATTAAATGACTGGCTGGTGGGGGGAAAACAGAAAGTGCAACACATGGGAACTGAATTGAATTGTTTATAATGTACTGTATTTTAACTGTAACTAGTTGTATTATCTACTAGATAAGTGTAGTTTCTGGTTGCTTGAGAGTTACTAATAAAAATAGGCCTGACTAATACTGTACCCTATATTGTATCATACCATCCCATAAACCCTGTATTGATTTGATTTTAATATTGAAATATAGTAATTAAAAGACTGGATGGTGGGGCAGAAAGTGCAACATATGGGAATTGAATTGTTCATAATGTACTATATTTCTTTGATTTTGTTTAGTTTTCTGGTTTCTTGAGTTCTGGTTAACAGAGACTTTACGGTATCATGTTGAAATGAAATATGTTGTATACAAACATTTGCAGTGGAATAGCTGTAAACATGTAGATGGATACCTAGGTTAAATTGGGAGCTGAACAAGTTATTAATTTGATTTATTGTATTGTTGTTTGTTGCATTGTCATCCCAGGGTAATACTCACAGATCTGCTAAGTAGACTATACACACACCACCTTTTACACTATTTATTGAATTAGATCTGATTTGTGATTTAGGTCCTTACTCAGGGCTACTTTTATTGGAGAACAATGTCTTGTTTCTACAAGATGTTCATCGTGTTACACTGCTGCAGTCATTACACTTGGGTTATCCTGGCGTCAGACGGCAGGATAACCCAAGTGTAATGACTGCAGCAGTGTATACACTCGAACATCTACATTTATGGTAGGTACAAAACTGTACTTTTTGGACTCTCACCTGCATGTAGTGAAGACAGAACCCCCAGTCCCCAGATAAAAAAAGTCATGCACAGCTTCATCACTGTATCCTCTCTACATCCCCCTATCTTTGGCCTGGTGGAATATGGGAGGCCTAGATGCAGATGTCTTGTGTTTTATTGTTATTTCTTAATGTGTGTCGTTGCTTCATCTTTGCACAGGCTTACAAAATTGTTGAGAAGGGTCCTTATTTACACAGCATTATAAGTAAAATGGACAGCAGAATAGCATAGTGAGCAGCATTGTCACCTCACAGCAAGAAAATCTCTTTGGTTCTCTTCTGACGTGCCTTGTGTGTCATGTCTGTGTCGCCTGTCTGTGTTTGCATTTTCTCTAGGTACTGTACTTTCCTCCCATATCCGAAAGACATTTAGTAGGTGAAGTGGTAACTCTGAAATATCCTTCTATTCTGATGTTAAACTATTCGTAACAGGGAGATGCTGCTTGCAGCTCCACCATCCGGCCAGTATACCAAAGTCTTAGTCCAGGTGGGTAAGTGTGATCAATATTGGTTACCAGTGCCATAAACTGACGTTAGGTATAAAAGTGACGTCTGCACGTACCCTCATCAGAATTTTTCTGCTGCAGTGATCATCAGCCACCCATTTGCCAGCTCTACTTCTGCATCGCGCTTCTTCAGACCGCATTTCAGATTGTTAAATACCAGATGACCATTTTTGACTGTTAGAGATAAGTGCCCGGTGGGGTTTTCTTACTTATTTTGCTTACTGTTTAGACTTGTATGTCAGCTAGGAAAGGGAAGTGTGCTTATGGGAGACAGATTCCTCACAAGGACACACACGATAAGTGTGTTTTTGTCTAGGCGAGGCCCACGACCATACATCCTGTTCAATCTGTAAGTCGTTTGTCCCCAAGGCCTTACGTAGCCGATTAGCGGCTTTAAATCTTTATCTTGAAAACCAAAGACTCAGATGCATGGTGTTAGGCATGGAGGAAGGAGTAGGCCCTTCTGACAAGCCACCTCGAAAGAAGGCGAAAAAAGTTAGACCCAAATCCCAGGCTGCACCTCAGGTGTCCAAACAGGCTCTAGAGGTGATTAAAGACCCGGAGTCCATTCAGACGACTGTTACCAAAGCAGGCCCGGGAACCTTAATAGAAGCCAGGGTGTGGGATACCAAAGGTACATCCACTGAGGTAATTCAGCCATTAGAGACTGATGGCAGAGGGGAACCACAGCTCACGTGCTCAGAAGCCCCTGCTCCTCCTGTTCATGCTAGGCCGATGTCCGCTTCTCTTTAGACTGCTCCTACAACCCCCTTGAAAAGAAAACAGAAATACAAGCATTCTGAACCCCCACAGATGCCTGGTTGGGAATCCTTCTTTCAAAGCCTGTTTCAGGCTTTTCAGGCATTACAATCACAACAACTCCCTCCTACTCTCACTCCTCAACCAATCCATGTGTCTGAGGAAGAATACTCATCTTCTGAGGAGTCCTTCTCCTATGAAACTCAAATTGAATCCTCTAAGGAATTCATTACTCCAGAAGAGGAGGACTCTATTTCTCCTGAATCCCCAGGAGAAGAATTCAGGTTTGGGGATAACATCTCCCTTATGTGGGAACATTTTAAGTGGCAGACGTCTGAGGTTTCAGAATCCAAGAAAAGGTTTTTTGACCTGTTGCAAATGGAACAGCCATCTTCCTCTGCTGTTGCCTCCCTTACTGCCTGCTTTTCAGGATGCCTTCCTAGCTGTTTCACAATCACCAGACTCCCAACCCCCAGCAGCTAAACGACCGGATCATTTTTACAGGGTTCCCCAAGACGCACAGTTTCTCTACAAGAACCGTTCTGCAGACCCAGCTGTTATAGCTGTTTCTGCAGATAGGACATCCAGACAACTACCTTTACAGCTCTTTATCCAACTGATAAAGACAGTAAATGTATGGACAGGACAGGTAAAAAGGTATATACATCCTCTACTCTGGCCATTAGGGCCCTGAACTACCAAACCCACATGGCAAGGGTATGTTCTTGACACCATTTTAAAAGCTTCCACCCTTCTGTCTGAGGTTCAGGATTCCCCTATCAGTGCACAACTAAATTCAGTTTTCTCCACAGCATCCCAAGTGACCTGGCACTCCATTAAGTGCAGCTATGATGCTGTGGAGGCTGCATCCAAAGCTGCTGCTTCTGGACCAGTGCTTTGAAGTTACTCCTGGGTACGACTACAGCCTCTCCCCTTTGATGTTCAAACCAAACTTCTGGATGCACCCTTAGACAATAAGGCCCTCTTTGGAAAAGCTTCTGCTGAGCTTCTTAAATCCATCCAAGAGAAGGGTAAAGAGTTAAACCTCAAACACCTGCTGGTGTCCCCTATTCCTGTATATCATAGGAACTATCCTCAGAAACTCAGTTTCAAAATGATCACCTTACCTCTTCTCTTGCCTCTAATCCCCCCCTGGCATTCATGGTAGCCCTAGATCTCAAGGATCCCTACCTTCCCATCCCCGTTCATCCGGACTACAGGAAATTCCTCAGTTTCTCAGTAGGTTCATTTTCAATTCTCTGCATTGCCTTTTGGTCTATCCACTGCCCCAAGAGTGTTTACAAAGTGTCTGGCCCCCTTTATTGCCCATTGCAGGACCCAGGGTATACAGATATACCCATACCTAGATGACCTACTCATCCTGCATCGAGCCCAACAACTCCTACTCCTTCATCTACAACAGGTGTCGAACAACCGCTCTCTTCTGGGCTCACAATAAATGTAGAGAAATCTTACCTGACTCCCACACAGGACATGATTTTCCTGAGGTGCAGACTCCACACAGACTGCATGAAGGCCTTCATCCCAGCACAAAGAATTCAGGAACTCTCTCTGTACCTCAACCAGACCCTTACCAAAACCACCCTGATGGCTCGGGAATTTCTGAAACTGTTAGGCCGCATGGCATCCCTTATACCCATGCTGCCTTTGGCAAAGCTCCACATGCGCAACCTCACATGAGTTCTGTCAGGTGAATGAGTTCAGATGAGGATACTAATGTATCAGTGCATTACTGCAGTTATAAAATAGGCTTCGGCATTTTTTCCCATTTGGATTTTACATTTCACAACTTATATAATGTAATCATATGTTTTGTAGTTTATTTTAAGGAAGCAATAATGCCTGACAGTGTAGGTGTTATCAGGGAATTAATGCCCTCCCAGGGTTGTTGTAAAGTAGAGGGCCCTTGCCACCCCTTGGAGGACACTGTTTTACTTTTATATGGGAACTAAGGTTGGGTGGCATGATGCCAGGGTAATCCTATGGGCTAGGCTTGTAGAGGCTCCAGGCACATTAGCTTAGTACACACCTATGAACCTATGATGCAAAATAATTCCTCTGGCTAATATTTCAGTCTTGCTGTAGCATATGTAATTGTTGTTGGAGGAAGTATTTTATATCTAAAATATTACCTACATAAATATTTAATGTCCATACGCGCACACACACACACACACACACACACACATCCCCAGCAGTTACAGACACTTTGTTAAATAAATACACCTCAGCTTTCTCATTGTGATCAAATGAATGAAGGAAGTCATAACAGCATAAAGCACAGCAACCCCTCCTCCATGCCTCTTAACAGTTCTTAATTTTTGCCACATGGTTTTGCTCTGTTCCTCATAGAATATTTGATCTGCTGGTAAATTACTGAACATTGCAGTCAGTCAGTATTGCCAGACACTAGAGTTTCATATGTCCTATTGTTTAGGCAATGCAAGCCAATGGACTGCTTGTTGCAGTTGAAAGAAGTTAAGAGGTATGTGCAGGTATGATGCAGTTCATCCATCCTCTAATGTAAAAAGACTTCTGCTCGTTCATATTACTTGATAGTGGTGGAAAGTTATAACTTTTTAACTGTGTGGAATGAATTCTGGTCTAAAATGTTCAGGATAGTCATTTAATGGACTCTTGTCGCATTGTGTGCTACTATTTTATTTATTTTATATTTGTTGACTGGGATAGTCCAACTGGATTAATGTCCATTTTCAGTGGAGGCCCAGGGAGAAAAGCTCCAAGGTAAACAGATAAGTAATAACAAAGAAGGCATATAGTCCTGTTTGTAAGCATGGGCGAACACTACACAATTCCTCAGCTAAATGATGTCAGGTGAATGAGTCCAAATGATAGTAACATACCAGTGCTTCATAAGCATTAGTACTGCTTTCTTTGTAACACACACAGCCTGACAAATATTTACAGGAGTTTCCTCTAACCCCCCAAAAAGTTTTAATGGGTTAAAATAGTGTAGGGAAATAGCATATTTATGATAGTTAATTGTGATTTGTTGTACAACTTAAATTGTTGTTTTTAATTAGTTACCAAGCTTGTTTATGTATAATGCTGTAGCTGTAATTTCAATAAATTTATTTTGGGAAAAATAAGTATTTACAGGAGTAATCATCATGATGGCAACCCAAAAAACTGAAATGCACATACATGCAAGTAGTAATGCATCACCTATCTAATCTTAAGTTGATTTAGCTGATGATGTGCTTGTTAGACCTTAGAAATAATCACAAGATTAATCATTTTGGTGACATCTTCCAAGAACTTAAATAATGTAAGCCGTAAGAAAGTGCTTCAGGCAATTTTAAAACTTCTGGTAACCAGACAGTAAGGAAAGTCACCATGTTATCTTCCTCTGTTTTCTCCGGAAGCCCATAGATACAAAGGTTATTTTGTCTGGACCTGTTTTCTAGAGCCTCTATTTTATTTTGTAATGAAGTATTTTGTTTTGATAAAAAACGTAATTGAAGTTCTTGTTCCGACAGATTTTGTTGAAACCTTTAGTATAGTTGACATAAATGAGTATGCTGTCCCAGATGCATTATTCTTTACACATTTTTCTCATAGACATAATACATACTCTAGAATAGGTAGAGTGTACATAAAAGATTTAACCACTAAATAAAGTCAAGACAATTTCATGTCAATTTTTGGACAATAATACCATAACATTTGAGATAGACTTATGTTTCAAGAGAAGGATATCAGTAACAAAAATACCATCCTACATAACAAACCTCAAAGATTTTAAGTAATTTTATATTAAAGAGACACAAGCATTCTTAGATATGAATCTTACGAAAGATGTATCTGAAATATATAATTATGGGATGCATTGAAGGCATGTCTATATGGAAGAGTGGTGGGGTCGTATAAAAATAAACAAAAACAGTGGAATAAGGAATTAACAGAATTACAGTCAAAAGTGGATAATTTAAAGCTTAATATTGAAAATGGAAACACCAACTTAATAAATGAACTGGAAGATACTAATAAAAAAATACTCAGAGACACTACACCACAAAACAATGATCAACTTAGGAAAAATTAAACTATGTTCCTATTCAGTGAACCCTAAAAACTAACGAAGAATAGCAAATAGGACTAAAAAGATGATTAAACCAAATCAAATCAAGGAAATACATAATATAGAAACCAAAAAGAAAGTGTCTGATTTAGAAGGAATACTAGAAGCATTTAGGTTATTCTTTCATAAACTTAATAATCAAAATGAGAAAATAGAAACACATTCAGTATTGAAAGCTTTTCTTAAAAACAATGTTAAAGTTAGGTTATTAGAGGAGCAGGTGCAACTAATAGATAAGCAAATAACAATGACAGAACGTAAAGCTCAAGTAAATAAGCTAAAGTTAAACAAAGCTCCAGGTATTGATAATATCACCTCAGAAATGTTTAAACTACTATCTAATGAGGCTTTGCTGTCATTATTAAATGTCTTTACATCAGTTAAAAATGGTAAAGATATCCCTCCTTCTTGGAAGTACATGCTATTATCACCAGTTCTGAAACAAAGTAAAGATCCCACTGAATGTTCATCATACAGAGCCATTTCACTTCTTAATGTAGATAATAACATTTTTATGACAATATACGCTGCTTGAGTAAAACAATTGCTACCATTTCGTATAGAGGGGGATCAAACAGGTTTTATAAAAGATAAAAACACTTATGACAACATCAAATGAATTATTTCCTTAATTGATTATATAAATGTTACAAAAAACAAAATGAATGTTATTAGTTTAGACATAAATAGTGCATTTGATGCTGTGAACTGGGATTATCTATGGCTAGTTTTAGAAGAATATGGCTTCTCAAACAACTTTACCTTGTTAATAAAATCATTATATGTAAAATCATTGGCTTATATAAAACTGGGATCTTGTCTATCTAAATCTATTAAAATAACAAAGGGCACAAAGCAAGGCTGTCCTCTTTCCCCATTATTATTTGCACTAGTCATTGAACCATTAGCAAATAATATACGTATGAATAAAAAAGATTGAAGGAGTACAATTTTACAGCAGCCTAGAGCTTAAAACTCAACTTTTTTCTGATGATGTATTAATTACTTTAAAGAGTAAAAATAGCTCTTTAAAAGCATTATGGGACTCGATTCAAAACTTTCAAAAACAATTTCAGGTCTTAAATTTAATGAGAACAAAACAAATGTATTGCTTATAAATACTAATAAAAAATATCTAAATAAAAAATGCCATAAATATATCCCCACCAATAATACAATCAAATACTTGGAAATTATAATAACTAACAATCTAGATACTACAATCGAAACAAATTATAAAGAGATCTTTAATAATAAAAATATAATACAACGATGGAATATATTATTTTCAATGGAAGAAAGGCTCTATATAATTAAAATTATCATATTTCCAAAAATTCTTTGTCATACAAGCTTGTTCTTTGCTACCAGCAAAATCATACCTTAAACAATTAATTGATTTAATAATAAGATTCCTATGGTATCCAAAATAGCCAAGGATAGCTATGAAATATCATCTAGATGAATGGGATATGGGTGGCATAGGTTTACCAGACATAGAAGTATATTTACATTCATCTGTTATTAAAACAATATCATTATGGCTAAATACAAGATATACATCAAAATGGAAGCTAGTTCACGAGAACATTTGGCTAAAATCGGGATTTGTGTTAAATATATATATATTGATTTGATATCAAACAATCTTCTATGGCTGATGAAGGAATATATGATGATACATAAACATAAAAATATAAGTTCCAAATACATTACTTATACATTAAAAATTTTCAAAAATCTTATTAATAGCAATCCTGATATTAAAGCATGGTCATTTCTACTAGATCCAGTAGCGTACACAGAAGGCAATATAATAACATTTGATATACAAGTAGTCAAAATGCTTAAAGAAAAGGGATTAATATATTGGCATCAATTGGTAAACTTCTGTCAATAAACCAAATTAAAAGGAAATTAAATATGGAAAACCAGTTCATGACTACATATACAAGAATTAAGGCAATATATATTAAACAAACAAGAAGCAATGCAGCCATCAATAAGACAGAATGTTCCTAATTTCATAGAACATATAATATTATTAATGAATCAACCCATTAACGGAAAGGGATACTTATCTATTTATAAAACAAATAAAAAAATAAAAACCTATAATAATAACAAAATATGGAACTGTTATAGATCAAGAACACAGAAAAAAAGCTCAAAGCCAAAACCAAGTGAAAAATGTGATCCAAAGCAGCGAAGGCTACCCGGCCAAACTAGTTAATAACCTGGTCACTGAAATTTCCGCATGCAGGGAAGAAATATACCCACCACTTTTAGGGTGCACGTTACCGCAAGTGGGCAACTTGCACAAGAATACCCAGGAATTAGAACAAACTAGTTACATACACACATTTTCTAACAACTCAGATTTAATAGAGGAAACAATATCAAGGTACTGGCCAGTTTTCACATTGCATGAAGAGTCTTTAACAAAGGTCCCAACTAACCCTAAATTTGTTAGACGCAGGGGCACTAACATGAAAGAACTATTTGAGAGAAAAGAAATGATAAACAGCATTAGTAGTAGATCTAAGAAAGGAACTTATAAATGTGGAACATGCAAACAATGCATTGCCATTTTGAACAATCATAGTATATATATTCCATCTAGGAAATATCTATTCCTGTCTAATGGGTATTTTAATTGTAATGCAAAATATGTTGTATATTTAGGCTTTTGCACAAAATGTCAAAGGTTCTATGTGGGGAAAACAGAAAGGACCCTAAAGAGAAGAATCTATGAACACTTCTACGACATCTTTAAGAAAAAAGAGACCAATGCTTTTTACAAACATTCTTTGTCTTGCCCAGATATGGAAATCAAGTTTATTGTGTTAGACCAGATAATACCCGATAAGAGAGGGGGTGACTGGGAGACTAAACTGGAATACAGGGAGCTTATATGGCAGCTGAGATTGGATGCAGCTAAATGGCCAGGATTAAATGACTATATGAATTTAAGCAGTGTTTTGAAATTAAGAAGGGCTAAGTTATAATATGTAATATTTAATAAGAGATCATCAACATTATTATTTGCATTAATTTATTTGCATTTTACATTCATTCTGAGTATAGGGAATATAATCTATGTAATAATGCTTGAATATTTAATATTTGATCATTATTTTTATTTCTATTTTTACACTGATTTTTATTATTACTTTTATTGTTTATTGTGGTACTTTATTACACTATTTATGTTTTTTGTACACTAATAGTGATATAACAATCAATCGCTATGAAAATGGTTTTATGAAATAACATCTATACTATTATTTATTTATTTATTCACAAACATTTTGTGATTTTTAAATAATATTTAAGTATATGATATTTAAGAAAAGGTATCTATTAGGATATTTAGGATTTTATGTATTTTATACAACATTGTGCTATTTAATTTTTAAACTAGCCAGCAATTAATTTAAACTCGATTGAGTTTAATTAAGGAAGCACATGATCTCTATGGACACATACAAATAAGGCTACTTTGCCCTGCATTGTTATCTTAATAAAGCTCAGTATTGTACTGAGCGAAAGCGCTTGAGAGAAAAGGATTTGGACGAGGTTTTTGTTGTGTGTTTGAATAAACGTTTTGTGGAGATTACTACTGTTACAGATCAGTTAATGGGAAAGTACCAAATGACAGAGATAAAAAATTAATTATTCTCTCTCCAAAGCAGACATCACTTTCATTACATTGGAAACTCTTTGCATGGCAGTTCATACACAGATCTTATGTAACCCCTCATAAAATGGAACTTATGTTTAAAAAAATATTTGCTGTTGGAGATGTGATTTAATAATAAAAGCAGACTAGCAGCATATGTTCTACGAATACCATTTGATTAAACCATACTGGAATAAAATAAATTATTTTCTGCAAATGGTATTCATAGGTTCATAGGTTCATACTAGGCTATCTGCCCTCGGGCATTTATAAGCCTAGTCAGAATGTGTTTGGCTTTCGCCACCCATTTTAAATTTATTTTGCTATGCCCTTTTTCGAGGTTAGTATACTGTGCCTCTGTCTAACAGTGACACAGAAGTGATACCCGGGGTAAACCTACAATCTCCCATCCACTCATCAAGATTCCTCTTGAAGAGAGTCAATGAGAGACTCTGCCTAACCTGGACTGAGATTTTATTCCAGAGTGAAGGGAGCCTCTGGGTTATGAATCTGTCCCTCCAGCATGTCCTATTTATTTCAGTGCTGAGGTTCAAGTCTCTCGAGCGCGTAGCTCGATGGGATTTGGATTTTCTGAAGTGCAGCATGTCCATTAATTCCGGGTTGGACATGGCTTTATACGTCAGGCACAGATCGCCTCTGAACAGGCGGTATGCCACTGAGTAGAGCTGGAGTTTCTTTAACCGGGCAGCATATGGCATCTGTTTGAGCCCTTTGATCCTCTTGGTGAGGTACTTTTGGGGTCTTTCCAGTTGCTGCAGGTGTCTGGTAAGGTACATCCCAAAAACGGGCATTGTACTCAATTATGGGCCTGATGAGGGATGAGTTAAGAGGCACAGTGACCTCCCCTGATCTAGATGTGAATCCCTTCATGATTAAGTGGGCTATATAAAATGTTTTTCTAACCACTTTGGCCACGTGGTTGTCAAATGAGAGATTGCTATCAACTTGGGTCCCCAGGTCCCTAATTACTTCTTCTGTACTTAATGGATTACCACCTATGTGGTAATTCGTGGGCACTTTGTTTTTGCCAAAGGGGATGACTATACACTTTTTGGCATTTAGCTTGAGGCCATGGCTCTGGCACTAGTTGTCTGTTTTTATGAGGCCCTTTTGGAGGATGCTTGTGTCAGCTGGAGAGTCGATTATGGCGCCCAGTTTGCAGTCATCTGCGAACTTGGTCAGCCACAGTCCCTCCATGTTGGCCTGTACATCCGAGAAATATATACCGAACAAGAGAGGTCCCATGACTGAGCCTTGTTGGGACACCACTTGTAACTGGTTTGGAGTCTGACATGGCTCCAGCAATTCTAACCATGTGGGTTCTGTCCTTGAGCCAGTTTGCAATCCATCTAGTGACATAGGGGTTTATATTTAAGCTGGTGAGCTTATCTATAATGCCCGAGTGGGGTATTGTATCGAAGGCTTTTGCGAGGTCCAGGTAGGCTGTGTGGACCACCTTCCCCTCGTCAATGGCCTTGGTGACTGTTTCAAAGAAATCAACCAGGTTTAAGAGGCAGGATCTGCCCTTAACAAAGCCGAACTGGGTAGGATCCAGTGTCTGTAGGTCCCCAATATCTTTATTTATGAGGTCCATGATGATTCTTTCCATAGCTTTGCAGACCAAGCTAGTCAGGCTTATGGGGCGATAGTTTAGATTTCTAAATCTCTTATTTTGTCTAATGCACCTGTACCTGACTGTGTACCAAGAACAAAATATGTAGTCTTGTGGACTCTCCTAGCCATTGCAAGAAAGAACATTATATCAAACTGGAAAATCGAAAGCTTCTCCAACTTTTAAGCAATACAGGAATATGGTGTCAGCAGTATCGCAAATGGAAATGAACACTATTAAAGAACTGAAGGAACTACATCATTATATATAGCATGGCAAAAAAGTAACTGAAATGTTGGAGAGTAATGATTGTAGCAAATTATAATCGGTAAACAATTGTATAGAAAGTCGATTATATGTCAACAATAGACACCCTTGTAAATACTTTATTTTGGTTTTAATGTTGATATATGTTTACTGCTTTTAGCTAACCTGTTTAAATAATTTGTAAGTACTTCACTGTCATAAATAACCTGTATACATGTTTTTCTTTCTGAAAAATGAATAAAAATATTTTTAAATAAAAAATGTAAGCCGTAAACTCCCCCACCCCATCATTTTTCTTAAGTTGGCTAGTTGACAGTATACTTGTTGCCTTTATTAAATTGGGTTTATGTGGTAATTTTTGTGTTTGTATTATTTATATTTTATTATCCATTTTTGTTTATGCATGTTCTTCGCTGTACTGTCTCTTCAAAATGAAATCTTAGTTCAGACAATGCCTTGCAGGTTCTTTTCACTGCATCACTATGTGCATGTGCATTGTGTTTTGTGTGTGTGTGTGTGTGTGTGTGTGTGTGTGTGTGTGTGTGTGTGTGTGTGTGTGTGTGTGCGTGTGAGAGAGAGAGAGAGATTGTGATTTGAGTCCTACTTTAGAGTGGCTGCTCATTTTGCTATGCTGACGTTTTACTTCATATTATTCACTTCCTGTCTCTACATGACTTCATTTTCTGTTTATAGAGTTAATGCTTTCACTTTCTTCAGGAGATTATTTTTTACCTTATTGGATGTCTTCTGCTTGTCTTGATCAGTTAATATACTTAAATTTGATTTACTGGAGTGTTTGATTTTGTTTGTTTTAGTGCATTTGTTTTTGACAGTTTTCCTCTTAAATGACTATTCAAAATACTGTCAATTTATTGGATTTGGAAGTGTTTTGGTGAGTAGAGATTTGTAATTGAATGTGAAGTCTAGGTGGCCTGCACTTGTTTTTTTCTGTGCATGGGACAATTTTGATGCACATGTAGCTTGCAAGTTGATTGGTCAGATTTTCTTGCCAATTTTATAAAGTGAATTACGCTGTTAAGTCTCTGGTTGTCAAGGTTCCACTACCTCAGTCACTTGGGGAGGGTAATTTTTTATTTGGGGGAAGAGGGCAAGAGGGATTGCCAGCAAAAATTTCCATTTGTAAGATGCACTTAAAGAAGCAAGATGAATCTGGAACATGTTTTCCTCTGCTTAATCAGTTGAACATAAAGGACAAAATTAATTAAAAGTTTAATTTTTTATGGCACATTGAAACAGAGTGATGCAGCCCTGATTATGTTTCAGATGAGATGGGTTTCACTAGACTTCCAGGTGGAGGAGGAGTCAGCTGGGATTGCTGAGAATGATTATCCATAACTGGGTTGCCATCCCATGTGAAAGGAAGCACTCATAGAAGTTACCCTACTGCCATCTGGTGGAGGCTAAGAACAGTGTAGCAACAAGTGATGCCAGGGCAGCATATAAGCCATCTTGGCCTTGCCAAATAGCACAGTGCTCTGTAGCTGGGAATGGTAAAGTGGAACACACATTCTGCATGGGCTCTACATTGCAGATCCTTTCTTCAGAAGAATATATCCATTGCCAGTAAGGAAAGGGGGGCAAAAAAACACTATTAGTTGCATTTTCCCCCTGTTTGGCATTTACCACTAGGACGGAGGAAAAAAAGACAAAGTGTTGGCACTGGGAGCCCGATACCTTGTGAGGTGTGGAAGGAAAAAGATTTAAAATGTGTATACAAAAAATTGTTTGTGATGCAGTATATTGTTACAGCACTGAACAGTATTAAATGGTCCATTTTATATAAACCACAGTAGTTATTTTAGTGTGTGTGCGTCTCTGTGTATATATCTATAGCTGTCTCTCTCTCTATATATATATATATATATATATATATATATATTATGTGTGTGTGTGTATATAGATATATATATATGTATATATGTATATATATATATATATATATATATATATATATGTATATATACAGAGAGAGAGAGAGTTTATTAATTGCCGACAATCTTTTACTTCAACAGCAATTTCATCGGTGCCAGAACACTGACTATACAAAACAAAATTGTGTTTCCAATTGTGTGCAATATTAGTCTGTCTACCTGCATGTCTGTGGTGTAATAGCTAGGTGTTATATGTGTAAATGTCTGTGAAAATAGTCTATATGTTGTCTGCACATTGAGTCCGGAGACACAAAATTTCTTTCAGTTTTTGCACTTGTGTGATTTCTGAATGACAGTAAAGTTTACTTTGACTTGGAAAAAACAAAGCAAAAATGAGAATTGCAGATGTTCTACATGGCAAACTTTGCCCCCACTACCCTTCAATGTATAACTCCATAGTCACATAAACACAACCACAACAAATGCACTGTAAAAAAAAAATGTCACTGTTATGCAACTAGCTTGTTCATGTACTTGATGGAAAGCACGTTCAATAGCTTGAGATGGTGAAAATAGGTGTTAACAAACTGTGCATTTGACAGATTGCCTGGAATCCATTTTATGTATATATATATATATATATATATATATATATATATATATGTGTGTGTGTGTGTGTGTGTGTGTGTGCGCGTGTGTATCTCACTCTCTACTTTCCCTCTTTCTGTGTATACATATATGTATATGTATGGGTCTACTTCACTTACCCGAACGCCCAAATCACCGACTTTGACTTTACTGAGATGAATACTCTGACATCTGGAAGACCGACATTCCACTCGAGGTAAGTAACCGCTTCTGGTCTTTCGGTGTGTTCGTCTCGGTAAAGTGAAAGTCGGTGATGTGGGCGTTCATGTAAGTGAAGTAGATCCATATGTATATATAGATAGAGAGATAAATATAAACATATAGCTACTACAGAGACACAAACATACACAGTTTGTTGGTCATGCATAAATTTTGGCAAAATTAGAAGTAAACAAATAAATTAACAATTTACTTGTATTTGAAATAAAGGTCTCATTACTTTACTAGGCTGTTATGCATACTACCTAATTTTAACAATCATTTCTGAAATGTAGTTTTTATTAACATGCCATCTTTCAAGAATGTAGGCACGTGTGTATGTGTTTGTGTGTTTATGCACAAGTACCGAACTTTACACATCTGTACTGCTTGTCGGCATGTAACTAAATAGTGTTTGTGTACATACATATAGACCTCACAGTTTTCTATTTTGTGTGCAAGCACATACTTAAATGCTATTTTTTTATTTCCAGTTGAAGCTAGTTTTATTTTTAGACTCCTAAAAAAACAGCACTGAGTCTTTCATAGATCATTATTGTCATTGCATGCAGTTTGAAATGCTGTTCACTTCCAATAAAGTATTATGTTTCTGATTTACTGCATAAAATGTGTTAAACATGTTCAGCTGCCTTTTAAACTGCTATACATCTCTAAAATGTGACACTTAGTTTATTCTTTTGGAGATTAAATTAAAAACTGTAATGCTGACGGACCTGAGGCACAGCTTGAAATCTCTCATACTTTTTTCTTTTTCTGTTGTAAACCTAGTCAGCACAAGAATAATTAGGCCAAGTAGAGGCAGGAAGAGAAAAAGCCACAAATGAGATGTTTCTTAATCCTTGATTTTCTTGGAATCTGAAACGTGATGACTTTGGTCTCTTACTTTATATTCCTCACATTCTGCAGGATGTTACAAGCAAAGCAAAGAGACGAGAAGAAAGCTCTACAAAGGCTGAGGACCATCTTTCCTGTAAAAGCACAGATGTTTGCAATGTATCTGTAAGGTAAGATGATAAATCAGCTTCTTAAAGATTGTAATTTATGATTTTTTAATTAATTAAGCAGAAGTCAACATATTATTCTTTAATGACGTATTGCTTGAGAAAGTGTTAGCAGAATTAAGTTGTTGTTTAAGAATGGAGAAAGTCACGCATAGATTAGTTTTCCAGTATCCACTTTATCTTGCATAGATTTGCAGGTAGATGAGAGTTCATGGCAAGGCTTGTTTCACAATATTGCATTAAGTTATTGGCTGAAAATTCATACACATGTTTTTGGTATTGCAAAGCTTTACATTAAATATTAAGTTTACATAGTTGCCATGAACATGTTTCTTGATCTTTTTGAATAGATTTGCTAGTGTCCTAGAGTTTGTTTAGCTGGTTGTTCAAAAAATGTATATCTTCGTTCTTATCCTTTTAGTACAGGGTTGATTCAGCAGTAATGTAGTTTTGCTGAGGGTTTGAAATATAGTTAAAATCTCTCTACCTGGTAAGTCTGAAAGACATTGTCTGTTTAGTTTTGTCGAGTATGTGAAATACTGTTTATGATGCATTTATTGCAATATGCAGCTATTGAAGCTGTACTTATTCATAACAGCATAATAGATTTCTGTGAATAGTGTAATCACTGCGTTACTGATGCCAGCTTGCTGTCATTAATTAAATATTTGTGATCATGGGTGTATCCAGAAGCAACCAAATGACTTTAGCTTTAGTAGAACTGAATGTGATATCTTGAAAGTCTGTTATGTGTCCTACCCACAAAAAGGTAGAATTTAATGATGTTCAACAGAGCACTTATCCTTTTATAATAATAAAAAATATAGTATGTTTTAGAGTGAAAACAAAAAGGTAAGTGCTCTGTAAAAACATGCTGTTTGTGTTTGGAGTTTTTGTTTTTATTGGTGATTGTGTGATCCATAATCAGCCTATACACTTTAGAGGGGTGTGAGAGCAAAACCGCCCTCCCCACTCACTTAAATGCTTCTTTGATTATGTGTTCCGTGTTCTTTATTATGGAATGCGTGGTCATTAAACAGTAGTGTTCACTGTTAATGTTAAGGTATGTCGAGAAATAGCGATTTCAATTAGTAGACCTCCTTGCTTTTTTCCTACTGGTTAGTTATTGACAAATGAATCATTCTGTACGTTTATGTATACCTAAGTAAATATACGCTGTACTTGACCTTTACATAATGAAGTATGAGACTCTTATTTACAGTAGAATGTTCAAGCTGAGCCAGTTTGTAGTGTGGTATATCCTTCCTTTGGTGCATTGTTCTGTAGGATTTTTGTAGTTCTACATTCCCGCATTCACGTGGAAATGCTCTGATGTAGTGGTACCTATAGCTTTCATTCTCTGTCTCTTTTTGCTTATTTTTTTGCCATACATCTGACCATCAGTGCATCATGGTGCCTCCATCCTTCATTGGACCTGCCTCCCTGTTTTAATGTACCTCAGAATTAGTCTGATAGTGTGGAGGCTGACAAGGAGCGTAAGGCATTCCAGGATTGTATGGCATATATTGCCATGGAGGATTTTCACTTTAGACCTATCCTGGTTTACCCCATGTTTGCTGGTATTGTCTAAAGAGCAGGTGCACAATGGGGGGGGGGGGGTGCTGGCATATCACCCTGCCTCACTGACATCTCAGCCATTGCCCACCCCCATTCCCCTCATTAGAACATGCCCCGCCCAATTTCCCAGTCTCTACCTGTTTGTACATGGAAAAAGTCTTGGCAACCCCCCCCCCCGATGGGTGTCCCAATAAATCCTTGACAGCGCCTCAGATTGCTGAGCCACTAATCAAACCAGTGTCTACTGGGCCATAGTTAGAGCTTCATCTTTCTATGCCATGGCACTGGCTATCTTTTTTTCTTAATTAATATATTGTACCTGACTTAGTCTAAAGAATTAATTTTTTTGATACTGATAAAAAATAAAGCTGAATGCTTGCTAAGCCAAAAAAGACTGAGTATGCTTAGCATCCATTTTTAGTAGTCTGTGTATGTGTTATTCTGCAGGCGTATCTTTGTAAGTATATTTGAGTAATTTTCTGTCTGCATAAATGCTGCTGAATCCTAAATGTCTTTACTCGACACACTTTGGGAAAACATTTCAAATGACATGCATCTTACAGCACAGGTGTAAATAAAAGATACACATCTAAGTTTATTTATGTGAGTGTGTGTGTGTGTGTGTGTGTGTGTGTGTGTGTGTGTGTGTGTGTCTGTCTGTCTGTCTGTGTGTGTGTGTGTGTGTGTGTGTGTGTGTGTGTGTGTGTGTGTGTGTGTTTGTGCACACATGCACATGCATGCATTTGTATTTTTAGTGCCACATAGAGAACTTTTGTAAGTTGTACAGTAGTGTAGTTTGGGTGGGGTGAAGGGGGTAACTACCCTGGCCACAAAGCATTAGGAGGGTGCCATTGGCCAATTCTGATCGCTGTTTAGTGCATACTAGCTTTTAAAATCCAGTATTGCATTTGTGGTCAAACCTGAGCACTGTAGTGCTCCCTGCATGGGCTAACCTGTAGCAATTATTTGCTGCATTTGTAGCAAGCAGTGTGCTACAGTTTAAATGGAAAAAATGTATTTTTTAACTAAAATCTGAATGTTATAACTCTCTCTGCATGGCATAAACTGTTGCATTTGTAGAAAGCAGTTTACTACGAAGGAGGTTTTATTTCTCTTTAAATGAAGGGCTGGAGAGGCAGGGCACCAGTACAGGGATCAGCCCTATGCTCTAAAAATGCCACCCACGCATCTGATGTTGTATGTTAGCCTACCCTTTTCTGTATTTACATATTTGGACTGTATGACCATCAACAGTTTTGCATATGAACTCTTTCAGCTTAAATGCTATTTTGTAATGTTAAGAAAAGCTATTTGACAGGTAACTATTTAAGGTGAGTTGGACTCTTCTGTTCACTGTTTTATGTGTATTCCTTATCTTTTTCTGTATTATTGCTGTTGGCAGCATATTGGGTAGTGTTGCTGCAACATGCCTCTGAACTTTTCAGATTTTCATAGAATGTCAACATACATCCACCAGTGCTACATAAAACTCTTGTACTGTTTTTCCCAATATTGTATTACTCTCAATCTCTCAGTGTACTGCAGATTTACGTACTGCCAGTAATTGTAAAGTTCTGCTAACAGTATACTGAAATGACTCTGAAACAAATTTGTATATAGTCCTAATAGCAAGAAGTTAATATTTGACATTGTACTGCTTATTAACCAAATACCAAAAATGTAAAACTCTGCCTACTACATGCTGAAATGAAATACCAAAATGTATAGCTCTGCCTACCACATGCTGAAATGAGTCTATAATGTACCTGTATATTGTACTGTTAAAATGAAGTTAATATTTGACTAATGCATGCTGGATTGTATTGTATTACTATTGCATGCTGATTGTATTAGATGTAATGAAATCCTAACCTATACTGTATCTGGAGCTTTTCTCCCCCGGGCCTACGCTGAAAAAGGACCTGTGTCCAGTCGAACTTTCCCGGTTAACAAAAGTAAAATAAATAAATAAATGCCCAGATTTGTTCTTCATATGTTTGGTTTGTTCTGCATAAAACATATGACTTTCTGGCAAGTTGTTGGGGATTGAAGTCACAAAATTATGGCAAATATTTGAATATCCTTTGGAAAATGCATGCTAATGTGTAACCTGTTATTCTAACAGGGTTCTAATTTTGTAAGGGCAATATGTCAAATCTGTCTGTGATTCACATTATTTTGGCTTTATCCAGAATTCTTGTGCAAAGAATTTTAGAGGTATGTGCTGCTATGTTAATGTGTTCTCTGGTATATTTCTCAGATAGACTAGATTTTATGTGAAATCTTAAGTTCCTTTTTGTGACAGCATAGGTTTTGCCATGTTTTCACCATCATCCCAAAGATGTGCTGCAAGAGAACTGGCATTCCTCTGAATTACCCATGGGTGTGTATGCTGTGCAAGAATAAGTGTGTGCGCCAGTGCCTTATGCAAGGAGTAGGATGAATGTATGTTTTCTGCGATGGGCTGGCATCCTATTCTGAATACTCTGCCTTGTACACAATACGTTCTGGAATAAGCTCCGTTTCCCCTGTAACCCTGAACTGAATTAAGCTGGTAATTGGAGAAAATGAATTGTATTGATGTCTAAAGTATATTTATTTATTTACATTTGATTACAGTAAAAGTCCGACTGGGTAAAACCCCATTTTTAGTGGAGGCCCAGGGAAAAAAGCTACAAATTATTACAAAACATTTTAAGAGCAATAATTGTACAATCTTCAAAAATAAAACAAAAACATCTGCAGTTCAAATAATTATAACAAATTATAGACATAATTTAAAAACATTGGTTAAGAATCGATGCAATGTATATGACGATTTAATATTTAGAGAAATTTTAGACAATTTGTAGAGATACTAAAGGTAAGTTAGTCTTAATACAAATAGGAATTGCAATATGAAATGGGGGAAGAACATGCATATAGTATATTTAGAAAGAAAGTCAGGGAAGAGAATTAGATAGCAGTAAGAAAGTAAGTGAAGAAGGGAGAGTAAGTAGATATACGGAATAAAATGGTGCTTGTTCAAATTTAGGGGTATAGTTTATCCTGGTTTTGAGCAAGAACAGAGACAGATTTTAGCTAGGAAGTCTTTCAGAGTGGTTTTGAAAGATGGGAGGAAGGGTATAGACCTGATGGATGCAGGTAAAGAGTTCCTGGCCTTAGCAACCTTGTACGAGTTCAGAAAATACCCACCAGATTTGCTAAGTTTCAAGTAAGGAGTTTTTGGTCACTGGACCACAATGACCAACTGGGAACATAATTGTGTAGAATTTTTTTTTTTTTTAGTGTTGGACAGTCAGATGGATGCTTGATAATTTTATAGGTGGTAAGAAGTGTATATGTTAGTTGATGAGGCAATTCTTACCAATTAAGACTTTTCAGTGCTTTACAGTGGTGGGTTTTGAAAGGTGTGTGTGCTGCAAATTCAGCAACTTTGTTATAACATTGTTTAAGTTTTAATTTTTGTGAAGCCTGGAGTTTAGTAAGGCTGGGAGCACTATAATGAAGAGTGGGGAAGGAGATAAGTAGTAGCAAGTGTAGTTTTAGTTGCATTGGTAAGAAAGTTTTTTGGCTCTGTAAAGCATCCTTAGTTTTTGATGAGGTTTTCTTATGCAATTTTGTATATGCAGGTTGAATGTAAGATTATCAGCCACTGTCACCCCTAATAGTTTGCTATGAGAAGTGACTTCAGTGATTGTATTGTCAAGAGGGATAACTTTATATTCTGTTTTTCATGGCAGAGGGATTTAGAAGAAAATATTAGTAGTTTGGTCTTTTTTTGAGTTAAGTATGAGTTGTAAGCTACAAAAGCATGTTTCAGTGACTATTAAAGCTTCCTGAGTTTTTTTTTTTTTTTGAGGTGTACCATGTTGTCAGATGTACAAATGAGATTGGAATCATCTTTGTATAGTGTTAGGACAATCTGTTGTGCTGAAGTATAGAAGGTGTTGGAGAAAATTTTAAAGGGAAGGGGACCAAGGATAGAACCTTGTGGTACACCAGTGGTGACTGGAAGGTAAGGAGAAAGGGTGGAGTGCCATTTTACTGACTGATACCCATTGGACTAGGTAGCTTTTGAACCACAGAAGAGTAGACTGAGAGAGACCTAGTGAGGATGTTTAAAATAAATGTTTGCTTTAACAGACTTTGTCAAAGGCTTTAGACAAGTCTAGAAGTATGGAAGAGTCTAGTTTGCCATTTTCTTTAGCTTTATTAACAGTTTCTGTATGTGTTAAAAGATCTGTGCTTAATACTACGAGAAGGACATAAGCCATGTTGTGTAGGGGATAGGTGTTCTTCCTGCAGAAGATAGTCTAGCAATTGTTTTTGAATACATTTTTCAAGTATTTTGGTGAGGGGAGATAAGATTAATTGCTATAGGTGTGAGGTTAAACGTGCTGCAGGAACTCCCTGTTACATCGGGAAAGTATGCACCCTAATTATATTTACAAGAACTTGATAAGGGGACAGGCAATAAGAGCATCCAGGATGAATCCGAACTATGATAGTTTTTACAATTGTCCAGTTTAAGCAATAGACTTGTACAAAGAGCATATAGGCCAGATGAGATCACCTCCCATTTTGAAGGTGTTTTGAAGCTGAGGAATGGTATTGCAAGACCATATTTTTCACAACCATATTCAGTGGAGAATGTCCCTGATATATGTCCTGAAGTTAGGAATCCACTAGTCAAATTTTCTGTTAGCTATACACAAGACATAAACCATATTGGTTTTGAATAAGAATTGGAATTTACTTTTACTTGATTCATAACTCAGAGACATTGTTGGAGAGGAACCTTGTTTTAGATATAGGAACAAGTCTAATTTACATAGACTACTTTGTTACCCTCGCTTATCCACACAAACTAAAGAGCGTCGGAATAATATTGTGGGTACTATTCCCTGTAATTGTTGTAATTTTTGTAGATTTGTAAACACGAGTTCTCAGTTTATTCACCCAGTTACCTCCTATTGTTTCAGGTTTCAACTCAGTGCAAATTGCAATACATCACATGTCGTTTATCTAGCTAAGTGCACTGCCTGTCAAGCATTGTATATAAGCAAGACAGACAGAAGCCTACGAGATAGGGTAAGGGAACACCTTTACCTTTATCATATTCATATACTATCTCCACGCAGTGCACTTTCTAAACACATCATAGACAGTAATAATACACATTCTTTTGTATTCCTAGTTTTACAGATCAATGAACCCAGTGTTAGAGGAGGGGATATATGCAATTACACTGAAACACTGGATTTAAAATGGATTATCAGACTTAAAGCAGACCGCAGACCAGGTTTGAATGATAAAATTCCATTGAAACCTGTTCTTAAGAACAGGAGACTAACTGTGAAATAAGCATACATATATTTTTAAAATTTTAATAATTTTTATATTTGTGTTCATTCACAGATGTGTATTTATACATTATTTTTATACATATATATTGTCATTGCATGCTGTGAACTTTTTACTAGGAATAGGAAGTGTTGTCAGCCCTATTTCCTTATAAAATGCGATTTGATTTTATTCAATGTTTGTTTCTTATGGTTTGAAAAAGCCCTCACTGGGTGAAAGTGCTCACCAATAAAATTACTTGGATTTTATTTGTATTTGGCTCGGATTCAGTCATTGTTTGAACTAGCATTTATATCTGCTGCTTGAATAAGCCTTAGTGACTGTTGGATTTATGCTGATTTTTGTTTCCAGCCTTGGTTTGCTCCTGTACTTTTCTTTTGGATCATTTATTAAGAAAGTGTTTTTTTAGGGTGACTTTGAAGGTTTTCATAGACTCAGTTTGTGTTATGGAGGGTTGTAGGGCATTCCATAGCTTTGCTGTGGAGCAAGATTATAAGCTTTGTCCAGATCTCTTACTGGCTTTGTATACGGTAAGAAGATGTTTTTTTGGTAGAATGAAGATTTTGGGTTGGGATTTAGGATTGTACAATAGAATGTAGTGATGGGTAGTTGTTTGGATTGTGTATTAATTTATAAGCAAAGGTTAGATGAGTGTATTGTAGATAATATGGGAATTCCAACCATTTTAATTCTTTAATGGCATGACAGTGGTAAGTGCGGTTTTGCAGTCCAGAAGCAAATTTGGAATTTTATAATAACATGATTGTAGTTTATTGCTTAAGGATGTGTGAAGGTTGGTAAAGATGGGGGAACTATAGAGGAGTGAAGGAAGTAGGAGGGATTGTGCCAATTTTATTCTTGTGGGCTTATGCATATGCAGTTTGTCTGTATAGTTTACCTAGTTTAGTGTGTGTTTTTTGTGTTAAGAATGTGTTGTTCAAATAATAGTTTATCATCTCTAGTGATGCCCAGAAATTTAGCTGTTTTCACTACTTCAATTTCCATGTTATTTAGGGAGTAGATTTTGAACTCTTGTGGGGGCGGTTTGGAAGAGAATATTAGTAGTTTGGATTTTTTGGGATCAGGTAGTAATTGAGCTTTGTTTAGCCATTGTTTGAGAAGGTCTTTTGTGTTATTTTGAGGAGATCTGGAAAGTTGTTGGCTGAGGATATAACTGCAGAATCAACAACAGGCTGGATGAGGGAACTGTGTAACGAAACAGTATGGAGATTACTTGTAAATACATTAAAAAGTAACGGTCCAAGAATGGAGCCCTGGAGGATGCCTACTTTTTTAACCAGATAACCAGATTGATTGTTTTGCCATCTGACAGATTGTTCTCTATCTTTCAGGTAGCAAGTAAGCCAGGTAATGGTATGTTCAGTTTATCCTAATGTTTCTAATTGTTGGATTAGTTTGATATGTGATCCAGTGTCAAAAGCTTTGGATAGATCTAATAAAACTACTGATGTCAGTAGGCCAGAGTCTGAAGCTTTGTATAGGGTATTGATGAAAGAAAGTAAGGCTGTAATAGTACTTTGTGCTGGGCGGAAACCATGTTGAGTTTGGGCTAAGAGATTGTTGTCGGTAAGATGTTTTAATAGTTGGCTATGTATACACTTTCCTAGTATTTTAGATAATGGTGAGAGAATGGAAATGGGTCGGTAGTTGGTTAAATCGTTAGTATTTCTGCCTTTAATCAATGGGGTTATGATAAATTTCTTCCAAATTTGAGGGACTGTGGATTCAATGATGGATCTATTAATTAGAATATTGATGGGATAGGCTAACGCATTTGCACCAAGTTTCAGGTATTCAGAACGCATTTGCACCAAGTTTCAGGTATTCAGAGGGGAGGTTATCAGCAGAAAGGGAGCATGGTCTAAGTTCAGATAGTAGTTTGAACATTAGAGAGGTAGGTACCAGCTTTAAGGAGACTTGGTTCTAGTCTTTAAAGGAGCTATAATGATGTGCCCCGTCACACTAACCTGTTAACTCAGTTGTAATTGTGTCTGAGTGTGCATGTGCATCCATTCCCTGTATGTCATGAGTATGTCTGTGTCTGTATAAGCTTGTACATGTGCATCAATGGACATAGCATATGTGTGTATACATACGAAACATTGTATTGTATAATGTATGCACAGTATTTGTGATGATTTAGCACATTGGCACAGGGTCAAAGGTGTCCACCTGTGATGCTAGTGACCAGAAAATCTCTAGGGCTGGCCATTAGGTTCACTAGATTGCCCGATAGGCAACTCACTTACTTTGGGGGGAGGGCATATTTTTTGGGTCACAATGCTTGTCTGCACTGGTGACTGAACAGCATTAGTACAATACATGATGTCCTTCTATTCCAGTGTTGCAGTATTCCACATGTGGGTTTACTCCTCTTGCTTCGCGTGCATCTGGCCAGTATGCAAACGTTTTCAGTCCCTATATGGTGCGTGGGATGTCTGACGTGGCTCAAGGAACATGGGCCATAAAAGTGACGTCCGCATGCACCAGCCCTCAGAACTTCTCAGCTGCCAGTTGTACGTCAAGTGTTACTGCTCTCTCTGTCATCGGATTCAAGATCTCAGATAAGTACCCCATTAGGGGACCTTTGAGTCCTTTTTCTCTTTGTTGTATTGCCTGTTCATGTCATCCAGAAAAGGCAAGTGTAAGTGCGGCTAGCAGATTTCTCACAAGTGCGCCTGCGATCAGTGTCTCTTCTGCTTGGGACGGTCGCACGACTACAAGTCCTGCTCTATTTGTCAGGCGTTCATGCCCAAAACCTTGCATAGTCATTTGCATGCTCTAAACTTATACCTAGAGAATCAAAGGTTAAAACAGATTGCGTTAGGAATGGAGGCCTCATCCAACGTACCTTTGGAACCACTGAAAAAGAAGACCAGGACCATACAGCCTACCACTACTGCTGTGCTTCTACTGCCCGAGCCTCAACCTGTGGCCATTGTTGGGTTGGTAGAGGAATCAGAATCTACCACATCAGATATAGTGGGTACCTCCACAAAAGCCTTGCAATCCTGCACAGAGGGCACATCCGTAGAGGCTTTACTGCCTTCTGTCTCCATTGCTGGGCGGGGGGGGGGGGTCCAACGATTTCAGTAGGTTTGTTGGATCCCTCCGGTCCCTTACAGTCTAGAGATTCAAGGCCTTCCTCTCTGAAGACACCAGCAAGGCCACTTAAAAAAAAAAAAAGAAAGCACCTTTCTTCCCCATCTGAAAGCATGCCTGACTGGCAGGCTTTCAGACAAAGTTTGTTTAATGCTTTCATGACCCTGCGTCCTACTTCTGCAAGCCGTGTTAGCATTCCTCCTCCACTGTTGAGCCCTAGGCCTCAAACCTCAGACCCTACCATGAGGGAAGAGGAAGACCTATCTTGATTCTTCCTCTGAAGAATCACTCTCTTACACCTACAAGATCTCTTCTCCCTTGGGGTACGGTTCCCCAGAGGAAGAATCTGTCGATTCTGACTCCCCAGTTGAGAATTTGACCTTTGGGGAAACTATCTCCAGGATAAAAGACCATTTTAAGTGGGAATCCACTGAAATGACGGCGGTCCAGAAAAGATACTATGACCTCATTCAGATGGATTCTCCAAACTCATCTGCTCTACCACCAATCTTGCCTGCCTTCCTGGATGCTTTTTCCTCAGCATCCTTAAATCCAGATGCTCAACCTCCTGCTCCACGCAGACCTGACAGACTTTATAAAGTTCCTGATAATGCCAAGTACCTCCTTAAGTGCCCACCTGCAGACCCAGCCACTGTTTCCATCTCTACAGTCAAGGCTTCTAAGCTATTACCCACAGTCACCATACTTCCTGATGACAAAGACAGCAAAACCATGGTATGTCTGGGTAAGAAAATTTACACCTCTGCTACCTTGTCTTTCAGGGCCACAGATTACCAGACACACATGGCTAAGTATGCCTTATCCTTCGTGGAAAAAGCCACCAAGGAGTTGGCTGATACACCAGACTGTGCTGCCAAAACTTCACTGTCTTCTCTTCTGGCCCTTACTTCCCAGGTTGCCAGGCACTCAATAAAGTGCAGTTATGATGCTGCAGAAAGCCTCAGCAAGGTCAGCAGCATCAGCTTCTGCATTAAGGAGATATTCCTAGTTACGTTTACAATCCCTCCCTGATGACTTTAAGGCTATGCATATTGATGCACCCATTGAACAGTACAGCCTTGTTTGGGGCTAAAGTAGCTGATCTTTTTAAGTCACTTCAGCAAAAAGGGAATGAAATGCAGGACCTTAAACACCTGCATGTTTCCCCAATACGAAAGTTTCATAGAAACTGTCCAGCCAAAACTCAGTTCATAAGAAAGCACTCCTGACCTACTGCTCCTGCAAGGCCTAGAAAGCCTACAAGGAAGCAACCTCCTCCAGCTAGAGCTTCACCCTCCTCTAGCCAGAGGCTGCCCTTTCAAGATAGGGCAGGTAGCATCTGACTATATGCCAACCTTGCCCCCTCAACCCCCTTCCTCTCTCTACCTCTGTCAGTCCGTCTCTCACTGTCTCCCTGTGTGGACTCGCATCACATCAGACAAATGGATCCTGTCAATCCTTCAGAATGGTTACTTCATGTCCTGGCTTACCCCCCCAAAACGAAAGGGCATCCCACAGCCTCCCATCACAACAACTGCACCTCCTGCAACCTGTGTTGCAAGCTCTGCTGGCTCAGGGCACCATTGAACCAGTGCCTACAGTCGAAAAAGGAAGAGGTTTCTACTTCAAGAATTTCCTGGTCCCTAGAAGAGACAGACCTTGAAGGCCTATTCTAGACCTCTTTTGTCTCAATCTATTCCTAAAGGTCCCAACCTTCAGGATGTTGACTCTACCTGCACACTTCCCCCTCCTCCTTCCCCAAGGTTTCATGGTCACCTTAGATATAAAGGATGCTTACCTCCACTTTCCCATAAGACCCACATTCAGGAAATACTTTAGGTTTTTGGTGGGCCCTTCTCATTTTCAGTTCTCTGCCTTGCCCTTTGGGCTTTCCACTGCACCCAGGATTTTCACCAAATGCTTGGCTCCAGTGATTAATTATTGTAGGACGACCTACTGATTCAGGCAGGCAACAAGGAGACCCTCCTGCCTTACATATTCACTTTGTAGCTTCCCTTCTACAGTCCCACCTGGAGCCTACTCAAGACATTGTCTTCCTCAGGTGCAGAATTCATACAGACCTTATGAAAGCCGTCTTCCCCCCCAAAAGGTGGAAAGCCAGGCAGAACATCTGCTTCTGGTCCTCCAAGCCTTAGAACTGACAGCAAGACAGTAGCTCAGGCTCCTGGGCTACATGACGGCCACTATCCCCATGCTACCATTGGCAAGACTGATATGAGAAAATTACAGTGGTGTCTTCAGTCAATCTGGACCCAACACTCCCATCCTCTGAAGTACAGGATTCCCCTACTCCTTTGCCTCAAACAAGAAATCCAGTGGTGGCTGGCACAAGTGACCCACAATCCAGTTCTTCCCCTCCAACCACCTCTACCCACGCAGGTCATGCATACAGATGCCACAGTTTTCGGCTGGGGAGCAAATCTGGGCCATCGAAAGGTGCAGGGCCTGTGTCCAAAGTCACACAAACTAGAACGCATCAATGTTTGAGAGATGAAGGCAATTCATTTGGCCCTTCGAGCCTTCCTACCTTATCTCCAACAAGGTCCATTGAAGATCTTCGTGGATAACACCAATGATGTTCATCGTGTTTCACTGTTGCAGTCATTACACTTGGGTTATCCTGCTGGCAGACTACCCGCAGTCGGCCTGAATTCCAAAGTCTTGGTCCGGCGTCGGTTGCTGTCGCCTCTTCTCTGACGTCAGTGCGCCAGGGGTATAAAAGATGCAGCTGACACCATTTTCTTCAGTCTTTCTTGCCGCGCAGTGCCCGAAGCAAAAGCAGTTCACAAGTGTCAGTCGGCCGACTCCTGAGATTTTCAAAATTGATTTTCAGATCCGAAGTCTTCTATAAAGCTAAGTACCCCATTGGGGAAACTTTTTTCTTGCTCCAGACCAATGTCAGAAAAAGTTAACAATTGTATTTCTTGTGGGAAGCAAATACCTCATAAGGATTTTCACTCTTACTGTATTCCTTGCCTTAGGCCCTGACCACGGCGTTGCCAGTTGTCGGTTTTGTGCTAGATTTAACCAACACACTATTAAGCATCGGTACGATTTTGCTTTTCATTACTTTGGCCGAAGATTTAACTACATAATGCTGTCAGAACAGCTGACGACCGGAGTTCATAAAAAGCGCAAGGAAAAAGAAAAGGACAGGCATCTGAGGTCCAAAACCGACGATGAAGCCTCTTCTAGGCCAGTCGCCGGTTCTCAGTGAGGCACTTTCGCAGCCCCTGACACCCGCTACCTAAGAGCCACAGGCTGCCTCCGACTCCCACGTGGAGACAGCTAGGCCTCTGGATACTCACGGTATTGGGCCTTCAGAAACTAATTCCTCAGATGGGTCCGGAGCCACTGAGCAGGCATCGGCTTCTGAGGGTGTTTTCAGACCTACACAGCTTTATATTAAGCCAACTTCAGCATCAAAGACAAAGACTAAAACAGTTTTAAAGACAAAGAAACAAGTACAGCACTCTCCAGGACAGACTTCATGCCTAAGAAACAGATGCTCAAAATGGCCGAAGACCTAATTACTTTGAACAGGGGTTCCCATCCCCCTCCTGATAAGAGGCCTAGGCAAGACACTGAATATGATTTCACTGATGAGGTTTCCATTTCTTCTGACTCCTCTTCAGAACAGGGATACTGTATTCCTCCCTATGAGGATTCTGATGGTGAAGAATCTATTCCTTCAGCTTCTTCTCTTGAGGGATTACTCATTTGGGGAAATCTTGCATATCATGAGGGAGCATTTCCACTGGGAGAGTCAAGATTATTCTTATTCTAAGAAAAGGCTCAGAGACTTTCTTTTACTACCTCAGCACAGACCTCTTGCTATTCCTCCTGATCTAGACAATGTAGATGATGTATTTTCAGAGTCCGGCCTGTCTCCCGACTCTTTACCTCCTGCACCTGTTAAGCCAGACAGATACTACAGGGTTCCAGATTCTCATAAATTTCTATATAAAACCCTGCATCTGACCCAGAAACTATTTCACAGTGTCCCAAAGGGGTCAAGGCTGCTACTGCAAAAAAACCCTGTCCCCACGGATAGAGATTCTAGGGAACTGGACAGATGGGGGAAAAAAGTTTACACTTCTGCTACCTTGGCTGTAAGGGCTTTAAATTTTCAGTTTCATATGCTTAAATATCAGCAATATTTAATGTCTCTGTTAAAACAGAAAATGTTGACAAATTCTGAATGTGCTGAGACCAAGGAATTGCAGGATTTATTGCATGCAGCTGAACAAGTGGGAAAACATACTTTGCAATGTGGTTATGATTCACTGGAGGCCTCTTGCAGGGCCGCTATAACAGGCTTTGTCATTAGAAGGCATGCTTGGTTAAAGGAACAGACTCTGCCTGATCATGTTAAAGCAAAATTATTGGATGCTCCATTACAGCATGATACTTTGTTTGGTGTTAAGGCAGAAGAGGTGTTAAAGAAAATGGAGGATAAAGCTAAATCTATGCAGACAGTGAAGGATTTCTTACAGGTGCAGCCACCCAGATTTAGCAGGAACTGGCCTTCTAAAAATTGGTCCTTTCCCGTGTCAGACAGGCCACAAAGAGGCAGATACAGATGCCCTAAAGGCAGACAACAGCTCTTACAGGCCCAAACAGTGGGGTGCTTCTACCTCCAAAAGCGGAGAGGACAAAACACAGCCATATATGAAACAGTCCCAATGACTTCCCAATGACTTCCCTCTGCCAATGCCAAGCATTTATCTTTTGGCAGCACCCTTGGGGGGAAAGCTAGCACTTTTTTCACAAAATTGGCACATGATTACCCAGGACAAATGGGTCTTAAATATAGTCTCTCAGGGCTACAGGTTCCGCTTTCACATCCTTCCAAATTCAAAAGGTATGCCAGACCTGCCACACAATCAGTGGGCAGAGGCACAAAACCAAGTTTCATCTCTCATGGACATGAGGGCTATTCAGCCAGTGCCACGACAAGGGCAGGGACAAGGATTTTACTCAAGACTTTTCTTAGTACCAAGAAAGGACAAAGCATGGAGACCGATTCTGGACCTGTCTATTCTAAATACTTTTCTGGACATTCCGAAATTCAAAATGTTGACTCTGCAGCAGCTTCTGCCCATGCTGGACAAAAAGGCTTGGCTTGTACCTTTGGACCTCAAAGAGGCATACCTGCATGTCCCAATCAGACAATCTTGCAGAAGTTACCTCAGATTCATAGCTGGCTCAATGCACTACCAATTCTCTGCACTGCCCTTTGGCCTATCTACTGCACCCAGAGTCTTCACAAAATGCCTGGCACCAGTAATTGCATTTTGCAGACAAAGAGGAATTCAAATATATCATTACTTGGACGACTGCCTTATTCAAGCAGAGAACGAGGACATTCTACTAAAGCATCTGGCGTTTGTAAAAAGATTACTAATTTGCGTAGGGTACACAGTAAACGAAAAGAAATCAAAACTAATACCCTCTCAAGAGATAATATTCCTGAGTGCAAGCTTAAATACAACTGCCCAGATGGCATATCTCATGCCAGACAAACAAAGGCAACTGACTTCTTACTTTGAAAACATGGCAACAAAGACCCAGTTATCTGCAAGAAAAATTCTGCAGGCTCTGGGCTACATGGCCTCCTGCATTCTGCTAATTCCATATGCAAGACTGCATATGAGGAAATTACAATGGTACCTAAAAAGTGTTTGGACTCAAAATTGCCACAGCCTGGAATCATTAATTTCACTCATTCCCTGCCTGCAGCAGGAGTTTCGATGGTGGGCACAGGCATGTCACCACAACAAGGGACAGCCATTCACTTTACCCACAATCAGGCATACACTAACAACAGATGCATCAGATTATGCCTGGGGGGCCCACATGGCAGGAAAATGTATGCAGGGCACATGGCCCCCAAGCCAAAGGCATCTACACATCAATCAAAAAGAGATGCTAGCTGTACAAAATGCCCTGACAGCCTTCAAGGACATACTCCATCCAGGACAGCTGCTGACGGACAACACCACAGTCTTGTGCTACATAAACAAGCAGGGGGGGCACACATTCCTACCCCCTCTGCAGAGAAGCCATGATTTTGTGGAACACAGCATTGACTTACCAAGTACACCTGCAAGCACAATTCCTGCCAGGAAAAGCAAATGCTCTGGCAGACGAATTAAGCAGAAACCTCATGGACCCTCACGAGTGGAAACTAGATCCACAAATCTTCAGCATGATAACAAGAGAATGGGGACGCCCAGACATAGATCTTTTTGCCTCCCCTCACAACTGCCAACTTCAGAGATTCTGCACAAGGACTTATCACAAACAAGCATGGAAAGTGGATGCTCTGTCATTCAGCTGGAACAACCTTACAGTATATGCCTTTCCTCCACTGCCTCTCCTCCCCAAGGTACTCCTAAAGGTCAGACAAGAGAAGCCACAAATGATTCTGATTGCCCCTGATTGGCCACGCCAACACTGGTACCCAGTCCTAAGGAGCTTGTCCCAAGGCCCAGCCTGGACATTGCCTCAAATTCCTCATTTACTGACCCAACAAAACAGTCAGATCCTGCACAGCCAACTCAGAACTCTAAATCTAGCTGCATGGCGGATACTGTGACCATTCAGAATACACCTCTCTCTAAAGCGGTTATGGATGTCATTTTGGAGGCCAGGAGGCCCAGCACAAGAAAATCTTATGCAGAAAAATGGAAGAGATTCTGTGCTTGGAACCAGGCACAAGGAATTGACATGCTTGTTTCAAATATTCCTCAGATTTTACAATATCTAACTTAGATGCTGGACAAAGGCCTATACTTCTCATCAATTACCAAACCCGCAGAATAAAGGGGAGAGACTTCTGCATTCTTTGGACATACACAGACAGGTACGCTTCTACTTGGACAAAACTAAAGCTTTCAGAAAGACTGAGCAACTTTAGTGGCATAAGCTGCAGGATCACAAGGAAAGGTCATCTCAAAGCAGACTATTTCAAAATGGATAGGACACTGCATTCATTTCTGCTATTCACAACATGGTAAATCAGTGCCTAAGGGCATTAGACCACATTCTACCAGGGCAGTAGCCACCTCAGCAGCCTTCTTCAGAGGAGTACCAACCAAGGATATTTTGGAGGCTGCAACTTGGACTTCAGTGCACACTTTTACTAAGCACTACCACTTGCCTCTTTACTCTAAATCCAGAGCAGGCATTGCCACTGCAGTCTTGCAGGACCTTATAGTCACTCCTAATTCTATTTAGACCCAGCCGCCCAACCTCAGCTTTGGGATTCAACCCAAGTGTAATGACTGCAACAGTAAAACACGATGAACATAGTACAGTTGTGTACCTACCATAAATGTAGATGTTCAAGTGTATTCACTGTTGCAGTCCAGGTTACCCACCTACCATCCCCCTTTCTTTGCTGGGACTTATCTGTACTTCTCTATCCTATAAAACCTATGTGGTGTATTTGCTTGTAGATGAAGGTATTGTTTATTTTAGTGCATGCTTTTATTAGCAATGTTTTTTAGCCTACCCTTTTGGGGGCACCTGACATCTGGGGCGAGAAAAACTGAAGAAAATGACGTCAGCTGCATCTTTTATACCCCTGCCACACTGACGTCAGGGAAGAGGCGACAGCAACCGACGCCGGACCAAGACTTTGGAATTCAGGCCGACTGCGGGTAGCCTGCCAGCAGGATAACCCAAGTGTAATGACTGCAACAGTGAATACACTCGAACATCTACATTTATGGTAGGTACACAACTGCACTTTCTGTGGTATCTCAACAAATAGGAAGGGACGAAGTCATACCTTCTTTGCAGACTAGCTCTTTTATTATGGGAACTGGCCACCTCACAGGGAGTGACACTGCAGGCGGTCTACATTCCCTCTCTTTACAAGTCCCAGGCAGACTATCTCAGTAGAACCATCACAAACAACCATGGTGGGGTATACCTCAAATAGACCTGTTTGCCTCCTCCATCAACAGGCAACTTCTTGACTTCTGCACCAGGATACCAGAACTTCAAGCATTGGCAACAGATGCCTTCTCAATCTCTTGGAAGGGGAAATTTATATATGCATTCTCCCCTTCCCACTAATTCAGAAGATCCTGCTGAAAACCCAGAAGGACAGATCAAAAATCTTGTTGGTGGCTCTTTACTGGCCAAGACAGCATTGGTTCCCCCAATTTCTACAACTGTCCAAGGGTAATCACTACAAATTACTCTTCAGAGTGGACCTTCTCACACAGCACAAGGGATCACATGCACCCACAGTGGCAGTTACTGCACCTCACCCTGTGGTTGATAGGATTCTGCTCCCCTTCAGACATCTTTACAACGAGGATTGCTAAATTTATTTATTTTACATTTGTTTACCGGGCTAGTCCAACTGGATACAAATCCTTTTTCAGCAGAGGCCCGGGGAGAAAAGCTCCACAGTGATCAACATACATTTAGAATTCATAGTAAATTACAATTTTGTAGGAGGACAAAAAAACATGTGAGGCCAAAGTATACATACAATTGAATTGGCTAATTAGAAAAGAAAGCAAATAATAGAAAAGATAGTTAATTATGACAGAGTCAGTAGTATATAGGAAAGGGAATAGGTTAGTGGTCAGCAAGAAGGAAGGCAGTGATCAAAAGACTTAGTCTGGTTTAGTGCATGGACATAACCAATGAGAGCTAAGGAAAAGTTTAAGGTTAGTTTTGAATTGGTTGAGAGAGGTAGCTAGTCTTAGGTTATTAGGGAGGGAATTCCATTGTTTTCCTATGGAATTGGCATAGAGAGCATCACCCCCTGAATTATTAGATTTAGTTGTTTGTACCATGAGACTATTAGGGGAATGAAGACTAGTTAGATTGGAATAAGGGGTTAAAAGTTTGGCCAATGAGGGGTTTTTTTCTGGTTCATTGATAATTTTAAATGCTTCATTAAGTTGGTTAAACTTAAGAAGATTTGGGAGTTCTAACCAGCCTAGTTTTCTTAGGTTAAGGCAATGGTGAGTACGGTATGGTTCACCAGTTACAAATCTGGCAATGTGGTTGTAAGCAACAGAGAGTTTGTTAAGCTCAGTTTTTTTGAGGAAGGAAAATACTGGAGAGGAATAAAGTAGGGTGAAGAGAAGGTGAGTACGTGCGATAGTTAGTTTAGTATGGGGCATAAGAAAGTTCTTAATTCTGTACAAGGAACCAAGTTTCTTGTTAACTGTTTTTATAGTTTGGCTGATGTGGGTATCAAATTTGAGTTTATGGTCGATTGTGACACCTAGTAATTTGGTGTTGGTGACAGGCTCAATGATGGTCCCATTAGTGGACTGAACATGGAAGGTCATATTGTTAGGGAGTGGAGGGTATAGCCCTAAAGAAGAGGCTAAAGTGGGGAGAATTAGTAGTAGGTTAGTTTTTTTCGAGTTTAGGATAAGTTTCCGTTTAGTAAACCATTTTTCCACTTCAGTAAAGCAGTGTTGGGTGGTTTTCTGGAGGTTATTGAGAGAGGGGTCAGAGCAAATCAACGTGGAGTCATCTGCATATTGAATGCAGGTGGCTTTAGGAATGACTGTGTGGAGGTCGTTGATGAATACAGAGAAAAGAAGGGGGCCAAGTATGGAACCTTGGGGAACGCCTATTTTATTAGGTAGTAAGTGGGATAGTTTACTTTGCCACTGGACAGCCTGTTGTCTACCAGAGAGGTAAGCATTAAACCAGTTTAGGGCTGGTTTATCAAGGTGAAGGTTATCAAGGGTTTGTAGTAAGAGTTGATGATTGACCATGTCAAAGGCTTTTGACAGGTCAAGAAATAGAGCAGAAGTAATTTGTTTGTTGTTACGGTTGCTGTTGATTGTGTCAACAAAGGATAGGAGAGCTGTGGTAGTACTATGATGAGGGCGGAAACCATGCTGGGTTTTGGACAAAAGATTATTTAGCATGAGATAATGTAGGAGTTGTTTGTGAGCACATCTTTCCATTAATTTTGCAATAGGTGACAGTATTGCTATCGGACGATAGTTAGAGGTTTCTGTGGATGAACCGCCCTTGTGCAGAGGGATGACATGGGAAATTTTCCAAAGAGGGGATTGTGCCTTCAGTAATAGTCCTGTTAATTAAGATAGAAATGGGGTAGGCTATAACATCTGATGCTATTTGTAGGTATTCAGCTGGGAGACGATCAGCCGATAGAGTGGATGGTTTGAGTTTTTTCAATAGGGTTCTGATATAGGAGGTGGGTATAGGTTGGAGGTTAAAGGAAGGTGGGTCTTTGGCAGTAGAAGTAGTAATGGAGGGGGAAGAAGAAGGTAGCTGACTGGCTAGTGACTGGACGGTCTCAGTGAAAAAAGCGTTGAAAGTGTTGGCTATTTCTACAGGATCTTTACCAATAAGTTTCTCTGGGGTCGGGGTAGAGGACTTACCAGAATAAAGGAGTTTATTGAAACCTGCCCAGAACTTCTTTGGGTTGTTCTGGTGTCTGTCCTGGAGGTGACAGAAGTAGTTCTTTTTATCCCGAGTTATGTCTGATTTAGTTGAATTTCTGAGCTCATGAAATTTAATGCGGTCTAGGGGTGCTTTTGTGGTTCTCCACTTGTCCCAAGCTTGGTTTCTAAGCTTAATTTTTAATTTAGTTTCTTTGGTAAGCCAAGGTGCAATTCGGACCTTTGATCTGATGAGTCGGTTAGGAGCATGAGACTCAAGTATGTTTAGAAATGTGTCATTAAAGAGTGACACACTCTCATCGAGGGGAAGTGTTTTTAACATGGACCAGTTGCAGGATTTAAGTTCAGCCAAGAATACTCTTGGAAGAAATTTTTTCTTATTTCTAACATGTCTATATATGGGAGGATTAGTACAGGTAATTTTTTGTTTCATGATGAAAGTGACAAGGTGGTCACTGAGGTCGTTTGGGAGGGTCCCACTGGTATAGTTTGGTGTATCTTTATTGGTAAGAATCCAGTCTATGGTGCTATCTTTTTGATTAGAGTTTCCAAGTCTTGTAGGAGAAGTGATAGTTTGGGAGAAGCCATGTAAGTTAATGGGCTGAGGATTCTTCTGGTCAGAGAACTTGGCCCAGTCTATGTTAAAGTCACCCAGTATAATTGTTTCTTGTGGGTAGTTCATAGTTAGCCAAGATAAGGTTATTTCCAGGGTATCTTGGTTATTACCAGGTGGGATGTAAACTACAATGAGGTTGATGCTTTTATGATTGTTTATGCATATTTTCAGGGAAATTAGTTCACTATTGGAGAATTTAGGGGGTTGTAAGGAATTCAGTATGATATTCAATGGACTTCTAAACATAACAGCTATTCCCCCTCCCTTTTTATTCATTCGGTCTACCCTAAGCATATTATATCCAGGTGGGAGAATCTCTTCATCCTTAGTGGAAGGTTTGAGCCAGGTTTCAGTTAGACACATAATGTCTGGGAGATGAGTGGCTAGTAAAGCATGTAGATTGTGAACTTTGTTATTAATGCTTCTAACATTTAGATGGAAGATGAGAAGAGCTAGATGTTCTTGGAGATAGGTTAGGGGTAATATAGTCTGGGTTTGTGGTTGGGCCTGGGTTAGGGTGAATATCACCGTCCTTGGCAATGCATTTTTTCAGATGATCAATCAGTTTTAGTAGTTTGCATATCATCTTTAGGCTATATTTTGTAGTTGTAATTTTTGGGTGACGTAGCGTTAGATATACACCTTTAAAACAGAATGTTGTAGTGGTGAAGTTAGAAGGAGAGATCAGATTAGTGGGAGGATTTGAGTAATAGGAGGTGAGACCATTGGGAACGTGAATACCATGGAGAGTTAGGGTTTCATATCTGGTTGAGAAATAGAGGATAAGTAAAAGTAGGGGTATTGTTGGGATAACAGTGTTTTTTAGTTTGCCCATTGTTCTGAAATATTAAATAGGTTAAGGAGTGGGAGGGATAAAGTAGACCTGCTGAGATGTTGGTGGATAGATGGGATGGTGGGAGGGGAGGTGTAAATTGGAGGGTGCCTATGATTGGTTCAAGATTGAGTGGGATGGGTTTCTAACTAGAATAAATGTAGAGATAGCAGGGGCGGGTGGGATTAGGGGGCAGGGTGGGGAGTGGAGCAAGCCCGAGCGAAGCGAGGGCGAAGCGGAGCGGAGATACACCAGTCAGGAGTTTGCAGGGTCTTAAGACCTGCTTCGTGTGAGTATAGAGGCTACTTTTTTAAGGTTGAAGTGTTTCCTTTTATAAGACCTAGTGGTTGGTGAATAGTTGGGAAGTTTGCAAAAAGGCTTTGCTCTACTGTAAATTTTAAACTTAAGGCTGATCTTAGTACTACTAGAGGGCTTGTAATATTCAAGTTGTTAGGGATAAGTAGAGAAGGGCTGCCAGGTTAAGAAAGACGATACTGTTTTGTTGCCTGCCTGCTATACACTTTCTATACAGATAAATGTAACAAGGGTATTTTATTACCCTAGTTCCTTGGGGATAACAATAGTGTAGTTGATAGTAGGACCAGCTGTATGTCAAGACCGTGGTAGTAGATCTTCGATCTCACCGCCTGCTGGGTAGGAGCCACGCTGTAATGATTTGGTGAGGGCTACCTAAGGTGAGGATAAAAGAACAGAGGGTGAGTACTTGAGGAAGAAAAGTATAAAGCCCAAGAGTTTTAAAGCCTATAAGCATAGCACATAAGTTCAGGCAGTTAGAAGAAAAGCAAGCTTGTCGCTAGATTAGTAGGTAGATAAGGAGAGAGGAGAAGTGCAATGTTACATAGATAACCACATTGTAATCTTTTACAAAACACAGTATGTGAACAGATCATACATTAAGGAATGGTTGCCAACAGATGCAAAAATGATTCAGGTTTTCAATGCAATATAAAGTTCCTGGCTCAAATACCAAGCGATAGCCCTAGGTTTAAGTCATAAAACTGATAACACTTAAATCATGTCGCACACAATTTTTGCAACTTTCAACTAACTTGGTCCATAAAGCACAAGGTCAAGCAGTGCATAAGATAGTTAATTGGCACATGGATAACTATAACAAGCAGTTCGCTCTATAATTTCCGTGCAGAAATCTGCAAAAGCTTATTTTTAGTAGAGTTTCAAATGACAAGGTAAGCGATAGTTAATTTAAAGAGCTGTGATGTAGCTACAACATGACGATCTCAGTTGCTTCCACAATCACCAGCTATCTTCTTTAACAGTCTAAGTAAACTGCACAGCTAAACAAATGTTAGCACAGAAAGACTGTTTGAGGAGCTACATTATTTTACTTAACTGAATGGCTTTCTTTTCTGAGCAGTTCTCTCTCTGAAAAATAAACCAGTGGTTACGGTGCCCCTCCCTGCAAATGCTTAAATTACTTATGCTGCTCCTTCTGCCACAGCTTAAGCTAAGTTTCCTCTCTCATATCTTATTTTCTGTAGCATTTCGCTTTTAACTTCCTCCCACTCTCTCGACAAAGTAGAGAAAATTTGTCTTCATTGCCGAAACCTACTTTTTCATGACTGTGAAGGGTCCATTTTCAAATGATCGGTCAAGTTCATTTTCAGCTTGAATCAGTTCCCCTTCTGCTGCAATTGGAGTAGAAGCCACAAAGCCAGAGATGTGTACATTGTCTTTCCAAAGCCAAAGCTGTGAATGTTCTGCTGAATAGTTGAAGTAGATGGCTGCAGCAAGCGGAATGGTGATAACCAGCGTCGAGTGCGTCGTCGAGGTGAAAGGTAGCTAGGGTTGCAGCTCAGGATGACCTTTCTTGTACCAAATGGCTCAATGTGCTGTGAAAATCTAACCATCTGGTATCGGCAGTGACGAATATACTCTAAAATCTCCACATTTCGAGAATCTTCAGCAGCCTCTGCCCAATCCTGAGGGGTCTTGCATGAGGCCAGAAAACCAAATACAAGAAAATCCTACCTTTCAAAGTGGAAGAGGTTCACCATATTGTGTCACAAAAGACAGCTGGACCCGCTTGCAAGCGAGACTCCTGTAGTCCTGTCTTACTTGTGTGAGCTACTGCTATCAGGCTTGGCTTATTCTTCCATTAAAGCTCACTTGTCTGCAATTTTAGCTTGCCTTCGTCTGGATTCCCCTTTAGTATCCAGACTTCTTGCTAAGCTTTTTCTCAAAGGGGTTCTTCACATCAGGCCTCCCAGGAAACCATCTCCTCTGCCTTGGGACCTTAAGTATGTTTTGGCAAAGCTTACGCGTCCTTCATTCGAGCCAGCAGACAAAGCCTCTCTAAAACATTGTACATGGAAAACTGTACTACTAGTGGCCTTGACCTCAGCCAGAAGGGTATCAGAGCTACACGCCCTTATGGCTATTCCACCCTTCGTAATTTTCCACAATGACAGGGTTACTCTTAGAACTAATCCTTCCTTAATGCCCAAGGTGGTGAATGATCTGTACCTGAGTCAGGCCATCCACCTACCTACCTTCTCTCTCTAACCCACAGGAGGACAGTGAGAGAGTACTTCACTCCCTGGATGTTCACCGACAACTCAGGTTTGATTTGCATAAAACCAGGTCTATCAGACAGGCGGACCAACTTTTTGTCTCCTTCCACCCCAGAGCCTTGGGAAAGGGAGTAACCAAACAGACTGTCTCAGTCTGGATTTCCAAAGCCATCACATTTTGCTTACCAATACCATGGTAAATCTCTGCAAGGTACTGTCAGAGCACACTCCACCAGAGCTATGGTCTCTTCAGGAGCCTTCTTCAAAGGCCTGGATACCTCTACCATTCTTGTATCAGCTGCTTGATCATCAGTACATATCTTTACCAAGAATTACAAACTATACCATATTTCTAGAGCCAGGGCAGGGTTTGCCAGGGCTATCCTTCACTGATTTCTGGAGACAACTTCTAGACCCCCCCCCTCCCCATTCACAGTGAGCTTTGGCACTCACCCACATATGGAATACTGCAACATTGGAATAGAAGGGCATATAAAAGTTGTGTAAAATCTTACCATAACCATAGATGTCCTTCTCTTCCATCGTGCAGTATTCCTTCCCATCATCTTTCCTCTCCTGTTAAGTTGCATTTCCCTTTCTGGATGGCTCAGGACTGGCATCGCCCTTTCTAGGACTAGCTCCGACTGGGGCTTTCAGTTCTGAGGGGTGGTGCGTGTCGACGTCACTTTTATGGCCCAGGTTTCTTGAGCCATGTCAGACATCCCACTCACTGTATACAGCCTGAAAACTTTTGCATACTGCCCGGGCATACACGAAGCAAGAGGAGTAAACCCACATGTGGAATACTGCAACATGGAAGAGAAGGACATCTATGGTTATGGTAAGATTTTACACAACTTTATTTTTGCATTCACACAGAGGGGAGAGTGGATGTCGTCCTATTATGGCTTAGATTGCTCATATGTGTGTGCTTACATCATTGCATGGCCCTCCCATGATAGAAGTTTAGGGCATGTAAAAAAAAAAAATCCCTGTGATTAGGAGCAGATGACATGGGTTTATGAAGCCTTGTTCTCTTCTGCTGTCTGAAATGTGATTGAATGCATTGTCAGCTGATCCTCTGGAGAGGGTTTCATTTGGAAGGAGCGGGGCTAATAACCTGCCAATAGGGGCAAAAAGGTTTTTTTTTTTTTTTTTTTTTTTTTGGTAATTTTTGATCAAGGAAATATTGTATATACATTGAAAATATAAGCATCAAGAAGTGATGCTATCACATGCAGTAACTTTATATAATTTATATAATTCTTCACTAAAATGATCTAGGTGAACAAGTAAAATATATATATAGAAATAGATTTAGATAGATATAGATATATGTAGATATATGTAAATAGGTATATCAAAGTTAGAAAAGGACACAAAATGATTAGATTTGATGTAAATATGTAAAACTCACAAGCAGTATATGCTGGAAGGTTTTTGAACGGGTCTTTAATCAGCTACAAAATACACATAACTCGAACGGCTAAATGTCAAACTAGAAACAGCGAAAGGGACATTTTGTGAACACCATCAGCATCAAAAATAAATTAATTGAATGGCCATAGTCGGCCAACATCGCAAACACAACCAAACAAGGTTGGAGGCTGCATTCCCCCCCCCCCGCAGAGTTGGTGCATATAGTTCCTTCACAAATTACATGCAGTAATACATACCTTGATGTCACTTCCCATTAAAACAGCAAATCAAAACGCTAATATTCAACATGTATACATATACAAATGGAAAAGAAATAAGTAAAAGACCATTGATTTGCTGTTTTAATGGGAAGTGACATCAAGGTATGTATTTAAGGGGAGGCACTTTGATTATTTTTATGTCTGATGAAGCGTTTGTTATAACGCGAAAGCGCTAACACTGCAGTCGGTTCTTTTATTGTTTCACAATAAACGTGGTTTTACTACTTGGAGGAGAGAGTTTTTGCTTATGTTTTGCAGTACATGGTGCACCTTCTTGTTCTTCCATTTATACAACTAGTACTTGCCAGAAATTCGTGCAGCTCCTTCATTGTTGCTGTAGGTCTCTTGGCAGCTTCCCTGACCACTTTTCATCTTGTCTTTTCATCAATTTTGAAGGGACATCCAGTTCTTTGCAATGTCACTGTTGTCCCATATTTTCTCCACTTTTTGATGACTGTCTTCACTGTGTTCCATGGTATATCCAGGGCTGTGGAAATTTTATGTACCCTTCTCCTGACTGATACCTTTCAACAATGAGGTCCCTTTGATGCTTTGTAAGCTGTCTGCGAACCATGGCTTTTGCTGTAGCAGGCAACTGAGTAAATATCAGGAAAATCGTACTAGGATAGCTGAACGTTAGTGTACCCTAGAAGACTGAATGTTGTAGTTAAATCAAAAGGTGCTTCAGCTAAGTATTAGTTTAAGGGTGTGCACACTTATGCAACCAGCTTAGTGTACGTTTTTATATTTTTTATATTCTTTCCCCTAACAGATTTGTTTGTTTTTCAATTGCATTGTACAGGTTATAGGTCACATCAAAAGTTGGAAAAGTTTTGAAATTATTTATTGTGGTCTCATTTTTTTATATCACAAAAACATGGCATTTTACCAGGGGTGTGTCCACTTTTTATATCCACTGTATGTCATTTGTGAATACCAACATGATTTATATGGAAGTGTGACAAAGAGAGATACTGTCAGCACAGCTGTCTGTAATTTTGTAAATGGTTATGTATCATTTGTGAATGTCAACATACTTCATGTAAAGATGCTTGTGTTACAGCCTTATTAGAACTGTATGTTATGTGTATATCAAGCTAGAGTTGTACAGACGTGTGTTGAAAAGGGTTCGTAGAGTACTGAGTTTGGAGATGTATCCACAGTGTACCCTACTGGAAAACGAACAGAAATGTATATACACTGTTGTAGCTGTTTAAATGTATGTGTTTTAACAGGGGAAACTAGAACACAAGAGGTTAACTTTAGAAGGATAACTGAAGTTGAATTACTTTATGACAGCAAGGAGACACAATATCTAAAACTAGGGAACTTCCTGCATTGTCTTGCAATTGTTTTATTATTTTATGACTTCCAGCAAGTACCAAGATTTGAGGAAAAGCTTTGTCTTTGTATTTTCACAGGTAGAAGCTAAATGCTACCAGTTGCATTACTGGGGGGTTTACGTGCGATAGAGTCAGATGACAAGAAGTGATGTCATCCTGCAAGCTGTCCCAGTAGTAATATTTGAGATATTAATTTAAGAACTCTCTGAGAGAGACTGACTGAGTATTCTGTATTTGTCTTTGACCTGACAACATTAGCTGGAAGACCCACTCACCACATCTGCCTTGCTTGCTCTGTAAGTAAGTTAACTAGGATATAATAATTCTCTGGATATAGTCAGGAATATAGAAAAGCTTAGCTTGCAATGTTGTTTTAAATATTTCCTGTGATTTTGAACTCTGATGTTACTGTGATTATATACTGAGTATTTTCTTGTTCTTTTATTATTAAATATATTTAAACATTTCACTGTGGCTGATATTTGTGAGACATGTTTAAGTTCTGAGAGTACTACATATTTATTTGGTGATACTTTGGGACACTCCTAATAGCCTTGCTCTTGGTCAAACTACTATTTGTATTGATAGTAACATTACACAGTAAGTTTGGACACCCTTTGTTAAGGGGCTTAAAGTAGCTGATAAAGAGTTGGCTGGTGGCAGTAATAACTACCTTGTAGTCTGGGCAGAAGAGGGCATAGCCTGTAAACCTGTGCCAGCCTTTCCCAGATGTGTATGTGTGTGTGTGTGTGTGTGTGTGTGTGTGTGTGTGTGTGTGTGTGTGTGTCTGTGTAAATCAAATCTCCAGGAGTGTGTGTGTCAGCTACTTGGGCAGGGACGCGAAGCACTGGTTGGACAGAGAGGGTGCTGGAATTCTTGGCTAGGCTACTCAGCTGAAATCTCAACTCTATAGCTGTGCCAGTGGGGAGTCTTATTGGGGATCTGGAGAAAGGAGGAGAAACCATCCCCATACTGACTGTGGTGTCTGTTTGCTCTTAAGGGAAATTGCACTTGAAGCAGAGAGCTGCATCTGGTAATACTGTATGTGTACCTGTCATTTTCCCAGTGTATTTCCCCAGACTGGTGCTAGTGGTGAGGATTGCGACTCCTTGATTTCTGGGCCAGTGGTGGGGCGTCACAGACATACTTGTGATTGTCTCCTCAAAGCAGTTTGTTCTCCAGAATGGAAACTGAAGTTACATAAATGGTACTGGGTAAGATAGGCTGTCCTTTTTTCTGACTTTTAGAAAGAAGCAATATTAAGAAGATGTAGCACCCTGAAAAGGGTATACTTGTCAAGTCTATTGATGTGGTATCAGTGCCTTATGGTATGTTAGTATGCAGCAGTCTAAATATTGAAGTCTCTGTTATAATTTTAATCACTGTAATGATGTGGATTAATGCATTAATTTAGCTGGGTAAATTTGGATAAGTCATAGGCTTCTGTCATAATAGCTCTGTCAGTATGTAGCTGCATAGCAAGGGTTATACCATGGTCAGATAGGACAGAAAATAATTTGGCCTTTGCCACAGTCTTGCCTCACAGAGAGGGAAACAAACTTGAAGAGTAGGAAAAACATTTTGCTAATTTTAACAGTGTGTGCAGTGTACTTTCAGAGTGCTAGCTGGTAAACAGGCAGTAAACCAAAATATTTATGGTAAAGCCCTCTTCTTTGTATGCATCAGGGCTTACTAACACTAAACTGCATAGACTTTACAGAGCCTGACAGTTAAATTGGGTTTATTAGTATCAAGATGGTACTGAATATCATCTGCAAGCCTAGTTTGTTCTTATAGATGAAACTGTTAAAAAAACAGAAGATCCAAATCTTCCTTGCACAGGATTGTAGCTGTTAGCTAACTGACAGTGGATAAAAAGAAAGTCGCAGTACTGAACATCACAAAAGGCTAACTAATGTTCTCTCATTGGTAAGAACCAATAAAAAAAACGTGTTTAGAGTTAAGGATAAAAATAAGTAAATAAATCAGAAAAAGTCCACTCTGGGAAAATTAATTGTTGGTTGGGTTAAGCAGAGAACTATTGCGATTTGTGACTGTTTAAATGTTAGCTGATATTGCTTGTGTGGACTGATCAGTGTTTACAGTGCTGATCATGCCCTCTAACAGCTTGCACCTGGAACAGCTGCCTCATTTGCCCTGTATTTATTACCATTTTTCTAGCTGTAGTACTATAGCGGTAGGTTAATTTCTGTGGCTTTTTGTAATTGCCGTCAATTTGATACAAGTGAACCTGACTGAGCTTTCAAGCTATGAATTAGAGAGGATACATATGATCTAAGAAAAGTTAAAACTAGCTAACACTTTAATTAAACATTTGGTTGAAGAAGATTATCCTGCTGAATTTAAGCTTCAGATCTTGCAAGTGGTAATAGCAGACATAAGTGGGGCTGATTGCAATCACTTGTGTGAATCCAAATGGCAAATACTGCTGAAAAGTATGCGCGGTATATTCTTAAACTGTGACTTCTTTCTCAAGCCCCATTAAAAATTGTGGGTTAGCAAAAGTTTTAGACTCCATATTTGCCATTAGTATAGAAAAAATCTGGCTGACTGAGTTGTAATAGGACTTTTTTTTTGGAAAGTTAGTATTTCTTGCATGTGCATATTTTCAGATGGGATTTTAGATTTGCATTGGTTGTCCAATTAGATAACTGATTTCATTGGTTAATTATGTAATAGATGTTGATAGATGTTTTATATAAGGGAGGTGTGTTTACCATGTTTTTAAAGTCAGATGAAGGATTTAAGTGTACTTGTAGAAATCCTAGCTATTTTATTGTTCTTGTCAGTGATGAATAGAAGTGTAAATATTGTATGGTATCTTCAATTCTCTGTACTTTGCAGCTACAAATACTGTTCATTTGCATTGGTTTTACTGGACTGTATCCCATCACCATAAACCGCTTATAATGTATTGGTGTCCTTGGTTCCCGGGAAAGTACAATTTTATTGACTAAAATCTGAAGATTAAGTAAGCAAAAGTTGATGATTGGTAGTTAAGAGTTGCTGGTTTCATAGTCATGTAACATTTGTTAAGATACTGGTTGAAAAATATTGGCAAAAATATTTTTCTGATATCCGAATTTTTGCCTCATGTGGTCAAGTGAATTACCCAGCAGTGGCTGATAGAGGTGAACCTGAACAGAATGGTGGATCAAATGCTTTGGGTATATATGTGAAGTACTGTTCAACAAGGTACTCTTGGAGCTCAGAAAAATTGTAAGCAAATTGGATAAATGAATGGATAAAGAAACTAGATGGGACTGTACGGACTTTATGAAAGTCTCTGTGAACAGCCTAATGATATCTTGGCTCTAAAGCATGAGTTGAGCAGTGAAAACCAGTTGCTGGACACTGGGCTGTAACTAGTGTGGGGCAAAAGGTGCAAATGCCTCTGGCACAAGCCATTAGAGTGCACAATCATCAGTTAACAATAGGCGTCAAGCTCAGTACTAGTATTCACAGAAGAAGCTACAAGTAATATTGTGGCTTCTTTAACAAATGCCAGTACTACATCCATGTAGTTGAGCATGTCAGTATCTGTAGCAAGCAGGTTGTTAAGAGTTGTAGCAGTTGTTTCCTTCATTTTTCCCTCAACTTTAGTAAGACCTATTTTTGGACTCTCAATTTTGGGTTGTGGGTGCACTAGTTTGGAAGACTACCCAGGGTGCCAGATGACCTATGTGTTTTTTCTTTAGGAAGTATATTTTTTATGGAGTGTCATATTTATTCAGTATTTTTTTTTCTTGGGGATTGCTTGTGTGAACATTCTTTGAAAAAAAAAAAACCTCATACCGATTTTTTTTTTCTACGTGTTTATGTAGACTATTATTTGGTGGGATAGAAGTTTGCATTCTGGGGGACTGTCACTAGAAGTTTTACATCAAAAAAATTAAGCTTTCTGTTAAGAGTTTGCTGAGTCTTCCAGGCTTCCCTTCTCACATTTCAGATTCATTCCTTTTTCAGCTAAAGTTTGGAGCAAGCGTTGGTCTCTCTCAGTTCTTCTTTCTCCCATCTATAATAAGAAAAAAATTTGCTGGTCATCTTCTGGTGTCAGGCTATCTCGCTCACAGCCTTAGCCACTGATGGGTGACTCCACTGTGGCCAAATTTTATTCCTCAGAGCATTGATCATTTGCTCTTGGACCCCCTGGCGTAGCTCTTTGGGAAGCCACTAAGGACCAAGAGAAAGACAAGTCCTCTCTGCTGTAAGGTTGTCATCACCAGACAAGGGAGAACCACTCTTATCAGGCTTGGGGGGGAAGGAATGGCTGAAGGTTTACTTTATAGCTAGTCTGAGGTTCCTGATTCCTGGGCCGGTTCTTCTGACTTAAGTTCTTTCCAGAGGTCCGTCAGGAAAATAAAGCAAAATGTTTCTTTTCCTGTTTCTGTAGTTATGGATAAGGAATTCTTACTGGGGTCTCCCAAGTGACTGGTTTATATTTTTAGTGTTAATTTACTGTTTAATGTCAGCACAGGCACCAACCACCACACCAATACCAGAGCTGACACCAGTGCCAGAAACACGACCACCACCAGAGCCACAGGGCTGTTCCCTCTTTCAAGGGTTTACCCTACCGTAGCCACAGCAAGGAATATTACTACAACCCACCGAGATTCCAGAAAGCACAGGAGGATTTACAAAGATCTTAGACCCTATCCATGAACTCTGAGGGAGACAGGAGAACCAAACAGTGAACGGGGGTGACGGAAATGTAATACCTGGACAGTCCCGACTGCAGCCCTGACTACAACCCAGGTCCCAGGCTCAGACAGAGGAACTAGCCATAGCCATGGCACTAGGTGCTCCAGTTATGTGGAACCACTCTGTTAAAGCACTAACCAAAAATAAAAGAAGTGTATTATCAAAAGGAGCAATGCAGCTCAGGTACTGACTAACCTTAAAATGTTTATGAGGAAGCTCAACTTAAAGGTACAATTTCATGGCAAAATTAATGGCTGTGTAAATAAACCCATTGATGAAACTATAAAAAGGCTTAGCAGCTACTGTCCACCACTACATCAAATTTTAACTGCTTTTGAAGTTAAGTGTGAGATGGATATGTCTGTGTGCTTAATAAAGGATTTTCGACTGGAAACAGAATGTCTACCTTGCTTGAATTACTTCTGAATACCTAATATAGTTAATAATTCTGTATAATATTAATAATATTTCAATACAAGTTTTTATTTTTTGATTTATTCTAATGTTTTTATGTTCGCTATTTCTACTACCATTTTCTGATTTTTTTTCTGCTTTTTAATATATAGTGATTAACTAGCCATACAGGAATTGAAAACTTCCACACAGAGAAGTTTCTTACACTTTTTGTTTAGACCCGCTATACCTTATAGTGGGTTGTTTGAGACTTAAGGGATACGAAGAAGATTACTCATTTATTTTTAATGTTTTTAATTCTGTTTCTTCACTGACTTCTAGTAGAAGAGGACGAAATAATCCCTCTGTTTCTGACACTGATTCTCAGCCAGAACTGGAACAGGTTGAAGATTCTGATTCCAAGGAAAGTTGCTCTTCAGATACTCTTCCAGAAGAATTATGTTTTTCTAAAACAATAGCTAAAATGAAAGATTTGCTTCAGTGGGAAGAGACTGACATCCCTGTTTCACAGCAGAAGTACTATGATTTGTTTCAGCTGGAGTTTCCTCAGCCTGCATCAGTAATGCCCATCAGTTTGAGATGATGATTTCTTAACAGTTTACTGCTGCTTGACAGTCACTTCCCTGCTCTCAAATAGTCTGATAGGGTATACAGAGTACCACAGACTCATAAATTTGTGTTTTCTAAACCCAAATTAGATCCCGCTATTTCCTTATCAAAACAGGATCTGATCTTGCTTTTAATTCCTTATCAAAGTAATCTGCTGCTAAACATATTGTAAATGCTAATCCACTTCCCTCAGACAGGGATGGGGATGCTTTTTGTAGATTTGGAAAGAAATGTACTCTTTTGTTTTAACTTTCAGAGGTCTGAATTTCCAGGCTCATACGTTAAATTTTTTACTGGCCTCTTTTTAGAACTTGAAAAAGTTAACCGTTAATCTTCGTTCTTCTGAGAATAACACTTCACTGAATTTCTTGATTCGTCTGCTTTCCAAGTAAGCAGAAGCTGTTTTTGATTCTGCTGATGCTCTAGCCATTGCTGTTGCTACTAGTGTATTTATCAGGAGATTTGCTTGGTTACATTCTCAAAATTTATCAATGTTAAAGTAGAAGTTTCAAGGAAATTGGTTCTGGGGGTTTGCCCAGGTTTTTCAACCCCCCATTTTCTAAGTTCAGTAAAAACTTTGCCTCAGGACCGTTTTTAAAACAAGCAAAGTAAGAAATCTCAGCAAAGTTCAGTCAAACAAAATTTTAAAAAAGCAGTTGCAAGGAGGCTCAAAGAAAAACAAAATGGGGAGTCTTCCAGAACCAAGTACAGTTCAGAAAGTTAGATTGATTGCTTACCCCATCTAGCCCCACCCTAGCAATCCTCTAAATCTATCCTACAGTCTAGTCTGTCTTCTTCTTCAGTGGCATTGGATTGTTTCAGGAAAATGGGTTCTGAGAATCATCCAGCACGGTAACACTTGGCAATTTGAATGCCTAGTCCTTTTCAGAGGATTCCACCTCATCCTTTAAGCTCAAATGTCCCTGTTTCCTCCAGTGCTGTTGCTTATATTGTATTAGGGTGTCATAGAGTACGTGAGCTCAGAACAGATAGGCAAAGGATTTTATTCAAGGATCTTTCTGGAGCAAAAAAAAGGGAACTTGGAGACCAGTCCATAACTCTCCTTTCTCGATCCTTTTTTCAAGGTCCCAAAGTTCAAAATGTTATCCTTCCAAACCATGTTACCACTCATACCCTCTCAGTTTCATTGTAATGTTAGTCATAAAAAATGCTTATCACATACCAGTTTGTTAAGAATTCTGATGTTTGTTAAGGTTTTTCTGTATCCAGTTTACATTATCAGTTCTATGCCTTACATTTGGTGTATGCACTGCACCAAGGGTATTTGCAAAATTCCTGGCTCCAGTAATTGTTTACTTTCGACTTCAGGTCATTCACATATTTCTGTATTTGGGTAATTTTCTTGTATTTGCAGACTGTTTTTCAAGTTGTCATGATTCACTGATGTGTCAAGAAACTTGTGCTCAGTCGGTGGTTTCAATTGAACTTATAGAAATAATTTCTCATCTTTTCTTTCAAAATGTCTTTGGAATACTTCCCTAGGAAGAGATTTTCTTCCACTAGACAAAGTAGAACAGCACAAGCAAATTTTCCTGAGCTTTTATAACAAACCACTGACATCTTCCAGGAAGTTTCTCCGGATTGTGGGTTTCATGGTCTCTGCACTTATCATGATTCCCTTGGCCAGACTTCACATGAAATATATTCAGTGGTACCTCAGTTCAGTGATGTCTCAGCATCAACAACCTTTATCTTTTCTGATTCCAGAGCTGGGGTTTGTGAGAGGGGAGGGGGGAGGTATTGTGGTTGGTGGACCAGTTCTCTCTCTACCCAGGTCTCCCCTTCTCTCCTCCATTTCTGTTTCAGTCTGTCACAACAGATGCTCCAGACTTTGCTTGGCTGACTGTATTGAAAGGGGTGAAAGTGCAAGGTCTTTGGAACAAGCAGAACAGACAAAAGTACATAAATATCAAATAGATCCTGAGACCAGTCAGCATTTTAGAAGCCTTAAATCAATCTTGGTTTCCAGGACCCCTGCAAGTTGTCACAGACAGCACTTCAAGTGATGTGGTGTATAAGCAAGGGGGGGGGGGGTACAGGATTTTGCCCTTTTTACAGACTTGCCATGATGGCTTGGGAGATGGCAGTTTAGCTCATTTTGACTCTACAGACATCATAAGTTCTGTCACAGCAAAACATTGTTGCAGACAAGCTGAACAGGACTAGGACAGACCCTCATAAATAAAAACTGCACCAACCACGTCTTCCAGGAATTGATCTGGTTGTGGGTAACACCTCAGATAGATCTGTTTGCCTTCTTTTAAAACAAGACAGTTAAAGAAATTCTTCTCCAAGATATCTTGCAAACAGGCCTGGAAGACAGATACCTTCTCATTCCCATGGCTGGAAATGTTGCTGTATGCTTTTCCTCCCATTCCTCTGATACTCCATGTTCTTAAAAAGATCCAGAAAGACTTTCAAAAGATAGTGGTGGTGACTCCTTTTTGGACCAGGCAACACTGATTCTCCTTTCTTTTGAAAATGACCAAGGACAGTTATAACAGGCTTCTCCACAGTCTGAGTTTACTCACACAAGACGAGTTGTTTTGATACACCTCAACCTGAAAACATTTCAGTTCACTGCCTGGATGATAAGAGTTTTAATACGCTTTAGACACTTTTTTTTCTGAGGACATGCATCAGGTACTAAATCAGCCTAAAGAAAAACTGTTACTAGGAAGTCATATGTGCAAGTGGAAGAGATTTTCTAGTTGGTACCATACTGAGAGGAAGGAACCATTTAAGGCCTGAATGCCTCTGGTTCTAGAATTTTTGCTTGAGTTGTTATTCTCAGCATTTCTTATTTTATTCTTCTATTGGCCATTTCTGTTTGTCTGCCTTTAGGTTCACCCCCATCCTTTCTTCCTGTCCTCAATTCAAGTGTTTTTTAAAGGGGGTTTACAAAGCTGTCTGCCTAAAAACAGGTGGCTTCTCCTTGGGAACTTAACTTTGTGCTTGAAAAACTTACACTTCTTCCATTTCCATTTGAAGCAGCTTGTTACACTGAATTGAAGCTCTTGTCATGGCAAAATGTGTTACTGATTTCTCTTGCTTCTGTAAGAAGAGTATCTGAGTTACAAGATTTTATGGTGAGTCAACCCTATCTCATTTTCCACATGGGCAGTGTTTCTTTAAGAATAAATCCTTCTTCTGTGCCTAAAATGATTTCAGAGTTTAGATTGAACCAGTCTATTAATTTCCTTTTTATTCTTTCCAGAGGTTAAAAACAAGGAAGAAAGAATCTTTTATACTTTGGATGTCCACAGGCAGCTGGACTACTACTTGGACAGCCAGTCAGCTATTGATTTCCTGTGAAAATAAGAAACATTTTGCAGAGCCACATGAAATCTTAAATTCTTTCCACGTCTCTATAATATCCTACGTTTTGGTAGCCTACCCATACAGTTTAGGCAACTGAAACAGGGATCGAAATGTTGAGCATAGTACAGCTGTGTAAGTAAACTTACCATGCCAGTAGATGTTCTAATAAATCACAGTTGCAGTAGCCATCCCCTCACTCATCACCCCCTTGTTCTATTTTTAGATGTATTGCCAGGTTGTGGATGTATATATGTTTTATTTTATTTTCCTAGTGTGTGTACCTTGTAGGGCTCTAGCCTCTCTTCTTGAGGCAAGAAAGCTCTGAAGTTTTTGACACTAACCTACCTATGCTTTTATGTGCGTCTCTCCTTGAACCCCACAGCAGTTAAGGTGCATGGAAGGTGTCCTGCTGCTTTGAAAGCTGGCCAGTGGTTATATCCTTGGCAGGATGTAACCCATACGGCTTTGACTGCTAAGAGATATTAGAATATTTCTAAGGGTAATTTTACCTACACAGCTGTACTTTTTCATTGCGTCATTATCAGTGGTCATATCCTTGGCAGGATGTAACCCATACAGCTTTGACTGCTAAGAGATATTAGAATATTTTGTATTTTTTCATTGCTTCATTATGTTTGCATTGTGCTATGAGAATTATGAGAGTTTATTAGGGGAAAGATTTTTTTATGTTGAATTTTATTGAGTAGATTACTTGTTAAAACACTAATGAAGTATATAAAAATACAGAAAAGGAAATGTAACGTCTGTGTGGAGTAAGGAAACTATTGAACTTTTTCAACCTAAATTGTGAATGGAGAAAAAAGTTTTGTAGTAGTAGAAAAATAATAGGGGAAGTACGTAAGGTGGAAATGGGTATTTTTAAACATGACTTCATATGTAGAGTATCTGATTATGGATTAATTAAAATCTGATGCTGTAGATAAATTTGTTTTGTGTGTATATTGTATTTGTGGAAAGCAAGATATAGTGAAATGTTGTAGATATTAAGAAGTAGTAGTTTTGGTTGTGGAGTAAAGGGTGTGCGGGAGCTGAAATGAATATTTTATTGTGTACATGCATAAAGATATATCCAGTGTATAATAAAAGTTATAAATAATGTGTTTAAAATAAAACTTCCCAGCTGTATATGTATGGTGGGGGGTGGAGAAATAGCAATTTCTGTTTGTCCTTTTTAAATGGATGAATCTTACTTCAATGGACTGCAAGAGCACCTCTACATTAGAGAAGAGAATGGACGATTTATTGGTTTTACAGTGACATCAGATGTAAGTGAGTATTTGATATGCACTCATTGGTGGGGGAAACAGAAAAGGGTAGCTGCTGGAATTTGTATAGCAAAAAGATGTGTAAATAAATCTGATGCTTATATGTGCAAGTGCTTTAAAGTAATACATGATCTGTTTCAGGCCTTTCGCTAGTAGAAATGGCATGCCAATTGGCTATCTGTAGAATGCAGTTTAAATTCTTTAGCTGATCTGAAGTATCATCTTTCTGCATTTTGTACTGTTATGCCCATTTGTTGTATGGTATTAAGATGAATCACATAAATTAGGCTATGCATTAAACTCTCCATCTCTTCACTGTGTTGTCACTTTAACAGTATGATGATGTTCATCGTGTTACCCTGCTGCAGTCATCACACTTGGGTTATCCTGCCGCCAGGCAGTCCCGCAGTCGGCCCGAATTCCAAAGTCTTTGTCCTGCGTCGGTTGCTGTCGCTTCTTCCCTGACATCAGTGCGCCAGGGGTATATGAGAGGCATCCGACACCATTTTCTTCAGTCTTTCTTGCCACGCAGTGCCCGAAGCAGAAGCATTTCGCAAGTGCCGGTCGGCCTACACCTGAGATTTTCGAATCGAGTTTCAGTCCGAAGTCTTCAAAGCTAAGTACCCCGTTGGGGAACCTTTTTCTTGCCTCAGTCCGATGTCAGAAAAAGTTAACAATTGCATTTCTTGTGGGAAGCAAATACCTCATAAGGACTTTCATTCTTTTTGTATACCTTGCCTAGGCCCAGACCACGACGTCACTGGTTGTCGGTTTTGTGCTAGGTTCAATAAGCGAACCATAAAGTGACGCTTTGATTTTGCACGACACTACTACGGTAGGAAATTTAATTACACTATGCCGTCGGAGCAACCGACTACCGGCGTGCATAAAAAAAGCAAAGATAAAGAAAGGCAGCCTAGATCCAAGCCAGACTCCAAGGCCTTGGCTGGGCCGGTCGGCGGTTCTCCGGTTTTCAGTGAGGCGCCTACGCAGCCCGTGGCTACCGCTGAATTGTATCCCCAGACCGCTTTGGAATCTCCAGCAGAGAGTTCTAGGCCAATGCAGCCATTTTCTTTAGGACCTACCGACGACATTGCAGTAGGAGAAGCCAGTGCTGTAGAAACACCTTCGGTTTCTGAAGGTATCTTCAGACCGACTACTCTCACCATAAAATCTTATGCTAAGCTTAAGACTCCTCTAAAACCAAAAAAGACTACACTTCAGTCTCCAGGTCAAGGCCCTATGCCTAAGAAACAGATGCTTAAAATGGCTGAAGATTTGATTTCTTTGATCAGGGGTTCCCACCCCCACCCCCCGACAAAAGGCCTAGACAAGAGGAGGATTATGCCTCCTCTGATCAAGTGTCTGTTTCCTCAGGCTCCTTTGAGGAACAGGATTGTTCTTTTCCCCCTTATGAAGATTCTGATTCTGAAGACTCCATTCCCTCAGCTTCTCCCCCTGAAGATTATTCCTTTGGGGAAACCTTACATACCATGAGGGAACATTTCCACTGGGAAGGTCAGGACTACTACGACTCAAAGAAAAGGCTCCGAGAGTTTCTTTTGCTCCCTCAGCACAGACCACTTGCTATCCCCCCAGTTTTAGACATTGTGGATGATGTTTTCTTAGAATCTAGTCTAAATCCAGATTCTCTGCTTCCTGCTCCAGCCAAACCAGATAGATACTATAGAGTGCCTGACTCACACAAATTCCTATACAAAAGCCCTGTTGCTGATCCAGAGACAATCTCCCAGGGTCCGAAAGAGGGGCTAAGGCTTCTATGGCTAAAAATCTTGTACCCTCTGAAAGGGACTCCAGAGCACTAGATAGGTGGGGGAAGAAGGTTTACACCTCAGCTACTCTACCTATGAGAGCACTAAATTGTCAATTTCACATGCTTAAATACAGCAATTCCTAATGTCACAAATAAAACAAAAGATGGGCACGCACCCTCAACAGTCTGAATTCAAGGAAATGCAGGATCTGTTGGATGCAGCTGAACAGGTGGGTAAACATACTTTACAATGTGGTTTTGATGCTTTGGAAGCGTCCTCTAGAGCAGCTGTTACTGGGTCTGTTATACGTATGCATGCTTGGTTAAAGGAACAATCTCTGCCTGATCATGTTAAAGCAAAGTTACTAGATGCACCCTTACAGCAGGATGTCTTATTTGGGGTTAAAGTAGAGGAGGTTTTAAAGAAAATGGAGGATAAGGCAAAATCTATGCAGACGGTCAAAGATTTCTTACAGGTACAGCCCCCACGCTTCAGTAGAAATTGGCCAACAAAAAATTGGTCCTTTCCAGCTTCTGACAGACCACAGAGGGGTAAATACAGGCGCCCAAGGGGCAGAGGACAAGCACAAATCCCTTACAAACCTCGCCAATGGGGCACTGCAACACAGAAGGAGGAGAAGACAGGTCCCAAACTACTAGAAGGCAAACACGACGACTTAAACCTCAAACTGCCAAGCAAAACTCTCTTGGCAGCTCCCTTGGGAGAAAAATTGGCACTTTTTGCAGACAACTGGCGTATCGTCACAAAGGACAAATGGGTCCTAGACATTATCTCACAAGGATACAGATTCCATTTCCACACCTTGCCAAGGATAAAAGGAATGCCAAACCTGCCACAAAATCAGTGGGCAGAGGCACAAAAACAAATTACAGCTCTCATGGACATGAGAGCCATTCAACTGGTACCTACACAGGAGCAAGGCCAAGGATTTTACTCAAGGCTCTTTCTAGTGCACAGAAAGGACAATGCTTGGAGACCCATTCTGGACCTTTCAATTTTAAACACCTTCTTGCAAGTACCCAAATTCAAGATGCTAACACTACAGCAGCTTCTTCCCATGTTGGGCAAGAAAGCTTGGCTAGTAACGTTGGACCTCAAGGAGGCATACCTGCATGTCCCTATCAGACAAAATTGCAGAAGATACCTCAGTTTCATTGCAGGTTCAACCCATTACCAATTCTCTGCACTGCCCTTTGGCTTATCTACTAAGCCCAGGGTCTTCACAAAATGCCTGGCACCAGTAATTGCATACTACAGACAAAGAGGAATTCAAATATACCCATACCCTGGACGACTGCCTCATCCAAGCAGAAAGAAGGGCATTCTCTTACAACACCTGGCTTTTGTGAAACATCTTCTAAGTTGCCTAGGGTACACAGTGCAGTGAACGAAAAGAAATCAAAACTAGTGCCCTCACAAAATATGACATTCCTGGGTGCCAGCTTGAATACAATGGCCCAGATGGCTTATCTGACGCCAGACAAACAACTACAATTAACTCAATACTTCAGAACAATGGCAACAAAGACCCAACTCCTTGCAAGAAAAATTCTGCAGGCCTTGGGCTTAATAGCATCTTGCATACTACTACTAATACCATTTGCAAAACTGCATATGTGGAAATTACAATGGTACCTAAAAAGCATATGGACTCAACACAGCCACAGCTTGGAAACAATGATACCTCTCATTCCCTGCCTTCAACAGGAGTTTCTATGGTGGTCACAGGCATGTCACTTCAACAAGGGTCAGCCTTTCACCTTACCCCCAGCCAGGCAAACTATGACAACAGATGCATCGGACTATGCCGGGGGGCACACATGGCAGGACGGTACATTCAAGGCATATGGACTGCAGATCAAAGGAGTCTGCACAGCAATCAAAAAGAAATGCTAGCTGTACAAAATGCTCTGACAGCCTTCAAGGACCTCTTACATCCAGGACAGCTTATCATAAGGACAGACCACACCACAGTAATGTGGTACATAAACAAGCAAGGGGGTACACACTCCTACCCAATATGCAGGCAAGCAATGACCTTGTGGAACACAGCACTGGCTTACCAAGTTCAATTACAAGCTCAATTCCTGCCAGGAAAAAAGAACACATTGGCAGACGACCTAAGCAGAAACATCATGGATCCCCACGAGTGGAAACTGGATCCACAAGTATTTGCAATGATAACTCAAAAATGGGGGCTCCCAGACATAGACCTGTTTGCCAGCCCCCAAAACTATCAACTAACAAAATTTTGCACAAGGACTTTTCACCATCAAACTTGGAAAGTGGACGCATTCTCATTCAGTTGGAAAATGCTGACAGTATATGCCTTTCCTCCATTACCCCTTCTCACAAAGGTGCTGCTGAAAGTCAGGATGGAGAGACCCCGAATGATACTCATTGGCCCAGACTGGCCACGCCAGCACTGGTACCCACTATTAAGGAATATGGCCCAGGGCCCACCATGGATTCTATCACAAATTACCCATCTGCTCACACAGAAAGACAATCCGATTCTACACAGCCAGCTCAAAACCTTAAACTTGGCTGCATGGCAAATCACCTAAGCAACCAGCCAGCTCCTCTCTCACAAGCTGTTATGGGTGTTATTCTGGAGGCCAGGAGGCCCAGCACCAGGAAAGCCTACTCAGACAAATGGAAAAGGTTTTGCGCCTGGAACCAAGCTAAAGGCCAAAATACCCTTCAGCCTGACATACCTCAGATTCTGCAATATTTAACTGAGATGTTACACAAAGGGCTTTCTTTTTCATCTATTAAAATCCACGCCTCAGCTATTTCAGCTCACTACAACACGGATCATCCCTTATTTTCAAATCCACTCCTAAGGCAGTTTCTCAGAGGAGCCAAAAACATTAGGCCTCCCAGGAGAGCACCAACACCTACTTGGGGCCTCAACTTTGTTCTGTAAAAACTTACACTACCTCCTTTTGAGCCAGCTTTCTCAGCTGACTTAAAGTTTATATCATGGAAGACTGCCCTGCTGCTAGCAATTACTTCAGCGAGAAGAGTTTCAGAGCTTCAGGCACTAATGGCAGTAGAGCCTTTCCTCATTTTTCATCAAGACAGAGTTTCTCTATGAACTAACCCCTCCTTTATGCCTAAGGTGGTATCCAGTGTGGCTCTAAATCAAACCATCCATTTACCCACCTTCTTTCCAAATCCACAGAACAAAGGAGAAAGACTCCTACATTCCTTGAACATTCACAGGCAGCTACGTTACTACTTGGATAAAACTAAGGTTTTCAGAAAATCTGACCAGCTTTTTATATCCTATGCTACAGCATCACAAGGAAAGGCTATCTCAAAACAGACCATTTCCAAATGGATAGGGCATTGCATACGTTTTTGCTACACCCACCATGGAAAACCAGTTCCTGCTAGCATAAGGCCCCACTCTACCAGTGCAGCAGCTACATCTACAGCCTTCCTCAGGGGGGTGCCAACCAAGGATATTCTGGAAGCCGCAACTTGGAGTTCAGTACACACCTTCACCAAACATTACCACTTATCACTTTACTCTAAGACTAGAGCTGGCTTCGCCACTGCAGTTTTGCAAGGGCCTTCTAGCCTCCTCTAACCCTGTTTGACTCCACCTCCCATCCTTAGCTTTGGGATTCTACCCAAGTGTGATGACTGCAGCAGGGTAACACGATGAACATTGTACAGTTTTGTACCTACCATAAATGTAGATGTTCGAGTGTACACCCTGCTGCAGTCCAGGTTACCCTCCCTCCAACCCCTCTGACCTAAGACCTTTCTATACCTTAAAATCTGTTACAACCTTTATGGTGTAGTTGCTTATAGCTGGAGGGATTTTTTGTTTATGCTACACTTTTTATTATTGGTACTATCTACTGACCACCATTTGGGGGGGGCACCTGACATCTGGGGCAAGAAAAACTGAAGAAAATGGCGTCGGATGCCTCTCATATACCCCTGGTGCTCTGACGTCAGGGAAGAAGTGACAGCAACCGACGCCGGACCAAGAATTTGGAATTCGGGCCGACTGCGGGACCTCCTGGCGGCAGGATAACCCAAGTGTGATGACTGCAGCAGGGTATACACTCGAACATCTGCATTTATGGTAGGTACAAAACTGTACTTTCTTCTTAGTCAAAGTTACAACACTAATCCTTGGGTCTTCCTGCTGTGCTGAAGTCTGTGACCAGCCTGATTCCCAGAGTCTTTGCATCTTTCCTGTCTGATGGACGTCCAAGGACTGATGTCCGGATGTCAGGGCATATGGGAGGAGTCCATTGCCACCAGATTTCTCTCCAGTTTACATTCAGCTAAGTACCCTGTTTGGGAAGTTTCTAATTAATGTTTACAAAAGTAAATAATTGCTTAAAGTGTGGGAAACAAATCTCACACAAGGATTTCCAACCCATTCATATTGTTTATTTTGCTTGAAGCCTGAGCACGATGTTTCTGGTTGCCAGTATTTTGCTAGGTTTCATTTCAAAAACCTTGAAACAAAGAGACAAAGTTCTTGCAGCCCACATAGAGTCCTCAGACCTACTGCCTTATCACATGCCTTGACATTGCCAATCCTGTTGTAAGAAATGTGAAGATAAGAAACCGAAGGACAAAGAGGTCAGAGACGTTGGAAGGTCTTCAGCTTCCATAACCAGGTCTTCCATCGAAGACTCAGGTGAAGGCCCCTTTGCACCCACACTGGTTTGATGACTTCTATACTAGAGCTCTCTGGCACAATCCCTTGGGATGCAGCCATGGCTGAAGGCCACACCACAGCGACAACTACCACACCGACATTGGTCTGGTCCGAAGCCAATTTGCAGGCATCATTTTCTGATGTCTGAGTGATAGTAACCGAGGGAGAGGGTATGACATTCCCTTGGTAGTCATACATGAAGAAATCCTAGAAAACAGGATGGAGGCTGCAACCATCCATCCACGTACTCAGAACTTGATCCCAAAACCCCAGACGCCTAATCCCAAGGAGCATACTAGCCTGCCCCAGCCCTTGCTGCCTAAGCTCTATGTCTCCTCTACCCATGTTGGTGCACAGGAGTTGGTTAAGCTGGCCCAGGAATTTATGTATTTCATGAATTCCAGGGGGCCCAGCCAACCACGGGTGTCTGTTCCAGGAGCTTCTCTGGGAAAAAGAGAGATCTCTCTCCTCAGGAGAATTCAGACTCCTCAAAAATCAGAAGTTGAGGAAAACTGTCTTAATGCTGAATATCTTCTTCTTCAACCATTCCCTGACTTGAATTCAGATGACCCCCCCCCCCCCAACTAATCTTTTGGTGAAGCTGTCCACATGATGGAGGCATTCATTTGGGAGAACAGAGAGTTTTCAAAGGCCCAGACTCATTATAGAGTGTGTCTATTCCTGCCATCTCTCAGACCTTTAGCCATTCCACCTGTGCATGTGGTTCTGGATGATATTTTTTGAGGATGTCTCCTTGCACCCTGACTCCCTTCCTCCCTCCTACTCCCTGGAAGCCAGGTTGCTTCTTTAGAGTGTTTGCAACCCACAAGCACCTTTACAAGAAGTCATGAGCAGATCCCTCTATGGTGTCTACTGAATTTGTTAAGGATGTCCCTAAGGCTGCAGCCAGACATCCTTTACCAAATTACAAAGAAAGAAGACTGCTTGATAGGTATGGTAAAAAGACTTGTACATCAGCTACCTTAGCTATGAGGGCTTTTAACTGCCAATTCCATATGTTAAAGTACATGTAATCTTTGCAAGAAAATATCATTGCTAGTGCAGAGGGGATCTCAGACAAGTGCCTACAGAGACAGATATGCTGGAGACAGCTAGATCAGACCTCCAAGTGTCCAGACACTCACTAAAATATGGCTGCTGTGCATTAGATGCATTATGTAGGGCAGCTGTTACAGGGTCTGTCAGGCAAAGACACGACTGGCTGAGGTCACAACCCCTCTCAGACTAGGTGAATTAGTACTGCTTGATCCTCCTCTGTATAAGGAGTTCATACGTTCATAGGATGATACTAGGCTATTGGCCCAGAGGCCCTTATAAGCCTAGCCAAGAATTTTTCCCATGTTCCCTCAAAGTCAGTACCTGTTTCCCCCGTCCAGCAGGGACACAGGTGGGATCCCAGGGGTGTATTTTCTGTTTTCCATCCAGTCATCCAGGTTCCTCTTATAGAGGGCTAGAGAGATACTGTGCTTGACATGGAGAGGTAGTCTATTCCACCAATGGGAGAGTCGTTGGGGCACAAATCTATCCCACCAAAAAAGTTCTATTAATGTCACAGACCAAGTTAAGGTCTTGTGTGTGGGTTGCTCGAGTGGAGTTTGTGGAGTATACTTTACTTTTCAGCTTCTTTGGCATTCATCTGTCATACACTACACCTGACACTCTGTGCCAGTTGGCTGCAGCCCCACTGATTCTAGATTTGACCTCTTCATTCAGACTTCCCTTCTCATCAGCCACCATCCCAGATACTTGAAGCTGTTAACCTGTTCCATTATCTTCCCCTTTCCCTCAATTCTCTGCTTTTTTCTGATTTCCCCAATTTGCTGCTATTGCCACTGTCTCATCTGTACTTAGTTTCATTCCATATGCCTTCAGTTTTGAATTCCATTCCCCTATCCTTTGCTGAAGTTTTTGTTCAGAGTCTGCCTGTAATGCCACATCATCTGCATACAGCAGCTTTGTTGATCTGTCCCTCTGACTTGTTTGTTAATGTATTCTATCACCAGTATAAGCAGCAGTGTGCTCAGAGCTGTACTATGGTGCACACCCACTATCATTGTGAACCTTTCTTTGAGGCTGAGCACTGTTCATACTAGATTCAATGGGTCCTTGTACATAGCCTGCACCAATTCTACCAGTGTTTCTGGGACTTTGAACCACAGCAGTACTGTCCAAATCAGATTCCTTGGAACCTTGTCATATGCTTTCTCGAAGTCTAGGAATGCCCAGTTGGACTTTTTCCTTATCTCTAGCTTCTTCTCAACTGTCTGACTGCAAACATTTAGTCATTTGTGATGCATCCTGATCTGAATCTGAACTGCTCATTTCCCATCTTAATTTCTAGTACTCTGCGTATCCATTTATCAGTCACCCTCTCCAGAATTTTCATAATGTGTGACAGGAGTTTGATTCCACTGTATTGCCCACAGTTGTGGATGTCCCATTTGTTCTTGTATACTGGCATGAGTATGCTTATTCTTCAGTAATCTAGAATACACCTTTCTCTCCACACTGCTATGCGTACCTTCAGGAGCTATTTTTCCCCTATCTCACCCAACATCTTTACCATACCTGCTGTGGCCTCATGTTCCTCTTTAATGCCCAAACTGAGAAAGTTTTTGTGAAACTAGAAAAAAAGGTGAAAGAAAAGAAAGCAGTTAAAGAATTTTATTTGTCTTCCACCCCTAGATACAACGAGAAGTTCCCCTTTAAATCTTGGCCACTACATCCAAAACATGAAAAATTGAGACCTTCCAAAGCTAGAGGCTAAGACAGGGCAGAAATTGGCAAGCTGAGCAATGTTCTAGACCTGGGGGATCCAAGGATTTAATACCCCATAGAAATTATCTGTGACCATCCACAACCTCCCCTACGCAAAAAAAAAAACAAAAAAAAAAAAAAAAAAAAACACTCCAACCTTCCTCCTCTAACAGGAAGACTTTCTTCCTTCCTACAGCAGTGGAAAGTCATCACTTGGGGCCAGTGAGTGTTGACTATCGTAGAAAGAGGATGGTTTAGCTTCATGTGTGCGTTTTGCACAAGGGTGAACAGTAGTCCGAAAGGACGTTTGCAAACGCCGAACGGAAAAAGGTTTGAATGTGGAATGAGCGAGTACACAGCGATATTTGCTCATTGCAGATTTACCATTTTGGGGTGGATTGCACTATAGTGGGAATCGGAAAATGGTCCCTTTCCCCACTGTAGTGTGATCTCATGGTTAGAATATTAAAGTGGGGGGGGCACAGCCCCCCACATGGGGGGTACAGGGTGGCTTTTCAATTTGCTGATTTTCGAACATTGAAAACTGTTGCTATTTTGCTTTTCGTGGTTCCGATTCGCTCATATGAGCAATCACACCAGTGTGTTTCTCTGTTGTAAAGGTAAACCAAAGAGGATATTTCATCCAGTTCAGAAAAAGACACTTTTTTAGGAATGACAAAGCCCTCAAGCAACCACGAGGGACTTCCTCCCCCAGTTCTAACAGGGCCTCTACAGCAAGGGTCTTTTAAACCAGCTCCCACAGGAGATGAGGGCGCAGGGTTTTGCTCAAGAATATTCCTGGTTCCATGAAAAGAGGACACCTAGAGATCATTCTTAAACTTGTCAAAGCTAAAAATGTTCCTTCTCATACTAAAGTTCAAAGTGCTAACTTTGCAAAAACGACTGAACATAATCTTCCAGGGAGCCTTTATGGTGACCCTAGACCAAAGATATGCCTACCTTCACTTTCCCATAGCCAAAGAATACAGAAAATATCTTTGTTTCTGGCAGGACAATCACACTGTTAGTTCTGTCTTGTACCATTTGGCTTATTAGTGCTACCAAAGTATTCACCAAATGTCTAGCACGTGTTAAAGGCCATTGCAGAACTCGAGTTCACATTTACCCTTACTTGGATGATTGCCTGATTCAGGGGAGTCACCCTGGAACTTCAGACAGCTTTTCAAATCACTGTGGATTGCTTCCAGATGGTAGGCTTCACCCTGAATCTATGCAAGTGACAACTACAGCCATGTACATGAGTTGTCTTTCTATGCACATTAATAGACTCAGTGCAACAAAAGGGCCTTCTTATCCCAATCAAAGTCTCTCTTTTTTTGGAAAAAAAATGCTTTATTAAAACAAACAATCACATACAATATTTAGTGGGGTCTTCATGCATGCTACACTTTCAGTCTTCCCAGGGATTGTTCCACAACACCAACAAGGTTCAGATTACAGTCAGTGAAGTGAAATCTCAAGTTTAAGCTATAGGTGCAATCTTCACCAAAGGAAAGATGAGCTAGCGTTTTCCGTATCAGTCATTAAAACAGTCATCACAGTCCCAAGGTGTCCTAACTGTTGTCAAAGTGAAAGGGTCAAGAAATACAGTTAAGTAAACTCACTGATCTAGCTCTTTTGTCTTCCTGCTTCTTCTGAGATTGCTTGCTGATTTGAAGTTGTTAAATCTCGCCGTTTATTCTCACTGATGGGTTCGGAGCCGATAGCAAAACTCAATGTTTGCCAGAAGCTCAAGACCAAGCCCCTTATCCCACAATGCACTTCTAGAATTAACTTGGATCTAGTTTGCCACGGCAAGAGAGATCTCGGTGATCCAGTTAGCTCGGACCATTTTGACAAATCTCAAGTTAAAAAAACTCTTTTTTTTCTTTTCTTTTGAGTGATTGTTAGTGTTCAGTGTGTTTCTAGTTTAAAATAATATAATTTTGAGTAGGTTAGTTTTGTAGAGATCTACCCAGTGTGTAGTTTTTGTTTCTTGGTGCTAGGCCCTTTCTTGGCCCTATTTAGTCTTACTATCTTTAATTGTTATCAGTTTTCTTAGTGTGGGCTTAGTTAGCCCTGTATTTAGCCTTTACATGTATTTTTTGTGGTGTTCTTTTAAAAGAATGTCGGATGAGAGAGAGAAATCTCACCCCAAATCGGGGTTTAAAAAGTGTCCAGATTGTGGACAGAAAATGCCCGATGTTCTTCGTGTTTCACTGTTGCAGTCATTACATTTGGGTAATCTGCTGGCAGGTTACCCTCAGTCAGCCTGAATTCCAAAGTCTTGAGTCCTGCATTGGTTGCTGTATTCTCTTCCATGACATCAGGTCATCAGGGGTATAAAACATGCAGCCGACGCCGTTTTCTTTAGTCTTTCTTGCCACGCAGTGCCCGAAGTAGAAGCATTTCGCAAGTGCCGGTCGGCGACTACTGAAATATTCGGGTTTGAGTTTCAGAACCGAAGTCTTCACTAAAGCTAAGTACCCCGTTGGGGAAACTTTTTTCTTGCCTTTTACTGATGTCAGAAAAAGTTAATTGTATTACTTGTGGGAAGCAAATACCTCATAAGGATTTCCATTTATACTGTATTCCTTGCCTAGACCCTGATCACAACGTGCCTGGCTGTCAGTTTTGTGCTAGATTTAATCAACGCACTATTAAGCGTCTGTATATTTTTGCATCAAAGTCTTTTGGAAACAGATTTAACTACCCAGAAATGTTGTCGGATAGCAATCCGACTACTGGAGTTCATAAAATACACAAAGAAAAGGACAGAGAAAGGCATTCGAGATGCAAAACCGACGACGAAGCTTCTCCTAAGCCAGTCGCTGGTTTGCCGGTACTCAGTGAGGTGCCTTCGCAGCCCCTGATACCCGCTACCTTTGAGTCGCAGGCCTCTTCCGACACCCAGGTGGAGTCCAGCATGCTGCTAGATACTCAAGGTATTGGACTGACGGATGTATCTCCCTCGGATGGCTCCGGAGCCGCTGAGCAGGTACCGGCTTCTGAGGATGTATTCAGACCTCAACATTTGTACATCAAACCGACAACAGCTGCAAAACCAAAGACAAAAGCAACTTCTAAACCTAAAAACCCGACGCATGAGCCGCGTGCACAGGCCTCTATGCCTACAAAACAGATGATCAAAATGGCGGAAGACCTTATTACCTTGATCAGAGGTACCCATCCCCCTCCAGATAAGAGGCCTAGGCAAGACACTGATTATGAATCTTCAGATCAGGTTTCTATTTCTTCTGATTCCTCTTCTGATCAGGAATTATCTATACCTCCCTATGAGGATTCTGATGCTGTGGAGTCTATTCCATCTGCATCTCCTCCTGAGGATTATTCATTTGGAGAAACCTTCCATACTTTGAGGGAGCATTTTCACTGGGAGAGTCAAGACTTCTCAGAATCGAAAAAGAGACTCTGGGATTTCCTTTTTCTCCCTCAGCACAAGCCTTTAGCCATTCCCCCTATTTTAGACATTGTGGATGATGTGTTTTCGGAGTCGAGCTTAACTCCTGACTCCTTCAGTAAGCCTGACAGATATTACAGAGTCCCGGACTCACATACATTTTTATTTAGAAACCCTGCTGCTGATCCTGAAACTATTTCACAGGGTCCAAAGAGAGTTAAGGCCTCAACAGCAAAAAACCCTAACCCCTCTGACAGAGATTCTAGGGCACTGGACAGATGGGAAAAAAGGTTTATACATCTGCAACCTTGGCAATCAGGGTCTTAAATTGTCAATTTCATATGCTTAAGTACTAACAACATGTTATGGGATTGCTGAAACAGAAAATGATGTTGATTTCAGAATGTGCAGAAAATAAAGAATTGCAGGAATTATTGCATGCAGCTGAACAAGTTGGAAAGCATACTTTGCAATGTCGTTATGATTCTTTAGAGGCCTCCTGCAGGGCCGCAGTTACTGGATCTGTGATTAGGAGGCATGCCTAGTTAAAGGAACAAAATTTGCCGGATCATGTTAAAGCTAAATTGCTAGATGCACCTTTACAGCATGATTCTCTGTTTGGTATTAAGGCAGAAGAGGTTTTAAAGAAAATGGAAGACAAAGCTAAGTCTATGCAAATTGTTAAAGATTTCTTACAAGTGCAGCCACCAAGATTCAGTAGACACTGGCCTACAAAAAATTGGTCCTTTCCTGTGTCAGACAGAGCTCAAAGGGGCAAATCCAGACGCCCTAAGGGTTCTGGGTACCAGGCTCAAGACTCATACAGGTCAAAGCAGTGGGGCGCTTCCACCTCCAAATCTGGAGGAGATAAAGCGCAAACCTACAGAAAGGAATCCCAATGACTTCCCTCTGCCTACACCAAGCACTTATCTTTTGGCAGCACCCATAGGGGGAAAATTAGCACTTTTTGTTCAGAACTGGCAGTTAATAACCCAGGACAGATGGGTACTAAACATCGTATCACAGGGATACAGATTCCATTTCCACACTCTGCCAATGACAAATGGTTGGCCAGCTCTGCCTAAAAATCAATGGGCAGAGGCACAGAAACAGGTTACGTCTCTCATGGATATGGGGGCCATTCAGGCAGTACCAGAACAGGAAAAAGGACGAGGTTTTTACTCACGGCTGTCCTTGGTACCCAGAAAGGACAAGGCCTGGTGGCCAATACTGGATTTATCGATTTTGAACACATACCTGGACATTCCAAAATTCAAAATGCTCACTTTGCAGCAGCTTCTGCCCATGCTGGACAAGAATGCTTGGCTGGTGACTTTAGACTTAAAAGAGGCATACCTGCATGTCCCAATAAGACAGTTGTGCAGAAGATACCTCAGATTCAAGGCTGGCTTAATGCATTATCAATTCTCTGCACTTCCCTTTGGCTTATCTACTGCGCCCAGGGTCTTCATAAAGTGCCTGGCACCAGTAATTGCATTTTGCAGGCAAAGTAGTATTCAAATATATCCTTACTTGGACGGCTGTCTCATTCAAGCAGAGAACAAGGACACTCTTCTACGACACCTGACATTTGTGAAAAGGCTTCTAACATGTCTAGGGTACACAATAAATGAAAGGAAATTACAGCTGGTACCCTCTCAAAAGGTAACATTCCTGGGTGCAAGCTTGAATACAACTGCCCAGATGGCTTATCTCACGCCAGGCAAACAAAGGCAACTGACTACTTACTTCAAACTGATGGCAACAAAAACCCAGTCTTCTGCAAGACAAATTCTGCAGGCTCTGGGCTTCATGGCATCCTGCATCCTACTAATTCCATATGCAAGACTGCATATGAGAAACTTCAGTGGTACCTAAAAAGTTTATGGAGTCAACATTCACACAGTCTGGAAACAATGATTCCTCTCATTCCCTGTCTGCAACAGAAGTTTCTATGGTGGACAAAGGCATGTCACTAAGACATGGGACGGCCCTTCACTCTACCCCCTGCCAGCCAAACCTCAACAACAGACGCATCAGATTATGCCTGGGGGGCCCACATGGCAGGACGATGAATTCAGGGCATATGGGCACCAAATCAAATACATCTACATATCAACCAGAAAGAGATGCTAGCTGTTCAAAACGCCTTAACAGCCTTCAAGAACTTACTTCATCCAGGACAACAACTGATAAAGATGGACAACACCAAAGTCATGTGGTATATAAACAAGCAAGGGGGCTCACACTCATACCCCCTTTGCAAATTAGCCATGGCACTGTGGGACACAGCTTTGACCTACCAAATACATCTTCAAGCTCAATTCCTGCCAGGAAAACAAAACACTCTGGCAGATGACTTAAGCAGAATCCTTACGGATCCTCACGAGTGGAAACTAAATCCACAAGTCTTCAGCATGATAACAGAGAAAGGGGGAGCCCAGACATAGATCTATTTGCCTCTCCTCAAAATTATCAACTGCAAAGATTCTGCACAAGGACTTATCACAGACAAGCATGGAAAGTGGACACCCTATCTTTCAGTTGGAAAAACCTTTCAGTTTACTCCTTTCCTCCTCTGCCTCTTCTACCCAAGGTCCTCCTAAAAGTCAGACAAGAGGTGCCAAAGATGATATTAATTGCCCCAGACTGGCCCCGCCAATACTGGTACCCAATCCTAAGGAACTTGTTTCAATACCCAGCTTGGACCTTGCCTCCAAAACCACAACTGCTGTCCCAGCAAAACAATCAGATCCTGCACAGCCAACTACAGACTCTGAACCTGGCAGCATGGCTAATCCTGTAATCATACAAACAACACCTTTCAGTAAAGCTGTGATGGATATCATTTTGGAAGCCAGAAGGCCTAGTACTAGAAACTCTTATGCTGACAAATGGAAGAGATTCTGTGCTTGGAATCAAGCACAAGGAACTGATGCAGCAGAAAGTACAGTTGTGTACTCTTACCATAAATGTAGATGTTCAAGTGTGTTCACTGTTGCAGTCTTGACTGTAGGGTTCTTCCTGCCAGCAGCAGCCCCCGATCGGCCAGAGTCCCAAAGTCTGGATTGGGCGTCAGCTGAGGTCGCTTTTATCCTGACGTCAATGCGCCAGAAGGTATAAAGACCTCAGCTGATGCCATTTCCCCAGTTTTTCTTGCCCCAGATGTCAGGTGCCCAGAAAGAAAAGGCTAAAAAAAAAAAAAAAACATGCCCAAAACCTCAGCAGCTAAAATACCTCATAACAGATAATATTCAAAGAAAAAAAAGAGGGGGTAGGAGGGAGGGTAATCCAGACTGCAACAGTGAACACACTCGAACATCTACATTTATGGTAAGAGTACACAACTGTACTATGTCCTTCGTGGTTCACTGTTGCAGTCATGACTGTAGGGTTGAGTCCCAAAGCTAAGAAAGGGTGGCTGGAGGAGAAACAGAGGGAGCGGTCACAAAACCTTGCAAAACCGGCCCTGGATTTAGAATAGAGAGGGAGGTTGTAATGCTTAGAAAAAGTATGTACAGAACTCCAAGTAGCAGCCTCCAAAATATCCTTGGTAGGAACCCCACAAAGAAAAGCTGCTGAAGTAGCAGTAGCCCGGGTAGAATGAGTCCTAACATTAACAGGAACTGGATTACCATGATAGGAGTAACAGAACTTGATGCAATGTTCAATCCACTTGGAAATAGTTTGCTTAGTGATTGCTTTCCCTTGAACAGTAGGAGCATAAGCGACTGATCAGATTTCTGGAATATCTTGGTCCTGTCTAGGTATAAATGAAGCTGCCTGTGCACGTCCAAAGAGTGCAAAAGACTTTCTTCTTCACTTTGAGGATTAGGATAAAAGGTAGGCAAATGAATAGACTGATTCAAGGCCACTGCCAAAACCACCTTGGGCATAAAGGTGGGATTAGTCCGTAGAGATACCCTGTCCTGATGAAAAATAAGGAAGGGTTCCACCGCCATGAGTGCTTGCAGTTCCGAAATTCTTCTAGCAGAGGTAATAGCTAAAAAAAAAGCAGTTTTCCAAGACAAAAATTTCAAATCTGTGGAAGCTGCAGGTTCAAAAGGCGACAAGGTTAATTTCTCCAAAACATAGTTAAGATCCCAAGTGGGAATAGGAGCCCTCAAAGGGGGCCGAATATTCTTAGCCCCTCTAAGAAATTGTTTAAGTAATGGATGAGAAAAAATCGGAGGATCCGTATCGTAATGTGCAGAAATAGCAGAAGCATGAAGCTTAACAGACGAAAAAGATAGGCCCATATGTAACAACTCTGTCAGATACTGTAAAATCAGAGGAATGTTCGGAACAGCAGAATCACCACCCTGGACTTGATTCCAGGAGCAAAATCTTTTCCATTTACCCGCATAAGATTTTCTAGTGCTGGGCCGTCTAGCTTCAAGGATTACATCCATAACCTATTGGAAAGGATAGAGGTGTTTACAGACCCTGGATCCACCAGGCAGCTAGATTCAGAGTTTTGACATGACTGTGCAGTATCCAGCTGTCCCGTTGAGACAGTAGATGAGGGATTTGAGGCAGAATCCAGGGAGGCTCCTGAACCAGGTTCATCAGATTGGAATACCAGAATTGCTGAGGCCACTTGGGAGCCATTAAAATCATTTGCGGTCTGTCCTGTTTTATCTTCAGAAGTACCCGAGGTAGAAGAGGAAAAGGAGGAAAAGCATATACTGAGAGGTGTTTCCAACTGAATGAGAGGGCATCCACTTGCCATGCTAGTTTGTGGTAGGTCCTTGTGCAGAATGTCGGAAGTTGATGATTCTGAGGGGATGCAAAGAGATCTATGTCCAGACATCCCCACGCCTTTATAATCATCCTGAATATCCGAACATCCATTCGTGTGGATCCGAAATGTGTCTGCCAGAGTGTTGTCTTTTCCTGGCAGGAATTGCGCTTGTAAGTTGACACTGCAGGTCAGAGCAGTGTACCATAGAGTCATGGCTAATCTGCACAGGGGGTAAGAGTGAGAGCCCCCTTGCCTGTTTATGTACCACATCACTGTAGTGTTGTCTGTCTGTATCAACAATTGTCTTGGTAAAAGAAGGTCCCTGAAGGCTATCAGGGCATTCTGTACAGCCAGCATCTCCTTCAAATTTATGTGCAGGTGTGTTTGCTCCTTTGTCCAAACACCCTGAAGACATCTCTCGTGCATGTGGGCTCCACAGGCATAATCTGAAGCATCCGTTGTCAGAACTTGGTTGGTCGGTGGAGGACAAAAAGGCTTCCCCTTGTTCTGTAGACAGGCTTCGGCCCACCAAAGAAACTCTTGCTGGAGACAAGGCAAAATCGTGATCACTGTTTCCAAACTGTGGTAATGCTGAGACCATACACTCTTGAGGTACCACTGCAGTTTCCTCATATGCAGTCTTGCATATGGTATTAGTAGAATGCAGGAAGCCATGTAACCCAAAGCCTGCAGAATTTTTCTTGCAGTCAGCTGTTTCATTGAAGCCAGGTGTCAGAAAGAAGAAGCCAGTTGCACTTTTTTGTCTGGTGTCAAGGAAGCCGTCTGGGTTGTAGTACTCAGAAAAGCACACAGGAAAGTAATCTGTTGTGTGGGTACCAGATTTGATTTCTTTAGATTCACTGTGAAACCGAGGTACTGAAGAAGATGCTGCACAAAAGCTAGATGCCGAAGTAGAGTGTCTTTGTCATCTGCTTGAATAAGACAGTCGTCCAGATAAGGGTATATTTGAATCCCCTTCTGTCTGCAAAATGCCATTACTGGTGCCAGGCACTTTGTAAAGACCCTGGGTGCAGTAGATAAGCCAAAGGGCAGCACAGAGAACTGGTAATGCTTTGAGCCCGCTTTGAAACGCAGATCCTTCTGCACTCTTGCCTTATAGGAATATGCAGGTAAGCTTCTTTTAAGTCCAAAGTCACCATCCAAGCGTTCTTGCCCAACATAGGCAGCAGCTGCTGCAGAGTGAGCATTTTGATTTTTGGTACATCTAGGAAGGTGTTTAGTACAGAAAGGTCCAGGATTGTTCTCCACAAATTTTCCTTCCTGGGAATCAGGAAAAGTCTGGAATAAAAACCTTGCCCTATTTCTAAATTTGGTACCAATTCTATGGCTCTCATAGCCAGGAGGGACTGAACCTGCCATTGCGCCTCTGCCCACTGATGATTTGGCAGATCTGGCCAACCGTTTGGTTTTGGCAAGGTGTGGAAATGAAATCTGTAACCTCTTGAGACTATGTCCAGAACCCATTTGTCCCTGGTTATGTGGCTCCAATTTTGATAAAAAAGAGAAATCCTTCCTCCCAAAGGTGCTTCCAGGAGAGGAGCCCCTGGAAACAGAAAGGGAGAGTCATAAAGACTGTTTTCTGTAGAGTTGAGACTTATCTTCACCTCCCTTGGGAGAGGGGGCACTCCACTGCCTATTCATAAAATGGGTTTGTGCCTGTCCCCTACCTCTGGAACGCCTGAATCTGCCTCTCTGAGACCTGTCCGAGCCCGGAAAGGACCAGGGTTTAGCTGGCCAGTGTCTGCTAAATCTAGGAGGTTGCACCTGTAGAAAATCCTTAACCATCTGCATAGATTTGGCTTTGTCCTCCATTTTCTTTAATACCTCTTCAGCTTTGGACCCAAACAGAACATCGTGCTGCAAAGGGGCATCCAAAAGTTTGGCTTTAACCTGATCTGGCAAGCTTTGTTCCTTTAACCAAGCATATCTTCTAGTAACCGCGCCAGTTGTTGCAGCCCTACAAGAAGCTTCCAAAGAATCAAAACCACAATGCAGGGTATGTTTACCCACCTGTTCAATAGCATACAATAAATCCTGTCACTCCTGATTATCCGCACCAATAGAAACAGCTGACATCTTTTGCTTAAATACAGACAAAAGGTGTTGTTGATACTTCAGCATATGAAATTGACAGTTCAAAGCCCTAATAGACAATGTAGCAGAAGTATAAACTTTTTTACCCCATCTCTCCAAAGCCCTGGACTCTCGGTCAGAGGGAGTAGGATTTTTAGCAGAGGCCGCTTTAACACCCTTAGGACCCTGAGAAATTGTTTCCGGATCAGGTGAAAGATTCTTAAAAAGAAACTTGTGAGAATCTGGAACCCTATAATACCTATCCGGTTTGACCGGAGCAGGGGGAAAAGAAGCTTCCGAAAAAACATCATCTGCAATGTCCAATACAGGGGGAATAGCCAGAGGCCTATGCTGTGGGAGAAGAAGAAAATCCCTAAGCCTTTTCTTGTATTCAGAGAATTCCTGCCCTTCCCAGTGAAAATGCACCCTCATATCATGCAACGTTTCACCAAAAGAATAATCCTCAGGAGGAGAAGCTGAAGGAAAGGAATCTTCAGCATCAGAATCCTCATAAGGAGGAAAAGAATAATCCTGCTCAAGGGAAGAGGCAGAAGAAACAGAAATTTGGTCTGAAGAATCATAATCGGACTGTAATCTAAGCTTCTTGTCAGGAGGGGGATGTGAACCCCTGATCATAGTTAAGAGATCTTCAGCCATCCTAAGCATCTGCCTCTGAGGCCTAGGACCCTGATCAAAAGCTGTGAAGGCCTGAGAACTCCCTCAGAAGCTGGTACCTGCCTACTGGCTCCAGACCCAACTGAGGGAGCAGTATCCGAAGGTCCAGTCCCTGGCAATTCTGAAGACCCCATCAGCTCCACATCGGAGTTGGTACAGGCAATTGGTTCAAAAGAGGTGGACGACAGGGGCTGCAAAGGCGTCTCACTGATGACCGACGAACCAGCAACTGGCAGTAACTGAGTAACAACCTTTGCTGTGGACCTTGGAGGCCTGTCTGCATTCTTGCGCCTCTTACACACCCGAGAAGCCGGAAAAGAATCCGAATACATGTTATAATTAAACCTTTTTCCAAAACAGTAAAAGGCAAAGTTATATCTACACCTAATAGTACACTGATTAAATCTAGCACAAAACGCACAATTAGCAATGTCGTAGTCAGGACCCAGGCAGGGAATACAGTAAGAGTGAAAATCCCTATGAGGTATTTGCTTCCCACAACAAATACAATTATTAACTTTTTCTGACATCTGACTGGAGCAAGAAAAAGGCCTCCCCAATGGGGTACTTATCTTATAAAACAAAAATCCGGGGATTAAATCCAAAAACAAACAGGAACAGGCCGACCAGCATCAGTGAACTGCAAAGGGCACCGCTTGGCAAGAAAGACTGGGGAAATGGCGTCAGCTGAGGTCTTTATACCTTCTGGCGCATTGACGTCAGGATAAAAGCGACCTCAGCTGATGCCCGATCCAGACTTTGGGACTCTGGCCGATCGGGGGCTGCTGCTGGCAGGAAGAACCCTACAGTCATGACTGCAACAGTGAACCACAAAGGACATCCACATATTCCTCAGATTTTACAATACTTAACTGAGATGCTTGACAAAGGCCTATCTTTCTCATCAATCAAAATACATGCCTCTGCCATTTCGGCTCATTACAATACAGAGCCACCAATCTTTTCTCATCGTTTACTAAAGCAGTGTCTTAGAGTAGCCAAAAATTTAAGGACTCCTAGAAGATCACCATTACCTGCATGGGACCTCAATTATGTGTTGGAAAAACTCACCCTGCCTCCATTTGAACCAGCTGCTACCGCTGATATAAAGTTTTTATCATGGAAGACAGCTCTCCTACTAGCAATTACTTCAGCAAGAAGAGTTTCAGAGCCATAGGCCCTCATGGCTGTAGAGCCTTTTATCATATTTTACCCAAACAGGGTGTCTCTGAGGACAAATCCTACTTTTATGCCTAAGGTCGTTTCCATTGTGGCTCTTAACCAAACAATTCATCTGCCAACTTTTTATCCAAATCCGCAGAACACAGGAGAGAGAATTCTGCATTCCTTGGATGTACACAGACAGCTAAGATTCTACTTGAGCGGGACTAAAACTCTAAGAAAAACTGAGCAATTACTAGTGCCACATGCTGCAGGATCAGAAGGAAAGGCTATTTCAAAGCAGACAATTTCAAAGTGGATAAGCCATTGCATCCATTTCTGCTACTTATACCATGGAAAACCTGTGCCCAAGGGCATTAGGTCTCACTCCACCAGAGCTGCAGCTACGTCAGCAGCCTTTCTCAGAGGAGTACCAACCAAGGACATTCTAGAGGCTGCTACTTGGAGTTCTTTTCACACCTTTACAAAGCATTACCATTTGCCTCTCTACTCTAAGTCCAGGGCAGGCTTTGCCACTGCAGTGCTGCAGGACCTTATAGCCTCACCTAATGCTGTTTAGCCCCAGCCTCCCAAACATAGCTTTGGGATTCTACCCAAATGTAATGACTGCAACAGTGAAACACAAAGAATATAGTACAGTTGTGTACACTTGCCATAAATGTAGATGTTCGAGTGTATTCACTGTTGCAGTCCAGGTTACCCTCCCGCCATCCCCCTGTCATTCTACAGTTTACCTTTCCTTCTCTATTTTCTACAACCTATGTGGTGTATTTGCTTGTAGATGAAGGTAAAGTTTATGTTGATGCATGTAGATATATAAATACATATAATATTGATACCTTTCTGGGGGCACCTGACATCGGGGGCAAGAAAAACTAAAGAAAATGGCATTGGCTGCATGTTTTATTATCTTGACAACCTGACGTCATGGAAGAGAAGACAGCAACTGACACAGGACCCAAGACTTTGGAATTCAAGCTGACTGAGGGCAACCTGCCAGCAGATTACCCAAATGTAATGACTGCAACAGTGAATACACTCGAACATCTACATTTATGGTAAGTGTACACAACTGTACTTTGTGGATGGACATGTCCAATGTGTCTGTTCTCTGGGGGCTAAACACCTCCAAGACTCCTGCAGTATATGCCATTCCTTTTCATCTAGGGTTCTCTTAGAAAGGAGGAGAAAACTAATAGATAGGGGGTTACTGCAGCATTCTTTTTCTGAAGTGTTGGGTAGCCAGGAAAGTGCCAGCACTTTGTCAAAATCTTCAAAGTCTTCTGATTCCAAACAGACCAAGAGGCAAAGAGATCAGAGGGTACAGGGTCATCGGCTCCACAGTCCTTGAAACCGAGTGTCCCTTTGGTTCGGAGCCAGCTCCCAGTCTTGGAGCCGGTCTCCGAGGTCCCCTCATCTCCTCTGCTCCAGTCAGCACCTTCAGTGTATTCCTCTAAGTATTCGGTCAGCCTCTCTGATTTGGATATGGATCGGCTAGTGCAGAAGCTTTTACGGGTACCAGGACTTGCTAAATTGTTGTCGGCACCGACCACTTCGTCGGAGCCGTAGACCATTGAACCGGATTTGACTACTCCTCCTCCGAGCCGTACTAGACCCTCGGAGCCGAAGGAGCCAGAACCGATGATTGTCGAGCCCTTGGAACTGAGACCCACACCGTTGCTATCGGTTCCATCTACTCAGACATCCTCGGCGCCGACTGAGGGCACTAGGAGCCTACGCTCTCCTGTTGGGTTCGGGGAGGATAGTTGGACCGATATATCGGTGCCGACTCTTTCTCTCGGGGCTTCGGCTCGGATGAGCTCGGCTCCTACCTCCTGCTCGGAGCCTATGGTTTTTGTGCAGGAGGATCAGACTGTCCATATGTGTCCGTCTACCCCTTCTCGTCGGAGCCATGGCGCTTTCGATGCCATGAAGAGAGTCATGTCTCCTAAGACATTGTCAGCATCGGTTCAGCCTTCCCTCTCCCCTCAAGTTCCTGTGTCTGCTTCTTCATCTACCAGTCCCCCTGTGAAGCGTAGAGACCCTGAGCCTCAAGTACCCCCACAGGGCATCCCCTGCTCTTTCGAGACCTCCCCACATCTCCCCACTGAGGAGTTACCCAGGAAGAGATTGTGCAAGAGGAGGCACTTGGACTCCCACAGGAGTCTTTGACATCTAACACTGACCTCGATCCCCTTCTGAGGATATCTCCTTTGCAGAGATATTAGAGGTCCTGAATCAGAGGAGCGGTTGGCAGCCCAACACCCCTACTGAGGACGAGTCAGTGCTCTTAAAGGCTTTTGGGTCTCAACCTTCCACTTCTTGGGTGTCTCCGCCTTACGATGAACTCATGGAGCTGATCTCTTGTAAGGTGTGGGAGTCGCCGGAGGCCATGGAACCTGTCCCTCGGAAGCCAAACAAGTTTATCTCTGCCCCAGTGGACAAAGCCTTTTTGACCAAGGGGAGTGCCTGTTGATGCCATGGTGGTAGCTGCAGCCACCAAAAAGGAAGTGTCTGAAACATCCACATCTATCCATCCTCCTAATAGAGAGTCTAGGATCATGGATAGATATGGGAAACGCATGTTTAGTTCAGCGACCTTTTCTCTTCGATCGCTAAACTATTTAACCCATTTCACAAGACTCCAAAGAGATCTCCTGAAAGAGCTAGGAGATACTCTTCAGGGTGCGGTAGCTGCAGGGGTGGCCGACAGAGTCAACACACAGCTCGCTACCCTAAATTCGGTTGTGAACTCGTCCATGCGTCTCGTATCATATGCAGCTGATGGTTCGAGTAGAGCCGCTAGTTCAGGCATTGCTCTGCGGAGATGAGCCTGGATGCGTCTTTGTTCCTTTGCGGAGCCCTTTAAGTCTTCCTTTATTAACACTGTTTGATGGCTCATCACTGTTTGGGCCTAAAGTAAAGGAAACATTAACCAGGTGTGAACAGGAAGGCAAGACCCTATCTGCTGTTGGAGTCCGTTTTTCTACCCCCTACTCGGCCCTATCCCAAGGGCCCTAAGGGTGGAAAAATGTGGTTCCGAAAAGCACAGGGAACCTTCCAGGACACACGTGGAGAAAACCCCCTAGAAGCAGAGGAGGGGGCTATAATGGAAGATGCCGCCCGCGTGGCGGAGGCGGTCTGCAGCAACAGGGCGACAGAGGACAGTTCTCTGGTCAGCCGTACCAACGCCCCTGAAGGGAGGCCCGGTTGTCCGGCTCTGGAGGCAGTCGGGGGTCGCTTATCTTTGTACCCAGAAGCCTGGCTAAACATAACATTGGATACTTGAGTACAAAGCATCATTTCCAGAGGATATTTCATACCGTTCTCTACCCCTCTCACTCCTGTATACAGAATCCCAGATGTTCCACCCAGTCTCAGGGAACAAGCAATCATAGAGGTCCACAAATTGCTAGAAAAAAAGAGTCATCCAACCAGTCCCAGCAGACCAAGTTGGATTCAGAACTTACTCAAGATTCTTTTTGGTACCAAAGAAAACAGGGGACTGGAGACCTATCTTGGACCTTAGCAGACTCAATCAGTTCGTAAAAAAGAGAAGTTATGAATGGTCACGCTTCAGTCCATTCTTCCCTTCCTAGGGAAAGCCGATTGGATGTGCTCCATAGATCTCAAGGACGTGTACTATCACATAAAGATGAACAGACGCTCCAGGGATCACCTGCGTTTCTGGCTGGGAGCCAATCATTACCAGTTTCGAGCCCTGCCCTTTGGTCTCACTACAGCCCCCAGAATGTTCACCAAATGCATGGCAGTGGTCAGGGCTCACCTGAGGAGTCTATGATTACAGGTGTTTCCATACCTAGACGATTGGCTCCTCACCGCTACCACCAGGCATCAATTGACTCAGGCAACATAAAACACTCTGACACTCTGCCATCAATTAGGCATTACAGTCAACTTCGAAAAGTCTGCCTTATTGCCATCGCAGCATACCATTTTTATAGGAGCAGAGTTAGATACCTCAACCACCACTCTACGTCTTCCAATCGAAAGAGTCACAAAGCTACAGCAGCAGAGGTCTTGAAGGTGCTAGGTTTGATGGCAGCTGCAATCCTGGCCATACCACTCGCTCGGAAACATATGCGAATCCTTCAATGGGTCCTCTTTGCTCAGTGGTCTTACCAGAAACTGCCGATGCACCACATAATTCTCGTCACAGATTCCTGGAAGAGAGACCTTCAGTGGTGGTTGACGTCTCTTCATGTCACAATCTGAATGCCCTTTGTCGCCGTCCCCCCAGTAACCACTGTGACCACGGACGCTTCCCTGATGGGGGGGGGGGTATTTTCAGGGAAATACTGCCCAAGGCACATGGATAGATCAAGAGTCACATCTGCATATCAATGTTCTGGAGTTGAGAGCGGTACTTCTGGCGTTGCAGTACTTTCAGGACTCTCTTCCTCTAGGAACTATTGCAATTCAGACGGACAACATGTCAGTAGTCTGGTACTTGAACAAGCAAGGTGGAACCAAGTCTTACCCCCCTTTGTCGAGAAGCCCTCAGGGTTTGGCAATGGGCTGTGTCGTCCCAGCATTTTCTGTTAGCAACGTACATCCCGGGGAAATCCAACGTGATAGCGGACAAGCTAAGCAGGGCGATATTGTTCCCTCACATGTGGTCTCTCAAACAACAGGTTGCGGAGTTGATTTTCTGCAAATGGGGCCAGCCTTGCTGCGACCTCTTTGCCAGCCACATCAATTCAAAATGCAGAAGCTTCTTTGCCCTAATACCACCTCCGGGACATCCACTGAGAGATGCACTCGTACACGATTGGCCTTGGGTCTCCTTTATGCATTCCCACCCTTTCCATTGATACCCAGATTTTTACAGAAAGCAAAATCGCTGGGAAGGACTGTTATCCTCATAGCCCCCTACTGGCCTCGACAGATTTGGTTCCCGTTTCTCCACCATCACCTGCTGGAAGATCCATGGATCCTGGACCCAGTTCTGGACCTTCTGACGCACCCGTCAGGGGACCTCCATCCTTCCCTGCTGTCCCTGAAGCTGATTGCTTGGCTAATCCACTTCCTCCAATTGCCAGGCTTCATTCAATTTCAGAAGATACAAGAAATTTCTCTTGTCTTCTCACAAGCCATCCACCAGGAAATTATACTACAGTAAGTGGAAAAGGTTCTCAATTTGGACCAACACACAGAAAATTGACCCTTTTCAAGGTCTGCTATCGTCCATTTTAGAATTTTTGACAAAGATTTTTAAGGAAGGGGCAGCAGCTGCTACAGTTCAAGTCCAGTTAGCCGCCATCTCAAATTTCCACCTTGGATCCGATGGCTCGAACGTTATGGGCCATAAGTTATCTAAAACTTTTCTTAAAGGTGTTCTTCACATGAGACCTCCTGTCAAAATTCCTTGTTCTCCCTGGAATTTGAACTTTATGCTGTCTCACATTATTCTCCCCCTTTTGAACCAGCATCTTCTTGTGATCTCAAATATTTATCCTGGAAAACTATTTTTCTAGTGGCCATTACTTCTGCTCGCTGAGTGTCAGAACTCCAAGCATTATCTGTCAGACCACCTTACATGATTTTCCATGCTGATAGAGTATCTCTCAGAACAAACCCTTCATTTTTGCCTGAAGTCTGTTCTGAATCCAATATTAATCAAGTTATTGAATTGCCAGTCTTTTTCCTCAACTGCTCTAACAAATTGGAATACATGCTGCATAAACTTGACGTACACATACAGCTCAGATTTTATCTTGCTAGAACTAAGGATACCAGAAAATCAGATCAGCTTTTTATGTCCTTTTCGGAGGCTAGAAAAGGAAATCCAGTGGCTAAAACAACTCTATCTAAATGGTTATCAGACTGTATATCCTTCGTTTATGCGAATGCAAACATGCCATTGACGCATAGACCTAAGGCTCATTCTACCAGAGCCGTTTCTACACCTTCTGCCTTTCAAGCTAAATTGCCCCTTGACAATATTTGAGTTGCAGCCACTTGGTCTAAGCCTCATACCTTTATTACGCATTACAAAGTAGATAAGGCGGCCAGGGACAGGTCTTCCTTTGGTTCTACGGTGCAGAAAAATGTACTTCCATGAGCCACCCAAGATTGAGGGTGCTAGGGACGCTACCCATCAGTGACAATAAACGGCGAGATTTAACAACTTCACATAAAGAAGTTATGTACTTACTATAACGTTCCATGTGAGTTGTTTATCTCGCCTTTATTCTCACGTCCCTCCCTCCTTCCCCCTCCTGGCTGACAGTAGACTTAGAGGCTAGTACTATCCTGGTTCCTCAGTACTTCTTTTCCTTTGGAAAGTGTTCCCCTTTTAGAATAGGGTAAAGGTATATATATATATATATATATATATATATATATATATATATATATATATATATATATATATATATATATATATATATATATATATATATATATTTGCAGCAAACAAGATCTGAGGTAATTCTAGCAGTGCATTGTGGGATAAAGGGCTTGTTCTCGAGCTACTGGCAAGCCTTGAGCTTTGCTATCGGCCGTGTTGGAGCAGAGGATCGGCTCCGAACCCGTCAGTGAGAATAAAAGCGAGATAAGCAACTCACATGGAATGTTATGGTAAGTACATAACTTCTTTTTTCTGCCTCAGGTTTATGTTTCCCATATCTTGTCCTAGTAGTCCCATTCTCTTTATGCAGTGTGCTACATTGAAGTTATTGTATTCTTTTCTGTATTACTTGATCTCATTCATCAATACCTCTGTATCTTGATTTTTTGGGGGGATTTGTTCTTTTTTTTCCCCCCAATTTCTTGTTATTAATTTTTTGCCACTAACATAGTTAATGACACCAGTGCCCTAACATGACTTGGTAAAGCCAGATCACCTTTCCAGTCAAAGTAAAAGTTACTTTTCTTTAGGGACCAGTCTTTATCAATTATTTGTTATCAACCCATTAATTTCTTGCTCATATTCTTTCAGTTTTCACATTCCCAGAAAATGTGGTCTCATTTCCCTTTCTCTTGTCCTCCACATCTCCAACATCACTCCCTTGCTTCAGGGAACATTCTGTATGCCTACTAGGTGTATACAAATACATATTCAGGCACTTCCAGATGAGTATCCTAATCTTCTAGATCCGATCGATTTATGGGGTGTTATCCAAATATACTGCTAAGCCTTTTCAGTCAACTCATTCACCTCCTGTTTCATTTTCTCTCATATAGTATTTTGCTTCTGTGTAGTGAGCAGTCTGTCCTTCATTAGTGCCTTATAGATTCTTCCCACTAATTTGTTACTTGTTGTCTTTACCTGTCTTGACATTAACACCAAGTGCACAAATTCAGGCATTCGCATCCCTGTATTTGCTCTCTCATACTTACCATGTTATATATTCCTTTGTATACTGGAAGAGATCTTGATTCTCAGGGTTCACACCACTCCCTTTCTTCTTTCCAGTTTTCATCTCTTTCCAGAAGTAAAATAGGTGATCCCTTTTTGTCTAATTGGTCACTGTCACACTGTTCATTATGCGCGGGTGTATAGCCCTCTCTATAGGCCATGTCTCAAATTTCCACATCTTATATTCCTTAGTTGTAAATAATGTATTAGTTTATATATGTCCCCATAGATTATTACTGTGATCTGTAGTACCCTGTTGGAGTTCATAAAGATAGTGTCAAAACATTTAATTTGTTTTCTCTCCAGGTGTTATTCATTTGTCCTAGTACCAATTTCTTCAGTTTTGCTGTATACTGTGGATTTATTAAAAGATTGACTAGTTTTAATTGCACAGCTTCAAAATATTCCTTTAAATGAAGAACTGCTAACCCTGCTTCCTCTACTGATAATCATCTTTTGCCATTTCACTCTATGTGCCTTTCCATTCCATATGCAGTTTGTCATTTCTTTCCTTTACTTCTCCCAAGATTGCTTACTTGGATACAAGACAAAGTCTTGTGCTGTGTATAGTACCCTTGGTACTACATACATCTTCATAGCCTGTATCCTCTGGTGCATATCCACGGGTATCAGTTTTTTTTTTCCAGTAGTCATTTATTTTCGCCATCACCTGGATCCATCTTTCTTTAGGAAAGTCTTTTGATCGTTGAGTTATCTCCACTCCCAAATATTTCATGTTGAAATGTCCCCACAACTGAGGGTAATCCTGAACTAAGTTAAGGGTAGCAGCATAATTAACACAGATCGCTTTGGTTTTATGTTCATTGGTTTTATACCCTGATATTGTTCTAAAGTCTCTCAGCAGTCTAAATAGTCTGAAAATATCTCTGTCTGAATGAGTGATATATAAAATCACATTGTCAAGTCATCAAACTGAACTGTTTTTTCTCTTCTTGCTCCATTGCCATCCTTTTATCCCACTCTGTCATATTTTCTGTGCCAGTAGTTCTAAGTAGATTGCAAAGAACACCTTTGACAAGGGAGATCCCTGTCCGGCAGCTCTTTCTATTTTAAATTTTGATGTTTCTCTTCCGTTAATTTTTATTTGTGCTGTGGAGCCTTCCTATATATTACTTTATTAACCCTGTAAGTTCTGTTAGGAAGCCCGTAGTCTCCATAATTATTTTATTTGCAGTTTGTTTGCCAGGAGGAGCCCATTTTCAATAGAGTCCTAGGGAGAAAAGCTCCAGAAAAAAATATAAATACATAGTACACATTGCACATATACATTACAGATTATCTCATAGGAATACAAAGTAAATATGATAAGAAAAGGTTAACAATGATAGAATACATCAGTATAGTTCATTAAACAGCAGTAAAAAACAATTTTTTTTTTTTTTTTTTTTTTTTTTTACAAATGTAGCAGCATAGGGTAACTGTTAAGTAGTTGGTTAAATAGTTCATTAGAGCTGTGGAACTATAGGAGGCAGTGATGGCGTATTTAGTTCTAGGAGAGTATGAAGTGGTATTAAAAGGATTAGATAGGACGGGACCAGGTGCACTTCCATTGTGAAGTTAGGTGCGAGTGCAGCAAGGTTTTAAATGAGGAGAGACCGCTGGTGATGCGGATAGGAGATGGTAGAGAATTACAGAGGCATGCAAGAGAGAAGGACATTAGGTGATTCCCAGCTGGACATGTGGGTTTGTGCAGTTTAATTAGTTTTTGGGAATTAGATCTTAGAAGTCGTTCTGGTTCATGTACTTCAAAGGTAGTGGCTAGGGAGCAACAAAGAGAGAAGGGTTGTAAATGAGGTTGTGTGTGTTGATGAGTTGGGCATAAGTGAGGAGGTTAGGTAGCTCAAGCCAGTTGAGTTTGTGAAGAGAATTACAGTGGTGAGAAATGGCTCTGTGACCTGCCACAGATTTTGATATCTTGTTATAGCAAGAGGAGAGTTTTGTTTTGAAGGAGGATTACAGGTTGGTGAGGATAGATGCACCATATAGGAGGAATGGGATGAGATAAGTATTGGCTAGTATGAGCCTGGTGGAAGGAGAGATATAACGATTATGGCGGTATAGCATACCAAGTTTTTTGTGGGTTTTTCTAACATTGATGAGGATCATTTGTGAGTACTCCTAGTAGTTTAGTGTTAGAGACTATTTCTAGAAGAGTATTGTTTTTGATGGCGGTTATGAATGAGTGTTTATCTAGAGAGGAGGTTTTGGAGGTGGTGAATAACATAAGTTTAGTTTTTGTTGCATTAAGAGACAGATGGTTGTCTAGCATCCACTGCTCAGTAGAGGAGAAGGTGCTTTGGGTAAGCTTATTTAGAGTGCAGATAGAAGGGGAGGAACAGATAATGGTAGAATCATCGGCATATTGGATGAGGCTGGAGTTTGGAATGGCTTGGTAGAAGTCATTAACAAATATATTGAATAGTAGGAGGCCTCAAGTGGAACCTTGGGGACACTTGTGGGAGTATTAAGGAATGGTGAAGTGGCTTTATTCCATTTGACTGCTTGTCTGGTTGTGAGGTAGCTAGAGAACCTCTTGGTACAGGAAGGGGTTAGGTTTAGTTTGGAGAGTTTATTAAGAAGCAGGTTGTGGGAAATAGTGTCAAACGCCTTGGAGCGGTCAAGGAGAAGGGTGGACATGAAATGACTGGAATCGCGGGCTTTGTTAATTGTTTCAAGGAAGGAGAGGAGGTTAGTGGAGGTGCTATGACTGGGTCTAAATCCATGCTTTGTGGGAGTAAGAAGCTGGTTGTTGATGAGATAGGGTAAGAGTTATTGGTGAATACATTTTTCAAGAAGCTTAGAAATAGGGGATAAGATAGCAATAGGGTGGAAGTTTGGAATGTCATTATTATTGCCTCCTTTATGTAGAGGAATAATAAAGGCTTTCTTCCAGAGCTGGGGGACCTGGCTTTCTGAGATAGAGCGATTAATTAGTATGCTGATAGGGAGAGCAATGGCTTCTGTGGCTATTTTTAGGAAGTAGGAGGGAATTTCATCAGGGGCATTGGAACCAGGTTTTAATTTTAGGAGAAGTTTTTTATATGGCGGATATAGAGATAGGATTGATAGAGAAGGGTGGAGATTGGGGCAAGGGATGCTAGGGGAGGAAGGGATGGGTGCATACTGAGGAGGGGTCACAGAGGTGTTTATGAAGGACGATGTTAGCTTGCTTATGGACTCTGTGAAGAAAGAGTTAAATTGGGTGGTTAAGTCCATGTCAGAGGCATCTGGGTTAGGGCAAGGGTTTTCTTTTTTCCCGGGTTGAGGAGAGATGAGATTCTTTTTCAAAATTGTTTGGAATTGGTGTTGTGGTTGGTTTGGAGAGTGGAGAAATAGGCTTTGCGATCTGAGGTAGTAAGTGTTTTGACTTTATTTCGTAGTGTTTTATATTAGTTAAGGTTGATAGTGGTTTTATTTTTATGGTAATGTGTACAGTCCCATAGCAGCGAAGGTGTTTTTAGTTAACCAGGGTACAGGGTTATTTTTTGTACATTTTGTTTTTAGAGGGGCAAAGGAGTTGAGCAGGTTTGTGAAAGTAGAGTTAAAGTAGGAGAGAGCATTATCTAAGGGAAGAGTCTTTAATGGGTTCCAGTTTGTGCTTTTTAGTGCATTTGAGAAGGTTTTAGAATTGGAAGTTTTTTAGGTAGCGCGTGGAAATATAGTTGTGAATTAGTTGTATGGAAGAGGGGAGACGGCGGGCAAAACTGGAGAAGTGGTCACCTAGTGGTTCTGGGAGAATACCACTATCAGAGATGTAGTGAGGATGGGATACTAGAAACCAGTCTCTTGTACTTCCAGTAATGGAGTTCTTGGAAGGCCTGGTAGTGGAACTGATTAGTTGAGTAAAGTTATATAAGTTAATATTGAGTGAGCTTGAGGGAGCTTTAATTGTGGCCCAGTTTATATTCACGTCCGCCAGGATTATGGTTTCGTGAGTAATGGTGGAGACACAGGAGAGAATATCTTCAAGGTATGAGATACTCCAGGGGGAATATAGAGGGAGAGAACAAATATGAGTTTATGCTTGTTTAGGTGGAGTAGGGCTGGTATCATTTCTGCCTTGCCAAATTTGGGAAAGGGTTTGATGTAGGTGTGACTAGAGGGATGCTGAGTAAAGGAGTGCTACACCACCCCCTTTTTTTTCGTATTCTGTCATTCCTTAACATGCGGTAGTTGGGAGGAGTTAGTTCAGAAACTTTTATGTGGGGCTTAAGCCAGGTTTCTGAGATGGAGAGAATATCGGGCTGGTTATGTAGAAGCCAGGCATGAAGGTTTGGAATTTTGCTGCATAGGCTCTGAGTCCTCTGGTTCGATTCTCAGCTGGGATGCCTTCTGTGTGGAGTCTGCATGTCCTCCCTGTGGTCGCGTGTGTTTCCTCCGGGTGCTCCGGTTTCCTCCCACATCCCAAAGACATGCAGTAGGTGGATTGGAGACACTAAATTGGCCCTAGGTGTGAGTGTGTGCGTGTATGTGCTTTCTGTGGAAGGTTGGGCGCCAGGCTGGCAACTTGACACCGTAAAACTCCACTGCCAATCATGAGCGGACAGATGATCCGCTGTGGCGACCCCTAACCAGGAAAAGCCAAAAGAAGAAGAAGACGAAGGCTCTGAGTATTTAGAACTGAGAAGTGGGGGGGCTGTTGCTTGGGGAGGGTTGAGGGACTGGATTCAGTGTGGTAGAGGGGCCTGGGTTTAGGTGGATGTTCCCCGGAGAGAAGGATAGAGATAAGATGATGGATGAGGTATTTGGTTTGTTTGGGGTGTAATATACAGGTAGAGAGTTTTGTGGACATTAGACTAGTATAGGTGGGAACAGTGTTTTTAGAGTTAGGTAGGAGTCTGTAGGGGAAGAGCATGCTAGTGTTGAGGGGGTAGAAACTGGGAGATATAATGGTAACAGTAAATGTGTACTTTGTCAAGGATAGGGTAGTGATGTGAAATGGGGGGAGTGGTTTGCATTAGTAGGTTGGATGATACAGTTTAGGTAAGTTAAGGTAATCAGAAGCATTATTTGAGTAAGTAGGGATAGAGGCTTGAGGGTCATGGTGTTGGTTTTAGGATGGTAGTAAGGGGTGAGTTAAGTTGGGAAGTTAGTTTATTTGATTAAAATATTGTGGTTTAGGTTAATTGTTTGGTAGTTCATCAGGATAAGTAGTGTTTGGCAGTAAACTCTGAAGGGTAGGCTTACTTTAATAGGTGAACTGTGGGAGGGGATTTTGGGGGTATAATGGGTAGTTTGGATTGGATAGTGGAAGTGTTGGGAGTGGCTAGCTAAGTATAAGTGTACAGGTACTGGGGTGGGATTTGGGGGCAGGGGAAGGGAGTGGAGTGAGCCCGCAGGGTGAACGGAGTGGGTAGAGCCAAGGGAAGGATGACTCAAGGTCAGTGAACAACAACAAAAAAAAAACAGTGGAGTAGAAGGTAAGCTCAGAGGAAAGTATGCAAGGGGGGATAAGGAACGTTCTAGCAGTGGTATAGGGAAAGGATTAGAGTGGTTCAGAGAGGTAAAGGTGGTGCCACAGGAAGGAAGGGAAAGTTAGAGTCTGGGGGAGGGGTTGGAAAGAAAAGAAAGGGAAGGAACTGGGGCAGAGGTTGGAGAGCGAGTGGAGATGGATGTCACAGTGGCCTAGCTGGTTGGAACCAGTACTGACAGGGCCGGGTCAGCAGTGTGAAACAGCACTGAAAATAATCAGAAAGGAAGCAACTGCGAAAATCAGAGCTGAAGAGGTAAGAAGAGAGCAAGCCAGAGATGGAAATTTTGCAGATATCAATTTAAAAACAGGAGAGAAAGGGTGCAAAAGATGTACTAGGGTTTAAATAACACTCTAGAATGTTGCTGGCAACATTAAACCTACATACTAGCATTATCCAAATAGCACACTGTGCTGAAACTTAACCTAATATACTGGGACTATTGAGATAATAATCTTCCAAAGAAATGCCTAATGCACCCCATCAAATGCTTTTTCCATATACAGTCCCAGCAAAAGAACCTGATTTTTTTTCTCTCTGTACTTCCTACTTCTGTTAAATAGGTGCCAAGTATATATTTTATAACCCACACAGATTGATGTGGAAAAACATCACTAAAGACACCAAAGAAGGCCGAAATCTGAATAAGTAAAGGGGAGGAAAAAGAAGTCAAATGAGAGAAAAATGTAAAAATGACAAGATTGATTGTTTAACAATATTACTATGGTACACATATTGCTATAATTTACTGAGGAATGTATATTAATATGCTGTTTTAAAAATACTATTAGAAAGAATTAGTCACAAGACAAAAACAATACATGCTGTACCTTAAATGCAATACCATCACTGTATAAATAATATGTTGGAAGAGGCTAGGGATATTAAGTAGCAGTGTTTGTTGAGGGAACTAGTTTGTTCAGCTTTGTCCACATTGTATATAGTAACACAGGGGGGATACTATGGAGTAAATCTATATCTAAAAAGAAAACACATTCCAAGATTAGACGTAAATGTAAACCGTATAATGAACCTTCATCCTCCCCCCCTGATTATTCCTAGTCCAGGGATATAGTGGTTAGGCACAGAGTAGGGACAGGGATAAATAGATGCTTTCCTAAACCATCACACAGTAACACATACAAAACTAACAAAACAAAACCAATATACATGGCATATCTAAGGAATACACCTAATAAATAAATATGGGAAATAGAATCATGGAATGTTAAAGGGCTCCAAAACAAGAAGAAAAGAAAACTATTCTTACACCTTACATTAAAAACCACAGCCAACCTCATACTAATACAAGAAACGCACTTGACTGCAGATCAATGGGCAGAAATTAGCAGAAAGAAATAGATAAGTCAAATCATAGCTTCAGAGGGGAAAACAAACAGTGCTGGGGCTGCCATAATAATTAAAAAACAATTTAAGGAAAAAATACTTAAAACCAAAGCTGACAAGGAGGGAAGATGGTGCTATGTAACATTTAATAGTCCTACAATACCAAAACCTATAATGGTACTTAATGTATACGCACCCTGTAATAACCAACAACACTTTTTTATGTCATTATACCCAACCTTAAACCAATTTAAAGATCACTACCTAGTGATTGGAGGTGACTTGAATACATATCAAAACCCAGAAAAGGATAAATCTAATCTGACCAAATCACATAATAAACAAGCCACATTAGCCCTTAATGAACTCAAACAAGATTTCAAACTATATGACCCTTTTAAACATGGGAACAGTGCAGATAAAACAGGGAAATTCACATTCTATTCGCAATGCCACAAAATGTGGTCAAGGATAGACTTCTTAATCTCTGACATATTCATTAACATGGACCCAACAATAACTATACATACCAGGTTCTTTTCAGATCACTCCAAAATCACACTGAACATTAACTGGGACAAAAATATATATTTAGATAATAGGGGTCATAATTGGTCATTAAACCGTAATTTACTTTCCAAAATGGATGTAATAAAAGAAACAGAAGCAATACTAAAAATAGCTCTTACAAATATCACTAACTCCCAAGTGCCAACTGACATAGAATGGGCTGCAACCAAAGCACAGATCAGAGGATTGTTTATCAAAAAAGCAGCATACTATAAAAAAATACAACTGAAAGAGGAGCATATACTGAAAGGGAAAATAGAGCATCTTGAAAAAGAACTAATAAATAACACTAAGAACCAAACAAAAGCAGAACTTTTAAAACTGCAAAGGGATCTATATATGTTAGAAACCAGGAACATATCTTTCTATGAAGCCAGAATGTTGGCCACTTACGCAGAAGAAGCTCAAATACCATCTAGAGCTCTGGCCAGAATTATCTGCCAGCACAAAAATGCCTCCAATATATCAGAAATAAACTACAGAGACAAAAACTACACAAAAAATGAAGACATTATTAAAACATTTGAACAAATATACTCTCAAATATATGGAGCACAAATACTACAAACCTCAAAGGAAGATATAACTCTTTTTCTTCAAAAACTGAAATTCCCTAAACTCAATTTAGACCAAACAAACAAAAAAAACTAACTGAGCCGATATCCATCAGTGAAATTATTACAGCAATCAAACACTTAAAATTGCATAAGGTCCAGATGGACTCGCATCAGAATTTTACAAAGCATTTTCCCCCTTGATAGCCAAACTACTATACTATACAATGAATTACATAATAAACCATATCCACTTTAATGCCTCTAAAACATATTTATATTAAAAGAACACACAGACCCCAAAAACCCCGACAGCTACAGACCCATTTCCCTCTTAAATATAGATACTAAAATATTTACCTCTATACTTGCAAACAGAATGAAAAATCTGATAGAAAAAATCCTCTCCCCAGAACAATCCGGTTTTACACCACATAGACAGACTAGTGACAATACATTAACATTAGATGCACTAATATCCTACACTAACCGATACAATATCAACATCTACACAATGGCAGTGGATGCCCACAAGGCATTTGATAGGGTTAATCTAGAATTCTTACTCCAAACACTACCCTACTTTAATATACCCAATAACTTCATTCAGATCATCCAAACTCTCTATAGCAACCCATACACATCTCTGTATATAAATAAAACTTGGTCAAATAGGATCCTAATAAAAAATGGAACAAGACAAGGATGCCCATTATCACCCTTCCTGTTTAACCTATACCTAGAACCACTCTTTCTATACATTAAACAAAATACATACCACAATCTTCCATCAATACACAACTTCAAAATATACCTCACTGCATCTGCGGATGATCTGAACATATACTGCACTACGCCAAATTCAGATATAAACAAAATAATAACTGCAATTGAACATTTCTCGACTATGTCCAACTACAAACTAAACCTTAATAAAACTAATATTTTCCCCCTAAAAACACCCAAACTCATCTCACTAATACCATTGTTAAACACAATAAAAATAAAAGAAGAAACTAAATACCTGGGAATCACCTTTTTCCAGAGTAGCAAAGACATGTTCATCGTGTTTCACTGTTGCAGTCATGACTGTAGGGTTCTCCCCTGCCGGCAGGCAGTCCTCGGTCGGCCAGAATCCCAAAGTCTGGGTCCGGCGTTGGCTGTTCAGCCATGCTCCCTGACGTCAGAGTGCCAGGAGTACAAAGATGATAGCCGACGCCATGTTCTCCAGTCTTTCTTGCCGTGCGGTGATAGCAGATCGCAAGTGCCGGTCGGCTGACTCCTGACAATTTTTTTTCTAAACAAACTTCAGTCCGAAGACTTTCTTCTACTCAAAGCTAAGTACCCCATTGGGGAAACTTTTTTCTTGCTCCAGTCCGATGTCAGAAAAAGTTAGTAATTGTATTTTATGTGGGAAGCAAATACCTCATAAGGATTTTCATTCTTACTGTAGTCCTTGCTTAGGCCCTGACCACGACGTAGCTAGTTGTCGGTTTTGTGCTAGATTCAATCAGCGTACTATTAAACGAAGGTACGATTTTGCATTTCATTACTTCGGTAGGCGTTTTAATTACAAAATGTCGTCGGATACGGTTCCGGCTACCGGAGTTCACAAACGATGCAAGGACAAAGACAGGCCTCCGAGGTCCAAATCAGACGATATCGCACAAGCAGAACCAGCTTCAGGTTTGGCCGTCGTCAGTGAGGCGCTTTTGCAGCCCCTGTCGTCGGCCATTTCGGAACCGATAGCCGAAACGGACTCCCACGAGGAGCCAACTAGGCCTTTGAATATTTATGTTGCAGGACCTTCGGACAATGCTCCTTCGGGTGGGTCTGGAGCCGCTGTGCAGGTACTGGCTTCCGAAGGGGTTTTCAGGCCTACTCAGCTTCTAATAAAGGCAAAGCCAAAGACAAAGGCAAAGACTCCTTCCAAATCAAAGACTGCAGCCCAGGCCTCTTCTGATCCGGCTTCCAAGTCTCAGAAACAGTTACTTAAGATGGCGGAGGACTTACTTACTATGATTAGGGGTTCACATCCCCCTCCAGATAAAAGGCCAAGGCAGGAGGTTTATTATGACTCCTCTGATCAGGCTTCGGTTTCTTCAGTTTCTTCTTCTTCTGACCAGGAATATTCTTTTCCTCCTTATGATGATTCTGATGCTGAGGAATCCTTTCCTTCACCTTCTCCCCCTGAGGATTTCTCTTTTGGGGAAACTTTGCATGAAATGAGGGAACATTTCCACTGGACAGGAGTATTCGGAATCTAAGAAAAGACTAAGGGATTTTCTTCTTCTTTCCCAACATAGACCCCCTGGCTATTCCTCCTATTTTGGATATTGTGGATGATGCTTTTTCGGAGGCTAACTTAACTCCTGACTCTTTTCCTCCAGCTCCTGTTAAGACAGATACTATAGGGTTCCTGATTCCCACCAGTTTTTATACAAGAACCCTACTGCTGACCCTGAAACCATTTCTCAGGGTCCTAAGGGCGTAAAGGCCGCTTCTGCTAAAAACCCCATTCCCACTGCGAAGGATTCCAGGTCTTTAGAAAGATGGGGCAAAAAAGTGTACACTTCTGCTACTTTATCTATTAGGGCTTTAAACTGTCAGTTTCATATGCTGAAATACCAGCAATTTCTCCTGTCTGTTCTAAAACAAAAGCTAACTTCCATTTCCGCCTATGCAGATGATAAAGAACTACATGACTTAATGCATGCCACTGAACAAGTTGGGAAGCGTGGTTTACACTGTGGATTTGATGCCTTGGAGGCTTCTTGTAGGGCTGCTGCCTCTGGCACAGTAATTAGAAGGCATGCATGGTTAAAGGAACAAAATTTGCCAGATCAAGTAAAAGCTAAATTATTGGATGCTCCTGTTCAGCATAATGTTTTGTTTGGATCTAAAGCTGAAGAGGTGATTAAAAAGATGGAGGACAAGGCAAAATCCATGCAAACAGTTAAAGATTTCTTACAAGTACAGCCACCCAGATTTAGTAGGAATTGGCCTACAAAAAATTGGTCCTTTCCCAATTCAGACAGGCCTCAGAGGGGTAGATACAGACGCTCCTGAGGAAGGCCTCAAACGCAAGCCTCTTATAGACCAAGACTGTGGACTGCTTCCACCCCTAGGGGAGGAGAGGACAGGTCGCAAGCTCATAGGAAACAGACTCTCAATGACTCCCTCTGTTGGGCTGCAGGAACTTCTTGCCTGGAAGCCCCTCTCGGAGGAAAACTTTCTCTTTTTCACCTAAATTGGAGTCATGTAACCCAAGATTTAATTTAATGTTTAATTTAACTGTGGAGGCTGCCCACTAAAGTGTGCTAGCCTGTGTAACTAATTTATCACTGTTTCTGCATTTTCTGTGTGTTTCTACCAAAAAAACAAAAAAATAATCTTTGTTTTCCCGCCTTCCTCGACTAGTTTAGACCAGTTTACAGGCATTGCTGTATTCTGGGCTGTGGTGTAGTTCCTGTGTTGTCCATTACCTTACTTGGATAGAAGGAAGTTTCTTTGCTCACCAGTGGGAGTGGGGAGCCTTGAGCAGCCTACCTGTCCTTGGGGGAAGTGACCTCAGCACAAGAAGCTGTAGTAATTGGTTGTTTTGGACCATTTCTAGCTCTTTTGTAGTTCACTGTTTAAAATCTGCGTTTGTGTGCATAGCGCAGCACCGGTTAAACTTTTTCTGGCTCCGACAAGTCTGCTCTTCAAATTTTCCCTTAAGGAAGCTCTACTCTTAGTATAACCAGACTACTCACTGTATTATAAGCCTAGCACTTGTTCTCAATACTTCTCTACTAAGTAAGCACTCTCGTACTAAGTAAAGCACTACATCTACTTACCACCCCTGTGAATATCCACTTCCCTTAAAGGTATACCACTCCCTTATACTGTTCTAGCATGTCGAGTGGTAGATTACTGGCGTTGTCTCCAGTTCAGCTGGTCAATCTGGGTATCTTGAGACAATGCTACAATTGTCTCATGTACACAGACAACCCTCTCCTCCTCCCAACAAACACAAATACATGTGAGAGATGCAACTATATAGCCAAACTGGAGGCTGAACTCTCTCATCTCAGGGCTGGCATGACCAGACAGGAGGAGATGGCAACCACACACACAACAATCCCAGTCCCACATAGACCTACCACAACTGCAAACCAAACACATAAAAACACAAAGACATACTCGGAGGCTCTAATAAAAACTTACCAAAACAACAGAGGCTCCCAAAGCAGACATCCAAAAATCCACCACCTCAAAACAAAACACATGCAACACATACTTCAATAAATCAGTGTGTCAACCAATCACAGCCCTTAAGGCCAAACACCTTGCCTGATACACTAGTAATAGGTGACTCCATAGTCAGACACACTGATGTCCCACTGACCAGGCTGAACAAGGAGAAGGTGACTGTGAGCTGTCTATTGGGAGCTAGGATCCGCCACATAACACATGCACTCAGGTCACTCCAAAGCAAGTACAAATATGTCTCCGTCATTGTCCATTCTGGTGTGAATGACCTGAGACGTACCTCCCTGGACTACATGAAAAGAGACATAGAGGAGCTCTCTGATTATGTAGCCCAGGCTGGTATGACCCTGACCCTGAGCAGCATCTTGCCCTCACCAAGAATGATACTACAATACAAAGACAAGATGATCAGCTTTAACAATTGACTCAAGTACTGGTGTCATTCTAAGGGGATCCATTGTCTGTCTGCCTGGGATGATATGTTGGACAAGCCACGCTGCTTCGCAAGGGATGGCTTACACCTGTCACCACTGGGCTTCCGGATATTGGCTAAGACTATTGCCACCCCCATAGTGCCTTTTTTAGGCAAGGCTCAAAAGACAAACCCACCTCCTTAGAAAACAAAAATGGAAAAAAACTAAGGGTAATGCTGCTCAACGCCAGAAGTATAAATCTCAAGATGCAGGCACTTGATGCACTCCTCAGCATGGAGAACATTGACGTCTGTGCAGTAACAGAAACCTGGTTCAAGGCTCCTGAGAGCACCCCAGCGCTACCAGGCTATACCTCGTATCATGCTTTTCGGCCCCAAAACCCGGGCCGAACCACAAAGGGAGGGGTAGTGTCCATATTCATAAAGGACACCCACACCTCCAGGTTAGTAGCAACACATGAAGCATCAGAGACCATACAGGTGCAACTAACCATAGGCAAAACTGCTATACAACTGGTAGCATGTTACAGACCACCCTCCCAATCTCAAGAACCCCACTCAGCCTTCCTGAAGACATTGGAGGATATGAATGTATCACAAAATACCATCATACTGGGAGACTTCAACTACCCAAACATAGATTGGGTACATTATTCTAGCCCTAATACCCTAGCCCAAAGGTTCCTGGAATTCATAAATTCAAATGCACTGGAACAACTAGTCACCTCTCCCACTAGGGGAGATAATATACTAGACCTGATCATCACAAACATGGGGACAAAATGCTCCACACCGAAAGTATAGCCTCACTAGTGAGATCTGACCACAAACTAATCACCCTGGATATACATATCCCACCTCCACACCCAGCACAAAAGACCACAGTGAAAAACTTCTCAAAAGCAGACTTCACTCTTCTTAAGACTGAGGTGGTATCCTTTAAGCCCACTGTGCCAGTGGATACCACATCCCACAATGCGGAATCCTTCACAAATGCTTTCTATGGACATCTCCAAGAATGCATGGGTCATGCAATCCCAAACAAATCCAAGTCCCTCTCCACCAAATGTAAGCGTCCTGTCTGGTGGACCTCAGCCATAAACAAATTGTATAACAAAAGAAGGAAGCTACTGCACGTCAGAGCGAAATCCCATGAAGGGAAGACATCTCTGATCAACATTAGCAGAAAACTACGTTCTCTCATAAAAACATCCAAGGCAAACTTTGAGAGAAAAATCGCTAAGGACACTAAAGATAACCACAAAGCCTTCTTCAGCTATGTTAGAAACCTGGGCGGAAACCCTCAGATATGCTCAGAGTTGGTTCACAACAACAAAAAATACACTGAACCCACAGATATTGCGTAGCATTCTGGCTGACAGGTTCAATGCAAATTTCTCCCCTCCTTCACCCGCAAAAGAAGAAATACTTATCCCAGCTGAATGTAATCTCCCTGTCATCTCAGATGTCCAAGTGAGAACCGCCCTAAACAAAGCAAAAAACACAGCATCAATGGGACCTGACGGTATCCCGGGGTGCGTGTTACGTGAACTCCAAGAGGAGCTAAACCCACACATAAAAATGCTATTTAACCTTAGCCTTACTTCGGGATATGTACCTGAACACTGGTGTACAGCAACAGTGGTCCCACTCCACAAGGGGGGTGCCTCTACAGACCCTGGAAACTACCGCCCCATAAGCTTAACTAGCCTGGTCTGCAAAGCTATGGAAAGAATCATTATGGAACTCATAAACAGAGACATAGGGGACCTACAGACACTTGACCCCACCCAGTTAGGCTTTGTAAAGGGCAGATCCTGCCTTTTAAACCTGGTTGACTTTTTTCGAAACAGTCACTAGAGCCATTGATGAGGGCAAAGCAAGTCCATACAGCATACCTGGACTTGGCTAAGGCCTTCGACACAATACCCCACTCAGGCATCATAGATAAGCTAAACAGCTTAAAAGTAAACCCTTATGTCACTAGATGGGTTGCAAACTGGCTAAAGGACAGAACCCATAAAGTTAAAATCGCTGGAGCAATGTCAGACTCAAAGCCAGTCACAAGTGGTGTCCCACAGGGATCTGTCCTGGGACCCCTCTTGTTCGGCATTTATTTCTCAGATGTTAAAGCAAACATGGGAGGGCTGTGGCTGACAACGTTCGCAGATGACTGCAAACTAGGCACCATAGTCGATACACCAGCAGACACACACATCCTATAAAAAGGCCTCACTGAAACGGACAACTGGTGCCGTAGTCACGGCCTTAAACTAAATGCCAAAAAATGTATAGTCATCCCTTTTGGAAAAAACAAAGTACCCACAAATTATCACATAGACAGCAACCCACTGAGTACGGAAAAAGTAATCAGAGACCTAGGGACCCAAGTAGACAGCGACCTCTTATTTGACACCCACGTTGCCAAAGTGGTTAGAAAAACATTCTACCTTGCACACCTCATCATGAAGGGATTCACATCCAGATCCAAGGATATCATTGTACCCCTATATTCCTCCCTCATCAGACCCATGATTGAGTACAATGCCCCATTTGGTATGCACCTCACCCGGCATTTGCAACAGCTGGAGAGACCACAAAAGTACCTCACCGAAAGGATCAAGGGTCTCCAACATATGTCTTATTCTGCCAGACTAAAGAAACTTCAGCTCTATTCAGTAGCATACCGCCTGCTCAGAGGTGATCTCTGCCTGACGTACAAGGCCATGTCCAATCAGGATGTGATGGACATGCTCCACCTCAAAAAATCCAAATCCATCAGAACCACGAGAGCTAAAGACTTAAATCTCGGCACACGTATGAATAGGACATGCTGGAGGGATAGATTCATAACCCAGAGGCTTCCCATGCTTTGGAACAGGATCCCAGTTCGTATTAGGCAGAGCCCCTCACTGACTCTCTTCAAGAGAAATCTTGATGAGTGGATGGGAGATCGTAAGTTTACCGAGGGGTCACATCTGTGTCACTGCTAGACAGGGGCACAGTAAACTAATTCTATTATATAAGGGGACCTTCATTGTGTCACTACTAGACAGAGGCACAGTATTCTAGATTCATTCTGTACATTTTTGTACCATTTCATGGGGTGGCAAAAGCCACATCACTATGGCTAGGCTTACAAATGCCCCAGGGCAGATAGCCTAGTACTATACTATGAAACTATGAAACTACAAGACAAGTGGGTTCTGAATGTAGTTTCAAGAGGTTACAAATTCCATTTTCATACCCTACCAAGGCCAAGCGGATGGCCAGATCTTCCAAAACATCAATGGTCAGAGGCCTTAAACCAGGTGGAAGCTCTCTTGGCTATGAAAGCCATATAACTAGTTCCACTTTCAGAGATGGGACAAGGTTTTTACTCAAGGCTCTTTCTAGTCCCCAGGAAGCAAAATTCATGGAGACCCATTCTGGATCTGTCAGTCTTGAACACTTTTCTAGAGATACCAAAATTCAAGATGCTTACTCTACAGCAGCTACTTCCAATGCTGACCAAAAATGCATGGATGGTAACTTTGGATTTAAAGGAGGCATATTTACACATTCCCATCAGGCAGGAATGCAGAAAATACCTCAGGTTCAAGGCCGGATCGAGGCACTATCAATTCTCTGCGCTGCCCTTTGGATTGTCTACTGCGCCCAGGGTCTTCACCAAATGCCTGGCTCCAGTAGTAGCTTATTGCAGACTCAAGGGAATTCAAATTTACCCTTATCTGGACGACTGTCTTATTCAGGCAGACAGCAAGGATGTCTTACTTCAGCATCTAGAGTTTGTTCAGAATCTTCTCAAGTTCCTGGGATTCACTGTAAACATAAAAAAGTCAAATTTGACACCCTCACAACAGATAATTTTTCTGGGCGCTTCTCTAAACACAACAACCCAAATGGCATTTCTGACTTACGAAAAACAATTACAGCTGGCCTCAACTTTCAAAACCTTGGCAACTTTAACTCAGCTATCTGCAAGGAGATTCCTGCAGGCTTTGGGTTACATGGCCTCCTGCATCCTTCTCGTACCATATGCAAGACTACATATGAGGAAAATACAGTGGTACCTAAAACGTGTATTGTCTCAGCATTGCCACAGTTTAGACATACTCATCTCCGTCCTGCCTTATCTTCAAAAGGAATTCCTTTGGTGGTCCAAGGCATGTACTCTAAACAAAGGAAAACCCTTCTGTCTGCCTCCTGCCACTCAGATACTGACCACGGACGCCTCAGATTATGCATGGTGAGCCCATTTTCAGGGCAACTGTCTGCAGGGCCTTTGGACAAAGGATCAGAAGCACCTGCATATCAATTTAAAGGAAATGTTAGCCGTTCAGAAAGCTCTGTTGGCCTTCAGGAATCTTCTACAACCAGGACAACTACTGATACGGACAGACAACACCACAGTTATGTGGTACATAAACAAGCAAGGGGGATCTCATTCCTGTCCTCTTTGCAGACTAGCCATGGATCTTTGGAACACAACTCTAGCTTGCAATCTGGACCTTCAAGCACAGTTTCTACCAGGGAAGCAAAACTTCCTGGCAGACAGTCTGAGCAGAAACCTTTCGGACCCACACGAATGGATGCTGGACACCAAAATATTCAAGATGATTACTGCAGTCTGGGGATGTCCTCACATAGACCTCTTTGCATCCCACCTCAATCATCAACTACAGATTTTTTTCACCAGGACTTTCCACGAACAAGCTTGGAAAGTGGATGCACTATCATTCAGTTGGAGAAACCTCTCGGGATATGCCTTTCCGCCTCTTCCTCTTCTTCCACGGGTATTATTAAAGATCAAACAGGACAAGCCCAAGATGAAAATCTTGCTGGCCCCAAATTGGCCTCGACAGTTTTGGTACCCAACACTGAAAAACCTTTGTCTGGAGCCACCCTGGGTTTTACCACAGACTCAGAACCTTCTGTCCCAACACCAGGGTCAGGTTCTACACTCCCATGTCAAAACTCTCAGCCTGGCGGCCTGGTTAATCCAGGGTCTTTGAATCATTCTTTCTTACCCAAGCAGGTTATGGATGTCATTTTAGAAGCCAGACGTCCTAGCACTAGAAAATCTTATGCAGGAAAATGGAAAAGATTTTGTTCCTGGATGAAGGCTCAGGATTCTGATCCTCTTATTCCTAACATTCCTCAGATTTTACTTTACCTGTCAGACCTCTTACATAAGGGTCTCTCTTTCTCTTCCATAAAGATACACGCCTCTGCTATTTCTGCTCATTATAATACAGACCCTCCTATCTTTTCCCATCAGCTCATGAGACAATTTCTCAGAGGAGCTAAGAATTTAAGGCCCCCTGGATCTCCTCCCATTCCTGCTTGGGATCTCAACTATGTTTTGGAAAAGCTCACCTTACCTCCTTTACAGCCTGCTGCCACATCTGACATCAAGTTTTTATCTTGGAAGACAGCCATCCTGTTAGCTCTGACCTCTGCCAGGAGAGTTTCAGCGTTGCAAGCTCTTATGGCTGTAGAACCTTATATTATTTTTCATCAAGACAGGGTGTCTTTAAGAACTAATCCTACTTTCATGCCTAAGGTGGTTTCCAAAGTGGCTTTAAATCAAGCTATTAACTTGCCAACTTTTTTCCCCACTCCTCAAAATAAAGGGGAAAGGATCTTACATTCCTTGGATGTACACAGACAACTACGTTTTTACCTGGACAGAATCAAGGACATCAGGAAATCAGAGCAATTGTTTGTTTCTTATGCTTCAAGTTCCCAAGGTAAAGCCATTTCAAAACAGACCATTTCTAAATGGATTGCTCATGGAATCAGATTTTGCTATTCACACCATGGAAAGCAAATCCCAGGGAGTATAAGGACTCACTCTACCAGAGCTGCTGCCACTTCAGCTGCCTTCCTCAGGGGAGTTCCTACCAAAGACATTTTGGAAGCTGCAACTTGGAGTTCAGTGCATACTTTTTCCAAGCACTACATTCTACCTCTTCTACTCTAAGTCTAGGGCAGGCTTTGCTTCTGCAGTCTTGCAGGGCCTTATAGCCGCCCCCTCTACTTTATGACCACCTCCCTTTCATTCTGCTTTGGGATTCTACCCTACAGTCATGACTGCAACAGTGAAACACGATGAACTTAGTACAGTTGTGTACACTTACCATAAATGTAGATGTTCGAGTGTCTTCACTGTTGTAGTCTGGGTTTCCCTCCCTCCTGTCCCCTCTTATTTTTTCTTTTGTGTGGTTCCTTTTTTTCACCCTTCTTCTGAGGTGTATTTGCAAAGGGTATGGGACCTTACTCATTTTGGAACTCCTGACATCTGGGGCAAGAAAAACTGGAGAACATGGCGTCGGCTGTCAGCTTTGTACTCCTGGCGCTCTGACATCAGGGAGCATGGCTGAACAGCCGACGCCGGACCCAGACTTTGGGATTCTAGCTGACCGAGGACTGCCTGCCGGCAGGGGAGAACCCTACAGTCATGACTGCAACAGTGAAGACACTCGAACTTCTACATTTATGGTAAGTGTACACAACTGTACTTTCTACCAAAACAATGTAAACCTTAAATGGCAAAATATAATGCAAGACTGCAAAAGATGGAACAACCTAAAACTACCATTCTTGGCCAAAGTATCAATAATCCAAATGAACATTTTACCTAGACTAATGTATATATTCATGACATCACAGACAACAATACATAATAAATTCTTCAAACAAATTCATACCTTCCTAGCAAAATTTATTTGGGAACCCAAAAAAAACAGAATCTCCTATCCAAAATTAACACTCCCCAAAAGCAAAGGAGGACTAAATCTACCAGATTTTAAAATGTACTACTCTATCATTAACACTAACAGAATATTGAGAATAGCTGAACATAACCCGTCAGTGGAAAATTGGTCTCCTCTCTGGGTGACAATATATTATAGATATATTAAAGCTCTAGGTTTCAATCCCAAAGCACTTCCATTCCTGAAGCAGAAAGAAATACAAACTTATAACATTATAGAGCCCTTAAAACATTCTATCAACCTAGCGCAAAAACTCTTTCAATTCTTGAACCTTAGACATGCCATGACAATACTGCAACCCCTTCATAAAAACCCAAATTTAAAAATAAACAATAAGATGCTGGACGTCCCTTTTCCCAGACTGAAAGATAAAACAATCCAAGATATCTATCCCTACCTTAACTGTTCAACACAAGAAATGAGGACCAACTTAAACCTTCCTAAATCACACATAATAATCCTAAGACAAATCAAAGAACTGCGTTCCAGTTATCTCCAAAATGTTACTTTGACCAATAGTGACATAGAAACTTGTAGCAGGCTTTGGAAAACTATTATCACAACAAAGAAAACTATTACCAATTCGTATAAAATGATAAATGAAATCAAATACCAGACGGACCTCCTCTTCTCTAACTACTGGAGAAAAATTAAACCATCCATAGATGATCAGCAAATAAGCCAGGCAATCAGTCTAACACTGAAGATTTTACCCCTCAAAAAGTTAGCATACACTCAGCTCATGATCAATAATAATGCTTATTTTACACCTGCAATCCTACACAAATTTAACACATCAGAATCACCTTTCTGCCCACACTGTAAGGACCAGATAGCTGACTTAATCCATGTATTTTGGAGCTGTAAATGTGTCTATAAACTCTGGAACTCTCTCAAGGTACAATTACAAAAAACGGGTTATCAAACATCAACATTAACTTGGGAATTCACTCTGTTACACATTCTCCCACCCAACATCCCAAGAAAACAAGCAAATACACTTTTAACAATTTTCCTCCTAATGAAACTGTATATAGCTTTTAAATGGCTAGATACGATAAATATCTCTTGGGAGGGTTTTAAACAAGTAGCTATACAACACCTTTTAGCTCATAAAATAGTAATAGATAAAAGAAATAATTCATCACACAGCAGCTTAGAAATACATTATAATGGAAACAAAGAACACATACAAGTTCAGATATTAAATAATAACTTGGATATTACGAATGTATATACTGTCTATATAACTGTGGAATTAACAATGAAAGCATCTATGTACATAGTGTAAATAGATATGTTGTACGACCTATATCCTGTGGTATTTGACATCAATGTGTAACATATGTATATGTGTGTATGTATATGTATGTGTATATATATATATATATATATATATATATATATATATATATGTATGTATGTATATGTATGTATGTATGTGTGTATATATGTATATATATGCACATGGTCATGTTGTAAGATGGTTTTTATTTGTGACATTTATTAATGTAAAAATAAAAATAAAAATTATTGAAAAAAAAAACCTGATTACCTCTCTTTTCGGCCTCACACTGAGTTATGTTAGCTCACAGTATATTATCAAATGTTTGTCTGCATTTTACAAATTCACATTGATCTCCATTAATAATCCTGGGGAGAAATCTTGCCAGTCTTTTAGCTATTGCAGACATAATTACTGGCAATTGTGGTTCAGTACTAAAATAGGATGGTACAAACTGGGGCTTTGTGTATCTTTCCTTTCTTTTAGCATCAATGTTACTACTGTTCTCTTCCAAGATACTGGGAGATTCTGCCCATTTTTTTTTATTTCATTAAACATCTTTGTCCCTTTTGGTAGTAACTTTCACAATTCTACTTTCTAAGTTTCTATTGGTAGTCCATCTTGCCCCATAGATTTCCTCAACACCCACTTACTCTTCAACCTCTTCTGCTGATGTAGGTTTCATTAAATTCCTAATTTCCTCTTCTCACAGCTTCGGTAATTTTTAAAACCCTTGCAAAATTTTCAAAGTCTAATTTCCAACTCTCATCCCCATTTTGTGATTTATAAAGAGTTTCATAATATTCTTTGAACATCTTTTCCACTGCTTCCAGGTGCCTCAGTATACACCCTGAATTAGGGTCACTGATCTTAAATATACTCCCTTCTCTAATTTTTTTTTTTTTTTTTTTTTGGCGCAACTTTGACAAATGCTAAATGTTTCAATTGTCAGGATAATTTCATGTCCATATACCTTTAACACTTTTTACTTCTGTTCTAGCATTAAAATGTCCCCCCACAATGTCTCTAATTGCTTAAGTCTTTTTTCATCTTCAGGAGTTAACTGTTCTCCTATGCAGTTGTAATTCTATTATCTTATCTGTTTCTCTGTCAGTTTTATCCTTCCAATCTCTCCAATCCTGCCTTTCCAACTCCTGCATCGTTTGTTTCAATTCTCTTTAAATATTCTCCCATGCTTGAATTTCATAATTTCCATTCATTTCCCATTTCACTATTATCTCATGTAGTTTTCCCTTCAGCCTAGTACTTTTCTTATCCTTATTTAACCATTCTCTTCTAAATCTCCAGTGTCTTATATAGCCCATTTTACTTGACTCTCACAACTCTATTGAGATATGATCGGACAAATGTGTACAGAACTCCTTTATAAAATGGTTATGTTGTTTAAATGTTCTTTGTGTTTCACTGTTGCAGTCATCACACTTGCATTATCCAGCCAGGGATAGCCCTCAGTCGGCCCGAATACCAGAGGCTTAGTATTTCTGCGTCTGTTGCTGTCACTTTAGTACTGACATCAGGTCATCAGGGGTATAAAAACAGGCAACCAACGCCATTACACCAGTCTTTCTTGCCAAGGAGCCCGAAGAAGAAGCAGTTCGCACGAGTGCCGGTCGGCCTTTACTTGAGTTTTCCTTTCCGAAATTGAATCATCTTGAAGTCTGCTAAAGCTAAGTACCCCATTGGGGATCCTTTTTTTTCTTGCTCTAACCGATGTCAGTAAAAGTTAACAATTGTCTCGCCTGTGGAAAGCAAGTACCACACCGAAATGTCCATTCTTACTGCGTCCCCTGTTTAGGCCCTGACCACACCGTACTTCGCTGTCAGTTTTGTGCTTTGTTCAATGCCCAAACTATTCGTCGTTGGGCCCTTATTGTAGCTAAATACTTTCATTCTTGATCTCTGTATTCAGAAATGGCTTCGGTAAGCCATCTGACTACTGATCTTCCGAAAAAAACGTACGGATAAAGACAGAGACAGATCGCACAGGTCCAAAACTGCCGACCTCGCTTCCATTAAGCTAGTTGCCAGTTCGCCGGTACTCAGTGAGGTTCTTTTGCAGCCCTTGATGACCGCTTTGATGGATTCACAGGCCGCTACCGAGACCCATTTGGAGTCCGGTATGCTGAGAGACTCTTTCTTTGACTACGTAACTTGTGGATGTCTCTATTTTGGATGGGTCCAGAGCCGCTGTGCAGGCACCGGCTTCTGAGAAAGCTCTTCGGACTACCGATATTCGACACAAACCGACGACTTCTTTCACATTATCAGTTCTTTCAAAAACTATAGAGTTTCTAAGACCAAGAGTACGAGCTACACCTAAAAAACTGACGACGCAATCTCAAGCGCATGCTTCCCTGCCACAATCTCAGATGCTTAAAATGGCAGAAGACCTGATCATGCTGAGTAGGGGAAGACAGCCTTCCCTTGCTAAACGAAAAAGAGACTTGTCTCCAGCAGCTTTATCTGACCAAGAGTCCGATGACTCTGAGGTTTCTGATTATGAAGACATGCCCTTATCTGCCTATGAGGATTCAGATGCAGAGGAATCCATTCCTTCTGCCTCCGAGGATTTTTCTTTTGGTGAAATCCTACATACTTTGAGAGAGCATTTCCATTGGGAATGCCAGGATTATCCTCAGTCCAAAATGAGACTCTGGGAATTTTTTAGATCTACCACAGCACAGACCCTTAGCTATCCCTTCTGTTCTGGATGTTGTGGATGATGTCTTTATGGAATCCAGTCTAACTCCTGATACTTTACCCCCTGCTCCTAGGAAACCAGACAGGTCCTACAGAGTCCCTGACTCTCACAAATCTCTCTTCAAAAATCTTACTGATGACCCAGAGGTCATCTCCCAAGGACCTAAAGGAATAAACACAACTACAGCTAAGAATCCCACCCCTTCGAACAGGGATTCCTGTGCTTTAGACAGGTGGGGTAAAAAAGTATACACTTCTGCAACTCTCGTCATTAGAACATTAAATTGTCAGTTCCACATGCTGAAATACCAGCAATATACTATGGAACTTATTAAGCAAAAATGATCTACCTTTTCTGACTGTGCAGAAAATAAAGAATTACAGGAGCTTATGAGTTCTGCAAGCCAAGTCAGCAAGCATACCCTGCAATGTGGGTTTGATGCCCTAGAAGCATCTTGCAGGGCAGCAGTCACAGGTTCTGTACTTAAAAGGTATGCCTGTCATAAGGAGCAGACCTTGCCAAATCAAAATTATTGGACGCTTCTCTGAACAATGACAATCTGTTTGGCACCAAAGTAGAAGATGTTTTAAAAAAGATGGAAGAAAAGTCTAAGTCTATGCAGACAGTCAAAGATTTTTTGCAAGTGCAGCCTCCAAGATTTAGTAGGCATTGCCCCTCAAAACATTGGTCCTATCCAGCACCCTCAAGGACATCTCAAACTAGACCCAGGGGAAACAGACCCCCCCCAGATTACAGTCTCAGGGTATGCAGAGATCTAAGTAATGAAGTGCCTCCACTTCTAAAGCAGGGAGTGCTAAGCCACCCCCTTATGGAAAGAATTCACAATGACTTCCCAACTCCACCCCTGCCCAATTGCGTGTGCCCCTAGGAGGAAAATCTGCTCACCATGCAAAAAACTGGACCTCCATCACCAACGATCGATGGGTCCTCAGCATAGTATCCCAGGGGTACAAATTTTATTTCCACACACTGCCAACCCCAAAAGGGTTCCCAGACCTTCCTCCAAACCAGTGAGCAGAGGCACAAAACCAAATTCAGCCCCTGCTCTCCATAAGGGCAATTCAGCCTGTTCCTGTAGAACAGATATGCCAAGGTTTTTATTCCAGAATTTTCCTGGTACCCAGAAAAGAGAGCACCTGGTGCCCAATCTTAGATCTAGCCATTGTAAACACCTTCCTGGTGGTACTAAAATTCAAAATGCTCACCCTACAGCAGCTTTTCCCTATGCTGTCCAAATATGCCTGGTTAGCCACCCTAGACCTAAAGGAGGCCTATCTGCACATCCCAGTAATGGCCCCCTGCAGGAAATGTTTCAGGGCAGAATCTATGCATTAACAGTTCTCTGCACTTCCCTTTGGCTTATCCACTGCTCCCAGAGTTTTCACAAAATGCCTGGCTCCAGCCATTGCCTGTTGCAGACTGAGAGATATTACAATTTACCCCTAATTCAGGCTGACAGTCAGGAAAAGCTGTTGCAGCGCCTGACATTTGTAAAGGACCTTCTAACCTCCCTGGGGTACACTATCAACGAAAAGAAATCCAAACTATTCCCCAGTCAAAAAATTGTATTCCTGGGAGTAAACTTGGACACAGCATCCCAGATGGTATTCCTTACTACAGAAAAATAAGCCTATCGTGACAGGCTACTTTGCTCAAATGGCCACCAGAACCCAGCTATCTGCAAGGAAAATCCTGCAGGCTCTAGGGTTCATAGCCTCCTGCATTCTACTAATTCCATATACCAGACTGCATATGAGGAAACTTCAATGGTACTTAAAAAGCCTTTGGTGCCAACATTCTCAGGACCTGGAAACGATCATACCTATCATACCTTGTCTAAGGAAAGAGTTCCTTTGGTGGGCAGCAGCATGCATTCGACTGCTGAATCCTACACTAAGGCACTGCACGAGCACATCCACTCATGCATGAATCATGCCATCCCAAATAGAACCAGGATGCTCTCCTCCAAAAAAGGAAGCCAATCTGGTGGTCCCCTGCCATAAACAAACTTTTCAACAAAAGGAAGAAACTCTTGCAGAAAAGAGGAAAATCCCAGGATGCCAAAAACTCCCTTACCTGCCTCAGTAAGAAGCTGAGATCCCTCATAAAATCCTCCAAAGCTAGTTACGAAAATAAAATTGCCAAAGATTCCAAAGACAACCACAAGGCATTCTATAACTTTGTCAAGAATTTAAATGGCAAGGTTGAGATCTGCTCTGAGCTACAACAGAATGGCATTAAATATACTGATCCCAAGGATATTGCCAATATCCTGGCAGATCAGTTCAGTGCCAACTTCACCCCCCCCCCTCACCCCCTTAACGGCCCATCCCAATACTGGAAGATTGCCAAATTCCAGTAATAACAGCCACATAGGTAAAAAAACGCACTCTCCAAAGCTAAGAATACAGCATTCATGGGACCAGATGACATCCTGGGCTGTGTACTACATGAACTACAAAATGAACTGGCACCTCACCTATGTGTCATGTTTAATCAGACTTCCTATTACATGAACGAACTTTTCAGACTTTGAATGTCATATGGTCGACACCATATGATCGAACTTTGAAAAGTTCGAAGGTTAAATGTAACGACGCCGTACCATGCAGAATGGGAGAATTTCCCTTTTCTGCACTGAAGTGTGGTTTCGGAGTTGGCATTTTTAAATAACGGGGGTGGGGGGGTTTAGGGGGGCTTGCCCCCCTGCACGGAGCATTAAGGTAAGTTTTATTTTTTTTTTCATGTTTTATTATATATTCGAAGTTTCAGACTTTGATCATATGCTGTCGAACATATGGGGTTTGAAGTTTTGAAACTTAAAATATATAATATAGACCCGTTTAATCATAGCCTCACATCAGACTTCGTGCCCACTGAGTGGCGCACAGCTACAGTTATCCCACTCCACAAGGGGGGATCCGCCTTGGATCCTGGGAACTACTGCCCCATCAGTCTGACGAGCCTGATCTGCAAGGCCATGGAACGTATTATCATGGAACTTATAAACAAAGACCTTGGCAACCTTCAAACACCATACCCCACCCAGTTGGGTTCGTGAAGGGCCAATCTTATCTGCTGAACCTGACTGACTTCTTCGAATCAGTCTCCAGAGCTGTGGATGAGGGTAAGGCAGTCCACACAGCCTATCTGGACCTCAACAAGGCCTTTGACACCATACCCCACTCTGGAATCATAGATAGGCTTACTAAGCTGGGCATTAATACGTCACTGGATGGGTAGCCAACTGGCTTACTGACAGAACCCACACTGTAAAAGTAGCTGACTCCAAATCCAGCTCCAGACAAGTGAGAAGTGGAGTACCTCACGGTTCAGTCCTGGGACCGCTCTTGTTTGGCATGTACTTCTCTGAAGTACAAGCCAACACAGAGTTCACAGATGGCTGCAAACTGGGAGGCATTATTGAATCCCCAAATGATGTGGATACTCTACAAAAGGGCCTTATAGAAACAAATGCTTGGTGCCAGAGCCATGGGCTTAAGCTCAATGCCAAGAAATGTATAGTTATCCCTTTTGGGAAAAAACATGTACCTGTGAATTACCACATAGGTGGCAGTACACTAAACACCGAAAGTGTGATAAGAGACTTAGGGACACAGGTGGACAGTGCTCTCACCTTCGATAACCACATCGCCACAACAGTCAGGAAATCCTTCTATGTGGCACATCTCATCACTAAGGGCTTTTCATCCAGAAAAAAAGGAACCTTGATAATTGGATGGGAGAAAGGAAATTCACCCCGGGGATCACGTCAGTTGCCCTTCTAGACAGATGTCCAGGGAAGTAAATAGTGTGGGAAGAAATAGCCAGGAATTGTTATGGCTAGGCTTGTATAGGCGCTAGGGCCAATAGTCTAGCACCAACCTATGAACAACAAGGAGCTTCCCTTTACACAACCCCATGCCACCCAGACCCTAACCACAGATGCATCAGATTATGCCTGGCGTGCATATCTGGACGGCAGGTGCATTCAGGGCCACTGGAGCCCAAATCAAGTTCATCTGCACATCAGCCAAAAAGAGATGCTAGCTGTTCAGCACACTCTGACAACTTTCAGATCCCTACTCTCACCAGGGCCCTTACTAGTCAAAACCGACAACACCACAGTGATGTGGTGCATAAACAAGCAGGGGGGAACCCACTCTTACCTATTCTGCAGGCTAGCCATGACCCTGTGGAACACGGCCTCAGCCATGCATATTCACCTGCAAGTTCAATTCCTGCCAGGCAACCAATAATCTCTGGCAGACAACTTAAGCAGAAATCTCCTAGACTCACACGAGTGACAATTAAACCACAACACCTTCAGCCTTGTGACCCAGAAATGGGGTACTCTGAAGGTGGACCTATTTGCCTCCCCCTACAACCACCAGCTCAGCAAATTCTGCACCAGGGTACCTCACAGCAAGATCTGGAAAGTGGATGCCCTATCCTTCCAGTGGGCAAACCTCTCAATCTATAAATTTCCCCCTCTACCTCTTCTTGCAGAGTATTACTCAAGATAAGAGAGGAAAGACCAAAGGCAATCTTGATTGCTCCAGACTGGCCACGCCAACAGTGGTACCCACTACTGCGCAGTCTGTCACCATTGCTTACATTGCACCTACCTCAAATCCCTACTCTCCCGACTCAACAGGAGGGACAGTTCTTGCATCCACAGTTGCAGACCCTGAACCTTGCAGCCTGGCTTATCCCTTGACTTCTCCTCCAGTAGCCAGCCTAAGCAAGCAGGTATTGGATGTCATACGTAAAGCCAGATGACCCAATTCAAGGAAATCCTATGCTGAGAAGTGGAAAAGGTACTGTTTCTGGATTCACACTAGAGGAGCAGATACAGCACAGCCCTCCTTACCTCTCTTCCTGGATTACCTAGCAGACCTACTCCACAGAGGCCTCTCCTTCTCCTCCATTAAGATTCATGCCTCTGCCATCTCTGCTCATTACAGCATTGAGCCACCTCTCATCAAGCAGTTCCTGAGAAGGGCTAACAACTTAAGGCCACCAAGAAGAGCCCCCACCCCTGCTTGGGATCTTAACTTTGTATTGGAAAAACTCACGCTACCCCCCTTTGAGCCTGCAGCGCCAGCAGAGCTAAAATTCCTCTCTTGGAAAACAGCCTTACTTCTGCTCATCACTTCAGCTAGAAGAGTGTCTGAGCTACAAGCACTTATGGCTGTGGAACCCTTCATTATTTTTCATGCAGACAGGGTCTCCCTCAGGGCTAACACAACTTTCGTGCCTAAAGTGGTTTCCAGTGTGGCTCTCAACCAATCTGTCCATTTGCCCACCTTTTCCCCTAATCCTCAAAATAAGGGGGAAAGGATCCTGCACTCTTTAGATGTGCACAGACAGCTCAGATTTTACCTTGATAAGACTAAACCCTTTAAGAAATCTGACCAGTTACTAGAAAGCTGTGCACCAAGGGCAGAGGGCAAGGCCATATCAAAACAAACCATCTCCAAAATGGGTAGTGTACTGTATCCATTTCTGTTACAAACACCATGGGAAACCAGCCCCTCAGGGAGTCAGAACGCATTCCACTAGGGCAACTTCATCCTGTACAGCCTTTCTCAGAGGAATCCCTACCAGGGACATTCTGGAAGCTGCTGGTCAGAGTTCTGTTCATACCTTCACCAAGCATTACCACCTGCCTATCTTTTCCAAATCCAGGGCGGGCTTTGCAACAGCAGTCCTGCAGGGCATACTAACCAGCCCCAACATTTCTTGACTGCCTCCACCCATTCTTCAGCTTTGGGAATCAACCCATGTGTGATGACTGCAACAGTGAAACACGAAGAACATAGTACAGTTGTGTACAGTTACCATAAATGTAGATGTTCGAGTTTATTCACTGTTGCAGTCCTGGATTCCCACCCTCCAGCCCCCTTGTATCTCTCTCTCTTCCTCACTCCTTACAGGGCTATTGGTACTTACATTTTACTTGTGGTGTTTTTCCACCATAACTTAGCTCCCTATTTGGGGGCTCCTGACATTTGGGGCAAGAAAAACTGATGTAATGGTGTTGACTGCCTGTTTTTATACCCCTGATGACCTGACGTTAGTACTGAAGCAACAGCAAATGACGCAGAAATACTAATCCTCTGGTATTCGGGCCGACTGAGGGCTACCCCTGGCAGGATAACCCAATTGTGATGACTGCAGCAGTGAATACACTCGAACATCTACATTTATGGTAAGTGTACACAACTGTACTTTATGTACATTTTAGTTAGTGTAGAAGCTAGGTGATGATTAGTGATCAGCAGTATGGTTTCATGCCAGGAAAGAGCACTACAGGTGCGATGTTTGTTCTGAGAGTGTTATTGGAGAAATACAGAGAAGGTCAGGAGGAGTTGCATTGTGTCTTTGTAGACTTGGAGAAAGCATATGACAAGAGAAGAGTTGTGGTATTGTATGAGGAAGTCGGGAGTGGCAGAGAAGTATATAAGAGTGGTACAGGATATGTACGAGGGTAGTGTGACAGTGGTGAGGACTGCGGTGGGAGTGACAGATCCGTTTAAGGTGGAGGTGGGATTACATCAAGGATCAGCTCTGAGTCCTTTCTTATTTGCAGTGGTGATGGACAGGTTGACAGATGAGATCAGACAGGAAGCCCCGTGGACTATGATGCTTGCAGATGACATTGTGATCTGTAGTGAGAGTTGGAATCAGGTTGAGGAGACTCTGGAGAGGTGGAGATATGCTCTAGAGAGCAGAGGAATGAAGGTCAACAGGGCTAAGACAGAATATATGTGTGTAAATGAGAGGGAGGGTAGAGGAATGGTGAGGATGCAGGGAGTAGAGTTTGTAAAGGTGGATGAGTTTAAGTACTTGGGATCAACACTTCAGAGTAATGGTGAATGTGGAAGAGAGGTGAAGAAGAGAGTACAGGCAGGGTGGAATGGGTGGAGAAGAGTGTCAGGAGTGATTTGTGACAGACTGGTACCAGTAAGAGTGAAAGGGAAGGTCTACAAGACAGTAGTGAGACCAGCTATGTTATATGGGTTGGAGACAGTGGCACTGACAAAAAGGCAGGAGTCAGTGCTGGATGTGGCAGAGTTAAAGATGTTAAGATTTGCACTCGGTGTGACTAGGATGGATAGGATTAGGAATCAGTATATTAAAGGGTCAGCTCATGTTGAACAGTTTGGAGACAAAGCAAGAGAGACGAGATTGCGTTTGTTTGGACATGTGCTGAGGAGGGATGATGGGTATATTGGGAAAAAGATGCAAAGGATGGAGCTGCCAGGTAAGAGGAAAAGAGGAAGGCCTAAGATAAGGTTTATGGACGTGGTGAGAAAGGACATGCAGGTGGTTGGTGTGACAGAGCAAGATGCAGAGGATAGGAAGAAATGGAAAGAGATGATCCGCTGTGGCAACCCCTAACAGGAAAAGCCGAAAGATGATGATGTATAGGAAATTGTTTAGAATAATGTGCATATTGCTTTAGTTCCTTGCAGTGTTCAATTAAATCTATCCTCCCATATGTCCCCCACTCACTTCCCCATTAAGACATTCCAGCCCCCTTTCAAATTGTCCTAGGCCCTGCAAGAATGCCAGACCTTCTTGTTCGTCTTTCTAAATCTCTCTGCTCAGAAATCTTAGTGGGAAATAAAAATTCCCTAATGTAACCCTACTGTTGTCCCAGTAGCCCATAATATAACATACTTCCCCTTGCAGTCTGCTTGTTGTCTCATCTATATGCATGGATACTCCCTTCCTTATCAAGACTATTACTCCTTCCTGTCCTCTTCGTTACTGGCATAGTATCCTTTGTGAAACCCCTTTTTTTATTACGTCTTCATGTTCTTTATGCAAATGTGTTTCCTGAAGCATTATCACTTTCGCTCTACCTTGCATAGCAAATGCCATAACCCTTTTCAACTTCCCTTGATCATCATTCCCCTTTTACTTTAGATTGTGCCTGCTTCCACAGCCTCCATATAACATTTTCCCCTGATCTGTCTCTGCTTGCTGTTATAGACTGCTTTCCATCTCTAGTCCTCATTTGTATTGTTTTACCCACATTCAAACAAAACATCTGAAATATACAACTTAAGCTGTTTACATGATTATCTCCCCCTCACAACATCAATGTCTTCCTAATCAATGAGTAGAGTGACTCTACTCTGGTGCTTCAACTTGCTGGTTCTTTGGTTTCTATTCTCCTACCCCTAGCCCTTTGGTTTCACCTTTTATGTCATCACATAAATACAAGCTTCATTAAATCTAGCTGGCCTAGTCAAACTTGTACATATTTGTGTGTGCGCCTCAAGGGGGATGCCCTTCTGGAAATCTTACCCCAGTCATAGTATAAATTGTGCTTTGCTTCCTCCCCCAAATCCTGGTTAACCATTCTCCAATTCACTTTGAATTCCAGTGCCAATGATGCGTGCCCAGATCTTTTTTCATCCTATAAATGTGTCATTGCAAGTTTTTATTGGTTGAGTATACTTCAGTTTTATGAATAAAATACACTATTATTATTTCCTCTACTAAATAAAAAGACATATGACCTACCCCGTAACACTACCGTAACTTAACCCACATCATTTAGCACACTTAGCTCAGTATTACTCAGTTACAAAAAAAAGAAAAGGAAGGAGGTATACAGAATAAATGCATTAATTATTAACATAGCGCATGCAAACCAGTCTTGGAGTTTTGGCTTCTAACACAAAACAATGCATCTTATACTAATGAAATGTTATCTGTTATAAGAGAGAGGCAAGTAAACAGACAACCAGAAAGTCATACTTAAGCTTTTCTGTTTGGTGCCAGGTCCAAGGTATGAAGCCATTTAGTGCTGGCGTGAGTCAAGTGCTGGAATGTTTTTCAGAATTATTTAAGCAGGGCCTTTTTTATTCATATATTAAGGCACATGCATCTGCCATTTCTGCTTGCGTACTGACTCCCATTTGAAAAGTTTCTTAAAGGGGTAATATACCCAAGACCACCTAGGATAAATCCTAACTCTCTTATGACCTGAATTATGTACTGGAAAAGCTTACCCTGTGACCTTTTGAGACAGCTGCCTAATGGAAGACCCACTCTGCTGATTGCAATTACTTCAGCCAGGTGGGTCTCAAAACTGCAAGCCCTAATGTGCAAAGAACCCTTCACTGTATTCCATAGAGATAGAGTTACCCCTTAGAACTAGTCCTGCCTTCATGTCCAAGGTAGTATCAGAGTTTTCTTTAAACCAGGCGTACACCTACCAGTGTTCTTCCCTAATCCTCAGAATAAAACTGAACAAATCCTGCATTCTCTGGATATTGCCCTGGCAGATCAGCTAATACAATAGCAGAACACAGTTTCCAAATACAACAGATCAACTTTTGGTGGCCTTTGCAGAAGGAAGGGAAGTCAGGTTTGTCTTCAAATAGATAATTTCAAAATGTATTCATTGTAATTGTATTACCTTTTGCTATACTTATCATGGGAGGCAAGTACTAACATCTGTCAAGGCACATTTCATGAGAGAGAGAGTAGCCAGCACTGACTGCCTAAGAGACATCCCTTCTCAGGCCGTATTGGTAGCTGCTACCTGGTCTTCTGTCCACACCATTACCAAGCACTCCCATTTAAGCACTGCATCCAAGGCTATGGCAGGTTTTGCTACTGTTGTTCTATACAATCTACTATTTCAGGGGCTTCAGACAGCCAACCACTCAATCTGTAGCACTGGGAGTTCTTCCAAAGGTTAAGACTGCAACATTGACTATGAAGAACATCGTACAAGTGTGTTACACTTACCGTAGTTGTAGACACTTACTGTAATTGTAGATGTTCGAGGAGAGCAGTGGTGCAGTACCAACTCCCACTCTCCTTCCTTCCCGTTTGTCTGCCTGGCCTTGAATGGCTGGGGGTTGGGGTGGGTACCCTAAACATATCACCCCCCCCCCCCATAACCCAGTTCCTATCCTGGTCCACAGTCAACTCTGTCTCAGGATTTAGACAACTTGAGAGGGTTGTGCTGTCCTCAAGGATCAAATTGACTTTCATGTCCTAGAAAGACATGAAGATGTCACCAACTGGCACTTGTCTTATACCCTGACATCTAGACGTCAGTTCTCTGACATCTGTTGGCTGGATATGATGCAAAGACTCTAGAAATTTGGCCAGTTGTTGCTTTCTGCATGCAGGAAGACCCAAGTATTAGTACTGCAACATTGATCTACTTTAAACAGCTACAGTTGGGTCTACTTCACTTACCCAAAGTCCCATATGGCCGACATTCAAAAAACTGAACCCATAATGTCGACATTCCACACATTTGAATGTTCACAACACTGACACTTATAAAACCGAATTCCATAACACCAACACTCATAACACCATCACTCGTAAGACCGAATCCCAGAACATGGACAATCAGAATACCGACAATTGAATGGCCGTATTGCATTTAGTAGACTTCCTAATGCCATAGTTAAATCAATAAATTCAGCATGCAATCTGTAATGAGTTAACGCTATGCATTCTCATCATAGTATCACAACCCAACTCTGCATACTGCACTAACAATTTAAAACCGTAACCTGGAAGTAGCTGATATACACACATCGCCTGCCATAATATACTAATCTCCACAGTAACGTCAGGAACTTAGTATACAGCGCAGTATGACTGTAACATATGAAATGATCAACGAACATTGCAAACATGTGGCTGTTCCATACCATAGTGTCCTGCAAACGTACCAACTCCAAATAACTCATATTACACCACATCCAGATAGTTTCCAATTACTCTGTTAGCCAATCCCTAACTTGGTGAAATGTCCTATGTATCAAGCAGCACTCAGGTGATTCTTGTGTTAAAGAATTAAACATCAAACATAAACGTCAAATAAATGATATCACTACATTTTCAACAATTTAGCAGTAGCTGTCACGAATTGTAGTGAAGAGTATGACTCCTTATTAGCCAACACCATCTCAAACTGCTGATGCCATAAAATAAGTTTTCATTTCTTTGGTGACGGTGGAAATCCTGTAGCTGTTCGGGCCCTCAGTTCATCCACATGGTCCTGTTCTCTTACAAGAGCTGTCACTAACACAGATAAGTCTGTACCTGTGCTACCTAGGAGACAGTTCAGTCTCCTATGCCATGCTTCAACTGAATTTTGTGTGCATGGCAGGAATAACTCATTAAGTTCACAAACATTCCAGGAGGAGACTGGGAAAAGTGGTGGGAAACGGACACTGGATGAGGTACTTATATTAAATTTACATTGCTTTCCATACACATACCAGTCCACAAAGTATTTTAACAGAGCCCTCCCTTCCACGGGAAATGTTTCTTTTAGTGATTGGAATGTAGCATGCACATCACACTACTTCAGAAATGCTAGCGTAGCTAAGCTTTTAATTGCCAACTGAAATGAGGATATGTTAAGTTGTCAATCTCGCCTCCATTCTTGCTGGATGGGTTCGGAGCCGATCCTCGGCTCCGACTCGGCACTTGCTTTAGCTTGAGAACTCCTTTTACCAGCTCGAGGCAACCCTATATCCCATGATGCAAGGCGGAACTACCTCAGATCTCGTTTGCCGCTTAGTGAAAGAGGTCTCCTTTGCCAGCTGAGGTAAGTTAATATTGTCAAAAAGCTTAGTTAGGGATTTATTTCTCCCTTTTTCCCCTTTTCATAGTGTGTAGTGTTTCTACAGCCCACCCTATTTCCCTTATAGTTAAAAACTTTTAAATTCTTTTCATAGTTGTAAAACAGTTTTAAGTTAGGCCTAGACCCCATTGGTTAATCCCTACCTGTGTGTCTGTGTGTTTGGGGATTAATTGTGTGTTTGTTGGGGTGTGTGTGACTTCTTCCTCTATGACTATGTCAAAGGAAGGCAAGGTCTCAGGCTTCAAGAAGTGTGACTCGTGCTGTCAGAAAATGTCTCTGACAGACGGTCACACTTCTTGTGTTTACTGCCTGGGGCCTTTGCACCTGCAGGACTCCTGTGCTTTGTGTCACTTTTTAGCCAGAGAGTCCTGCAGGAAAGGAGGAATAAATTGATCCTCCGTGGCTTACTTAAGCCAGAAGGTTCTCCCTCTAAAACAGGGTCTAGTAAACCTTCTAAGCCACCGAAGGTTCAGGCTACAGTATCCAAGCCTCCTCCGGTGGCTCCGGCTCCGTCGAGCCGAGATCGGCCCGCTAGAACCGATCTTTCTGCTTCCAAGGTAGTGGGTTCGCACCGATTGGTTCCGACACCGGTCTACTGTGGCCTTGTCGGCTCGGCTGGACCCGACACCTTATCCAGCATCGGAGCCGAGAAACCTTTGGCTCCATCTGGAATTCAGGGACTTCGGCTCCGATGACTTCGTCCGAAGAGATCTCGGTCCCCTTCGTTGGAGAGTATCCACTCGGCTCCGGGGTCTCCTCTTTTGTCGGAGCGGAGCCATCGGAGCCGATCTTCGAGATCTTCCAGGCTGTCTGACCACGACTTAGAGAGGGTGGTAAGCAGGCTGTTAAAGTCGCAGGCACTGGCCCAAATGCTCCATAGCCCATCTCAGCAGACTTCGGCTATTGCTTCACCCCTTGAACTTCCTCCTCCGACTCCCCACCAGAGTTCGGAGCCGGAGCTTCTCGGGACAGCGACTGTTTCGGAGCCGATACATCCTTCGGCTCCGTCATCTTCGGCTCCGATCTCCTCCTTGAGACCTTCCTTGGAGGGATCCGGTCGTCGAGTTTCCCTTGTCGGCTCCGAGGGGGCTAGTGGCATCGGACCCTTGTCCGACCCCGCTCTCCCTCTCAGGGCTTCGGCTTTGGTAAGCTTGGCACCGACATCGGCCTCGGAGCCTTCCTCTCAGTGGAGCCGGAATTCCTGTATCCTCGGACGGGATATTCCGGTCTCCCGGGGAGGGGAGCCTTTGAGGTGATGAGGAGTGTCCTGGCTCCTGAGCCAGGTCAACGGTCCATCCCTCTAGCTCCTCCCTCTTCGGTGCCTGTAGACACCTCTTGCCAGCCTCTTGCTCTCAGGCCCAGGGATCCATCGCCCCAGGTTTCCCCATTGGGAATTTCCTCCTCTTCCGAAGTTTCTCCTGATCCTGCAGGTGAACCCCCTCGGAAGAGGATGTGTAAGAGGAAACACACAGACTCCCCTGAGTCTACTACATCTGATACCGACTTAGATGAGTCGGAGGGTTCCCCACGATCCCCCTCTGAGGATGTCTCCTTTTCAGGCATCCTTGAGCTCCTCAAACAGAGGGGGGAATTGGCCATCCATTGATCCCTCCGAGGATGAGTCGGTATACCTGGAGGCTTTTGGATCCCGACCCTCCACCTCCTGGGTGTCTCCGCCTTTCAACAAACTTATGCAGGTAGTGGCTCGGAAGGCGTGGGCAGCTCCAGATTCTGTGGAACCTGTCCCCAGGAGACCATCCAAGTTTATTACGGTCCCTACGGACAAACAGTTTCTTTCCAAGGGCGTCTCTGTGGATGCTATGGTGGCGGCGGCCACTAAGAAGGAACTGGCGGATCCTTCAGTACCTGTCCATCCTCCTAACAAGGATTCTAGGACCATGGACAGGTATGGAAAGCGGATGTTTTCTTCAGCGACCTTTGCTATGCGTTCGCTGAACTACCTTTGTCACTTCACCAGGCTTCAAAGAGATATTCTCAAGGAACTGGGTGAAGTGGTCCAGGATCCTTCTGCTGCTGGGGCTCAAGAAAAGATTGCCTCACAGCTAGCAATCCTGAATTCCTTATCCAACTCCTCCATGAGGCTCATATCCTATGCGGCCGATGGAGCGAGCAGGGCCGCAGGCACAGGAGTGGCTCTTAGACGCCAAGCCTGGATGCGGCTTTGTAATTTTGCGGACCCCTTTAAGGCGTCCTTCACCAATACCCCCTTTGATGGTTCAGCTTTGTTCGGACCTCAGGTGAAGGATACCTTGACCAGGTATGAGCAGGACGGTAAAACTCTTTCTGCCGTTGGAGTCCATTTTTCCACCCCTTCTAGACCATATCCCAAGGGTCAGAAGGGAGGGAAGATGTGGTTCCGCAAAGCCCAAGGAGCTACACCGGACACATGTGGTCAGTTTACCCCTAGAGGCAGAGGGGGTAACAATAACAGACGCCGCCCTAGAGGCAGGGGGGGTCCTCAGAACCAGGGCAACAGGGAGTCTCTTCCTGAGAAGCCCTTTCAGCACCCCTGAGGTGTTGCCCGACTGTCCACCCTTGGAGGCAGTCGGGGGAAGGATTTCGCTGTACCCAGTAGCCTGGCATTCCCTCTCACAAGATATGTGGGTACAGTCGATCATATCCAAGGGTTACAAAATCCCCTTCGAAAGGTATCCCGTACCTCAACAATCCCTTCCAGACATCTCACCCGGTCAAAGGGATTTGGCAGAACAGGAGGTTTCAAAGCTCCTAGGAAAAAGAGCCGTCCAGACTGTTCCGCAGACCAAGTAGGATCCGCCGTCTACTCGAGATTCTTTTTGGTCCCCAAAAGGACGGGAGATTGGAGACCAATATTAGACCTGAGCAGTCTAAACAGATTTGTCAAGAAGGCAAGATGGTCACGCTTCAGTCCATTCTGCCCTTTCTGGGCAAGGACAACTGGATGTGCTCTATAGACCTTCAGGACGCGTACTATCACATAAAGATTCACAGGCGCTCCAGAAGGTTTCTCCGCTTTCGGCTAGGGACCAGTCATTACCAATTCAGAGCCCTGCCCTTTGGCCTCACTTCAGCCCCCAGAGTGTTTACCAAATGCATGGCAGTGGTCACAGCTCATCTGAGACGTCAAGGATTCCAGGTGTTTCCTTATTTGGACAACTGGCTCCTCTCCGCCACCACCAGGTGTCAACTTCTTCAGACCAGAGACTACACTCTGCAGCTTTGCAAGAGTTTGGGAATTTCGGTAAATTTCGAAAAATCTTCTCTGCGGCCTTGCCAATCTATCACCTTTATAGGCGCAGAATTAAACACCGTCAAAATGTTAGCCAGACTAACAGATCAAAGAATTTTGGACATCCAAAAATTCGTTCGGATTCTATTGCAGAGCAGCAAGGTCAAAGCCAGATTGATACTAAAGGTTCTAGGTCTTATGGCTGCGGCCATTGTTCTTCTACCACTGGCTCGCTTCCACATGCGTCTTCTGCAGTGGATGTTATTCACTCAGTGGTCTTACCACAGTCTTCCGATGAGGCACGAAATCTTAGTCACGCAATCGTGCAGAACTCATCTGAACTGGTGGATATCTTCCCCTCTTCTTCATCAGGGCCGACCCTTTGTTCTCCCTCCTCCAGTTGCCACAGTTACTACGGATGCCTCTCTGATCGGGTGGGGGGGGCATTATCAGGGCAGGATGGTCCACGGGACGTGGCAACCCATAGAATACCATCTGTACATCAATGTCCTGGAGATGAGAGCGGTGCTTTTAACGTTGCAAGCCCTCAACGACTTTCTTCCCACGGGGACTATTGCAGTACAAACGGACAACATGTCCGTGGTCTGGTACATCAACAAGCAGGGCGGGACCAGGTCCTATCCGTTGTGTCGAGAAGCTCTCAGACTTTGGCAATGGGCAATCTCCTCTCATCGGTTTCTGATAGCAACGCACATCCCCGGCAGGTCCAACCTCTTGGCGGACAGGCTGAGCAGATCCATTCTGATGCCTCACGAGTGGTCTCTCAATCAATCTGTAGTGGATCAGATTTTTCTGAAGTGGGGCACACCTTGTTGCGATCTTTTTGCTACACCTCAAAACAACAAGTGCCCCGATTTTTTTCACCCTTTTTCCCCTACCAGGCCAACCCCTGAGAGACTCTCTAACCCAGGATTGGTCCCGGGGACTTCTGTACGCTTTTCCTCCCTTTCCCTTGATTCCACAAGTCATTCAGAAAGCCACCGTTTTGAGGGCCAAGTTGATTCTCATTGCCCCTTACTGGCCTCGACAAATTTGGTTTCCGTCTCTGCATCGTCACCTCCTGGTGCAGCCCTGGCATCTGGACCCAGTTCCGGATCTCTTGATCCACCAGTCGGGTCAGCAGCACCGGGCCATTCATTCTCTCAACCTCACTGCTTGGTTGCTCCACTTCCTTCCTAGCCAGGCTTCCGATGATCTCTGATTCAGTCAGAGACATCTTAGTGTCTTCTTTAAAGTCGTCCACTAGAACTGTTTATGCTAGCAAGTGGCGGCGTTTTCTATTTGGGCAAATTCCAGGAATATTGATCCCTTTACTGCTCCTGTGCATTCTGTTTTAGATTTCCTGGCTGAAGTTTTTCATTCAGGATCTTCTTCATCTACAGTTAAAGTTCAACTGGCTGCTATTTCCAAGTATCATGTTGGCTTGCATGATAATAACATTATGTCTCATAGATTATGCAAAGCCTTTCTGAGAGGAGTTTTTCTCCTAAAGCTGCCGATAAAACATCCTCCTCCGCAATGGGATCTAAATTTAATGTTGGCATCCTTGATGCTACCTCCCTTCGAACTGTCTGCTTCATGTTCTTTGAAGTTATTGACCTGGAAAACTATATTCTTACTGGCTGTCACTTCAGCAAGAAGGGTTAACGAGATTCAAGCTCTCTGCATTCGTTCCCCTTACTTGGTTTTTCATAAGGACAGGGTATCCTTAAGAACGAACCCGTCCTTTCTCCCCAAAGTTGTGTCTCAAACCAATATTAACCAATCCATAGATCTACCAGTCTTTTTCCCAAACTATTCTGACAGAGCTGAACAAAAGCTTCATTTTTTGGATGTCCATCGTCAGCTCAGGTACTATTTGCATAGAACTAAACAATTCAGGAAATCGGACCAATTATTTGTCTCCTATGCAGAAAACAGGATAGGTCTTCCAATTTCTAAAGTGACCTTATCCAGATGGTTGAGTTCCACCATTTCCTATGTGTACTCTCTCAGAGGCAAGCAACTACCTTCTAAACCGAAAGCACACTCAACCAGGAGTCTATCCACTTCTGCAGCCTTTCAGGATAGACTACCCATTGATACCATTTGTGCAGCAGCTACTTGGGCCACGCCTCATACTTTTGTCTCTCATTACAAGTTAGACTTGGCCTCCAGAGACAGGGCCAGTTTTGGTTCCACAGTTCTCAAGAGTCTGTTCCATTGAGCCACCCGGGATACAGGTGCTAGGGACGCGGTCCCATCCAGCAAGAATGAAGGCGAGATTGACAACTTAACATTTAGAAGTTATGTACCTACCATAACGTTCCATGTTAGTTGTCTCTCGCCTTCTTTCTTGCGTCCCTCCCTCCTTCCCCCTGGCCTGGACAGATCTTGAAGAGTTCCTATCAGGTTGTTTCCTCCTGAGCCTTCATATGAGGACTCTTATTATGAACTTGGTTTTCCTAATTATGTTAGGTTAGTCCTTAGCAGGGTAGGTTAGCTACCAAACGAGATCTGAGGTAGTTCCGCCTTGCATCATGGGATATAGGGTTGCCTCGAGCTGGTAAAAGGAGTTCTCAAGCTAAAGCAAGTGCCGAACCCATCCAGCAAGAAAGAAGGCGAGAGAAGACAACTAACATGGAACGTTATGGTAGGTACATAACTTCTAATTATTGTTGTAAAGAGAAGACAGACCTAAAGCTTGAACCTTTCTCCATAAATTTTGGCCATAGTGGAACAAACAACCTTTAGATTGCGCACCAGGATCATTTAGTCTAACACTCTTGATTGCGGCCAACTCAGAATCACAGAATACATAACGAACGATTACCTCAAATCCATGTTCAGTCAATAGGTGAAATATACAGTGCTGTAAGTAATTATATGACTTGAGGGACTTCTTTGTCTGACACTCACGTTGCTAAAGTGGTTAGAAAGACCTTCTACATTGCCCACCTGATCATGAAGGGATTCACATCCAGATCTAGTGAGGTCATTGTTCCCCAGTACTCTTCACTTATCAGACCAATGATCGAGTACAATGCCCCATTCGGGATGTATCACACCCGACATCTGCAGCAATTGGAGAGACCCCAAAAGTTCCTCACCAAAAGGATAAAGGGACTCCAAAATCTGTCATATGCTGCCAGATTGAAGAAACTCCAGCTCTATTCAGTTGCATACCATCTGCTCAGAGGTGGCATGTGCCTGACATACAAGGCCATGTCCAACCCGGAATTAATGGACATGCTCCACCTCAAAAAATCCAAATCCACCAAAACCACTAGAGCAAGCGACTTAAACCTTAGCACGGATATAAATAGGATGTGCTGGAGGGATAGATTTATCACTCAGAGACTCCCTATGCTGTGGAATAAAATCCCGGTCCATGTGAGGCAGAGCACCTCGCTGGCTCTGTTCAAGAGAAATCTTGACCTGTGGATGGGAGATCGTAGGTTTATCCCGGGAATCATCTCTGTGTCACTGCTGGACAGAGGCACAACAAACTAATGGGCATAGTATTTTTTCATATAAGGGGTGGTGTAAGCCACAAAAATTTGGGCTAGGCTTATAAATGCCTTAGGGCAGATAGCCTAGTATAAACCTATGAACCTATTAGTGAAAGTAGCAAAGGTACAGCTTTACTATGACTACCATACTTCACTAAACTGTGAACACTGTGAACTGCCTAATGGTTATCCCTTTACTAAAGAAAGTGCCGTCCATTAGCCATATGGTAGCTCGGCTTAAGTCATATAAATTGTTAACAGTAGTGAATAGCAGTACTGTAGTATCAGTAGCACTATTGCACATACGTTAGGTTATAAAAGTCTCACTGTTCAAAGGATAGTTATCAAATTCAGTATTATTTTGACTTAGTTCCTCATCACCATCCCTGATGCCCTTTTTCCTCCTTACACATCTGTTGCAAAAGTGCCTTCTTGTGCAGAATGCTGTGTATGGTATCTAAGGAGGTAGCTGCTAAGGCGTCCTTTACAGGTAAGCATGGTATGTCCCTACTATATGTAGCCCTTAGTTTCAAATCATGACAAACCATATATCTTTCCACCTCTCCAGGATCTCCAGCATGGTGGTGTGCAACTGACCTCTCCAATCTGTCTCCGTCAGGCATTACAGTGGTGACCGCTTTCCCTTTACATTTCTACGTGGATTTGTACTTGCATTCCCAGTAACGCCTGGAATTCCTACAGCTTTCCAACAGAAGGGCCTCGCTGAGACAGATGCCTGGTGTCAGAGCTATGGCCTCAAGCTCAATGCCAAAAAGTGCAGTGTCATCCCCTTTGGCAAAAGCTCTGTACCCATGAACTACCACATAGGCAGCAATCTACTTAACACAGAATGTGTGACAAGAGACCTTGGGACCCAGATGGACAGTAGTCTCTCCTTTGATAGTCACATCGCCACAGTAGTCAGGAAGTACTTCTACGTGACACACCTCATCACATCAGGGTTCTATCCAGGAAAAAAGAGGTCATTGTTCCCCTGTACTCGACACTCAGACCCATTATAGAGTACAACGCCCCTTTTGGAATGTACCTCACAAGACATCTGCAACAGCTAGAAAGGCCACAGAAGTACCTCACAAAGAGGATTACTGGCCTCAAACAGATGTCCTACACTGACCGTCTCAAAAAACTCCAGCTTTATTCCGTAACATATCGCCTACTCCGAGGTGATCTCTGCCTAACATATAAAGCTATGTCCAACCCAGATCTGTTGGATATGCTACACCTAAAGAAATCCCAATCCCTCCAAGCTACACGCTCTAGGGACCTAAACCTTGTCACCACAATAAACAGGACATGCTGGAGGGATAGATCCCTGTCCCATAGACTTCCCATACTGTGGAACAGGCTACCCATCTATGTCAAGCAAAGTTCTTCATTAGCACTCTTAAAGAAAAATCTTGATGAGTGGTTGGGAAATAGGAAATACACTCCGGGATCACTTCTGTGTCTCTGCTCGACAGTGGCACAGGTAAATAACTTTCTTGGGTGGCGTAAGCCAGGGAACCTTGCTGGCTAGGCTTACGTAGCCCCTTGGGCCGATAGCCTAGTACCTACCTATGAGCCTATGATGCAAATATCCATCGATAACCAACAGCTCTTTTCTTTTCGGGGATGAAACAGTTAGATAAATATTGCCAATAACACCTGGAGCTTCCTCACAAACTTCAGCCATCTTGCCATAGGTACGTAGTACAGTGTCTTAAAGGTGCACTCTGTCATTTATTAGTGAGATGAACATAATCATTTAAATTTAGAGTATATAGTTCACTGGGGAAAATAGCAGTGTTCTACATTATAAATTGATGGCTAAATGTAACTTGGCATTGTGAACATTCGAATATGTGGAATGTCGACATTATAGGCTTGGTCTTTTGAATGTCGGTCATATGGGATTTTGGGTAAGTGAAGTAGACCCCTACAGTTATGGTAAGTGTAACACAATTGTATTTTGTATGTCATACCTCTCAGCTGTCCATGATTTTTATCTCATATTATTACCCTGTCCCTCAAAATTTATGGTTTTCTGATAAAATATTGAGAATTACAGTCAGTAATGCCAGATATAAGAGTTTCCACTTACGGTTCAGAAAATACATGTTGATGTAAAACTTGTTATTCCATTAACTTTTTAAGTGCAATAGAGTAATATATAAATTGTCCCTGACTGTAGGGCTTTGTTACCCCAATTATTTTTGATTTTGTCCAGAATTTCTGAGCAGAGAAGTTGAGATGTATGTTGTATACATATGCATGCCAGCAAATGCAGTAAGCCTTTAGGCAATGGGCTGAAGGCAGGAGAGAAAATTGAGATGGTATTAGTTAACCTGTGCAAAATACAGGGACTCCAGCAGGAAGAGAAATAATTTTATTACTGTGGAATTAATATGATGACTACTCTGGTGGTGCTGCGGTAGCGTTGTCGCCTCACAGTAAGACGTTGTCCTGTTCGATTCTCAGCCTGAGCGTCTTCTGTGTGGAGACATGCGTGAATGGGTGTATCTTCGTTGAAGGTTGTGCATCAGGGCTGGCAACTCGGCACGTAAAAATCCACTGCCAATCATTAGAGGACCGGAGTTCCACTGTGGCGACCCCTAACTGGGAAAAGCCAAAAGACACAACAACAACTCTCCTATGTCAGATGAATCACTCACAATGCTCCCTGGCTGAAAAGAAAGATGCATATCACATTGATCACTGCTGTAGTAGCCTTAGCAATGGGTTATATCTTGCCAAGGATATAACAGCCGGCCAGCCTCCAAAGTTTTATGGCACCTTTCACTTGCCCAAATTTTCTGGCAGCTTGAGCTGAGCTGAGTAAAAGACAAATTTGGGCACAAAGCCTTTCAGAGCCTTACTACACTGAAGAGTATGCTCCCCTGAGGCATTCAGGGATCGATGGGTGGCTTGTGCTTTCCTTTGCTGGGCAGGTAAGTTCCCTTTTGGGAAAAAACTTTCATTTTTTTTTTTTTTTTATTTAGTTGATGTTGATTATTACTTTCCTCTTCGGGAAAGTTATTTTAAAGATAGGAATAGGAGTGTTGTGCTTTAATGAACTGTCTCAAGAATGTAATATACTTTTAAGCAGAGCAATAATTTTTTTCTGTTAGTTTACAAGTAATGTAAAGTAACTGAAAATATTTTTTGTGTGGAGAAATTGTTTATTTTTCATTTTTTTGGGACTGGCATAGTGTTTTAAAGTGCTTTTTACTATGTTTTTCTCTCAAAAATGTAACTGTTGTGGATTGATAGTATTTACAGGTAATTACTGCTTGTCTCCTCTAGGAAAGAGGTATAATTTTTGGCTTGGCCATTGAACAGACAGCTGATCCCATAGTCAGTCCTTCTTCCAGCCACAGAAAGAAAAAAAATAAGCAAGTAGCCCTTGCTGCTGCTGCAGCAGGCTAGCAGTTTGCCTCATCTGCACGTGGTTGACTCTGCTGTAGCCGTTTGTTGTACCTCAGACCACTCATCTTTTTTCCTAGATCTCTCTGGTTTGGCACCTCCAGCCACTATGGACAGGGGGTTAGCAGTGCCCAGCTGTTGAGGTCCTCTCGGTGAGCAAGGGAGAGCCACGAGGTCGATCCTGGAAGAAGAAACAAGGAAGGCTTCCCTGTTGTGTCAGAATGTTGTGCCCATCCCTTGGGAAGCAGCTGCTGCAATTTGTAACATGACTGGCCCCATTTTTCCTGTCAAAAAGAAGTAGAAAACCAATTAGGTATTTACACCTCCTCAAACTTCTTTGGATAAGATTAATTTACCAAGTCTAAAACTTGTGGTTTAATTCAAGTTACTGACCCTTTTCTTAAAGTAGGTTTTGATTAAAGAAATAGTGCTCCCTGTTTTCCTGAAGAGATTCAAGAGTCTAATTCTGAACAAGAAGATATAGGGAAGGATACAGTTTTTTTTCCACAGATTTTTGATTTAGACTCAGAGGAGTGTTCAGGTTTTGATTCTCACTGTGAGTGTTTCTCTCTCTCTGACACTGTTGCTAGAATGTGTGAGTATTTTCAGTGGGGAAAACACTGTTTCTCAGTCCCTCAGAAAATAATATGAGTTATTACAGAATAGTTTTCCAGAATCTGCACCCATTCTTCCTGTTCTGTCCGGTTTGGAGGATGTGTGTGTTACTTCCTGCAGCTTTCCTGATAGTCTGCCATCTGCCCCTAAAAAGGCAGATAGGATGTAAAAAGGGGTCTATATCATATCACCGAAGAGGAGTTACAGTGAGCGCCTCTTCATCGACACATACACAGCGAACACGCAAAACCGCGAACACTGACATCAACGATGTCTTTCCCAGGGAAAGAAATCACTGATGTCAGCATTCACGGTTTTGTGCGTTTGCTGTGCGTGTGTTGATGAAGAGGTGCTCGCTGCAATACCTCTTTGAGTATTTGATATAGACCCTGTAAAAAGCTCCTCTGTCTTTTAAATTTTATACACTGTTCCCAAACCTGACCCAGCAGCTATAGCTTTAGTTGATCCCACTGCTATTAAATGCTTAGTTAATCCCAATCCTACTCTTTCTGATAAGGATGGGAAAATTATTCATAGGTATGGGAAAAATGATTTACCTCTGCAACTTTGGTTTTCAGAATTTTGAATTGTCAGGCTCATATGTTAAAAGTTTGTTCTGACACATTATAAAAGTATGAGGGGTGTTTTATCTACAGTTTCTTCTAGTGAGGAAAATCTGCTTTAAATACCTTTGTTTTTTCTATTGCACAGGTCCCTGCTCATCGATTACAGTGCATATGTATGACTGTTGATACTTATTTCAGGCTATGGTAATTGATAATGGTTTGAGGATGTTTGAATGGCTGCATTCTCAGAACCTTCCAGATGATGTTAAAAATGAAATTTTAAATTCTCCTTTGGATAGAGATTTAGTGTTTTGTCCCAGTGCTGCAGAAGTGGCTAAATAGTGTGACGAAATGGGCAAGACTTTTCAGCCGTCCTGTTCCCAATTGTCTAAGCGATGTTCTATATCATTCAGTTTTGGGGGAAAAAATTGAATAAACAGATGTTTAAGAAGAATTTGCAAGGGGGTTCCAAAAAGAAGTATTGCACCTCCCAAAATAACTAGGACCCCCCCCCCACCCTGGCCCGTTTTTTTCTTCCAGAAAGTCTGAATCTCCTTTTTTGTCTTTGGCAACAGATTATTTCAGAAAATGGGTTCTGAAAGTCATTCATCAAGGCTACAGATGGTAGTGGGAGGAAATTCCCCCTTTCGGGGGGGGGGGGGTCATTCATCATCATGCAGTTCAGACTCTGTTTTCACCTGTTCTTCATTACATGGCATCCCAAGGAGTGATAGAATCAGTTCCTTCTTGCCAGGTAGAGAAGGGTTTTTAATTCAGGGATGGTGTGATGTCCCCTCTCTTGGCCACTAATCAAGAAGCCTGAATCCTTACCACTGACATTCACTTTGAACAAAAATAGGTACACGCAGTATTTCCAGATGCAGCTGTCTGCTCTGCACCAAGCACAATTTCCCTTAAGACCACACAGGGAATGCACTCAGTCCAGGGTCTGGGTTTCCCTGTCTTTCTCTCTAGGCCCCCAGTAAGACTTTCCACTGGCACAGCTATATTGTTGAGTCCTCAGCCGAGTGTCGCAAGCCAAGTCCTCCAACATTCTGTATGTGAAACCAGTGATGTGAGAGTGTTCAATCTCGCCTTTGTTCTTACACATGGGTTCGGAGCCGATCCTCGGCTCCGTGCCGGCCGACTGCAAGCTCTGCATCGAGAAGAAGCTCGAGGACATCTAATACCCACAATCCCCCTCTGCCTTTACCTCAGATCTAGTTTGCCGCTGCTGCATACGCATCGCTGGAGGCTAGCTCGAGGCTTTTTACAGATAAGATTTTATCTATTCTGGTTAAATTCTCAAAAAAACTTCTTTAAGATCTAGTCATTGAAAGTTAGTGTACGGTGTGTGAGTAGAGTAGATTTCTCGGTACCATTAGATTAGTTTAACTTAGAACTAACTGGTATAGAGTTTTTCGGGGCCTACCACCCCTACTTGGATAACTTTTGACTAAAATTTTTGTAGTCTTGCTTTCTTAAGCAAGTTACAATCGGACTTACAAATTACCGGATTTGACATTTGTTACCTGGATTTACTATTACTGGACTGGACTTTCTCTTCTCCTTTTATTATGTCTGAGAAAATAAAATCTGGCTTCAAACGTTGCCAGTGTGGCCAAAAGATGTCGGTCACAGACAACCACAGTTCCTGTGTCTACTGTCTTGGCCCTCTCCACTTACAAGAGGACTGTTCTATTTGTCACTCTTTTAGTGGGAGGGTCATGACAGATAGGCGCAGGAAACTGATGGATAGAGGATTGTTGAAACCCTCTTTCCAGGAGGCTCTGGATGCTTCAGACCAGGCATCCAAGTCTTCGAAGGGGTCGAAGACGTCGGAGCCCAAGTCTTCGGCTCCGAGCTCTTCGGGTATAGTTAGATCACCGGTTCCACAGACTTCGGGGCCGAGTGTTCAACTGTTGGCAGTTTCCGAGCCTCGAGTCTTGGAACCGTGACGGAGCTCCTCCACCGACTCTGCTGAGGTCGGCTCCGTCTTCGATCCCTTCGACTCGTTCTTCCAGGCCCCTTTCCGACACCGATGTGGACCGTGTGGTGCAGAAACTGATGGAGCATACGGCCCTATCCAAGCTTATCTCGGTCTCCTCTCAGTTGATGTCGAGACTTGAAGGCCTGCCACTATCTCCATCTGTTCCTCCTCCGAGACCTGTCCAGTCTTCGGAGCCGGAAGAAGCTGAACTGATGATTGTGGAGCCCTCAGTGCCAGAACCGTCTTTTTCTCGGTCGGCACCGTTCACCTCGACTCCATCCGATCTGGTACTGGAGTCTCGGGGCCGAAGATCCATCCTTGGTTCCGGGACCGAGAGTCGGACCGATGTTTCGGTTCCGACGCTCCCTCTCGGGGCCTCGGCACGGATCGACTCGGTTCCGTCCTTGGGGTCGGTGCCTTCGGCTCCTGTTTCAGGGATTCTTCCCATTTCTTCGGAACCGGGAGATACCTCGACTCGGGACCCGGGGGCCTTCGACCTCATGAGGAAGGTGTTGTCTACCCAGACAACCACATCAGCAGGTACAGCTTCTCCTCCCCACAAAGGACTGTTATCCTCCTCTGCACCCACGGCCACGTCCAAGCGTCGGGCACCAGTGTCTCAGCCACCCCTGGAGGGTGCCCCCTCTTCCTCGGAGGCTTCTTCGGATGCTCCCCACGAAGAAGTCCCTAGGAAAAGACTGTGTAAGAGGAGACACTTGGATTCTCCACAAGAATCCTTGACATCTGATACTGACTTAGATGAGTCAGAAGGGTCCCCTAAGTCACCTTCAGAGGATGTCTCTTTTTCTGACATCTTGGAGATCCTAAAACAGAGAGGTGACTGGCAAGCCCTCCCCCCTTCTGAGGATGAGTCAGTTTTGCTGAAGGCATTTGGTGCCCGCCCTTCCTCCTCCTGGGTCACTCCGCCCTTTGATGAGTTAATGGAATTAATTGCTCGAAGGGCGTGGGAGACTCCTGACACGGTGGAACCAGTCCCTAGGAAGCCAAATAAGTACATTATGGCACCACAGGACAAGGCTTACCTCACCAAAGGAGTTCCAGTAGACGCTATGGTGGTGGCAGCGGCCACGAAAAAGGAGATGTCGGAGTCTTCCTCATCTGTCCATCCGCCTAACAAAGATTCTAGGACCATTGACAGATACGGGAAGCGCATTTTCAGTTCAGCGGCTTTCTATGCGTTCCCTGAACTATTTGACTCATTTTACACGTTTACAGAGGGATCTAGTCAAAGAGTTGGGAGATACCCTCCAGGGTGCTACAGATGCTGCTGTTTCAGAGAAAGTTACAGCGCATCTCAACACCCTTACTTCCATTGTAAACTCGTCCATGAGGCTGATATCCTACGCGGCGAAGGATCGAGTAGGGCAGCGGCTTCAGCGATTGCTCTTCGTAGGCAATCCTGGATGCGCTTATGTTCGTTTGCGGAAGCCTTCAAGTCTTCCTTTACTAACGCCCCATTTGATGGAGCCACACTTTTTGGCCCTAAAGTAAAGGAGACCCTTACCCGGTGTGAACAGGAGGGAAAGACTCTGTCTGCTGTCGGAGTCCGTTTTCCACCCTTCCAGACCGTACCCCAAAGGGCAACGTGGTGGGAAAATGTGGTTTCAAAACCCCAAGGATCTTTCCCAAACACACAGGGTGATGCCCCTCTAGAGGCAGAGGGGGCAGAGGTGGAAGACGCCGCCTGGCGGCAGAGGGGTCCGCAAAACCAAGGTGACAGGGATAACCTCCTGGCAAACCTTTTCAGCACTCCTGAGAGGAGGCCCGACTGTCCTGCTCTGGAGGCAGTCGGGGTCGCTTAGCTTTATACCCTCAGGCCTGGCAAAACCTTCCTTCAGACAATTGGGTAAAAAGCATTGTTACCAGAGGTTACAAAATCCCTTTTCTATCCACACCCATTCCAAAGAGAAAACTCCCAGATGTACCACCCCATCTGCGAGACCCAGCAGCTACAGAAATTTCAAAGCCGCTACCAAAAAGAGTCAGCCAACCAGTCCCAGCGGACTAAATAGGATTCGAACTTACTCAAGGTTCTTTTTAGTTCCAAAGAAAACAGGGGACTGGAGGCCGATTCTGGACCTAAGCCATCTCAACACCTTTGTCAAGAAGGAAAAGTTCCGAATAGTCACGCTTCAATCGATCCTTCCATTCTTACGGAAGGACGACTGGATGTGCTCAAGTAGATCTGAAGGACGCATACTACCACATCAAAATGGCCAGGGCGTCCAGGGATCATTTGCGCTTCCGGCTGGGAGCCAGTCACTATCAGTTTCGAGCCCTGCCCTTTGGTCTGACTACAGCCCCCAGAGACTTCACCAAATGCATGGCAGTGGTAGCGTCTCATCTGAGGCGCCTAGGATTCCAAGTGTTTCCGTATCTGGACGACTGGCTCCTGTCTGCCACCACCAGGCGTCAACTGATACAAGCCAGGGATTACACCCTACAACTTTGTACACACCTTGGAATTTCAGTAAATTTCGAAAAATCTTTGCTACAGCCATCACAGCATATCTTATTCATAGGAGCGGAATTAGATACGCATCATTTGGTTCTAAAACTTCCTACAGAAAGAATAGTAGCACTTCAAATCAACATTTCCCTTCTGCTGTCGTCCAGAAAGTCACCGGCAAAAATTGTTCTGAAAGTCTTGGGTCTCATGGCAGCTTCCCTCATTGCGATACCATTGGGAAGACTGCACATGAGAGTGCTACAATGGCTTCTGTTTGCACAATGGTCATTCCAACAACTTCCACTGACTCACGAAATATTGATAACGAAAACATGCAAATCACACCTAATGTGGTGGTTACAGACTTGCAACCTATCCAGCGGAAGACCATTTGTGCTAACCGCACCGTCAGCGACGATAACCACGGACGCTTCCCTGATAGGGTGGGGGGGCATCTTTCAGGGACAGACAGTCCAAGGTGAATGGACCAATCTGGAGTACAATCTGCACATCAATGTTCTGGAGTTGAGGGCAGTGTTTTTGGCGTTGCAACACTTTGCTCCCCTTCTTCCTCCAGGGACCATTGCAGTTCAGACAGACAACATGTCCGTAGTCTGGTACATAAACAAGCAAGGGGGAACCAGGTCTTACCAACTATGCAGAGAGGCCATGAGAATTTGGCAATGGGCAGAGTCCACCGGTCGCTTCCTGATCGCAACGCACATCCCGGGGTCATCCAACGTCATAGCCGACAGGCTGAGCAGGGCAATACTATTGCCTCACGAGTGGTCCCTCAAACAGTCAGTTGAGAAGGATTTTTCGCAAATGGGGCCAGCCTACCTGCGATCTGTTTATGCCTCCAATGAACGCCAAATGCAGGAGCTACTTTGCCCTATTACCCCTCCAGGGAAGTCCCCAGGGACGCTGGTGCAGGATTGGCCCCCGGGTCTCCTATATGCTTTTCCTCCATTTCCCCTGATTGCAAAGTTTCTACAGAAAGCAAACAACCTTTAGAGGACTATTATTCTCATTGCCCCGTTCTGGCCTCGTCAAATTTGGTTCCCCTTTCTATTGCATCACCACATTCGGGGACCTTGGATGCTGGACCCAGAGCCAGATCTACTGACTCACTCGTCAGGAGTTCCTCACCCATCTTTAGAATCTCTCCATCTAGCAGCTTGGCTGCTCCGCTTCCCTTTTTAGCCAGGTCGGTTCCCCTTACATCAGCGGTTCAAGATATTTTACTAGCTTCTCATAAAGTTTCCACTACAAAGACTTACACCAGTAAGTGGAAACGTTTTGTCTTTTGGGCGGAGTCACATCATTTGGACCCTGTTAGAGCTCCATTAAACAAGGTTTTAGAGTTCTTAACTGAACTATTTCATGAAGGAGCTTCCCCGGCTACTTTAAGAGTACAGTTAGCTGCCATTTCTAACTATCATGTAGAGGAATGTGGTGTGCCTATTATGGCTCACAGACTTTGTAAAGCCTTTTTAAAAGGTTCTTTTCATATCAGACCACCAGTCAGAAGTCCGACATCACCGTGGAATTTAAACCTGTTGCTCTCTAAATTGATGTTGCCACCCTTTGAACCAGCTTCAAGTTGCACATTGAAATTTTTGTCATGGAAAACTTTATTTCTAGTGGCCATTACATCTGCTAGACGAGTGTCTGAGCTTCAGGCCCTTTCTGTCAAACATCCTTATTTAATATTTCATTCTGACAGAGTATCCCTACGCACTAATCCATCCTTTCTCCCCAAAGTTTGTTCTTCTAGTAATATTAATCAGTCCATTGAATTACCCACCTTCTTTAAGAACCACTCTAATAAATTGGAGTATATGTTGCACAAACTGGACGTCCATAGACAACTCAGATTTTATCTGGATAGAACAAAAGACCACAGGAAATCTGATCAACTATTTGTAGCTTTTGCTGACAGCAGAAAGGGTCTTGCAGTTACTTAAACGAACTCTTTCTAAATGGCTAACTGACTGTATCACATATGTTTATGAAGCCTCTGACCAAACATTATCAGCAAAACCCAAAGGACATTCCACCAGATCAGTTTCTACATCTTTGGCTCACGCAGCTCGCTACCACTAGACACTATTTCAGCGGCTGCTACTTGGGCTAAACCACATACATTTATCTCTCATTACAAAGTGGACAGGGTTTCTAGGGATAGGGCAACCTTTGGTTCCACTGTGCTCAAGAACGTTCTCCCTTGAGTTCCTCAGGATCATGGAGCTAGGGACGCTACCCATGTGTAAGAACAAAGGCGAGATTGAACACTCTCACATAAAGAAGTTATGTTCTTACCATAACGTTCCATGTGGAGTGTTCATCTCGCCTTGGTTATTACACTCCCACCCTTCCCACCCTTAGGAAGAACGTTCGATTTGGTGCCTGGTCTGGAGTATTCTCCTTCTGCTGTTGCAGTATTAGTGTTACTATCATACCCTTGGTATGTTTGTATATATGTACTTTTATGTATATAGTTGGCATGTGTGCGTGCTTTATGTCTGGTTTGCTTGCAAACTAGATCTGAGGTAAAGGCAGAGGGGGATTGTGGGTATTAGATGTCCTCGAGCTTCTTCTCGATGCAGAGCTTGCAGTCGGCACGGAGCCGAGGATCGGCTCCGAACCCATGTGTAATAACCAAGGCGAGATGAACACTCCACATGGAACGTTATGGTAAGAACATAACTTCTTTTTCTGTGTCCCTACTCCAAGTAGCTGACACACACTCTTTGAGATTTGATTTTCACACACACACACAGACACACACACACACACACACACACACACACACACACACACACACACACACACACACACACCATGGGAAAGGCTGACACAAATTTGCCCTTCTGCCCAGACTGTAAGGTAGATACTGCTACCAGGACACTTCAAAGCCAGCTACTCTAAGGCTGTTACAGGGGTACCCAATTATACTGAGTAAAATTAATACTAATACAAATGGTAGTGTTTGACCAATGCAGTAAGGCTTTCAGGAGTGGCCACAGTGTCATTAAATAAATACAAGTATTCTCAAAGGTTAAACATTCTCTAAAGGGCCAGCCACAATGAAAAGTTTAAATAGATTTAATAGTAAATAATAAAAGAACATACAAATACTAAATATCTATTTACAGTAAACACCAGAGTTTTAGTCACAGGAAATATTAAAACAACACAGATGAATAAATTCACACAGATACAGAAAAGCAGTAGTTAACTAATCTCACTATATTTTCCTGACTGATCTAAAGAGTTAATATTCCCTGGTTACTTACTAAAACAAAGCAAGATGATCCTTCTATGTTAGATTTCAAAAACAGACTGCAATGAAACTTCTGTCTCATCTAGTATTGAAATATCATTTCAGTGCTGGATTACAGAATGACACCCCATACATCTGGTCATTTGACTGTGGTTCCCACACTACCCCCTTTGCTAGAAACTGAACCGGAAGGTAGCACATATATGTTGCCATATGCACTGATAGAGCTTTGCTGAGATGCGTTACAGAATCTGGAATCTATAAAACCATTTCAAAACTTCCACCCTTCCAGGATAGCAATTAGTTCATCCCTAAGGGCAACACAGTAGGATTCCTCGTCCTGATTTTCACAGACATTTTGTCTGTGGTTGCAATCACAACTGTAAGATATAATCTTTATGGCCTAAACCAGATAATTTAATTTCAGACTGTTTTTCAAAGTTAACTGGACTGAGATTAACCTCTTCTCTTCCAGTATCCTCTGTTATAGTATATTTATTTTAACAATTAAGATATAGTCTGACATACAGGTGTATTTCTTTTCTGTCCACCAGGACCCACTGTTGGTACATGTTTAACACGAGCTGCTTTACAAATACATTTTCAACACAAGCATCTGTACAAATCAGTTTGACATAAAATTACGTATAATTATTTACAAAACTCCAGCCAGCTATGCTGGCATACATTACACATCCACTGCCTTACTTCTCATGGCATAGCTGGCAATACCTCACATAATCACATCTCTCCTCCACCTTTGAAGACTCAAGCTAGTTTGTCATGTGACCCTTGAGAAAAATGGCTTGAGGGACATGAGCCTGTCTTGGAACACATTAACCCATACCCTGTCTTGAGAATCCATCTGCATTGGCATTGCTCACCCCACTACTGTGCTGCACTGTCATATATACCTGCAACCCTAGGCTCTGCCTTAATAATTTGACATTTTGCTGGCTGGCTCGATGTAGCCATGGTAAGGGATTGTGGTCTGCAACTACAGTGAATTTCCTTACATACAGATAGGGTTGAAGTTTCTGCAGTACCCGTAATATTTAGTTAGACATTTTTTTTCTACAACTGCATAACATTCCTCCCTGGGTTGGACTCTAAAGCTGAGATAGACACTGAGAAAACCTGGGCTGAATACAGCCCCCACCCCATGGTTTGAAGCATCCACTTGCACAGCAAATTCTTTGATGTACTGTGGACTAGTTAACACAGGGTGTCCTCCCAAAACCTTTTTAAGCTTTTGGAATGTCTGCTCACAGGCTGGGGTCCACACTACCTTATATGGCCTGTTTTTCCTCAGCAGGTCTATGAGGGGAGCAGATTTTGCACTATAATTGGGAATGAACTTAATGTAGTACCCCGCTATCCCTAAGAATGCCCTCACCTGCTTTTTGGTAACAATAGCAGGCCATGCCTGAATAGCTTCCACTTTGGCAGGTTCTGGCCTGCTCTTTCCACTGTCCACTCTATTTCCCAGTTGAGACCTCTGCCATATCAACCTGACACTTACTTCGCTTAATGGTCATCCCTACTCTTTGCAGTCTTCCCAGGACCTCCCTGATATGCTGAAGGTGCTCATGCCAGGAATGGCTGTAGATGGCAATATCATCCAGGCAATCAAGGGCATACTCTCCTGCTAGGATACAATCTACCATCCTCTGGAAGGTCGCTGGGACATATTTCATCCCAAAGGGCATCTTTGTGAACTCGTATAATCCAAAAGGAGTCACAGATGCTGACCTCTCTCTCTAGTGGTGGAAGTCAAGGGCACCTGCCAATAGCCCTTGGTCAGATCAGTATTGGTCAGATATTTAGCCTCACTCAGCTACTCTAAGGCTTCTTCTGTCCTAGGCATGCGGTAAGCATCTGACTCTGTGTGACTATTTAGTTTTCTGTAGTCCACACAGAACCTAGTGCTGCAATCTTCCTTTGGTACCAGCACCACTGGGGAGGCCCAGGGACTGCTGGACTCCTGGATTATCCCCACTTCCAACATTTCCTGCATCTCCTCCCTCAGAGTCTGACTTGCTCATGCACCCTGCAAGGGGCCTACTTGTTAGGCCTTTGGGGTCTTGTAACTACATGGTGCTGCACCATGTGGGTGCACCCAGGTTTCCCAGTGAACATGCCCCCAAACTCCTGTAACGCTGCTCGGATTTCTTGAACCTGGATAGAGAATAGTCATTGGGACATTGCTACCCCTTCTACTGAGGTGTCAGTCCAAGCCTCACTGAGGAGATCAGTCACCAGATCCCCCTCAGACTCCTCCTGCCGTCCACTGCAAATACTCAGCACTAGGACCTCCCTGTCATGGTAAGGCTTCATCATATTAACATGATGGAAGATGCTGACATTTGTACAGTCACAGAAACCTGGTTCAAAGCTGCGGAGAGCAACCCAGTCATAACAGGTTACTCATCCTATCATACATTCAGACCCCAAACTGTGGGCAGCAAAGCAAAAGGAGGTGAAGTTGCAAAATATATAAAAGATATACACACCTCCAGGCTGGTCAAACAGTATGATGCACAGGAAACACTCTAGGTCCAGTTAACAATTAACAAGACCCCTGTTCAAATCATAGCTAGCTATAGCCCTCCAACATTGACTCAGTATGCCTACTCCATGTATTTGGACCTTTTTGAATCTATCAAAATGTGACCCTTTACCCTGATCCTGGGTGACTTTAACTATCCAACCATAGAGTGGAAGAAGTACTCATACCATAACACAAATGCCCAGTGATTCCTTGATTTCGTCAATGAAAATGCCTTGGACTAGTTGGTCAACACTTCCACAAGAGGTGTAAATTCTTGGACTTGGTATTAACCAACATGAGTAACCACTGCAGCATCCCTACAATGTCATCATCCCTGGTAAGATCCGACTACAAAGTGGTCATGTTCAAAGTTACCATCCCCCCCAGCTAGTATCAAACAAAAAAACTTCTCCAGAGCTGATTCCAACCTCCTGAGGGAAGGTATAAACAGCTTCACAACCCCCTCCCCCTCCATAGAAACTGGCACATATGTCCAAACCTACACCAAAGTACTATATGAGCATGTATATAGCTGCATGGAATCAGGAATACCTGACAGGATGAAATCCTCCTCTTCAAGGAAGAGTAAACCTGTCTGGTGAACATCTGCAATAAACAAACTCTATAATAAAAGGAAAAAATTGCTATCCAGGACCAAGAAGGAGCAGGTGCCTAATTGGAAGCAATCTCTCCTTAGCCTGAACAAGCAAATAAGAGTACTTGTGAAATCCCCCAAAGCACACTTCGAGTCCAAACTAGCCACATCTACTAAAGACAATCATAAGGCATTCTTCACATATGTCTGCAGTCTCAAGGGAAGCACGCAGATCTGCTCAGAACTGTTGGTCAAGGGACACCACATACACAAATGCTGTAGATATAGCTAACCTACTGGCAGAGAGGTTCAGTGAAAACTTCCCCCCTCTGTTCCCCATTAGTAAAACAGGACATCTCCAGTACCTGCCCCCCTCTTTCCTTATCTCTAGGGAGCATGTCATCATTGCCCTCTCAAAGGCAAAAGAATACAGCCTCCATGGGAGCTGATAACCCAGGCTGCATCCTACATGAACTCAGGCAGGAACTTGCAGCACCATTAGGCACCCTTTTCAACCAAAGCCTGAGTACCAGTTTCATCCCAGCTGAGTAGAAGACAGCCACTGTCATCCCTTTGCACAACAGTGGAGTATCCACGGATCCAGGATATTATAGACCCATCAGCCTAACTAGCTTGATCTGTAAGGTCATGGAGTGGATTATCATGGACCTCATTAATAAGGACATTGGCAACCTACAGCCACTCGATCCCACACAGTTTGGTTTTGTCAAGGGGAGGTCATGCCTGTTAAATTTGGTCAACTTCTTTGAGACAGTCACCAAGGCCATGGAAGAGGGGAAGACGGTGCATACCACCTACATTGACCTGACCAAAGCCTTCAATACTATTCCCCACTCAGGTGTAATAGATAAACTGTCTCAACAAGGCATCAATCCATATAGAACCCACCTAGTCAAAATAGGGGAAGCCACCTCAAGCAGTGGACCTGTAACAAGTAGTGCACCCCAGGGATTGGTCTTGTGGCCTCTGCTGTTTGGGATATACTTTTCTGAGGTGCAGGCCAAAACCAGTGGGATATGGCTGACCAAGTTTGCAGATGACTCCAAGCTGGGTGTTGTCATCAATTTCCCTAGTGATCTGGACATCCTCCAAGAGGGTCTCACCCAAACAAATAGCTGGTGCCTGAAACATGACCTCCAACTGAATGCCAAAAAGTGCATCACCCCCCCCCCTTTGGGAAGAGTGACATCCCACAAACGATCACATTGATAATAAGGTCCTAAGCATGCAATCAGTCATAACGGACTTGGGTTCCCAGGTTGAGCGCAAACTGACTTTTGACCACTGTATTGCCTCCGTTGTATGGAAAACTTTCTACATGGGCCACCTCATTAATAAGGGTATCTCATCCAGGGACAGGGTGGTCATAACATCCCTGCATTCTTCCCTTATAAGACCCATTATTGAGTACAGTGCTCCTTTCGGCATGTACCTCACAAAGCACATGCAGCAGCTGGAGAGACCACAGAGGTTCCTTACCAGGAGAATCCAGGGCCTCAAACATCTACCCTACACAGATAGGGTAAAGGCCCTGTCCCTCTACTCACTCTCTGACAAACTCCTCAGAGGTGACCTTTGTCTGCCACACAAAGCAATCTCAGACCACACCCTGATGGGGACTGCTGCATATCCGCAAGTCAAGCTCTACTCAAGTAACCCACATGTGCAACATCAACATGGTCTGTGACATTAATAGGACTTCTTGGTGGGACAGATTTGTGTCCCAGAGACTCCCCTTTTTCTGGAATAGACTCCCTCTCCACGTCAAGCAGAGTACCTCATTAACCCTTTTTAAGCACAACCTGGAAAACTGTCTGGGGAACAGAAAATACACCCCTGGGATTCCACCTGTGTCCCTGCTGGACAGTGGCATAGGGTGCTGACTTGTTGGAACATGAGCTAAATTCTTGGCTAGGCTTGTAAGGGCCTCAGGGCCAATAGCCTAATAACTTCCTATGGTACAGTTTGCAACGCTGCATCTTGTCTAGCAGTTCTACCATGTAGTAAATATCACTGACCTTCCTTACCACTTTGAAGGGTCCCTCCCAAGCTGCCTGCAGCTTATTGTGTCTGACAGGAATGAGAACCGTAACCTGCTGTCCTACAGCATGCTCTCAGGCTTGAGCATTCCTGTCACACCAGATCTTTTTCTGTTGTTGGGCACCTGCCAGGTTCTCCTGGGCCAAGCCCATGAGCTCATAAGCCTTGTTCTGTGGTTTAGGACATATGCCACAACAGGCAACTTCTGGGATTCACACACACCCTCCCAGTCATCACGAATCAAATCTAAAGGCCCCCCTCACCATATGCCCATGCTACAACTCAAATGTTAAAAAAACTGTGGATTTCTGTGGTACTTCTCTGTATGCAAACTGCAGATGGGGCAAATATTTGTCCCACTCTCTGTTAAACTGGTCTGCAAATGCCCATACCATGATCTTTAGGTTAGAGTTTAACCTCCCCACAAGACCATTAGTCTGGGAGTGGTAAGGGGTCATCTTTAGGTGCTTCACCCCACAGCACTCTCCCAGACAAGCCAGCTGGTCTGACATGAAATTGGCACCTCTGTCAATCAGTATTTCTCTCAGAAAACCTACCCTGCTGAAAATCTGTAGCAAAGCATTTGTCACCTTCTCGGCCTTGATGGAGGACAGAGCCACCCACCTCAGGATATCTAATAACATAATCCACTACCACCAGGATATACTTCTTCCCTGTAGAACTTGGGTACTCAGAGGCCCCACAATATCCATAGCTACACTCTGAAATGGCACCTTAATCACAGGCAAAGGCATTGAAGGAGTATTGACCTTGTCTCCTGCCTTGCCTACTTTTTGGCATTGCTCACAGGTCCTACAGTACCCTGTTACATCCCTTACAATCCCAGGCCAATAAAAGTTCTGCATATTTCATCTCTTGGTACAGTTTTTGCTCATATGACCTGAAAAAGGAATGCCATGGACTATGGCTAGAAATGTCAGATGGTAGGCTCTAGGCACTACTAACTGCTGTATTACCTGACCCTCTAGCCTTTCATCAAGGGTCCGCTGTCTGTACAGTAGTAACCCTTTGTTCCAGTATACAGACTCCTCTTTTCCTTGAGGATCAGATGCCTCCCTAGCTACCTCCCTCTAGCCTCTTGGTGTTGGGTCTGAGAGCCGAGCCTGTTTCAAATCTGTCTTTGTGACCCTTCCCAGTTCCCTTTCCACAGGAAGCCTGGTATCCTCTGACAACAGTGCCTCACTGTCAGCCTGGCTACTTCCACTCACCTCTGCCCTTAGATTCACTCTGTACAAGGGAACATCAGTACCTACCATCTGCTGTGGCTCACCTTCAGGCTCACTGCTACAGGGTAGCTTCCTCCCTGAAGTAGCCACCTCATCAGCCTTGGCTTCAGGGGTGGGATCTGTCTGAGTCTCCCCCAGGCTGCTAGACCCACCTAACTGGATGTAACTGCATGCACACAAGGTACTGCATTATCAAAATCATTCCCTATCAAGACATCTGCAGGGATATCCTGAAACGCACCTACTTGCTTTCTTCCTTTTCACCACAACAGACTCCTTCTGGTATTCACACTCACCCTCCCACTCATGACAAATCAAATCTAAAGTCAGGTGAACTGTGGCCCAAAGGCATTTGGAATGGGATCCCTGCTAAACCTCTGACTGGAGTGTACTGCCCAGGCCAAGTACTGCTCCTCTTAAACCACTGCAAGCTTCACAATTGTTATGTCATAGGTTGCGTCCATCTTAACAGTGGCTTGTTTTCCATCCACTAAGATAGGATATAAACTCAGGTGATGGTTTGGTGTCCCTGTTGTCTTCAGACAACTTACCACTGGCATATTGTTATTCCTACTTGCTGGGTCCCCCACCATTTGTTTCACACCTTGCTTCCATGGACATCTATTTGATACATGGCCCCAGTGGTTACATTTAAAACATCTAACCCTTGATCCTGGCCATCTATCTGAACTAGTGACTTCCCCTGTTACCAGTGGACTGTGTTGGGGTGGTTTAGACTGCCCACCATGGGTTCCATTATATCCATGTGCAGCACTGGGAATCCTCTTCTTATGCAGTGATGCCCTGTTTGCTAAGTAGAGATCCCCTTTTTACCCCAGCTCATCTGCAAAGTTTGACTCCTGGTCTACCAACCAGATTTTCATGTCCTCGCAAAGTGTTAAAGGCTTGTTCCCTCACCAAAAGGTCTGTCAACCCTTCAAAGATGGTGACCTGTCACCCACCTATGAAAATAAATGCTTAACTCAGCAATGTAATCACATACACTTTCATCTGCTTTGCATCTGTGCTCACAAAACTTTTTTCTGTAAGCATCAGGTGTTAAGTTAAAACATTCTAGTAAACATTGTTTTACTTTATCATAGTTTAAACAATCAGTATCAGACAATTTAGAAACAGCAGTTATAGCTTTACCATGGAGTAAGGGGGTCAGGAATATTACTCAGAGCTCATGGTCAACATTATACTGTTTACATACTCTTTCAAGTATATGAATAAAACTGTCAAAGTTATCACCTTCTGTAAACTGTTGAAGAAATTTACTGACCTTCATTGCTTTTGATGTTTGGTTATTCCCCTTCCCCATTACCTCCATGTTCCTGTCGAAGAGTCAGTATATGCATCTTATGTTGATGCTGCTTCTCATTTTCTTCTGCCTCCAAATGCTGCACTGTCTCAGCTGATTCTAATTCCAAACGTTTGGCCTCCAGTTCAAGTCTCTTTAACTCCAGATTGATTTTTAAGTCCTCAGAAGAAACTGTGTACTGTCCTGTTTCTGAGGGCTGAAAATTCCCATCAACAGACTGGTTATCCTCCTGGTTGCTGGTCTGAGCTGTGACTAAGGCTGAAATTATTTCCTCTTTAGTCAGGTTGGTATGCAGCAGTCCTTTGGCTTTGCACACATTGGCCAACTGGTTCTTTGTCAGTTGGACATAATCTTCTGCTTACATCTTTATCTGCTTTCCTTGACTAAACTAAACTAACAAAAAATAAGTGTTTACTTTGTGACTGCTGAGAGTACACACCTTTAGTGACAACTGCCTACAGGCTACAGAAGTTAAATTAATATCCACACCACTGCTCACCAATATGTGACATTGCCTCTCTGGACCAGTAATCAGGGAGCCTGAATACTCAGCATTGACACTGGTGAGGGACGTTCACGTGGGAGTAAGGATAGGTACACACTAATTCCAGATGCAGCTGTCTGCATAAAGCATAATTTCTCTTAACAACACAAACACACTCAGTCTGGGGTCTGTGTTTCCCTTCAGTTTCTGTACAGGTCCCCAGTAAGACTTCCCACTGGCACAGCTATAGAGTTGAGTCCTCAGCCGACTGTCCCAAGCCAAGTCCTCCACCACTTTCTATGTGAAACCAGTGCTCTGTGTCCATGGTCCAAGTAGCTGACATATATACACACACACTCATTGAGATTTGATTTTCACACACACACCTTGGAAAGGCTGGTGCAAATTTACTAACTATGCCCCTATACCCAGACTATAAGGTAGGTACTGCCACCAGGACACTCCAAAGCCAGCTACTCTAAGGCTCTTACAAGGGTACCCAATTATACTGAGTAAAATTAATACTAATACAAATGGTAGTGTTTGAGCAATGCAGTAAGGCTTTCAAGAGTGGCCACACTGTCACCAAATTTATTTATACTATATATAACTGCTGTAGGTGGATTGGACACTCTAAATTGGCCCTAGGTGTGAGTGTGTATGTGTGCCTTCTGTGGAAGGTTGGGCGCCTGGCTGGCAACTCGACACCGTAAAATTCCACTGCCAATCATGAGCGGACATGTGATCCGCTGTGGCGACCCCTAACTGGGAAAAGCCGAAAGAAGAAGATATAATTACTCTTAAAGGTTAAAATATTCTCTAAAGGACTAGCCACAATGGAAAGTGTAAATATATTTAATGAGAAATAACAGGACATACAAATACTAAATATCTATTGACAGTAAATAGAGTTTTAGTCACAGAAAATATTAAAACAACACAGATGAAGAGATTCACACAGATACAGAAAAACAGTAGTTAACTAATCTTGTAACCTTCTCCTGACAGATGTAAAGAATTACTGTTTCCTGGTTACTTACTAAAGTATGGCAAGATGAAGTAGGTGAGTTTGATCCTTCTATGTCAGGTTTCAAAAACAGACTGCCGTGAGACTTTTGTCTCATCTAGTATTAGAGCATCATTTCAGTGCTGCATTACAGAGTGACATCACATACATCTGGTCACCTGACTCTGGTTCACACACTACTCCTTTGCTAGAAACTGAACCAGAATTTAGCATGTATGTGTTACCATACACACAGAGCTTTGCTGAGATGTGTGATAGCATCTGGAAGCTATAAAACCATTTCAAAACGTCCATCTTTCCATGGTAGCAATTAGTTCACCCCTAAGGACAATATAGTAGGATTCCTAGTCCTGGTTTTCAGAGCCATTTCATCTCTGGCTGCAGACAGAACTGTAAGATACAATCTTTATGGCCTAAACCAGGTAATTTAATTTCAGACTATTTTTCAAAGTTAGCTGGACTGAGATTAACATTTTCTCTTCCAGTATACTCTGTTACAGTATATTAGAATACAGGAGTATTTTTTTTCTGTCCTGCAGGACCGTCTGTTGGTACATTTTTAACACAAGCAGCTTTACAAATGCATTTTCAACACAAACATCTGTACAAATCAGTTTGATGTGCAAATGTCGTATAATTGTTTACAAAACTCCAGCTAGCTATGTGGGATATATTACACATCCACTGCCCTACTTCTCTTAGCATAGCTGGCAATACCTCACGTCATCATAGATGGTTTTAGTGCCAAAGAAAGAAAATGCTTGGGAACCAGTTCTGGATCATTCTTTTCTAAACCTATTTGTGATAGTGCCCAGATTTAAAATGATGTTACTTTATAATCAGGTAACCCTATGATTATCACCACATCCGTATTCATCCAGACTTCAGACATTTCTTAAGGTTGTGTGTGTCTGGATCACATTCTTCTCTGCCTTACCCTTTGTGAACACTCTTTGTGCAGCTGATAGTCCACAGTGTCTTCCTTCAGTTATAGCTCATTGCAAGCTACAGGATATCCATATTTTTCCATATTTAGATGATTTCCTTATCTTTGCAGAGTCTTTTTTTAAAGTATCAAGAATCTGTTTCTTGTGTGAGAGATCTATTCCACAGACTGGGATTCCAAGAAGACATTCAAAAGTCTTTCTTGACCCCTTCAAACAGGATTGTGTTCCTGGGATGTCAAGTAGATACCTCAGTTCAAAGAGCTTTTCCTTCACATGAAAAAAAATAGATCTTTAATCTAGATCTATTTCTAACATTTTCCAACCAGACTTGGGTCTCTGTGAGGGAATACCTCAGGATTTGGGGACTCATGGCATCTGTAATTCTGATGATACCCCTGGCAAGACTCCACATGAGAAAAATACAGTGGCATCTGAAATCTCTTTGATCTCACCATCAACAACCTTTGTCTTTTCAAATCCGAATGTTGGGGTTTAAGAGAAGAGAAATCTTTTGTTGGAGGCAATGGATATCTTTAAATCCAGGGCTACCCTTCTCCTTCCCTTCTTCAAAGTAGTCATTCACTGCAGATTCTTCAGACTATGCTTGGGGAGCAGTTTCAACAGGGATGAAGATTCACGGGTGTGGCACACTAACATAAAATGCAACCACATAAATATAAAGGGGGATGCTTGCTCTGATCAAGGCACTCAGCACACTCTGAACCATCTTTGGTCCCTGTGACCTCTTCACATAGTTACAGACAATACCACAGTCATGTGATATATCAGCAAGCAAGGAGGAACCAGGATATACCCTCTTTGTAGACTAGCCATGTTAGCTTGCGATATGGCTTCACAGCACATTCTCACTCTGTAGGCCTCCTACTGTCTGTCAGAGCAAAAATGTGTGGCAGACAAACTGAGAAAGACCAGGGAAGGCCCTCACAAATGGAGACTGGATCAAGTGGTCTTCCAAGACTTGATCCATTAGGGGGGAGTTCCTTAAGTAGACCTCATTGCCTCCTCTCTGAACAATCAACTGGCAAGGTTCTGTTCCAGGACTCCATACATGAAGGCCTGGTAGACAGATGCCTTATCTTTTCCTTGGACTGGAATGTTCCTCTATGCTTTCCACTAATATCCAGAGTACTTCAGAAGATTCGAAAGGAATCTCCCATGATCATTGTGATGATTCCCTTCTGGGCCAGGCAGCCATGTTTCTCACTTATTTTGGAAATGGCCACGGGCAATTACTACAAGCTTCCTTGCACACTGGATCTGCTTACACGAGTACAGGTGTGTTTGATGTAGCCTGATATCAGTCAGCTTCAGCTGACTGCTTAGATGATGATGTTGTTGTTGTTGTTTGTCTTTTTGGCTTTTCCTGGTTAGGGGTCGCCACAGCAGAACTCCGGTCCATTAATGATTGGCAGTCGATTTTTATGGTGCCGAGTTGCCAGCCCGACGCCCAACTTTCAGCAAAGGCACGCCCATTCACGCATAATTCCTTTTAGGCACCTGTGTAATCAGGACTTGCAGCAGGTACTAATGGAGGCAAGAAACCCTGCTTCTAGAAAATCCTATAGTAGCAAATAGTAAAGGTTTTCAAGTTTTTGCCAACAATATAACTAGCACTTTTTTGGAGCTAGTTGCTTCTTTGGTTTTACAATATTTAGGTGAGTTACTATCCCTTGGCCTTTCTTATTCCTCCATTAAGGTTCATTTATCAGCCATTTCAGCATGTCTGTCATGTGTCCTCCTCTTTCAAGGCAGTCTCATGTCAATGTTCTTGAGAGGTGTCTTGCATGTGAAGCCGCCAAGAAAACTGGTGACCCTTCTATGGGATCTTAATTTTGTGTTGAGAAGCTAACACTTGCTCCATTTGAACTAGTTAATCTGGCTGACTTGAGGTTCTTAACATGGAAAGCACTTTTACTGATTGCTATGACATCTGCAAGAAGGGTACCTGAGTTGTAAGCTGATGTCCTTCAAGGATGCATCTGCAGTCCTTACAAATGGGTAGTCCTGTCGTCAGGCAGCCCTTCGGTCGGCCGGATTCCAAAGTCTGGGTCTGGCTTCGGCTGGTGTCGCACTTCACCCGACGTCATCGCTGCAGTTTTTCGGGTATAAAGGCATCAGCCGACGCCATCTTCCTCAGTCTTTCTTGCCGCGTGGCGCCCGAAGCAGAAGCTGTTCGCAAGTGCCGGTTGGTCAGAACCAGAGATTTCATACTGAATACTACTTCGAAGACTTCTAAAAAGCTAAGTACCCCGTTGGGGACTCTTTCTTGCCTCAGCCGATGTCAGAAAAAGTGAATAACTGTTTAACTTGTGGGAAACAAATACCTCATAAAGATTTCCACTCTTACTGCTTACCTTGTTTAGGCCCAGACCACAACGTAGCAGCTTGCCTAGCCTGTGCTTCTTTTAACTGACGGACGCTTAGACGTCGGTCAGAATTTGCAGAACAATTTTTCGGCTCTGAATTTGCTTATATCATGCCGTCGGATCCTTCGACTTCACAAATTACCAAAAAACGCAGGGAAAAGGACCGACACTCGCGGTCCGCGGTTTCGGCCGAAGCCGCGGTTAAGCCAACCACGAGTGTCTCGGTTTTGGCTGAAACCGAGCAAGCGGTTCTTCCCCCGGCCGAAAACCTGCCTTCTACCGAGGCCTCTTCTAGCCTGGTGGAATTGGCTTCTGAAATGCAACCTTCTGTTGCGGTTTCTCAGGAATTATCAGACACTATTCCCTTGGATATTTCAACCCCTGCACGTGGAGCTGCTAGGCCTCCTGCAGCCATGTCTATTAAGGCCTTTGCCAGGGCTAAAGCAGCTAAAGCTTCAAAAACGGTGCCTGTTAAACCCCCCTCTCTCACAGGCCCAGCACCAGTTCCCATATGCTTTCTTTGGCTGAGGATCTCATTTCTTTAATTCGTGGCTCCCAACCTCATCCAGACAGGGCCTCCCATCCACCTCCAGAGAAGAGGCCTAGAGCAGAGCCCCCTGAACCAGTATCCACAGATGACTCCTCTGATGACTCAGAACATACAGACCCTCCTGAGGCTCCTTATTCCCCTTACGAAGACTCTGATGCTGAAGAGTCCATTCCTTCAGCCTCTCCACCTGAGGAATTTTCCTTTGGGGAAACCTTGCATGCTATGAGGGAACAATTTCAGTGGCAGGGCCAAGATTTCTTGGACTCCAGAAAAAGGCTTAGAACCTTTCTACATTTGCCACAGCATAGGCCTTTAGCTATACCTCCAGTTCTTTCTGTTGTAGATGATGCATTTAATGATGCTTGCACTGCTCCTGATTCATTACCTCCGGCCCCTGCTAAACCCGATAGGTTCTACAGGGTCCCGGACACCCATCACCATTTATACAAGGCTCCTTTTGCAGATCCAGAGACTATCTCCCAGGGTCCTAAAGCTGTAGCAGCTACATCTGCTAAAAAACCCCTCCCCTCTGAAAGGGAATCCAGATCCTTAGAGAGATGGGGTAAAAAAAGTTTACACTTCTGCTACTTTGTCAGCTAGAGCTTTGAACTGCCAATTCCATATGATTCAATATCAAGAGTTTATGCTTGATCAGTTAACTAAAAAGCTGGCCTCTGAAGAATCTCTAGATAAAAAATATGTTCAGGAAATGGTACATAACATACAGCAGGTTAGTAACCATTCTTTAAAATGTGGCTATGATGCACTGGAGGCTTCCTTTAGATCAGCCATGACTGGCACAGTTATCCGGAGACATGCATGGTTGAAAGAGCAGGCATTACCAGACCATGTCAAATCTAAGCTTTTGGATGCACCCATGGACAAGGTCAATTTATTTGGTTCCCCTGCACAGCAGGTACTAAAGAAGATGGAAGAGAAGGCGAAATCTGTACAAACTGTGAAAGATTTCTTACAGGTTCAACCTCCAAGGTTTAGCAGGAACTGGCCCTCCAAAAATTGGTCCTTTCCAGACTCCTCTAAGACACAGAGAGGCAGGAATAGGCGTTCAAGAGGCAGAAACCAATCCAGGGGTGCCTACAGGGATCGCCAGTGGCAAGGTAACAACCAGCGAGGCACGGACGCAGCCACCACCACTACAACAACACAATCACAGTGACTTGGATGTGGCACCGCCTACCAGGGAACAACTGGTAGCACCCTTAGGCGGAAAGCTAACCTTATTTTCAAAGAACTGGCATTGCATCACAAGGGAAAAATGGATTTTGCAAACTATAGACCAAGGCTACAGGTTCCATTTCCATACTCTACCAGGAAAGAGAGGAATGCCAAACCTACCTCCTACTCAAAGGGCAGAAGCTCTAAAGCAAATATCTCAATTATTAAGAATGAGAGCTGTGGAAAAGGTACCACCTATGGAGCAAGGAAAGGGATTTTACTCCAGACTCTTCCTGGTACCAAGAAAAGAGAACAAATGGAGGCCTATTCTCGACCTGTCCGCTTTAAACACATTCCTCATTGTTCCAAAATTCAAAATGCTGACCCTACAGCAGCTTCTTCCCATGCTGGGCAAGGAGTCTTGGCTGGTAACTCTAGATCTCAAGGAGGCATACCTGCACGTCCCTATACGACCAATTTGCAGAAGATACCTCAGATTTCTTGCAGGATCAGAGCATTATCAATTCTCAGCATTGCCCTTTGGCTTATCTACTGCCCAGAGTGTTCACGAAATGCCTGGCATCAGTAATTGCTCATTGCAGACTTCAGGGATCCAAATTTATCCCTACCTGGACGACTGCCTGATTCAAGCGGACAACAAAACAAACTAACAGAAGACTTACAAAGAGTCATTTACCTACTGCAAGCCCTGGGATATACAGTCAATATAAAAAAGTCAAGGCTGACTCCATCCCAAAGAATAACTTTTCTGGGTGCAGAGCTGGACACATCAAAACAAATGGCATTCCTAACTGCAGAAAAGCAAGAGCAACTACCTCTCTACTTCTTGGCATTAACGAAGCAGAACCATCTAACTGCAAGAAAAGTACTGCAAGCCCTAGGCTTCATGGCATCCTGCATAATTCTGGTCCCTCATGCCAGACTGCATATGAGAAAGCTACAGTGGTACCTAAAGAATTTGTGGTCTCAACACGAGCACAGCCTAGAAACCAAAATTCCAATAATCCCATGCCTGAAACAAGAGTTCCTTTGGTGGGCTCAGGCCTGTCAATCAAACAAAGGATTGCCCTTCTGCAACAGTCAACCAAGCCAAACCATCACGACAGACGCCTCAGACCTCGGTTGGGGGGCACACATGCTGGACAAGTGCATACAAGGCTTATGGACTCAAGACCAGCTGCGCCTGCACATAAATCTAAAGGAAATGCTGGCAGTAAAATTGGCAATCCAGTCATTCAGACCATTTCTCCAAGAAGGTCAGTTGATGATAAGGACAGACAACACCACAGTTATGATGTGGTACGTCAACAAACAGGGAGGCACACATTCCTATCCTCTATGCCGGCTGGCACTGGACCTATGGGATGTGGCTCTGAGTTACAACATTCAGTTACAAGCAATTTTTGTACCGGGAAAAGAAAACATTCTAGCAGACATTTTAAGCAGAACTACCACAGATGCCCACGAATGGATGCTGCATCCGGACATCTTCAAAGCCATCACAAGAGAATGGGGATTACCACAAATAGACTTGTTTGCATCCCCACTCAATCACCAGCTAAAGAAATTCTGCACAAGGACGTACCACCCACTTGCTTGGAAGGTGGACTCCCTATCTTTCAGTTGGAAAAACCTGACAGCTTATGCATTCCCACCACTTCCTTTGATGCACAAGGTGCTTTTGAAGATCAAAGAGGAACGTCCAAGGATCATTCTGATAGCTCCAGACTGGCCAAGACAACATTGGTACCCATTGCTGAGAAGCATGTCTCGGGAACAAATATGGACATTGCCCCTGATCCCATTGCTGTTAACACAGAACGACTACAACATCCTGCATCCAAACCTGAAAACTCTGCAGCTAACTGCCTGGAACATTACATAAGGACAATTAACCCAGATTTATCCCAAAGGGTTAAAGACATAATCCTTGAGGCTCGTAGACCTTCAACAAGAAAAAATTATGCAGCAAAATGGAAAAGATATCTCATTTGGAGTACTGCAAAAGGAGAAGACGTGGCGCTAGTAAACATAGCCAACATCCTGGAGTACTTGGCAGAGCTCTTCCATGCAGGCCTGTCCTACTCTTCCATCAAGATACATGCATCAGCTATTTCAGCAGAATACAGCTTGGATCCTCCTGTCTTCTCTCATCCTCTGCTCAGACAGTTTCTGAGAGGAATTAAAATGTAAAACCTCCCAGGAAACCACCATTGCCAGCATGGGACTTGAACTTTGTGTTAGAAAAATTGACACTTCCCCTTTCGAACCAGCAGCAACAGCAGAATTACAATACTTATCCTGGAAGACTGCTTTCCTACTGGCAATCACCTCAGCAAGAAGGGTCTCTGAACTACAGGCATTAATGGCAGTGCAACCCTTCCTGATCTTCCATCAAGATAGAGTGTCCATGAGAACAAATCCCACATTTATGCCTAAGGTGGTATCCAGAGTGTCTTTAAACCAGGCTATCCACCTACCTACATTCTTCCCCAACCCACAGAACAGGGGAGAAAGACTGTTGCATACCTTGGATGTACATAGGCAATTACGCTACTACCTGGACAGGACCAAGTCCAATAGAAAAACTGACCAGCTTCTAGTAGCATATGCAACAGGAAAGGAAGGAAAACCTATTTCAAAACAGACAATCTCCAAATGGATAGGAAATTGTATTAGATTTTGTTACTCCTACCATGGAAAGAAAACTCCAGAGAACATCAGGCCTCACTCCACAAGGGCTACAGCCACTACCACAGCTTTCTTACGAGGAGTGGCTACCAAGGACATTATAGAGGCTGCTACTTGGACCTCCGTGCATACATTTGCCAAGCATTACAATTTACCTTTATACTCTAGATCCCGAGCAGGTTTTGCCACTGCTGTTTTGCAAGGGATCCTAACTACACCATAATCTCTACTTTTTCCTCCTCCCTAGTTTAGCTATGGTATTCTACCCATTTGTAAGGACTGCAGATGCATCCTTGAAGGACATAGTACAGTTTTGTACCTACCATAAATGTAGATGTCCGATAGGAATGCATCTGCAGTCAGGATTACCCACCCACCTTCCCTCTGTGGTACTCCTAGGGTATTTGCCATCCTTCAGCTAGCTTGGGGGGGATCTATTATGGTGTATTTGTTTGTATATATGTACATACATGCTTATTTTATGTGTTTGCTCTCTACTATTTGGAAACATTGGCATTTATCCAAATTTAGCCATCAAAGAGGGCACCTGGCATCTGGGGCAAGAAACACTGAGGAAGATGGCGTCGGCTGATGCCTTTATACCCGAAAAACTGCAGCTATGACGTCGGGTGAAGTGCGACACCAGCCGAAGCCAGACCCAGACTTTGGAATCCGGCCGACCGAAGGGCTGCCTGACGACAGGACTACCCATTTGTAAGGACTGCAGATGCATTCCTATCGGACATCTACATTTATGGTAGGTACAAAACTGTACTTTATGATGAGTCACCCTGTCTCATTTTCCATATGAACAGGATTTCTTTGAGAACGAATCCTTATTTTATGCCTAAAGTGGTATCAGAGTTTACTTTAAGCCAAGCTATCAGTCTTCCCATTTTCTTTCCAGAACCTAAAAATGAGGGAGAAGGGATACTCTGTACTTTGGATGCCCACAGATAACTCAGTTGTACTGTCTTGACAGAAGTAAATCTTTCAGATCTTATGATCAGTTGTTTATTTCTTGTGAAGGTAAGAAAAAGGGACATCCTATTTCAAAACAGACCATTTCTAAATGGTTGTGTACTGCTATTACCTTTTGTAATACTCAGCGTAACAAAACTATTCCACCTAGGGTCAAGGTGAGGTCTACCAGGGCCTTGGCTTCATCTGTGACTTTTTGGAAAGGATTGGATTCTAGAAGTATTCTAGAAGCTACTGCTTGGTCCTGTGTACTTTTACAAAGCACTGCAAGCTTAATTCCCTTCTCTAGCTCCAGATCTAGCTTTGCTAGGACTATTCTCCAAGGAATCCTGGACTCTTCTCCTTCCACCTCCCAAATGTGGTTAGCTAAGGTAGACTACCCATATAGCTAAGGCTACTGCTGCAGAGATCAATATGATGAACATAATACAGTTGTGTAAATTAAGCTTACCATAGCAGTAAATGTTTGAATGATCACTGCTTCAGTAGTCACTCCCTTCCTCCATTCCCCTTGTATTTAGGTGTGTCGTTATGCCTGGGTGTGGACATTTATTTTTTTGTTGGTCCTAGTGTTGTCTTTTCAGAGTTCAGCCTGTCTCTGCTGGCAAGAAAGCTCTGAAGGGCTTCACACCAAAACTTGTCTTTTAGTCAGCTAAGCTTGAGCTACCTGACAGTTTGGGCATGTGGACGGTGCCCTGAAGCTTTTGAAGTTTGGACAGCTGTTATATCCTTGGCAGTGTATAACCCATATAGCTAAGGTTACTGCAGCAGTGATCATTCTAACATCTACTGTTATGGTAAGTTTACTTACACAACTGTACTTTACTAAGTCAGCAGTACTATGCTACATGCACCCCTACTTTCGCAGGTGTGATTGCTTTGTTAAAACTGCAAGAACTGTTCATGTGACTCTAGTATGTAAGTGGCCCTTCTTTTGAGCATGAATTTATTAGGAAAGGAGCAGCTGTATATGGGAAGGAGGGAGATTGTGTTGGAGCTTGTTTTCCAGGAAAAAAACAACTTTAATGACATTTTACTTATTGTTGACATAACGGCAAAATGCCACCGTTATCTTTCCTAGAATTCTGTGTATAGAAGAAGTTTGGTTTTAACTTATTTTCCCAGTGTTGCAGATTTTTATTGTTGGTAGGGATTAAGGCAGTCTTAGAGTACAACTGAAATGTAAAGCCATGTCTGTTTTAAAGCAGTGTTTTAGATAATATATGTGTGCTTTCTACTTTGCAGATCTTTATAAAACTGCAGATTTAGTTATTCACAATGACAAAGGGAAACATATGAGTGGATTTTTGGTGGGTAAAGTTTAGAAAGACATACAGGTGCAATACTCAACTCCTGAATTTCTATCTAGGAATGACTTTTTTTCTTGTTAAATTTATTAATACTGCTGTCAGATATCTTCTGTGGAGTTCTTCTTTGGAGTTCATCAGTGCAGTGCCTAATGTATTGCCATGCAGAAACGTACTGGTCCCATAGTGGCTAATAACCTTCAACTTTGCATCATGCTTCTTATGTATTCGATTATGAAAGTGGCTTATTTACACATGCTGTGGTGTATGATATAAGCCTTTGAATGCTGTAATGCTATGCATTTCAAACTGATATTTTTTCAATAACAAAAAAAAATATCAAAAACAAAGAAAGAAAATTGCTAGTGAGACTGTTTGTACAGAAATTAAATGTGTGAGTGCACACCTACAGCAGCTGTAGTGTGTGCTGCTTTTCACCAAGAAGAATGCTTTCTTTGGAGATTGCTAACTGTGCAAGCACTCTTGCTTCACAAGGGGATTTTCTTTGGTATGCGTCAGTGTGCCTTTCACCCTGTGCTTTCTCTCTCTGCGTGTTGCTATGCTGTGAAGTCTGCCCATACTTTGGATATTGCTGCATGTGATTCTCTGGAATGCGCACATTGGATGGTTTGCTGTCTGGAGACCAGCATGTGGAGATGATAATTTAAGCACTGTATTGCTTTGAATAGTCTGTCATTCATTAATAGCCACAAGGCATGATTTCCCTTTACCTGCACAGCTTAGAAATGATGCAGTTGGTTCATCTCTGCTCGATGTTTTTTTTTTTTTTTTTTTTTTTAATAATATTCATTATGTATGTCCATTGTAAATAGGTCATGCTTATTCGTACGATAATGTGCTTAGTAAATTGTTCAGGCATCAAAATAACAAGCTCTTTGTTCAGGAATTACATGAAATTGATGGTGTGTTCTTTAGAGACAAGTCATTTAACAGCAGTTTTAATTTTGTTTGTTCCTTGTAACACTGCTTTGTCTAATTTGTAAACTGAGGATGCATGATAGGGAAGTAGAAGGTTGCACATGTCTCAGCATATTGTTTGTAAGAAATAAACTACAGTCTGTCAGTTCTGATAGGTAATGCGTGGGAGACAGAAATCAGAATGCATCATTAAGAAATCTCTTGCCTCTGCAACACAAGTCTTCTCACTGTATACAGATGTCTGGATATGTTAGAAAATGTTTTAAAAATTTCATTTTACCTTCTTTAAAAGAGTTAGGTCATCTGTTAACATTCTTCCCTGTATCACTGGTTTATAATACAGTGTTTTTAAAGTCAGACTTCACTGGTCTGTCAGACAGAAACGTTAAGTACCTGAAAATTTTGAAAGCAATGGTGGCTGGGGAGTTGTGGAGAAAACCAGAAGGACATTCAGATAAAAATGGCCTAGATATTTTGAAAAGAAGGCAGTCAGCTGAATAAATAAAATTATGTAAGTCAGCCGCCAACAACAGTAGTCCTATTTTTGTTTAAAGATACTCTGACAGCAAGCAGTCTGCATTACTTGTTTTAATGCTGTAATGTGGCTTTCTATTTTGATGTTGTAACAGTGCAGTTTCTGAACCATTCCTTTACTTATTCAGTTCTATATAATGAAACCCATCTTTGTCTGTTTTAAGTTATATAATTGTATTTGTATCCAGGCAGCAGAGCAAGCAAAATCTCATTTCTCCCCCTTTTTCTTTTGCTCGTTTGCCCCTGCGGTTTGCCAGTTGTCAACTCCCTTTCAGCCATTTTACTCACTTTGTTTCCTGTTCAGTACAGGAGACAATTGTATAAGAGGAGCCGTCAGTAAGGCAGCCATTAGGAGTGGTTTGAGGTTTATCATTTTAATAGATATGTGTTTCCCCACACACTTGTCTGTGCAAGGAGAGGGGTGGGGACTTGAGCAGTGGCAGTCCAAGATGGATGTGCTTCTGGAATGGTCATTGCCATCAGGTAGCCCTCCTCACCAACCCCAAAGCATGGGAAGTGGTTTCCGCCAGGGAAACTGCACCTACTCCTGTGAATTCCTGACTGCATGCAGCCCTTCCCTTCCTCTGGGAGAGGTGAGTGAGCTAAGCCTCTTTATCCCCTGTTCCTTCCCTTACTGGTTGTTGCAGGGCTGCTAACCAAATCATGGGTCCCAGTCAGGACTTTATCCTTTGATGCTGAGGAGTCATGCTAAGAAAATAAAATGCTTCAAAACTGACTCTGCTGCTGTTTTTACTGCTTATACATACTCCCTGCCCATGTACATAATGTACATACATCTTGTGCCTCCAAGGCTTATACAGTGCCCTCTCCTCTGTACTGCACCTCTATACATGTCCATCTCAAGCCAGTTAATCTGTTGACCACATACCTGGTTATATCATTTTGTTTATTAGAGTTTGTATACTGCTGGTTCTAGTTTTTTGGAAGAAATCTCTTATCATAACCTGGGTCAAGAACTAAATATTTAAGAAGTTTTGATCCAATACATAAGTTGAAAGCACATTATTTTAATTCAGATGATGCACAGGTAACTGTAATCACTGTTTAGGGAGGTGTGTTTGACAGGAGTGGATCATAGTTCCAGTAGCTTTCAAGAGCACTGAACAGTCTGTCCTCCAAAAGATAGAGAGAACTACATCACTGATTCTACTGGTGACCACAAATCTCTTCATGAAAATAAAAAGGAAGAGAACAGTGGAGACATATGAAATGAAGCAGACTGTGTGATTACTCTGAACCTTATTCCTGGTATAGGAATTGTAGTATATGATAAGAAGTCAGATACTTTAGAAAATCGAATATACAGTTCTAGTGTTGCTGAAAATACACAGGGACCATCAATGAAGGATGTTCTAGAGCAGTGGTGCACAACCTTTTTGTGGGGCGGGCCACTACACAAATTCTTAATGCATCTACGGGCCACCTCAAAACATAGTAAGTCGTTACGAATTAACAATAGGTACAAGTGACTGGCATTTTTACTTAAGACAGCAGTCATGAAATTTGCCTGTTTTCTACATCAACTTTGCATTTAACTTTGTTCTAGCTTGCAGCTGTGACTTATTACAAACTCTTGCAGAAGGTTACTAGTGTTATAAACAAGAAAGAATAGTTACTTCCACGGCTAAAATTAGAGGTGTGCGCAACTGCAGTCAATTAGGTGAGTAAGCACTTGCTGGCAAGTTTGCATGACTGGAGTAAGGCATAGTATTTTTTTCACTTTTTAAAAAAAATTTTGGTTACTCTCTGGCGGGCCGGATGGCACTGCATGGAGGGCCGGACGTTGTGCACCACTGTTCTAGAGCATCTATATACACTCTAAACTGAATGATATAATAATTTATGTAGCCAAAGCCCATAGTTCCTTAACTCAGACATTAAAAAAATGAGAGCAAAGCTATGCTCCGTTTGTCCTAATTGCCATGATAGCTTTAAGGCACCAAAAAGATGAACTTAATGACTACAGTCTGTTTTTGACACAGATTGTGCTCTTTCGTCTTCTTTAAAATGTGTACCTATAAAACATTTTCTTATGAACTACATACAGTTTAGCCTTTTACATATTTTTAAAACGGATACTTTTTGCTGACCGTTGGTTATATGTATGAATTATCAGAGTAAGTGCCATTCAGTGAAGAAGTTAATGGAAAGTGACAAAGCCATAGTGAAATAAGTTTTTGAATAAACAGGTGTCAGCACCTTCACCTTCTAATAAGAAAATCCAGGGGCAATTGTATTTTAAAAATCTTCTGCAACATTTCATGAGGCTTTCTCTCTGATGAAATACAGGATGCTGTTTTTTCCCCTTATTCTCACTGTTAGAAAAATTTACTTAAGAGAGCACGAGGGTGGGGGGTGTACACAGGAAATATTTTCATGCATTCAAGCCAGAAGACTGATGGTCTTGGTAGTCTGCATATGTTTTGCGCCTAGAACACTGCAGCTGCCTCCTCCCCTTCTCTTTCCTCGTTATTCGGTTATAGCAAGCCTTCTTAAAACAATCAGTTGTTTTGGGTTGTAGTCCAGAACTGCATTCCATTTGTCCATCACTCTCTCTTTAAAGTAGTGTTTTATCTCATCCAAGCTGAAAATTGATTATTTAGCTTGGAACTCATGACCCATCCATCCTCTTCAGTTCCTTTGCAGATGTTCATAGTGATTTTTGATGCCCTAGTTAATATCCCAGTTTCTTTTTTTATCCTCTGCGGAGAGCAGCCCCAGCATCAGTAGCATGTCCTCGTACAACTTCCCTTCAATCTCTTTTACCATTGCTAGAGGCCATTTTTTATACCTTTTTAGCATCTTATTTCCTTTTTCCTGTATGGTTTCCAAAACTGGATAAAATATCCCTGCCGAAGCTCCAGTTAATGACCTGTATAGCAAGAGAATAACCTCCTCCTTTCAGTGTTAGTCCTTGTCTCTGGAAATGTAGTTGAATAGCTGGTGACCCTGGCTGCTGCCATCGTCTTTTTGTTCTTTGTAGTTCGTTGCAACATTTGCAGTTACTTCCAAGTTGTTTTTTTATGTGGTTAAAGTTGTGTTGTATGTATTGCATCACCTAGAATGATGCCACCTAGAATGATGCCAAAGTATAAAGACAAAATGATCGATTTTAACAATTGGCTAAAATTTTGGTGTCATTCAAAGGGGATCCAGTGTCTGTCAGCCTGGGATGACATGCTCGACAAGCCACGTTGCTTCACTAGGGACGGCTTGCACCTGTCACCACTGGGCTTTTGGATATTGGCAAAGGCTCTTGCCACCCCCATAGTGCCTTTTTTAGGCAAGGCTCAAAAGTCAAACCCACCCCCATAGACAGCACAAGGAACAAGAAACTAAGGGTAATGCTGCTTAACGCCAGAAGTCTTAACCTCAAGATGCACGCACTCGAAGCTCTCCTCAGTATGGAAAACATCGATATCTGTGCAGTGACAGAAAGCTGGTTCAAGGCTCCAGAGAGCACCCAAGCACTACCAGGCTATACCTCATATCATGCTTTTCGGCCCCAAAACCCAGACCGAACCACAAAAGGAGGGGGAGTTTCCATATTTATCAAGGATATCCACACCTCCAGGTTAGTGGCATTGCACGAAGTATCAGAGACCATCCATGTGCAACTAACAGTGGGCAAGACTGCTTTTCAGTTTATAGCATCCTACAGACTACCCTCTCAAAGTCAGGAATCCCACTTGGCTTTCCTGAAAACATTGGAGAACATGAAGATCTCTCCGAACACCATTATATTGGGCAACTTCAACTACCCAAACATTGACTGGGAGCACTATTCAAGCCCCAGCACCTTAGCCCAAAGGTTCCTGGAAATTATAAACTCAAATGCTATGGAACAACTAGTCACCACTCCCACAAGAGGGGACAACATACTAGACCTGATCATCACCAACATGGGAACTCTATGCTCCACAACAGAAGTATATCCCTCATTGGTAAGATCAGACCATAAATTAATTTCACTGGATGTCCACATCCCGACCCCACCCCCAGCCCAGAAAACCACAGTGAATAACTTCTCAAAAGCGAACTTCTCACTTCTCAAAACTGAAGTGGAATCCTTCAAGGCCCCAGGGCCAGTGGAAACTATGGCTCAAACTGCAGAATCCTATATAAACGCATTCTACGGACATCTCCAGGAATGCATGGATCATGCTATCCCAAACAAAATCAAGACCCAATCATCCAAAGGCAGGCGTCCAGTCTGGTGGACCCCAGCCATAAATAAACTGTACAACAGAAGGAGGAAGCTACTACATGATAGAGCAAAATCCCTAAAAGGGAAGGCATCTCTGATCAGTAGTAGCAAAAAATTACGATCCCTCATGAAAACCTCCAAGGCCAGCTTCGAGAGAATAATTGCACAGGACACTAAAGACAATCATAAGGCTTTTTTCAGTTATGTTAGGAACCTGGGATGCAACTCCCAGACTTGTTCTGAGCTGATTGTAAACAACAAAAAATACACTGAACCCACAGACATCGCCAATATCCTGGCAGACAGGTTCAGTGCAAACTTCTCGACCCCCCCCCCCCCCTCAAAAGAGCAAGTATCTATCCCGGCAGAGTGCAGCCTCCCAAACATCTCTGTTGCTCAGGTGAAGGCCGCCCTCTCCAAAGCAAAAAACAGTGCTTCCATGGGACCAGATGGCGTCCCGGGTTGCGTCCTACATGAACTCCAAGAAGAACTAAACCCTCAAGTAAAACTGCTGTACAATCTCAGCCTCACTACAGGATATGTGCTCAAAGAATGGCGTACAGCAACAGTGGTCCCACTCCACAAAGATGGCGCCTCTACGGACCCTGGAAACTATTGCCCCATAAGCCTGACTAGCCTAATCTGCAAGGCTACGGAGAGGATCTTCATGGAACTCATAAACAAAGACATTGGGGACCTACAGACACTAGATCCTACCCAATTTGGCTTCGTCAAGGGCAGATCCTGCCTTTTGAACCTGGTCGACTTCTTCGAAAAACAGTCACCAAGGCCATAGATGAAGGGAAGATAGTCCACACAGCCTATCTAGACCTCGCAAAGGCATTTGACACAATACCCCACTCAGGCATCATAGATAAGCTATCCAGCCTAAATATAAACCCCTATGTCACAAGATGGGTCACAAACTGGCTCAAAGACAGAACCCACAGAGTCAGAGTTGCTGGAGCCATGTCAGACTCGAAACCAGTCACAAGTGGCATCCCACAAGGTTCTGTCATGGGACCTCTCTTGTTCGGTATTTACTTTTCTGAGGTACAGGCCAACGTGGGAGGACTATGGCTCATCAAGTTCGCAGATGACTGCAAATTGGGTGCCATAATCGACTCTCCAGCTGACACAAACATCCTTCAAAAAGGTCTCACAGAGACGGATAACTGGTGCCAGAGCCATGGTCTAAAGCTAAATGCCAAAAAGTGTATAGTCATACCCTTTGGCAAAAACAATGTGCCCACAAATTACCACATAGGTGGTAACCCATTAAGTACAGAGAAAGTAATTAGGGATCTGGGGACCCAAGTTGATAGCAATCTCTCCTTTGACAACCACATTGCCAAAGTGGTTAGAAAGACCTTCTACATAGCCCATCTCATCATGAAAGGATTCACATCTAGATCAAGAGAGGTAATCGTGCCCCTTTATTCATCCCTCATCAGGCCCATCATGGAATACAATGCCCCCTTTGGGATGTGCCTTACCTGACACCTGCAGCAATTAGAAAGACCCAAAAGTACCTCACCAGGAGGATCAAGGGACTCAAACAGATGCCATATGCTGCTCGGTTAAAAAAACTCCAGCTCTACTCATTTGCATACCGCCTACTTCGAGGCGATCTATGCCTGACATATAAAGCTATGTCAACCCAGAATTAATGGACATGCTCCACCTCAGTAAATCTAAATCCCTTAGAGCCACGGGCTCGAGGGACTTGAGCCTCACCACAGAAATAAATAGAACATGCTGGAGGGACAGATTCATAACCCAGAGGCTCCCTTCGCTCTGGAATAGAATTCCAATTCATGTTAGGCAGAGCACCTCACTGACTCTCTTCAAGAAGAATCTTGATGAGTGGATGGGGGATCATAGGTTTGTCCCGGGGATTACTTCCGTGTCACTACTAGACAGAGGCACAGTAAACTAAACTTTAAAAAGGGCACAGTATACTCAAATCAAGGGGTGGCGTAAGCCAAACACAATCGGGCTAGGCGTATAAATGCCCCAGGGCAGATAGCTTAGTATGAACCTATGAACCTATAATTTGTATATACCATACCACATTTTTTGAACTTCAGGTGCTGCACTTTTTATTTATTTAGATATTTTTTTCTCAGCATTGGATCTCAGCTACCTTCTACCATTCTTTGCTGATAAAATTAAATTACAATTAATACTTCCCTCATCTTGTAATGCTACTGTTATTGTCTTGTTGTCTACAATGAAGTTCTTCATGTTTAATATACTTGAGGTGTTGTGGATGAGTGGAGATCTTTGGGCAGACTTTGAGACACTCTACTACTTTCTTAATGAGTTAATTCTTAGTTAACACTGGATGTTCTTCGTGTTTCACTGTTGCAGTCATTACATTTGGGCAATCTGCTGGCAGGTTGCCCTCAGTTGGCCTGAATAACAAAGTCTTGGGTCCTGCATCGGTTGCTGTCTCCTCTTCCATGACGTCAGTTCGTCAGGGGTATAAAACATGCAGCCGATGCCATTTTCTTCAGTCTTTCTTGTCGCACGGTGCCCGAAGCAGAAGCAATTCGCAAGTGCCGGTTGTCCGACTCCTGAAATTTTCGCATTCGAGTCTCAGAACCGAAGTCTTCAATTAAAGCTAAGTACCCCATTGGGGAAACTTTTTCTTGCTCCTTACTGATGTCAGTAAAAGTTAATAATTGCATTACTTGTCGGAAGCAAATACCTCATAAGGATTTTCATGTGTACTGTATTCCTTGTCTAGGCCCAGATCACAACGTGCCTTGCTGTCGGTTTTGTGCTAATTTTAACCAACGCACTATTAAGCGTCGGTATAGCTTTGCTTCAAAATATTTTGGAAACAGATTTAATTACCCTGAAATGTCGTCGGATAGTAATCCGACTACCGGAGTTCACAAAAACCGCAAAGAAAAGGACAGAGGCAGACTGTCGAAGTCCAAAACCGACGACGAAGCTTCTCCTAAGCCAATCGCCAGTTCACCGGTACTCAAGTGAGGTGCTTTCGCAGCCCCTGATAACCTCTACTTTTGAGTCGCAGGCCTCTACCGAGACCCATGCGGAGTCTGGCATGCCGCGAGATTCTCAGACTATTGTACCTGTGGATGGCTCTCCCTCGGATGGGTCCGTAGCCGCTGAGCAGGCACTGGCTTCTGAGGGTGTTTTCAGGCCTCTACATTTCTATATAAAACCGACGTCAGCTTTAAAAACAAAAACAACTTCTAAGGTTAAAAAATGACGCATGAGCCATGTGCTCAGGCCCCTATGCCTAAAAAACAGATGATCAAATTGGCTGAGGACTTAATTACCTTGATCAGGGGTTCCCAACCCCCTCCTGATAAGAGGCCTAGGTAAGACACTGATTATGAATCTTCAGATCAGGTTTCTATTTCTTCTGATTCCTCTTCTGATCAGGAATTTTCTATACCACCCTATGAGGATTCAGATGCAGAAAAATCCATCCCATCTGCATCTCCTCCTGAAGATTATTCTTTTGGAGAAACATTGCATACTTTAAGGGAACATTTTCATGGGGAGAGTCAGGATTTCTCGAATCAAAAAAGAGGCTTAGGGATTTCCTTCTTCTTCCTCAGCATAGGCCTTTGGCTATACCTCGTGTATTGGACATTGTTGATTATGTGTTTTCGGAATCAAGCATGGCTCCTGATTCCCTACCTCCGGCTCCTAGTAAGCCAGACAGATATTGCAGGGTTCCTGACTCCCACAAATTTTTGTTCAAAAATCCTGCTGCTGACCCTGAAACTATCTCACATGGTCCCAAAGGTGTAAAGGCCTCTACAGCCAAGAATCCTACCCCCTCCGATAGAGATTCCAGGGCACTGGATAGATGGGGAAAAAAGGTTTATATGTCTTTAACCTTGGCAATTACGGCCTTAAACTGCCAGTTTCATATGCTTAAATATCAACAGCATGTTATGGGATTATTGAAACAGAAAATTATGTTGATTTCTGAATGTGTGGAAAATAAAGAATTACAGGAATTATTGCATGCAGCAGAACAGGTTGGAAAGCATACTTTGCAATGTGGTTTTGATTCCTTGGAGGCCTCTTGTAGGGGCTGCAGTTACTGGATCTGTGATTAGAAGGCATGCCTGGCTCAAAGAGCAAAATCTGCCTGACCATGTTAAAGCTAAATTGTTGGATGCTCCTTTACAGCATGATACTCTGTTTGGTAATAAGGCAGAAGAGGTTTTAAAGAAAATGGAAAACAAAGCTAAATCAATGCAAACTGTAAAAGATTTCTTACAAGTGCAGCCACCCAGATTCAGTAGACACTGGCCTACAAAAAATTGGTCCTTTCCTGTGTCCAACAGAGCCTCACAAGGCAAATCCAGGCGCTCAGAAGGCTCTAGATACCAATCACAGGGTTCTTGCAGGTCAAAGCAATGGGGTGCCTCTACCTCTAAATCTGGAGGAAACAAAGCACAACCCTACAGTAAGCAGTCTCAATTACTTCCCTCTGCCATCACCAAGCACTTATCTTTTGGCAGCCCCCTTAGGGGGGGAAATTAGCACTTCATGCTCAAAATTGGCAGTTAATAACCCAGGACAAGTGGGTATTAAACATAGTATCCCAGGGGTACAGATTTCATTTCCATATCTTGCCAATTCCAAATGGTTGGCCAGATCTGCCACAAAATCAATGGGCAGAGGCACAGAAACAAGTTATGTCCCTCATGGATATGGGGGCTATTCAACCAGTACCAGAACAGGAAAATGGGCAAGGGTTTTATTCACGACTGTTCCTGGTACCCAGAAAAGACAATGCCTGGCGTCCAATACTAGATTTATCGATTTTCAGCACATTCTTGGACATCCCAAAATTCAAAATGCTGACTTTACGAGAGCTTCTGCCCATGCTGGGCAAGAATGCTTGGTTAGTGACTCTAGACTTAAAAGAGGCATACCTGCATATCCCAATAAGGGAATCGTGCAGAAGATACCTCCGCTTCAAGGCTGATTTTATGCATTACCAATTCTCTGCACTGCCATTTGGCTTATCTACTGCGCCCAGGGTCTTTACAAAGTGCTTGGCACCAGTAATTGCATTTTGCAGACAAAGAAGCATACAAATCTATCCTTACTTGAACGACTGTTTCATTCAAGCAGAAAACAAGGACATTCTTCTTCAACGTTTGGCGTTTGTAAAAAGGCTTCTAACATGCCTAGGGTACACAATAAACAAAAAGAAATCACAACTGGTACCCTGTCAAAAAATTACATTCCCGGGTGCAAGCTTGAATACAGCTGCCCAGATGGCTTACCTTGCGCCACACAAACAAAGGCAACTGACTATTTACTTCAAACAGATGGCAACAAAAACCCAGTTATCTGCAAGACAACGTCTGCAGGCTTTGGGGTTCATGGCATCCTGCATTCTACTAATTCCATATGCAAGACTGCATATGAGGAAACTACAGTGGTATCTAAGAAGTTTATGGAGTCAACATTGTCACAGTCTGGAAACAATGATTCCTCTCATTCCCTGCCTTACAACAGGAGTTTTTTTGGTGGGCAGAGACATGTCACCAGAACATGGGACGATCTTTCACTCTACCCCCTGCCTCCCAAACCCTAACTACGGATGCATCAGACTATGCTTGGGGAGCCCACCTGGCGGGGAGATGCATTCAGGGCATATGGAGCCCAAAACAAATGCATCTGCATATCGACCAGAAGGAGATGTTAGCTGTTCAGAATGCCCTGACAGCCTTCAAGGATTTACTTCATCCAGGACAACTATTGATAAAGACGGACAACACCACAGTTATGTGGTACATAAACAAGCAGGGGGGTACACATTCCTTCCCCCTTTGCAGAGTAGCCATGGCATTGTGGGATACAGCCCTGACTTATCAAGTACGTCTTCAAGCTCAATTCCTGCCAGGAAAACAAAATACTCTGACAAACGATCTAAGCAGAAATATTATGGACCCTCACGAGTGGAAACTGGACCCACAAGTCTTCAGCATGATAACAGAGAAATGGGGGAGTCCAGACATAGATCTATTTGCCTCTCCCCAAAATTATCAACTGGACAAATTCTGCACAAGGACTTATCACAGACAAGCATGGAAAGTGGATGCCCTATCCTTCAGTTGGAAAAACCTATCAGTCTATGCCTTTCCTCCTCTGCCTCTTCTCCGCAAGGACGTACTAAAGGTCAGACAGGAAAAACAAAAAAATATCCTAATTGCCCCGGACTGGCCTCGCCAACACTCGTACCCATTTCTAAGGAATATGTCTCTACTCCCTCCTTGGTACTTGCCTCATATAACTCATCCACTGTCTCAGCAGAGCAGTCGAATTCTGCACAATCAGCTCCAAACTCTGAACCTGGCAGCATGGCTGATCATGTAATTATTCAAACAACACCTCTCATTAAATCTGTGATGGATGTCATTTTGGAAGCCAGAAGGCCTAGTACTAGAAAATCTTATGCTGATAAATGGAAGAGATTCTGTGCTTGGAACCAAGCACAAGGAACGGACACAGCAAAGCCAAATATTCCTCAGATTTTACAATACTTGACTGAGATGCTTGACAAGGGTCTATCTTTTTCATCAATAAAAATCCATGCCTCTGCCATCTCGGCTCATTACAACACAGAGCCTCCCATCTTTTTTCATCCTCTGCTAAAACAGTATCTTAGAGGGGCCAAAAATTTAAGGCCTTCCAGAAGATCACCAACTCCTGCATGGGACCTCAATTTTGTGCTGGAAAACTTCACCCTGCCTCCTTTTGAACCAGCAGCTACTGCGGATATAAAGTTTTTGTCTTGGAAAACAGCTTTCCTTCTGGCAGTCACTTCAGCTAGAAGGGTTTCAGAACTACAGGCTCTCATGGCTGTGGAGCCTTTTATTACATTTCATCTGGACAGGGTGTCCCTCAGGACCAGGCCTTCCTTTATGCCTAAGGTGGTATCCAGTGTGGCTCTTAACCAAACTATTCACCTGCCAAATTTTTACCCAAATCCGCAGAAGAAGGGGGAGCGGATTCTGCATTCCATGGATGTACATAGACAACTAAGATTCTACTTAAACAGGACCAAATCTGTAAGAAAGTCTGAGCAACTACTGGTGGCATTTGCTGCAGGATCAGAGAATGGAAGGCTATTTCAAAGCAGACTATTTCAGAGTGGATAAGCCACTGCATTCGTTTCTGCTACTTGCATCATGGTAAACCTGTGCCCAAGGAAATCAGGTCACGTTCCACCAGGAATGCATCCACCTCAGCAGCTTTTCTCAGAGGAGTTCCAACCAAAGACATTCTAGAAGCTGCTACTTGGAGCTCTGTTCATACATTTGTAAAGCATTATCATTTGTCGCTCTTCTCTAAGTCCAGGGCAGGCTTTGCCACTGCAGTTCTGCAGGGCCTTATAGCCGCTCCAAATGCTATTTAGCTCCATCCTGCCATCTGTAGCTTTGGGATTCTACCCAAATGTAATGACTGCAACAGTGAAACACGAAGAACATAGTACAGTTGTGTACACTTACCATAAATGTAGATGTTCGAGTGTATTCACTGTTGCAGTCCGGGTTACCCACCCGCCATCCCTCTTTTTTCTAGAACTTCTCTTTCCTTCACTATATTCTACAGCCTTTGTGGTGTATTTGCTTTTAGATGAAGGTAAAGTCTATGTTGTTACAATTGCATTTATATATATATATATATATATATATATATATTATATATTTATATATTTTTTTCTCCCCTTTTGGGGGGCACCTGACATCTGGGGCAAGAAAAACTGAAGAAAATGGCGTCGGCTGCATGTTTTATACGCCTGACGTCATGGAAGAGGAGACAGCAACTGATGCAGGACCCAAGACTTTGTTATCCAGGCCAACTGAGGGCAACCTGCCAGCAGATTACCCAAATGTAATGACTGCAACAGAGAATGCACTCAAACATCTACATTTATGGTAAGTGTACACAACTGTACTTTAATTTTCATCTTGGTTTTGCATTTTATTTCAACAGTGCTGTTTATGTTTTAACCTGGCTTTTGTGATTTAATGGTAGTTTAAGTGGATGAAAAAAAAAAACGTGTGGCGATTAATCATTAAATGTGTAGGGTGACTTCAGTGAACTTTATTAAAGACCAATAATGTCTTGTGTCTTTTATATCAAGGTGTGGACATTTTTTTACAATAAGCATCTTATCTGTATTTGATAACATGGTAGGTGGACTTGCCCAAGTAACCTTTTCAAACATGACCCGTGTGTGAACCTTTCTTATATACTGGCAAATAATGCATACATTTTTATACACAAATGCAGTTTTACAGTTCCGTGGGATTTACATAGACAAGTAAAAGATAATTTAGGTTAGTACAGAGACATAATTGTTCAATCATAGAGAATTGCAATAAGACAGTAGTTCAGGTATAGTGTGTGTAATCACATATAAGGTCTGCTAGTTTAGAGAAGAAACTTCAAGTAGGTTGTAGTATGTAACTAGTACAGAGGTGATATATTGTCAAATGTCAAAGACAAACACAGGCATTTATAACTTTCAGCTGACGAGTACAGAGATGTACTTGTTCAGGTGAATTCTGACCATGGCTTATTAGTTTAGAGTTTATTTTTTTTAGTGATTATTAATATGGTGATGGTTTGTATGGTTAATATTTACAGCAATTTACATAGAGAACAGCAGAAAACTTTACCATTTTTCTTACTTGCATATTTCTTCTAGACATATTTAAATTATTGTGCAGCAAAATAGCTTTATGTCTTTGGTTGTGTGGAGAATCGATAAATAAAAGTTTGTTTTTTTACCCTTAGTATATATTGTTTGCTTATCTTTTGTCAGTAAAGCAGTAGAATTGTTTGAAGTGGTAAATTAACCTTTTTCCCCCCGAGTTGCTGTGCCTGTTATTTTTCTGGTTTCAGTAGAAATTTTATTCCAGCTTGCTGAGAGTATTTTAGTAAGATTTGTTTTTTCCTGTTTCTTGATGAAGGAGCGGTCATTGAAGGGATACTGGGTTCTGTGGAAATACATGGATGTTTGCATTTTATTTTGATTTTTAATCAAAGGAAGTAGCTGCTGTTTAATGGTCTGTGTATAATGTTGTAAAGAGAAATAGTGATGGCTGAGTCTAGGGGCCTGTTTGCTCTAGTGAGGCATGTACAATTATAGTTCATAGTTAAGTACTAGGCTATCGGTCCTAGAGCCTATATAAGCCTAGCCAAAAAGTTCCCTGGGTTTCACCACCCAAGAAAATTATTTTCCTGTGCCCCTGTCGAGCATAGCCACAGGAGTGATCCCTGGGGTGAATTTCCCGTTTCCCATCCAATTGTCAAGAGTTTGGTAGGGCTGCTGCCCTACATGATGCATCAAAAGGATCATTACTGTGTTTCTGCAGTGCTTGGCAACCTGTTCATAAGAAGTCACACCAACCAAGCATCTCCTACTTCAAATACTTATTTGGAAGCCCTCTGTCTTAGCCTTCATATTCTTCAGCAGCAATTGCTTGTAAGCAAACAAGTGGGTTTGGTTGTTAAAGGTTCTAAGGGGCAAGGAACAGTGTATACTTTTCCTTCAAATTGGTTGAGTATTCTGTCCTCACTATTATTTGAAATAGGGTTTGTAATTGGAGATGACCAAGACCCCAAACGGGTCTAGCTCATGATGATGTCACCATCACTCTTGACAACAATAATGTAAGCCCCAAGCGTGAGCCCTCACCCCTATCCCAGCACAGGGAGGCATGACTGAATTCAGTCTATGAGGACATGCACATTGTCAATGATGTTCTTGTTTTAGTATGAGATTAATGCATGACAAGTACTGTTTATTGTGGTTTGTGAAGTGTGTTGTGTGATAAATCAACCTCTTAGTGTAATAATTCTGGACTAAGCTAAAAATATTGACTGCAGAGTCCCAAAATCTAGGACAGATTTTTAAATAGTGCTTTTATAAATATAGAATTAGGCTAGAGTAACAAGTTTTGCATTAGCTTACATTTTCTGAAGGAGGATGTGTAGTCTTTCTTTTGGCTTACAAGTTTTGCATTAGCGTACATTTTCTGGAGGAGGATGTGAAGTCTTTCTTTCGGCTTTTCCCAGTTAAGGGTTGCCACAGCAAATCACTGGTCCGCTCTTGATTGGCAGTGGATTTTTACGATGTCGAGTTGACAGCCCGGTGCCCAACCTTCACAGATAGCGCACACACATTCACAGACCTACCTGCATGTCTTTAAAGTTCAGTCGACTGCAGGGAGGATGTGAAGTACAAAACTCAAATGTGTGTGATTATTTACTGAATTCACTCAATGATTTGCCAGAAAACATAATTTTTATGAGGAACAGGCTAAATATGTGAATCAAAAATCTGGACATACTATGAAATTCTGGACAGTTGAGAGTCATGTTGGTAGGACATATTTCATTATGTAATAAGTATGCATACCTCTCAATTCTCCTGAAAATACCAAAAACAGGATGACATGAAATTCTGATTGGCCCCTTTCATTTCTGATTTGTACAGATGCTTGACCCCTTGCTTTTTAAAATATTGCATCGTCAGTCCATGTCATTACTGATGTGATGACATCAGCAGGACGATGACCACAAGCAGTATCTGAGTGTAAGGCTGTAACTGCTAGGCAGCGGTTCAGAAAGAAGGGAATCCTGCATCTAGTGCTTTGAATGTGGAATGAAAATGTTTGAGCTTGGAAAGTATGTAACAGCGAAGAGAATCCTGTGAATGGAGGTGCCACTTATGCAAAGGGGGGGGTATTTTTGTGCAGCGTGGGAAACAAACAGAAATGAAGCAGAATGGTTTGGTCACAAATGGCACAGTCAGACATTCTCTTGTCAGCATTATTTCACTCCTTGGAATAACAGCAGTGGCACTTTTTACCAAGAGGCAGGAGATGTTTGGGGCAGCTGAATATGTCCAGTTTGGCTTACTGACCTTAGCACTATAGCCAGCTAATGTATCTGTGTAGGTGAGTGCTTGTCACTTTGACTTATTTTAAGCTTCCTTGTATTCCTCATAGCTTATACCATCTCAACGATGAAGCCTTTTTTATGTTTTTCTTTTGGGCTAGAGTGGAATAGGGAGGCATACCCCTTCAAGTGTCTTCTCAAGGTATCTTGTAGAATGGTAGATACACAACACAAATGTGTGCGTGCGCACAAACAAACATCTTTCATAACAGGCAGTTCTTGCGCTACACATGTGAACATAATATTGTAGTTTACTTTTTGCTGTAGTTAGTCATAGGAAAAGCTTAATAAAATGCATTTATTTTGCTTATTTTTTTCTCATTTTTGTCACTTCTGCTTTGTAAACTTCAGAAGTGGAAAGAGATTTGCATTTGGATATGCAAATTTCATGATAATTAGCTTGCCAGATTGTTGGTCTAATGTACCTACTTTTCAAGAGTCTTTGCCCAGATTTTCGATGTCTGTAGGGTGAGAGATATTTTATTTTTAGCTGGGGTCTGTTTTGTTTGTGGGGTAAGGTACCTTGAGATAAAGTAACATGTCAGCATGCCCTTAATTGTTTACTGACGCTGCAATTAGTTCTGTATAGCTTTTTGCAATAAGGTTTAGGCCTATCGTCAGTCATAGGTTTTTGTACTATTGCACCTATGTTGTTTTATTATTTGAATGTATAATTATTAAATGGTTGCTTCTATCTAATCTTTGTTATTTCTCAGACATCATGACAGCTGTCTTTTTAATGCTTAACATTAACAGGTTTGACCATATATTCTAAAATACTCCCCACCTTTGTTCTCATATCTACTGTTCTGCACTAATTTGTAAATTATTGTATACTGGGATTTAATTTTTCATGATAGTCTGCATAATAGTAACATAGATAAATTGATACTTTAGACTATGTACTTTGTAAATATTCTGTAGTATTTGCATATTTTAGTTTTTTTTTTCTTTATAATCTCCGAACTGGGCCAGAAAAAGGTCAAGTATGGTCAGTGCTGTACCCTGGTTAACAAATATATAATATATATATATACATGCACACACATATATGGTGATGTACGTGCCACTGTGATTACTCTGCAAAATGGGGAAAAAAGATGAATTGTAAAGATCTTCCCTAGTGCATAGCCCAGTCTTAACAGAACTTAGAGGTGCTTAACAAAAGCTTGTTAAGGACACCCAAATGCTGTTAAGATTGGGGTCAGGTGCTAAGGGCTAAAAGCAGACAAAGGCATTTGGCAAAGAACACTGACAGAAAATAAAACAGCTGTTAGAACTTCACTCTAACATACATACAAAACAGAAAAAAATCTATGGAGGTACACTTTTTTCTGCTTGATGTCTGTACGTCTCAACTGTCCCAGATTTTGCAGAACATTCCTGAGTTTTACCGCTTATCTTTGCCCTACCCCACATAATCTTCAGTGATTACCAGGAAATCAAAAATTTTGCAATCAGCCAGTAACGCTAACCATTAGAGTATCCTACTTCTTATTGTTCAGAAAATGCATGTTGTTGCAAAATATGTTTCATATTAATTTTTAAGTGAATTAGAGCAGTATTTTAAAACTGTCCTTGATTTTGAACCTTTGTCCCCCATTACAAGCAGGCACTTTGTATACAAAAACAACAGGTAGTTTCACACGCATTTACAAATAACTTTTTATTAAAAAGTGCCTTTGAACATGGAAGCAAAATGTACTTTGCTGTGTTTATGGCATTAGTATTCATGGGCAGGCAGCAGGCACTTGTGTCACTTTGTGTTCCAGCTCTAATTGTGCTGGATTAACATAAGTAAGTAATTGTAAATTAGTTCTATAATTGCCAAACTGTTAATTTAGCAGTTTTTGTGTTCAGAAGAAATCCTTAAAACTGAATATTTTTTAAAGGCTGTAAAACGTACTTGTCTTGTCACACAAAAAATTGTTTGCATGCATAAAGGTACATGCAAGCACTTTTTTGTTTGTAAAATAAAAGTTTGTTTAGCACCTTTAAGTATGATATTTAAGCAAAGAAGATTTTCTTCATAGTCAGCATTGCAGTACTGATTCTTGCAAGGTTCTTTCTGCCATGCAGAAGTCTGCGACTGCCCTGATTTCCCAGTCTTTGCAAAATCTTCTGAAGACTGATGTCTGGGCATCTGCCGATGCCATCTTCAGTTCTTTGTAACCATGCAGTCCAGATGCACTTCACGTGTGTTCAGTACACTCGCAGTCGTTCAGTCAAAATGTGTTTCCAAAGATCCTCTTCCTCCTTCCAGTCAGAGAGGTACCCCAGTGGGGACATTTCTGTACTAATTTAATGTTCAAAAACGTAGACAACTGCTTGAAGTGTGGGAAGCAAGTCCCACATAAAGATTTTCACTTATTTTTGTCTTTTCTGCTTGGGGCCTCACACGACATCTCAAATTCTCCTAACTGCAAAATTCTGGGAAAAAACTCTCAAGCATGGGGTTGAAGTACTTGCCGCCCATATGAATTCATCATCTTTGGCTTCCTTGGTGGTGTCTCAATCTGCAGCTACTGTACATCTGGTACCCTCTAGAGTCATTCCAAAGAATCAGAAAGACAAAAAGGCTAAGGATCGTGATATTTCTGAAAAAGCTCCATCTATCGCTTTTAAGTCAACCAATGACCCTAGATGCCTTTGCAGACCCTGCTCCAGTGACTGCTAGGCTTGAACCCTCTATTGTGACCTCTTGATGGCCTACTTATGAATGCCCCCAAGGTTCAAATGTTAGTCGGGTCTCTAATCACTCTTCTGGACTCTGCTTCCAACGTTCGCACTGTGTCTGTTAAGGGTGACTCCATGTCTTCCCCAACTACCAAAGTCACAACCAGAGTTGCAGATGGACATCTGCATCCTCCGGTCACCACAGTAAAACTGATAACCAAAGTAAAGTAAATCACTTCATTTGCTTTACCACCACCTCCAACTACCTCTACTCAGACTAAAGCCAAAGATCTTAAAACAGGAAGGAGTTTATGACCCTCATGAAGTCTAGACGGCCATCTCATTCTTACTCCTCTGAGACTTCTCCATCTATAAAAAGCTGGGAAGTAGCTTGTCAGGAAGAGCAAGATTTCTCTAGCTCAGAGGATGAGGCGGAATAATCTTTCTGTGGACATTTACCACCTTAAACGTACCCAAACTCAGACTCCGATGACACACACTCTTCTGAATCTAGAACTGAACCTGCTGTTAAAAAAGGGATAATTAGTAGGGCATATACAATATTGCATGATAACTATAGGAATCAGTCAGAGAAATTTGGAAGGGATTGGGAAGACAGACTGGATAAGCAATTCACAAAGAAACAATGGGAGGATATATGCATGGGTCACAAATATGCAACAACGTCTACAAGATTTAGGAAAATGTTTGCAGCTGAAAATATCTCAATAGGATTTGCTTTCATTTATACAAATGTACGATTGCATGTGTCAAGATGTCTTTGTTTTAAAAAAAAAAAGGATATTTAACCCTCATAGCCTCTTATATTTCCAGGCCAGAGTGATATCATAGCAGATTCTCTAAGCAGGGACCTTCTAGACCCCAACAAATGAATGTTGAAAAAAGAAGTCTTCCTGAATCTTATTTTACAGGTTGGACATCCTCTTAATAGACCTGTTTGCCTCTCTCCACAACAGGCAACTACAGAAATTCTGCTCCAGAACACAACAGACAGTAGCCTATAAGACAGATGCTTTCTCCTTTAAATGAACAAACTGGTTCCTGTATGCATTCCCACCCTTGCCCCTGATCCGCGGGATACTAGCAAAAATCAGGGTGGACAGACCCAGCATGATCCTAGTAACCATCTTCTTGCCATGACAGCACTGATTCTCTCCCTCCTCTTGATGCTCAGCAAGGGGAGATTCTGTGAGCTATCTGCCTACCATCCCCACCTATCCACCCTCAAGTTAACCGCCTGGAGGATTGGGTTTTGACAACTAGGATGGCATCTTATCCCGAGGAGGTCCACTCAATTCTGACGGAAGCAAGAAAGTCCAATACCAGGAAATCATACCTGGTGAAATGGAAACAAATTCTGCCTGATGTCACAGTTATGACACCGACCTTGATCAAGCATATATCAGCTTAGTCTTGTAGTACATGTCAGACCTCTTTACACTAGGCCTTTCCTATTCCAGCATTAAGTAACATGCTCCTGCAATTTCAGCTTGCCTGAACAGTACCTTTCGTCTCACACCCCCACATGAAACTTTTTCTAAAAGGGGTGATTCACTGGAGACCACCAAGTACAAATTCCATTCCGCCTTTGGATCAAACTTATGTCTTAGGAAAAACTAACTTAGCCTCCCTTTGAACCTACTGTCAATGCCTCTCTAAAGATGCTCACATGGAAAGACCACTTTTTTCTTAGCTCCCACTGTGTAACAAACCTTTCACTAAACTTTCATAGGGATAGGGTGACCCTCAGAACAATCCCAACCTTTATGCCTAAAGTGGTATCAGAACTTATGCTAAACCAAGGCTGTCCACGTACCAGTCTTATAGCCAAATCCACAGAACAGGGCAGAGCAAGTTCTTCATTCCTTGGATGTCTACAGGACGATTGGGCACTATCTAGACAGGATAAAAAGCCCCAATAGAGCAGAACAATTGCTGGTGGTTTCACAGAGGGTAAACCGGTCAAAACTGTCTCCAAAGAAACCATATCTAAATGGATAACTAACTGCATTAAGTTTTATTACTCACTTCATGGAAAGGATTTACCTGGGCATTTTAAAGCCTGGTCCACTAGACATGGGGCAGCTACCACTGCTTTCCTCTAAGGAGTTCCCTCCCAGGCCATCCTAGAGGCAGCTCCATGGAAATCAGTGCACACCTTCACAAAACATTATAACCTAGGCAATGTTTCCAGGGCTAGAACAGTTTCCGCTTCTGGCATCCTGCATAACCTAATTTCCTTAGGTGATACAGATGGCCCACCACCCAATTTTTAGCTTTGGGAATCCTCCCAAACTCAGTACTGCAACACTGACTGTAAAAAACAGTACATTTCTGTCATGCTTGGCATAATTGTAGATGTGCAAACAGATCAGTCTTGCAGTACACAAAAAAAACTGATAAAGATCTGGAAGGTTTTGTTTAACAGTATTTTAAGAGGAGGAGAAGTACCAACATCCTGGAAGAAAGCACTGTTAGCTGTAATACCTAAAGAGGGTAAAGATTCATCATATCCAGCTTCATACAGGTCTATTTCAATCCTAAACCATGATTATAAAGCATTCATGTCTATAAGGACTACAATAATGGCAAAAGTAATTCCACAATTGGTAGATATGGATCAGTGTGGTTTTATGGAGGGGAGGCAAACATTTGACAACATTAACAGAGCACTAATGATCCAGAGGGAAGCAGAATGTAAGAAAATATCATTGTTGTTGGTTCCTGATGCAGAGAAAGCATTTGACAGTGCAAGCTGGGACTTTGAGCAGGGCAATAGAAGAATTTGCATTTCCTGAAAAATTATAAGGTTGATTAGGTGGATATATGAGGGATCAGACGAAAAACTTAAAATGGAAGGGAGTCCTTTCCGATGATTTCTGTTTGAGCAGAGGAACCAGGCAGGGGTGTGCTCTTTCCCCTGGTTTATTTATATTATATGTAGAACCACTGGCAAAAAATGAATAAATAAATAAAAATAAAAATAAATAATGGACTCAGAAATTCAAGTATGTAATTGGTGTGGTAGTCAAGAAGAGCTGTCTCTATTTGCAGATGATGATATTTTATACCTGACAAAACCAGAAAGAGACATTACAGTGTTGTGGAACATTCTGAGACAGTTTAATTTCTTTTCAGGACACAAAAGTAATGAAACTAAAACAAAGGCAATAGCAGTAAATTATGTACCCACATATGAATTGGTTCAGCAATATCCATATTTATGGGGACCTGATAAAATGAAGTATTTTGAAGTATGGATTAAAAGTTATTCTGGTGTGGCAGCTAAGGATATGTGGGAAAATACTAAACAAAAGATAATACAAAAATTGAGAAAAGTATAGCTTTGTTATATGGATATGGATAGTAAGATACACGCAGTTAAAATGTTTTTAGTCCCATTAGTCTTATAGACAGGTCAGGCATATTTTTATCAATCAGATAAGAAGTTGTGGATAGCAATTAATAAAGAGCTGAAGGACTTTATCTGGGAGGGGAAGACGCCAAGAGTCGAGTGGTATAAGCTGATTCTTTCAGTAGAATAGGGCAAACTGGGATTTCCAGATTTGAAGGGGTATTTCAGAGCTACACAGTTAAGGATCCTATACATAGCACAAGCAGAAAATTAAAATTCGAAGTGGAAAGATATGATGTTGATGAAACAGGGTAGAAGCTCAAGAAACAAGGACAGACTGGGATTTTGGATGCAGGCCTTTAAGGAGAATAATAGGAATCATACAGAATGTTATATCTATAAAGCAGCAGAAAGTATCCTAAGAAAGGGGAGTGGGGAAAGGAGATTCTGCTGATAGGATAACTTCAATTAGGGATATAGAGAATAGGCAAGGAGGGGGCTTAAATGTATTGGAGAAAACTGTCAAAGAAATCAAGGTATTGGGAGCAAATAACTAGAAAGGGAAAGGTTGTAGAATGGGAAGACACCAAGGATTTATTTGGACTGCAAGTTAGAGATTGCCTTCCCTATCAAGCACTGATGTCAGAGTGTAGGCAAAGAGAAATAAATAAGGGGGTCCTAAATGAAAGACGAGCACTGGTATAGTTTTTACCACAATCTAGAGCAGAAGCTGCCATTAAAAAATGAATAATTAATAGAGCATTATAAAATATTGCGTGGTAACTATAAGAATCAATCAGAAGAGGTTAGAAAGGGTTAGGAAGAGAGATTAGATGAGTATTTCACAAAGAAACAAAGGGAGGTTATATGTATGTCTCCCAAATATGCAACAAAATCTAGAAGATTCAGGGTTTTTGCTTGAAAATGTCTGCATAGATATTTTTGTACCCCAAGTAGACTTCAGAGAATTGTTCCTCAGGTAAGCAAGTGTTGGAGGTGTGACAGGGAAGAAAGAAGTAATTGGGAACATATTTTCTGGGAGTACGGTGAGTTGGTGGCCGTTAAGGATTCCTTGCATGATGAACTGTCGGAGATGCTGGTTGGGGAGATTTGTGTGAAGAGAGAGAGGATTTTTCTGAGCTATGATATACAGACACAGAATCAGAATTGCCTCAACATGGTAAGACTTGCCGTGTATAATTATTGTGGCTGCCAAAAAAGCAATTGCTAGAAAATGGAAATCAAAATCTAAACCAACTATACTAGAAGAAATGAATATAGTAACAGAAATAAAAACAAGTAGATCTGAAATCTTTAGTTAAGAGTAGGAGCAAACTTCATAGGAGAAAATGGGAATTGTGGGAACAGTACATTCAGAGGAGGAGTAAGGTTTAAAAGAATACAGGACTTGAGTTATGTAATGTTTAACTGAAAGTTATTGGGTAGATTATAAGTGATGTACACACCTCTTAACTGTACAGGTATTCGCAGAATGTCCAGACTTTTGCTTCATATTTTTGGTCCATTTTTCATAAAATTGTGGTTTTCTGTCAATTTAATGGCAAATCATTAAAGACTGCAGTTAGAAAATAATGACAGACATTTGAGTTTCAGATTTCATACCCTTCAGAAAATTCATGCTAATGCAAAATCTGTTATTCTATCAACTTTCTAAGTTTGTAAGAGCAGTATTTAAAAATTGCCCCTATTTTTGGACCTTTGTCCCACTTTTATCTATGGCTTTGTCCAGATTTATTTTTTTAAGAGGTTGAGAGGTATGGTGATGTATAATGTTTGCAGCTGGGAATATGTCACTATGGTTTGTGGTGTAAAATGCTTGCAACTTGGATTATGTTGGTGTGGTTTGTTTTCATTTATATATAGCTGTATGATTGCCTATGTCATAAGTGATGGTTTAATAAAGATGTTTCATGTTTCAAAAAAGGGCAGGAATTGATTACTTTATGTAATGTTGCTTAGGTTATATGATATTTATCAATATATGTGAAGTGTAATGTTTGTAAATGTGAACTTGTTAATAAAATTTGATTATTTTTATATAAATGTAAATGTGCCTATGTCACAAGTGATAATTCAATAAAGGTGTTTAAAAAAAAATCTTGCAGTACACCCTCCCACCATCCAGCCCCTCTATCTGCTGACTACGTGTATTCCCCTTGCTGGATGCAAGGAGCAGATGTTTTTTTTCTTACCTCCATCATCCTCTCTGCCTCGTATGTTTTCCCTCCTCCTAAAATTAAATCACTTAAATCCAGCCAACTGGGGAGGTTGTGCTGTCCTAAGGCATCATAATAATATTTTACTGCTTAGAAAGATCTGAAGATGCTGCTGTCTGATGCCCCTCTAATACCATGACATCCAGATATCAATCTTCAATGTCCATCGGCTAGGGATGATGCAAAGACTCTGGAAATCAGGCCAGTCCTGGGCTTCGGCATGGCAGGAAGACCCAAGAATCGGAACAGCAGCACTTAACTACTTAAACATTTGCAATTATGGTAAGTGTGACACAACTGTACTTTCAGAGGTATGCTGCTGTCTGTCAGTATTAAGTGCTTTACTGGTTTTCAAATATTTCCAACTTACTCCTAGACATTTTTTTTTTATGTAAAAGCAAAGTTTTTTTGTAACTGGTAGTACATGGAGCAGATAAAGCTATGTGAACTACAGAGAATTATGATGATGTCTCTGATTATAGCATTTTGTCATGTGTACATAATATTAATTTCAAGATTCGCTCTGAATGTGAATGTCTTGGCATTCATGACTCAAAACACTTAATAAAATAATTATGATTGGAGAGCCTGTCATACATTCTCTATACTGAGATTATTTAAAGTTCTGTTTGAATGTGAGTAGTGTTAAATCCTGACTAGTATAAAGCAATGTTGTCAGTGTAAGATGATTGCGTTCAGTTGAACTACTGGATAACACAGAACTCATCTTCGTAATATCAGCATTTGTTTTCTATACAGATTGTACAGCTAGTCATTTAAACAAAACATATTTTATACATTCAAAGTAAAGGGAGGAAAACATGATTGAATGTACTTGCCTTCACCTTGCAGCCTTTTTTTTCATTCGTCCCTCTGTGGTTTCAATGGCTTTCCTTTTATACCAGTTTTTTTTTTTTTTGTATTGAATTTTTGTGCACTTCCATTTCCAGGTTTGCTATAAAAAACAAACCACTAGGCTGCCACTATTTTTTTAGCCAGTGTGTTTCACATCGTCATCCATCCATCCACAAACCCCTTTTCCCATTTTTTACACATGGGGTTGAGGTGTCACCTCAACAATGACAATCACTCCACAGGTGTCTGTATGAGACTGAGAATAGGGATAGCTCTTTAATGTGTTCTGCGTAGGAGATGGAACTCAGGCTGCTGATTTTCTTAATGAGGAAGCATTGCTGTCTTTAGAGGTTGGTTCATTTGTTTGGTCAGATACATGCTGAAGGGGACATTGTGTTTAATTATGGGTCTCATTAGAGAAAGTGGTGTAAAGGTGAATGACAGCACTCCTGAATTGGGAAGATGTACCTTTGGTATTCAGTTGGACTAGGTGGAAGTATTTTATAACAACCACACAGTCATGATGATTGGAGGAGAGCTCATTGTTATTTTATGTGCCCACTTACCTAATAAACAGAGGGTTGGTGTCCTTTTCTTGGTAGTTAGAAAATCCTACCACCCAAGACTTACTGGAAGGTGATCTCTTATGGGTACAGAGAATATATTGTATGGAGGAAGGGTTGGTGAAGACTGGTGGGAGATGCTAGAACTAAATTTGTCAGGTAATGTGGGGTATGTCCTCAGCGTTTGAGTGGGAGGTATAATCAACTTGTTACAATTCTGGGCATTGTTTCTACGATTCCTGGTTTAACCAAAGGAGGATTTATGGCTGCCCTTACTAGTGATGGCAGTTTTCAGTTCATGCTTAGCCTTGGTGGATCTGGTTTTATTACTAAATTGTTTATTTTCTTTAGTACAATTGTTAAACATCAATCGAGACGCCAGTATGCATGAGCCGAGAAACAGCCTTGGAGCATGCAATCAGAATCAGGATCCCACAGGAACTTGTTTATGTTACAACAGCACAGATAAACATAGATACAACGTAGACCAAACACATCTTCTTCTTTCAGCTTTTCCCGGTTAGGGGTCGCCAAAGCGGATCACCCGTCCGCTCATGATTGGCAGTGGAGTTTTACGGTGCCGAGGTGCCAGCCCAGCGCCCAACCTTCCATGGAAGGCACACGCACACACTCACACCTAGGGCCAATTTAGAGTGTCCAATCCACCTACAGCATGTCTTTGGGATGTGGGAGGAAATCGGAGCACTCGGGGGGGGGGGGCCACGCAACCACAGGGAGGACATGCAAACTCCACACAGAAGGCCCCCCGGCAGAGAATTGAACGGGAAAACCTCTTGCTGTGATTCGGCAATGCTAACTGCTGCACCACCGCGGCCGCCCAGTAGACCAAACACATATGCTACATAATTAGATATGACAGATACTGTACTCACTTATGTTACCCACATATATAACAGCAACGCATGACATAAGTACACTGTTAACCATAGCCAGTGTTTTAGATGATCTGATACCACGCATAGTAGTGACATGAAAGGCTGAGCCTTTTGTGTTAATTTCCACTCACTCTAGGATATGGGGTATTGCACATTATGATACTTTAACTAAGGTATAGCATATTGCACAAAAGGTAATGGAATTGATGATTAATATTGCACTGAAAAAGAGAGGTAAAAGAGAGATTAAAAAGGATGGGGGAATAAAGAAACATGAGTAAGAGTTTAACATTGCACTATGTGGTTTCCTTAAGTAGTGGGGTGGTGCTAAGATGGTAGGAGGCGCTATAGAGTCTGATGGCTGTGGACAGGAAGGATTTCCTGTGACGTTCAGTGGAGCACTTTCTCATCTGTTTCCTGCTAAAGGAACAACTCTGTTCAGCCGCCACTCTGCGTGGGTGGTAAATATTTTCCTTGATCGACTTTAGTCTCGCTAACATTCTTCTCTCAGTCACAGTTTCAAGGGTGTCCAGTTTTTCTCCAACTACTCAGCTAAACTTCTTTATCAATTTATTGAGTCTGTTTGCCTTGCCTTTCTTTATGCTACTACCCCAGCACATCACTGTGAAGACGATAGCGCTGGCCACTGCAGTCTCATAGAACAACCGCAGCATAGTGTTGCCGACTCCAAGGATCTGAGTCTTCGTAGAAAGTGCAGCCTACCCTGACCCTTTTTATATGCCACCTGTGAGTTTTTGGACTAGTACAGCTTTACTGTCCAGGTGCTCCCCCAATTACTTGTAGTCCTGAATAATCTCTGCTTCAGCCACCCCTAATTGACAAGAGGGGTCATTGGGGGACATGATTGTGATCTCCCTGGATCTACTACCAGCTCCTTTATTTTACTGAAGTTCAGCTGCAACTGTTTATTCCCACACCAGCTCACAAAGCTCTCCACCACCCTCCTGTATTCCTCTCATCTTCTCCATGCCTGATACTTCCTGAGTCATCAGAGAATTTTTGCAGGTGACAGCACTCAGTGTTATATCCAAAGTCTGTGGTATACAGAGTGAAAAGGAAAGGTGATAAAACTGACCTCTGCAGTGCTATACAGCACTCTGACAGACATGCAGCCCTGCAGTCTCACATATTGGGGCCTATCAGTCAGATAATCCAGGATCCATGAAACTAAGGGAGTATCAGTATTCATCGCCGGCACCTTACTCCTCAGCCTATCTGGTTGGATGGTGTTAAAGGCACTTGAGAAGTTAAAGAACATAATTCTGAGGGATACTCTTGGTTTGTCCAGGTGACTGTATGCATAAGCTGGATAATGGCATCTTCGACTTCTATCTTTTCCTGATATGCGAACTGAAGGGGGTCTAATTCTGACCTGCCCTTGAGCGAAGCGGTTCCAGGACCAGTCTTTCAAGGACTTTCATGCAGTGTGACGTGAGTACCACAACCTGTAATCTGAAGTATTCTCCGGGTGTGCCTTCTTTGGCACCGGAATCAGGCAGGATGTTTTCCACAACACAAGTACCCTATGGGTATTGAGGCTTAGGTTGAACATCCTGAGTTGCACCCCTCCAAGGTGTGAGTCACAAGTCTTCAGCACCTGTGGGCTAATGCCGTCAGACCTCACTGCTTTTGTAGAGCAAAGTCTTCGTAGTTTTCTGATCACCCAGTCCTTTGATAGGATGATAGTCAAATTGCTAACCTCTACTTTGCCAGCCGAGGTGGGAGTGTGGGGGGGTTTGTTTGTGCCATGTGGTCCAGATGTGATTGTGTACCTTCCTTCCCCTGTCTTGAACAGTAGAGACTGGGGGGTGGAGAAGCAGACAAGGTATGCATTTTGCTATCCAGGAGGATCTCTTCCCTTTGCAAGTGGGGACCACATCTCATGTTTGTCCAGTGTATGTTATTAAACCTATTAAAGAACATGTTAAACTCATTGGCACTCTCTTTACTCCCCACTGTTGCACAGCTGTCGGACTTATAGCCAGTAATGGTCTTCATCTCCCTCCATATTTCTTTACTGTTGCATTTTTTGTTCCAACTTCCTGCTGTACATGTCCTTCCCCTCCTTCATCTTCTTGGCTAGCTGTTTCTGTGGCCTTTTCACTGCATCCCTGTCTCCGGACCTGAATGCTGTCTTTTTCTCATTCAGGAGAGCTTTGATATCCTTGGTGATCCATGCCTTGTAGTTTGGGACACAGCATGTAGATTGTAAGGGTACAGTAGTTTCCACACAGAAGTCAATGTATTCAGTGACACAGTGGGCAAGGCTATTGATGTTTTCCACAAGAGGCTGACAGAGGGTGTCCCAGTCCATGGTCTCAAAGCAGTCCTGAAGGGTTGCGCTGGCTTCCCTCATCCACTTTCTGACCTTCCTGATGGTGGCTGTCTGCCTCTTAAGCAGTGGCACATAGAGGGGGAGTAGGTGCACCAAGCTGTGGTCTGATCTCCTGAGTAGTGGGATGTCTATGAAGCTGTATGCTTCTTTAACATTCGCATGCATTAGGTCCAGTGTTCTGTTTCTCCTGCTGGTGCAATTGACAAACTGGGAGAAAGTACTGAGCTTTCTGTTTAGGGAGACATGGTTGAAGTCCCCTGAGATGAAGACAAATTAGGGAGACATGGTTGAAGTCCCCTGAGATGAAGACAAAAGCATCTGGATGATTTGTCAGGAGTCTCGCAGAGAATTAATCAAAAAAACAAAAACTTTTTTTTGCCAGGGGTAAGGCCCCCTACACCCCCATATCCCTTGCTAATTATATATGCTAATTCCAAGATCACACAAACACAGGGTAAGGGCATATTCCCCAACCGAGAAATTGTGCAATCTCACACACCTGTCAATTAGCTGTTTAGTAGATAATACACAGTTGACCAAACAGTTGTTGACCAAACACATACTCAATATGCTGTACTGCAGTGAGCGCAAACATGCACAAATTGTATGTTTTCTTTTTAACATTTATCATTCACACCAACATAATGTAAATTGTCCAGTTTCTGCCTTTCTTTAAACCTCACTTCTTTACCTGAATATTATTCCGCATGTATTGTTCTCACAAATTCCATTTATATCTATATAAGTTGCTGCTTCCTGTTTCTAAAGATTCCACCTCAACTTCTTCAGTACTTCAATTACAACTGGTTTAGATTTTGATTACCATTTTATTATTACTATGCCGTCTGCCAAGTAGCATTAAACTTGTAAACATATTATGGCTAGGCATTTCTGATCCTGTGTCCCAGCTCAAAAGAATCATTTCTTTGGCACTCTGTACCAAATGTTTAAAATCATTCAACTTGTTACACCCCTAAAATCATGTTCAAAGTTATATGTCTCTTTGTCTCCATCACATATCTGTCATTTGCTTTCTGTCTGAGGAAATATTCTGCATAGTCTGCTGTTGATATAAAAATATCTATATAAACATTTCCAAGCAAAACATTCTAAACCCACAGGATTTTGTTGCATCGTTGGGGACCATAAATATATCATTCCAGTGTTCCTTTGTAAATTGCCTTTCCATTCTCTTTTCCCAGTGTTTTCTAACTTTCTCTAATTCTTCTAGTTATGATGCAAGATTTTATAAACTCTACAAATCTAAACTAAACTAAAAACTCTACTAGATGTGTTATTTTGCTTAACACTCCCCTGTTCCTTTCTCTTGCCTATACTCCGATATCAATCCCTGGTTGGGCAGACCGTCTCTAATCTGAGGTACAAACTTCTGTTTGGCCTCTTTAGTTATTTTTTCACCTTGGTTTACACATGGCGAATAGCAGGCTCTGTCCTGACCACTTCAGAAGCGGATCACTGCTACTAAACAGACAACACAGTATTGCCAGCATTTACTCCTACTTTTAATGTATGTGTATTAATATAGTGGGTGCCTCCAACTTATTTGTATTTTAGAAGTTGACTGCACATCACTGAGCCACTTCTGCCAACCCTTCCCCCATCCTCTTGCTCGTTTCTGCTTCCATATTAGTATTCCTGTACCCCTCCCTGCAATTTTTACCATTCATTATAATCTCAGTTAAAAAAATAAACCATTCTCAGGAACTGCTTTCTCCTTTACCACTCTGTTTCATAATTGCTGACTATTAAATCCCTTCTAAGTGACTAAACCTATTGTTTTGGAACTGATTATTTCTCTCACACAACTCGCTCCCCTACCCTGCCCCCAAATTCCACCCTCCCCCACTATTCTTAGTCTTATACATAGAAAGCCACACCCCCACCACACTAACCAATCACATCAACCAACACCACTACAGAACAGTTGTCCAATCACTTCTGCACTCATTGCCTGCAACAAATTTACATGAATACTCTTCAGTCTCAAGTAGCTCCACCTTCTTTCTAGTATCTCCCATCTCTTAAAATATCTAGCATATTCCACCACACTACACCCAACATGGTACCCTTACACACACTTCTGCTCAGCCTACTAATTACTACCTACCTATTCACCTACTACCAGAATTTAGAAATCATCATTGCTTACTCTCTCACAGTAACATTAAACACACAACTACACAACATCACAACACACTTTCTAATATCACAAAACCTTTACAACACTTCCCCCACAGACCTACTATCTTTCAAATATGTTCACATACAAGCAACCCCACATTCTCTATGCAAATACACCAAACTGCTACCTAAACCCTCACATTTTCCTCCTCAATGCATCTTTACTCAGTCAAAATGCTGACATAATCCCAATCCTGGCCCTCAAGTGCAATAGCAACACGCACTCCACCCAGAAGAAGTTTCCTAGACTCTAAATTTATTTAATCACACACACCATGCCTCTGACCTTCTAATTTATAAATATGAATCTAAGAAGCATCATAAACAAAGTGCATGACTTTCACGCCACCCTCAGTCTTTATTCTCCTGACATTGCAGTAATAACCAAAACATGGTTAAAACCGCATATCGCTGACTCCAAAATCCTAACACAGAGTTACAATATACTTCGCCGTGACAGAAATCACAAATGTGGTGGTGTGGTATTGCTATTATATACAAACATATCCTAACCCTGGAATGCTTAGAAACTTTCCCTCCCAACATACACAATACAGAATTACTAATCACCTGCCTCCAACTTAACACCAAGAAAAGTATCATTATTGTAGCAGCTTACATCCTCCCTGGTAATAGTGCCTCACAAACTGAAAACCTTCTCGACTGGGCATCTACAACACTCAACCAAGAAACTAGCATCTTAAAAGATTTTAACCTTGATTGACAGACTTGTACCTCTGAAAATCCAACTAACTTTAGTAACCTATTCGGTTCTCTCAAGTAATCAGCACCCCAGCGAGAATTGACAAACACAGTAACAAACATTCCATCCTAGATTGGATACTTACTAACCAACCCTCCCTATGTCACCACTCTGGGTGTCTGTCAGACACTTTTAGTGATTATATGCTGTCTATCTTCTCAGGTATAGAACAAGCCCATTAAATAATACATATAAATATATCTGTAATAAAAAAAAACTTTTCCCCTGAAACATTCAACAGTCTTTTAAAGCACTGTGATTGGTCCCCGCTGATATATCTCCAGTTGGACAACACAGTCCAATATTTCAATGACAAATTTCTCACTATCCTCAACAATCTGGCCCCACTAAGAAAAACGCAAGTTAAATTAAAACCTCTCCCATAGCTAACAAAAGATACTAAACTAGACAACTAAAAACCAGACCTCATTCCAAAATTACTGCCAATTAAAACATTTAGTCAAAAAAAAAATCACAAATGACAAAAAAAAAAAAAAAAAAAAAAAAAAAACACTGCACTACTTTACATAAAAAATGCCAAAATAACCCACAATAATTTTGGGGTACCATTAAACAAATCTTAAAACCTGGCCAAGACTCCACTGCAAACCCCTCCATCTCTAACACCAATAATTCCATAGCCACCCAATTCAATGTACACTTTACAAGATCAATACTCTCACTGCTAAAAACTGATATTAATACCCACTTAATTGTTCCCACCATTTTTGCTTCTCATTCCAGGCTATTCCCTGTTACACCCATTTAAACCAGCTGTATAAACTCCTCCACAAACTAAAACCCACATCTCTCGCAGCAGACCTTCTCCTCAATGAATTCCTTAAATTAGCTGCAGGTGCCATCGTACTCAGACTCCATATAAATCAAGCACTGCATCACAGAACAGTATAGCTGCCAGATGTCAGCTCCTTCCTTTCCTTCACAGGCCTTTTCCCCTTCTACCCCTTTGAAAAGATCTGCATAGGATGTCTTTTCTGAAGAGGATGATTCATCATAGGCTGGATCTCTTGGCTATTCTACTCAGAATGCTTCTCCTCTTGGTTATGCCTCTACAGAGGAGGAATCTAGTGGTATGGATTCCTCTGGGGAGGATATTTCTTTTGGAGAGACCATTTTGAAGATGGACCTTCCTTCAAAGGAACCCCACAGGGCCAAATGGAGTTCTTTCCACTGCTCCTCTCTCCTTTCCCTAGGCACTATTCAGGAGGTGCCACCCAATCAAAGGGGAAAAGGAGTTTACTCCAAGATGTTTCTGGTCCCAAGAAAGGATGCCCCTTGGTGGCCCATCCTAGACCTGTCACATTTAAAATCTTTCTGAAAGTTCCCACCTTTTGTATGCTGACACTACCTACTATTCTCCTTCTGACACTACCTACTATTCTCCTTCTGATTCTTTCCCAGGCCTTCATGGTGTCACTGGACATAAAAGATGCCTACCTTCACATCCCCATTCACCAATGGTTCAGGAGATTCCTTTACTTTTCTGTGGCTTCCTCTCATTTTCAGTTTTATGCTTTGCCCTTTGGCCTACCTACAGCACTGAGGGTATTTACAAAATGTTTAGCCCATGTTATAGCCCACTGCAAAGCATACAGATATTTACATACTTGGAAGACCTGCTTCTTCACCAGAAGTACTCTTGGGCAATCTTTCTTACACAGTGTCACTCCTGAAAGGGCTAGGGTTTACCATCAGCCTCCAAAAGTCTTTCTTGACCCTCTCCCAGGATCATGTTTTTGTGGGGTGCAAGATCATGACAAGCACAATGATAGCTTGCTTACCCCCCAGAAAAGATCCCGACTCTCACCTCTTATTTCCAGGACCTAATACCAATTCAGTCCCTGACCACCAGGGAATTCCTGCACCTTCTGGGATTCATGGCCTCGGCTATTCCAGTGCTTCCTTCACCAGACTACACATGAGGAAATGTCAATGGTTCCTGAGAACAGTTTGGAAACAAGACACACACCCTCTGGAATTTGTTGTCCCCCTCCTACCTTGTTTAACAAAGTAGTTAAGAGTGGTGGATTTTCCAAGTGATAAGAAATCCAGACCTACCACTTCCACCCATCCAGGATCTGTACACTAATTTGTCAGACACAGGGGTGGGGTGCAACTCTGGGAATTTGGAAGGTCAGGGATGTGCGGTCCCCTCTTCAGATAAAATAACTTATCAACTTAAAGGAAATGAGAGCTTTGATATTTTCCCTCAAAATCTTCAAGCCCAGGATTTCACCAGGGGTCCTAAGGTGGTTCACAGACAATACAACAGTCCTGTGGTACATCAGCAAGCAGGGAGGGACAAAGTCCTACATCCTCTGCAGACTGGCATTGTATGTCTGGGAGATTGCCCAGCTGACTCAGGTTTCCCTCCAAGCAGTTTACATTCCCTCAGCTCAAAATGTGATGGCAGACTGTCTAAGCAGGTCAATGATTCAATCCCACGAGTGGATATTGAACAGGGATATGTTTTCTGGACCTTGTCCATTGATGGGTTATCCTTCAGATAGATCTTTTTGCCTCCTCCATGAACAGCTTCCAAAGTATTGTGCCGGGATTCCACATCCTAGGGATTGGAAGGTGGACACTCTGTCCTTTTCATGGAAGTGGATGTTTCTGTACCCATTCCCCCCTTTCCACTCATTCAGTAGGTTCTGCTGAAAATTCAGGGGGAACAACCACAAATATTGCTTTTGACCCCCTTTGGCCAAGACCGCATTGGTTCCCCCTTCTACTACATTTAGCCAAGGACAATAACCACAAGTAACCCTTGAGGATGGACTTACTCACACAGGACAAGGCAACTCTGGTACATCCATAAATGTCTACCCTGAACTTGACTCTCTGGGTGATGGAGCTTTGATTCCCTTTAGACACCTTTACACTGAGGACGTGCTGCAAGTTCTGCAGAAGGCCAGAAAACCCACTACTAGGAAATCCTATGTCTCTAAATAGAAGAGGTTTTCCTTCTGGTATCTTAGAAAACACTTGCAGTGACTGTCTGTAGAGGTGTCAGTGGTATTGTCTTACCTGTGTGAATTAATGAAGAGTGGCTTGTCATATTCCTCAGTCAAGACGCATCTGTCTGCCATTTCTGCATGTTTACCTATGTCTCCTCCCGTCGCTTCCAGGTTGGAAGTCATACTGTTCCTAAAACGTGTCCTTCACAATAGACCACCAAGGAAACCACTGCCACCCCCTTGGGATCTCAATTTTGTCAAGGAAAAACTAACTGTACCCCCTTCAAACCAACAGTGTCATCCACTGTGCAACAGTGCACATGGAAAATGCTTCTTCTAGTGGCTATTACCTCTTCCAGAAGGGTTTCCGAACTTCAAGCCCTCATGGCATCTTCTCCCTTCACTGTCCTTTCATAGGGACAAGGTTTCTGTTAGGCCTAATCCATCCTTCGTGCCCAAGGTGGTTAATGAGGTATCCCAGAGTCAGGCTATCAATCTCTCTACCTTCTTCCCATTTCCCCAATCCTCTAGTGAGAGGATTCTCCACACTTTGGACATTCACAGACAACTCGGATACTATCTGTACAAAACCAAGCCCATCCGTAAGTCTGACAGAGTTTGTCTCCTGTCACCCAAGGGCCCTGGGACGACCTGTTTCCAAGCAAACTATTTCTTCTTGGATCTCTACGACCATTTCTTTCTGTTACTCAGCCAATGGTAAGGATCTGTCTTCCTATGTAAGGCACACTCTACTAGGGCTGTGTCCACTTCTGGGGCCTTTTTTAAAGGGTTGGACACAGCCTATATCCAGGAGGCAGCTACGTGGTCCTCTGTTCATGCCTTCGTCAAGCACTACAAATTGGATGTTATTTCCAAGTCCAGAGCGAATTTTGCCAGGTCTATTCTCCATGGCTTTGTGGGAAGTGTATCTGCTCCTCCTCCCAATTCTTCCTCTGTGTGAGCTTTGGCATTCTCTCTCATGATATGAATACTGCAGCATATGACTAAAAGGACATAGATTAGTTGTGTAAAATCTTACCATAACCATAGATGTCCTTCTCTTCTATACGCTTCAGTGTTGTTTTCCCCTGCCTCCCCCCGATGCTTGCCTGGTCTCTGGTTACATGTTGCTCACTTTTAACAGGCTGGTGCTTTGCGGCATTCAGTTCTGAGGTAGGTACGTGCTGACATCTGCTTTATACCCAACGTCTCTTTATGGCCGATGTGCTCAGAGTGATATGTGCCATTGCACGTACCTTGCAGAAGCATTTAGACTTTGGTATACTGGCCGGATGTACGAGTCATCTGGAGGCAGATTCCCTCATGTTATGAATACTGCAGCATATAAAAGAGAAGGACATCTATGATTATGGTAAGATTTTACACAACTATTATTTCTATTGACTTTTTAAGTGAATTAGAGTAATAAGTCAAAATTGTCCTTGATTTTGTGCTTTTGTCACCCCATTACTTTTTGCTTTACCCAGAATTCTTGTGCAAAGAAGCTGAAAGGTGTGTCTGGATGACTGCCTGATTCAGGCATCTACTCTGGAAAGCATACAATGGACACTTAAGACGTCTCTTTAAACCTCCCAGTAGTAAATCTGTGTTCTTCCAGCAGTGATCTATCTGGAGCTGTAACTAGACTGTACTTTGCAGAAGCTTTTCTATACTACAAAAAGTTGGATTCCCTGGCAGCCTATATCTGGAGATGTCCAACAAGATGTCTTTCAGCCAGAGAATACTTGCAGATCCTGGGGTGCATGGTGATCACCATTGTTACGGTTCATCTTTCAAGAATGCTCATAAAGGAAGTAAATATTGTGGGAAGAAATAGCCAGGGAATTGTTATGGCTAGGCTTGTATAGGCCCTAGGGCCGATAGCCTAGTACCAGCCTATGAACCTAAGTGGCATTTCTAGGATGGCTTTGTGTTGACACACTCATCTGTTAAACCACATTGTTCAGGTTTTTCCATGTGTCACATACATGGTTATTATTGTGAGTCAGTCAGATCCATATGAATCAAATGGGATCCTTCAAGCAACAACCACGCAATCAGACCCTAACCACAGATTACTCAGACATAGCTTGGAACCTCATTCAGAAGACTTTAAGGTCAATGGCATGTGTAATGACAGCATGAAGAGGAGACACACAAGTACGAATGAGATGAGAAGTGCCATTGTAGCTGGGAGTTACTGCATCTCATCACAGACAGTACTCTGCCATGTGCTACATTAACAAGCAAGGAGCACACATTCCTACATCTTATGCAGACTGGCAATGAGGGCAGGGGAGAAACCCCAGCAGTCAGGGATGCACCTCAAGGAATATTGTATTTTATTCCAGTGGAACATTCCTGCAGACCGTCTGGTCAGGTCAGAGGTGCACTCCCATGAAAAGGTTATGAACAGGGACATTTTTCTGCAGTTCACCAAATGCATGGCAGTAGTGACAGTTCACTTGAGACTGCAGAGATTCTGGGTGTTTACTTGTTTGGATGACCGGCTCATAATTGCTCCAACCAGGCATCATCTGATCAAAGCAAGAGATTATATAGTCCAGTTATGCTCTCACTTGAGAATTACTATAAATCACAACAAATCTCAACTGGAGCCATCTCAAATATTAGAGTTTTTTTGAGCTTTATTCGACACTGTTTCCTTGACAACCTCCCTTCCTATACCAAGGGTACAGACCATACAAATCCAGGTCAAAAAGATCATCCAAAATTCCTCTCTCTCAGCTGTACTTATCCTTCAAGCATAGGGGTCAATGTCTGCTGAAATAGTTTTGGTTCCATTAGCAAGATACCACATGAGAATTGTTCAGTGGACCCTAGCGATTCAGTGGTCTATTCTTCATCAACCTTTATCCACCCAAGTCAAGATAACTCAGCCCAGGGCCATAGTTATCACAGATGCTTCCCAGATCAGGTTGGGAGGCACTTCTTGGGAAAGACAGTCTAAGGCACATGGCTGGCCAATCTGCATATGAAAGTCCTAGAAATGACAGCAGTCCTCCTAGCATTGCAGGCCTTCCAAGACAGTCTCCCCTCTGGGGACAATATGTCAGTGGTCTGGTACATCAACAAACAAGGAGGAATCAAGTCTTATCCCCTGTGTTGAGAAGCTTTAAGAGTGTGGCAGTGGGCAGTCTCATCCAGTTGATTTCTGATAGCATTGCACATTCTGGGAAAATCCATTGTGATAGCAGACAAATTAAGCAGGTCCTTTCTAATGCCTCATGAGTGGTCACTCAACATGAAAGAGGAGGAAATGATATTCCATTGATGAGGCCTACTTTGCTCCAACCTGTGTGCATCTCCCCTCAGCAAGTGCAGCAGGTTCTTTGCCCTGGTCCCCCCACTGGGGGAAATCACAAGAGAGATGCTCTTTTTCAAAATTGCCCCCCTCCCCCCGGTCTCCTCTACACCTTTCCTCCAGCACCTCAAATTCCTTCAGAAAGTATCTCGATTGAATAGCACAGTCATCTTCATTGCTCCTTATTGGCTTCATCAGACTTGGTTCCCCTTTCTTTGGTCTCAACTGCTTTGCCTGCCATGGATTCTGGATCCAGTTCCAGACTTCCTGTCTCATCCAACAGGCATGATACATCAGGACATCTTGGGACTAAAATTGACTGCATGGTTTCAGCACTTCTGTTGATAGCAAGACAGCCCTGGGTGTCCACCCCTGTCTACCAGTTTCTTTTATCCACCCACAAAGCTTCAACTAGAAAAATTTACAGAAGTAAATGGAAAAGGTGTGTTGTGTGGGTGCAGCAGAATGACACTGACCCTTTTTAAGTGCCAGTACCCAAAGTTCTTGAGTTTTTAGCTACAGTTTGTAACAAAGATGTTAGTTCTTCAGCTATAAAAGTACAGCAAGCTGCCATTTCTAATTTTCACATTGGAGAAAATAATTTATCTTTAGCTTCTTCCAAACTTCTTAGACCCCCTTTTAAAGATCCCATTCCCCTGGGGGATTTGAATTTGTTTTTACAATCTTTGACCCAATCTCCCTTTCAACTGTCAGCCAAGTGTGGACTAAAATTCCTAACCTGGAAGGCTGTCTTTTAACTCACCATTACATCTGCTAGAAGAGTCTCAGTACTTCAAGCCCTATCTTCTAAACCTCTTTATCTGATTTTTCATAAGGTTAGGGTATCCTTACAAATCAACCCATCCTTCATTCCTAAGGTGGTGTCAGAATCCAGTATTAATCAAACTATCAACCTTTCAGTTTTCTTTTTCTTTACAAATCTATCAAACAAAGGAGCGTGTATATTGTACTTGCTGGATATTCACAGACAGTCATGTGTTTATCTGCATAGGACAACAATTTTCAGGAAATCAGATCAATTGTTTGTTTCCGTTTCAGATTCAAAATTGAGCAAAATAGTTGCTAAAGTAACTTTAGCCAAATGGTTGACTGATTGTATTTTATTTGCTTACAGACAATCGGGTTTGTCTTGGCCAAAACCTATAAAAGCTCATTCTACCAGGTCTATGGCAACTTCTTCAGTATTTCTATCCAGATCTTCCCCGGATGATATTTGTGTAGCTGCAACTTAGGCTAACCTTCATACCTTTAGTGATCATTACAAATTGGATCTGGTTGCTAGGGGAAGAGCAGCCTTCGGCTCAGTGGTGCTCAGTAATATCCTTCTTTAAGAGTCCTCCCGAGATTTAGGTAGCTGGGGACAGCTGAACAGCTGAGGGATGAATGAAAATGGACAGCGCAGTGGTGCAGCAGCAGCATTGCCACCTCACAGCAAGAGGTTCTCCAGTTCAGTTCTCTGCTGGGGTGCCTTCTGTGCGTAGTCTGCATGTCCTTCCTGTGCTCGTGTGGGTTTCCTCTGAGTGCTCCGGTTTCCTCCCATGTTACAAAGACGTGTGTCTGGAGCATTTCTTCCTGGGCCTCTGCTGAATATTGGCTCATTCCAAGTCGGACTTTCCTGGTTAACAAATGTAAAATAAATAAATAAATAAGTAATAAATGACAACATCAGGTAAAAAAGTTATGTATTCACCGTAATGTTCCATCTGTGTTGTCCACTTCCCTCCATCCAACCCCATTCTTCCTCAACTTTCCTCCCTCCAACCCCCTACGTTTTTTGACTTCTGGAAGGATTAGAAGAGACTAAAGGAACCAGTTTTCCTTTATTTGAGCTCCAGATACTGTTCTCTGTTTATATTTATTAAATATTATATAGACTTAAAAAAGTCAGCAAACAAGATCTGAGGTATCATAGGTGACTAGTGCATTATGGGTAAGGGAGAAGCTCAAGAGTTTCAGTGTTCCATGAGCTGGAAAAAGCAGCCGAGTTGGATCCGAGACCGAACAGTTGAGGAAGAAGGAAAATGGACAACACAGATGGAACATTATGGTGAATACATAACTTTTTTTTTTTTTATTCAGTTGAGCATAAAAACAGGCTAGAGTGGCCAGAGATAGGAACCAGAATGCAGCAACGGGTGCAAAATCAAAACAGTATTTTAGTCTTTTAATATTCACTGCAAGAAATAGTTTGATTTGTCAGGTGTTTTGGCATTAGTAGTCGATTAAGGTACAAATACAGATTTCAGCGCTGACCATCTTAAATGCACCTTATAACAAAATACATAAGCAGAAATCACACCTCTGTTGTCCCAATCGTGCACACTGTAACAGAAACGAGCAGACCTCCTCATCTACCAACAGCACACTACAGAAACATTATGTGCCACCTTCTAAACACACTGCCAGGAAAACAATAACCCCGTGCCACTCCGATACACATGAACACACATCTAGTGCATAGAACTTCCAAACTTCTTCTTGTGGATAATGTGAAAACATAACCCGTAATAGCACACCAGATAGTCACATCCAAACAACAAACCGTGTATGTACCACGCTCCACAACAGTGCAGACAACATTAAAGTTTTAGCAGATTAGCAATAGCTCTCAGGGACTCAACCTTAGAGTTAGTACATGCTCAAACTGCAAGTGGTGGAGCACAACCTTCCTCTTTTTAGGTGATGGTGGGATTTCTGCTGCTAAACAAATTCTGAGCTCTCAACCCTGTTTTGTGCCCGTGCAAGTGCAGATATAACACAGCCAAATCCGTTGCCTGAGTCCCAAGCAAAATCTTCAGCCTCCTATGCCACGCCTCTATACTATTCTGTGTCCTTTGCAAACATAGGGTGTTTAACTCAGATATATTCCAAAATGTAATGGGGAAAAGTGGCAGAAAGCATGCAAAAGGCATACTCCTAGTTGTAAACTTCATAGGTTTACTGAATAAGTACCATTCACTAAAGTACTTTAGGAGATCTTTACCTTCTGCAGGAAACACTTCCCATAAGGCATTAAAGCCAGACACCACCTCCTCCTCTTCTAAAAACGCCAAAGCCACCATACACTTCACAGCAACCTGGAGTTCCTGGCAACAGTTGTATAGAGAAGGTAAGCCCAATGCCTGCACTTTATGCCAGATATTCTGGCCAAAGTGAAAGAAGCAGCCTTTGGGAATAACACCTGCAAGATTGTTTTGTACACTCTTGATTGCTGCTATTTCATAGTCGCACATAACGTACCTCATGGGTGGCTCGAAGTCATGCTCCTGTAAAAGATGAAATATACACTCCCACATCACATTGTACGATTTTAACGATTTCTTTGACATCAAATAATAGAGCAGGGGAGCAGTCTTATTATATCCTCAGTGCTTAAGAATGCCGTGAATGCTGTACAATTGCCTGCATATCAATCCTTTATAAAAGAAAGTCCCCTGCATGAGTCAGATACTAGCGTGACTTAAATCATAGAGATTACACACAGTTGTAAACATTAACACAGTCACATCACTTCCATGGTCTATACACCGTTTCTCAATGAACTCACCATCTTTCAAAGGGAAATCACTTAAATTAACATTTTGTAATGTTATATGCATATCAGCCTGACCTCTACTACGCTTCCTGTGGATTCTACCCACTTGTTGAAGCAATGCTCTCCTGTTTGGTAAACTTGATACGAACTGTGCTGAGGTACATGCCATAACGTCATCTACAATTAAACAAGGGGTATCTCTAGACAGTTCTGCCTTCTGTCTCAATTCATAGCTCATTAAATACCTTTCTACCTCAGCTGGGCTCCCTGTATGATGGTGTGGTACAGATTTTGATAGCTCTTCCCCATTAGGTACTGTTATGGTAACTGCTCTACCTTTACATTTCTCCGTGTGTTTACATTTGCAGCACCAGTATTTCTTGCTATTCAGTGTACGTTCCAGGTTGTAGGTATATCCATCTATGATGAGTACTTCCCGCCCCTTTTGGGATTTGGTTGTTGTGTAGACTCGTCCTACTACTCCAGGACTTTCCAATTTGACTTCTGCCATGGTGAAGACGTTGGGTACGACATTTCCATTGGGTGATATCTATTTGTACTGTTTTCTATTTGCTGTGCACATTTGGTTTGATGTTTTAAAGTAACAGCACTTATTTAGCCTATGTACTGGAAGTTTCATTTATGTCTTGGCAAGTATGTTCCATTTACATTTACTGGCAAAAGCAGCTTTTTTGTATTAAGTGACAATTCTGTTCTATGTACTTTTCTTGTTAAATAAAAGCACCTATATGTCCCATTTCCTGAAACTTGTCTAATTTCGATGTTATGGCGCACAGTCTTGTGAGAGTCAATGTTATGAGTGCAGTATTTCGCTGTTCTATTCCTCAATGTAATGGAATTATGATGTTTAGTATTTCTAACATTGTGGTCTCGACTTTGTGAAACTCGAAGTTATGCGCATTCGAGTTTTCAAAGTAGATCCCCATATATATATATATATATATATATATATATATATATATATGTGTGTGTGTGTGTGTGTATATACACACACACACACACACACACACACACACACACACATGACTACACTAAAAGCATTTTGTCACTAAAAGCATTTTGTCACTACTAGTAAAGTAGTGTCCCTATGACTATGGGTATTGCTGAACCAATTCATGGGTGGGTATAATCATTTTTTGGAATATAAATAAATGAAGATAAAACAGACTTGAAACTGATTTAGAACGTCTTTTTCTATACTTATCAGTTAGAAAATAGTATCATCTCTAAATAAATATAAGTTTCTTTGGTAACTCTACCAGTTGTATCCTTGAATTTGTGAGTCTCTTAATTTCTTTGCCAGTAGTTTCTAAATATAAAGCAAATAAAGTGGAAAAAGGACATCCCATCCTAGTTCCTGTGATAAAACACAGCTGCTGGAGGCAAATCCTCCAGTCTTAATTCTTGCCACCAAAACATCATATATCCTCCTCCTTAACCCTATTATTCAATCAGGGAACTGTAATTTTCCTCTATAAATTCACATCTGACTCTGTGAATTGTTTTCCCTGCATCAGGACCCACTAACAGCAATGGCATTTTCTTGCATTCTGCTTCCTTTGGATCATCATCATTTTATTAGTGTTATTAAATGTTTGCCTCACTTCCACAAAACCATGTAGATTCTTGTTTGCTGCTTTTGTCAAAACCATTGTGATTCTCCTAGCTAGTGTTGAAATAAACACTTTATCATCATTGAAACTGGTCCATGTGAAGCTGCGTCTGAAGGGTCTTCACCGTGTTTGGGTAATAAAGCCACATCACCCCTTTTAAAATATTGTTTAATAAAACCTTCCAGATCTTTATCACTTTCTTCCCTCCTAAGTTGCAGATTTCCACAGGAATGTCATCTTAACCTGGAGACTCCCCTTTTGATTGATTACATGTCACCATTTTTATTTCACTCCTTCCTATCTAAGCTGTTAATTCTTGAACCTCATCTTCCTCTAACCTTGGCATAATTAAGTTTTCCATAAATATTTTCATTTGTGCCATTTCTTGGTTTCCTCATTCATCTGCTTGATTTAGATTTTCATAGAATTTCCAAAATATCTCTAATACCTCCATGGGATCTGTGTGTTTTTTTCCTGTCATAAGCTCCCTAAGTTTGGCAACAACCTTTTCTATTTTATGATGCATAAGTCATTTTCTAAGAGTTTTCTGCTCTGGAGTTATAATCAAAAATACTTGTTAAGCATCAACCTTTGAAATTTGTGTGTTATATAAACGCTCCCGTATTTATGCTTTAGTTCCTGTTAATGTTCTGTGAGATTTCCCTTTTTTCTGCAGTACATTAACCTTTGACAGCCTCTCTAAGTTGTGTCTTTCGGCTTTTCTCGGTTAGGGGTTGCCACAGCGGAACTCAGGTCCGCTAATGATTGGCAGTAGATTTTTACGTGCCGAGTTGCCGGCCCTGATGCACAACCTTCAACGGAGGTACGCCTATTCACGCATGTCTCCACACAGAAGATGCTCTAGCTGAGAATCGAACAGGACAACGTCGTACTGTGAGGTGACAACGCTACCGCAGCACCACCACCGCAGTCCTTGACAACCTAAGTAATTCCTATTATTGTCTTCCCATATCTCTTTCTCTGTTATTTATGCCATATTTTCTAAACATTTTCATTTTATCCCACACCCATTTTTATTTTATCAAACACTATAACTATGCCAACTGAAGAAATTTATGTTTTTTATTACAACTGTTGAATAATTTCCACTACAAATTTCCAAAAGCATCCTTGTCTTTTGAGGAATCTGTGTCAGTGGAAGTAGCACCCTTTGTAATGGTATATTCTGAAGTACATGGTGATGAACCAAGATGTATGCAGCTGGTATCTGTCTCCTATTTCAGGCCACCTTGCATTATACTTTCTATATCTTTTCATACCAGAGTAACCTGTGCTCATCATAAAAATAAGGACAGGAGAACATTTGTATGTTTTACAACAAGATTTTCATGGTACAGTAGAAGTCTTAAGTCGTAAAATACTCTAGCTAAGGATCTCAGAGCAGAAGAATTAGTTGCAGTCATTTATACCATATATGGAAATGAGACCCTCTTAAACTAGGTGATGAATGTTTTTTTGTGTGAACTGTTTTTGTTTACAAAAATTGTACTATTCCTAGTCAGTAATGCTGTGCTAGATGGTGGTGGTGGGGGGAGGGTAGTGGTGGCTCGTGCCATCGGACTGCAGCCCCCCAGCTGTGAAAAGAAAGAACAACGACATTTTAAAAAATAAAATATTATTAGTATACTATTGTACACTGGGCTCAGCCGCGGTGGTGCAGCGGTACCATTGTTGTCTCACAGCAAGAGGTTCTCCCATTCAATTCTCGTCTGGTGCGCCTTCTGTGCGGAGTCTGCATGTCCTTCCCCCGGTCAAGTTGCGTTTGAAAGACATGAGTAAATGGGCGTGCCTTCGTTGAAGGTTGGGCGTCGAGCTGGCACCTCGACACTGTAAAAATCTACTGCCAATCATTAGCGGACTGGAGTTCTGCTGTGGCGACCCCTAAACAGGAAAAGCTGAAAGAAGAACAACATTGTATACTGGACTTGCTGCTTAGCTGCGAGTCCATTTGACTCACTGTTAAAGTCCCGGAACTCGAACTGAGCATGCCCGGCAAGTTCTGGGTTTAAAAAAAAAAAAAAAAAAAAAAAAAAAAAAAAAACTATTTTCTGTAAATCCGGACTGCTGTAAAAGCAGTCCATATTAAGAAGACAAGGCATCAGTGATGATGCCCAGAATACTATGCAGTTTGTAAGCACAGTAAAGTGGAAAGGGATTGGACTGCCATGTCCAGAGTCACACAAGTGACATGGATGGCTACTGATTGGTTCTCGCACTCTTCCCGCGCTTTGTTCGCTGGGGAAAAAGAGAGCGAGAAACAGCACGTGGTAAATTTTATTTTTTAATTTTAACCATTTTTTGTGTGTGCTTTCTTGCTCTGTAGCAAGAGGATGCAACAAAACATCAGCTCTTCATATGCCCACCCCTTTCTTTAAAGTTAATTTTGACTTTGTTATACAAGATAACCTACACTCAAAAAATAGCAGTCGCTGAACCAAGGGACTTAAAGTGTACTGCATATGCACTAATCCGAACACCTTGCTCTGAACACTTTTCAGGTGAAACAAGGAATATAATTTAATTAATATTTTTTATAATTGAATAAATCATGAAGGTGCATCAAAGAACTTCTGCATGGTCCTAAAAGTGTTCAAGGGGCCTATGATTTGAAAACAGCCCAAAGGTAAACTTAACTCGCCACTGGCCAAATGCATTTTCTTTGAATGTGGGTTTCAGTGCTGTTTCAATGAATGAGTTTCAAACGCAGAGAAGTTTTAATGCTAAGTTTGTTTTCACTGTAAGACTGTATTGCTTTGTTTAGCAAATCTCTATCAGTGTTTATGCTATAACATTTGAAATAAAAGTTGCAAATTAAATCCAAATATCTGTAATCACTGTAGAAGTAAAGCATAAAGCATTATGCACACAAGAGTTTTTAACACTGGAGGCAATGTGTTTTGGGGGCTGTTGATGATTTTCTTTCTTTAACATAATACTCTGGGAGGGTCAGTCAGATGCTAGTGGCCAATGTCTTTTGGGGGCTGTCGATGACTTTCTTTTTTTTGTTTTTTTAATACAATATCCTGGCAGGAGTCAAAGCCACGGTGGTGCAGCGGTTAGCATTGTCACCTCACAGCCAGAGGTTCTCCCGTTCGATTCTCGGCTGGAGTGCCTTCTGGGTGGAGTCTGCATGTCCTCCCTGCAGTCGAGTGACATTAAAGACATGCAGGTAGGTGTGAGCGTGAATGGGTGTGCCTTCGTTGAAGGTTGGGTGTCAGGCTGGCAGCCCAGCACTGTAAAAATCCACTACCAATCGTGAGCGGACTGGAGTTCCACTTTGGTGACCCCTAACCGGGAAAAGTTTTTTTTATCCTGGCAGGAGTCAAAGAGATACTAGGTATGCAGTGTGTTCCAGAGAGCTGTTTGTGGATGACATCTGTTTTTTTTAACCTAGTATTTTTTTCAGGGTTAGTCAAGACAAATTAGGATGGCTTATCAATGTTTTGTTGTTGAAGCAAACTCTACTTTTGCATGAGTAAAGTGTGTATGGGTGAACTGAAGTAAGATCACATGCAAGTTCTTGGCTATGTGATGTGAAAGAATTACAGTAATGTAACTGTGGTCTTTTATTTTCATTATTTTAAACCTTGTAGGCTCAAAGCAGATTCTCTGGGTAGGCAGTTGGGATGGGGCAATGCTTATGTGCAAATGGAATGACTGCAGTTCTAGCTTGCTTTGCAAGACTAATGTGCATTTCAGTGAAGTAAGATCAACCATAAGCTCTGAACTGAGTGTTGTTAATGTGAAAAAAGAATGCTTACCTTAATGACAGTATTGTCTTTTTATGTTGTTTTTGTTTTTAACCTTGCAAGATCAAATCGGATACTATGGGTGGGGTAGGCACTGGGAATTGGGGCTGGGTGTGAATTAAACAAATTGCCCCGCTGTTTACTGTTGTAATTATGTCTTTGCAAAACTGTAATAGTTTGTGTATGTATTTTAAGATGAATGTAAAATAATTAGCGAGTTAATGAGTATTTCTGTAACATAGCTTCATCCCTTTCTAGTTGACCACACCCCTTTCTAGTTAACCATGCCCATTCAGCTGTATCCTGCAGCCCCCCTTTGATTTAAAGTCACCAGCCGCCACTGGGGGGGGGGGTACCTGATAAATAGTTTAGTTGTTTTTCAACAGGGGTGCTCAAATGGCCCTGTTACTTGCTCAATATATGCATGTTTTTTTCCAGTTTTCAAACAAAACTATCAACAATTGTACCTTCTAGTGTCTAGAAACTGGCCTAATTAAGGCTGCTAACATTATATTTTAGAAAGTACATGCCTGTCTGATTGATACCCTTTTTTATTAAATATGCATTTATTAGATTTTGTTATATTGGCATACTGAAATTGAGATGTTTCCTACATGTTGGCTGGTATAATAGCCTCACATGACATTTCTTAAAACTGAATACATAGCTTTTCTCTAACCATTAATCCACACTTTTTGAATGCTATTTTGCAGTTTTATTTCAGCCATGTAATTTAGCTTTTATATTACATGGGAATGATTTCTTACATTAGAAATAAGGATACTATATTTATACTCTTTTGCCCTATCCACTCAGCTTATTAGTACAGTGATTTGAAGCCATCCATTGTCAATACTCAAGTTCTCATACCCATGCCAACTGTGCTGTCTACCAATAAAGTTTGTTAATATTATATTTTGTTTGCAGTTTAAATGTTACTGTAGCCCCACCTCTTCCTCTTTCTGCAAGGATATCCTGCCTTCATGAATCCCACAAGGGGGTGCAGTTTGCAAATATGACTTCAAGCATGTCTGAATGGAGAAGTAAAACCTAATGGCATTTTTATTGATAGTACTGCCTTTCAAATGTTTAGCTCAGACCTAAATATTAGTGATGATGATGTTTATATGGCTGTAATCCCGCTGTTAATTTATTCTGCTGCATTGTAGTACATACCTTAATAATGGTTTGAATGTTTAATGTAGATAAGCTCTATTTCAAAGGAAGACTGAATGCCTGCTTTGTTTATATACTGTAAGAAGCTATCTTCTTGCACTACTAGTGAATGTACTTACATTGCCCTTTCCTCTCTGGTAGCAGAGTGTAATTTGCAGAGCAGATGTGGATACAGTACAATACAGTCAAAGACATTTGAAGCCTCCCTGTTCAAAGGAGTCCATTATAGACAGGAAATGTGTAGATAAATTTTGAAGGTGCAGTTTACAAAACAGAACTCCAGTCTTGAGTTGCATATTTAGAAAATAATAGCTTCCTTAAACATCTGTGCAAGATTACATTTATTTCTATTCTGTGGCAGTGACAAATACCCCACCTGAAAGGAATTTACCATGAACATTTGCAATCATAAATATGACTGTAAGAATTATCACTACATTCCTTTACTAATTAAAGTAAGTGTAGTTGTTTCATGTAAGATATCAGCATAATTACTCATTGCAGAGTGGATAAATTATATTTACTTTAAAGTTGCTTTCATAAATTATCAAATTTGAAACAATGCTACAAAATGAACACATTTATCTAAAGTTATCCAACCCAGTGACATCTTCATACTGGGACTTGTTTTTTTGAAAAATGAAACTAGTATTGAGAACTGCCAGGAAAAAAATGATTATAACATTGTAGTGGATGGAGCACCAGGATTACGTTCCATAATTCAGCAGGGGGGGCTGTTACATGCTTCTGTAGTACCAGCCCCTATAGTAACAGTGTTTTCAACAAATGTTACTCATCCCCTAAGTGCTGTTGCAGTTTGGTATAAGGTAAGGGACTTTCCTTCACTCTCAGCAGTCCCCAAATATCTTTCCTCCTCTGTCCACGTAAGTAACTTATTTTCATTAGGGCAGTATTTAAAAACTATACCTGATTTTCTCCTTCATTGTCATCTATGGTACAGTACTTGCCAAGTGATTTACTGGCTTTCAAAGCAGGTAAAACACTTCATATTTTTTTTTGTAACAGGTTGTATGTGGAGTAGATAAAACACATGCACTACAAATAGTTATGTTCGGATCTCACTATACATAATCTGTTATGTGCTCTCGACATGGATTCCAAGTTTCACCTCCTGGGCTTTCCTCTCGAGGTGATTTTCTTGGCACCGATGTCTCAAACATATAATGTGGTTATGATTGGAGACCCGATCATAACCCTCTGTATGACCACTGCATGAAGTCATCTCAGTCTTACAGGAGATGCAGATCGTAACACTGAAAACATAACTTGTAATAATGTCGAGCTTACTTTGAATTGCATCACTTCCACAGGCAAGTTAGTTTTACAGCTAAATGAACATGTGGAAAATCTCAGGTAACACATGACAAAACAGAAGTGCCAACAGAACTGAAGGCAAAGTTAAAACACAAGCATCGTATTAAAATGAGTGGTGTTGCTGAAGTATTTTTTGTAAAGAAAATGTACTTCAGAGTCAAAAACGAGGCAGAGGTGTAAACTGAAGCAGCATCTATAGTATAAAGAAATTTCTGCTGTCTTTCTTCACAGCTTCTTAAAATTAAAACAAAATAGTAAATTAATAGAAGTCCATATAATGTGAAGAATAAAGCTTATATTTACAGTTTTTAGCAGATTGTGTGTCAGTGTTTGTGCTAATATAATCTTTTGAGTTTCAGTCTTAGTGTTATAATTTTTCAGATGCACCTTATGAAGTATAGTACTATTGCAAACATTGCTAAATATTGTCCTACCAGATTCTTTATCCATAAACTACTAAAGTAGTGCACTTGTTCAAAAAACTGCAAGATAACCCTTCTTTATGTCCCTTTATGACATAGGATTCCACACTGACGGTGCCAATGCCAGAGTTTTAAGAGGGCTCCAAAACAACCCACTCTGACTAATCTTGCCTTCTCTTATATTGGCCCACAAGTGTAGGACTCCCTTTCCTTCTCTTGAGATCTCAAACTGACTGCAAGCTATCACATGTATTAACTCTCCTGTGTGACTGCCTTGTTTCAGTTACTCACCATTTTTCTGCCTATCTTTCACTCCCAGGTTCACCCTTTCTCCTCTTCGACGTCTGTTCTCTTGTTTTCATCAGACTTGACAATTAGAAAATTTGAGTTCCCTCAATAAATTCTGTTTTATTTATTTTCTGGGGTAGATCACTGATCTCCATGGACCTTTTTCAGACTCAGCAGGGAAGCAGTGTCTGATGAAGTGTCTTGCTCTGAGTCACACAAGTTAGACAATAGAGGCTTTGGGAAATAAAATCTTGCATCGCTGGACCACAGGAAACAACTCACTAACAGCTCCTTAGTACTATAAACCAACTGCCAGACTAATTAAAAGTTCCACCAAGTTTAATCTGCTTCTCAAAGTTCTCATACATTTTTATTTATTTATTTATGTTTAATTAACTGGGTCTGTCCCACTAGGCCACTGGCCTCTTTTCACAGGAGACCTGAGGTGATATTCATACTGACTAGAGGAAATTTCGCCAGAGCACTAAGAAATTTCCCCTAGACCTTTTGATAAGTCCCTTGGGATCTTTTACATCCACCTGAAATGTGTGCAGCACCCCCCCCCCCCCATATGTTACAGTGCAGTGTCAGGGATGAGAAGAGAACCCACAGACTTCTGATCTTCCTACATCTGTTGAAAGTGTTTTTGCTTAATTCCTCAACCTGCAGGGATATATTCATATATTGGTATATATGTTGTGTACCTGTAATACACAAGTGTAATATTGTATTTTTATTTCTTAACCAGTCAGTAGTTCCCTAACTTTGTAATTTTATGTCTTGCTTAGTTTTCAGGCCGTCAAAGTTGTCTTAGGCTTATCCTGAGTGTTGTATGTATATCAAAGTAAAATTTTTGAACTAGAACCTTCACAGCAGCATCTGTGCTGACCTATGCACAGATGCTGATGTGAAGGTTCTAGTTCAAGATGTATTCCTGAGTGGATCACTACATTGCAACAATCAAAAATTATTAAATAAATACTACTGCCTTGTATGTTATACTGTGTATGTTTTGTTAGGTTCAGATTTCTGTATCTTAAATTATGTTTAAGGGTGCATTTTTGATTGTGCCTGTATCTGGTTATCAGGCTAATGGAATCTGTCAGGTTAGTAGCATAAATTTAAAGCTGAGTCTCTTTTTATTTCCATGTGTATTCTGCCACCCTAATATGGTGAATAGAAAAGAGCACCCCTGGGATTCAAGAAGCTCGGCGCAAGGACGGTTTTAGCTTTGCGCCAATTGTCCTCATTACAGATGGTGCAGCAGCGCCATATGAATATGTATGAGGGCGGGCCGCCACACCCTCGACATGCACAGGAAACGTGTGTGAGTGCAGGGGGCGTGTACAAGTGCTCTACAGAGGCATAAACATGCCCCGACAGTTGCACAACCTACTATGCTTACTATTAGAGCCTGCCTCTGATAGTAAGTCAGTAATTCAGTGTCCGTGGATACCGAAATGTATGCTAAGCATACAAGAGTGTCCACGAACAGTGAAATAAAATCGAAGTAGTAAACACACAAGCACGTAGTGGAATGTTGAACCCCGTCCCTAGAACTTTCACAATTAGATTCTCCGTGTCCCTATGATACATTTGTATTGCTGCAATATTGAAGGTGTAAGCAAAGTGCAGCATGTTTGCGCGTCGCTGCCCTCTGCCCAGCGTAGCTTACACATCAAAATCATTCAAATAGAGAAAAACATGTGAAATCAACGTAAAGGTCAGTAGTGTAGTGTTTAGAGCATCTGCCTAACCAACAGGCATTCACGGTTCAAGACCAACAATAACACATATCATTTTCCATGTGGAATGAATGTCGTTTTGCTGTAAAACCGGCATAAGAGCATCACATGTGATGTTTATCTAAATGTCATTCAGTCAAAGTGGTACTGTCATAATGAATAAGGCACTTGTAATAAGGTGTAAGCACAAATAAGCAGCAGTAAACATATATAAGTACCAGTAAGCAAGTCTGAGTGTGCTTGCGCAGGTGTAAGCAGTGCCCAGCATAGGAAATGTATATAAGTATGTATGTATATGTATATATATATATATATATATATATATATATATACATGAAGAATGAACGACTTAACAATAAAGCATATAAAAGGAATGAGAAGGGAATCAACAGCAACCCCAGTATTATATAGCGCTGTCAGTGTATGTCATATCAAGCTGAGCAGGAGTGAGCAAAGCACTGCTACTCACACCACAGGCAGGATATTACCAGTGGGAGTAACATTTTGATCTGCTAAGTCTACTTTACAATCGGAGGGTAGTCCCTGGTGGGACTACCCAAAAATTGATAGGATGTTTGGCCATCCAACCGTTACACAAGCAAGGGCAGGTATGTTCAAGGACAAAATGGTGGGGGAGCCTGAGAATACATGGGTTGGGACACCATACGTGTAGGGCCCCTAGTGCTCGGGAGAGGGCAGTGTGTGGAGGTGTGTCATGGCTGCGATAGCAACTGGATAATGGATGGTATGCGTGTATGTTGAACTCGGGTGGGGTGAAGGAACTACGGGTATGAAATTATGGATCCAGCAATGCCAGGGTTGGATGGGCTGGTTCTAATTGGACTGCCTCGTGGAGGTCAGCGAGTTTGTTATAAGTATATATGCATACACCCATGCAGACATCTATATGTAGCAGTACATTCTCTGTAACACATTCATTCCATTTGCAGACATAAATAACATGAATGTGCCCTTACAAACCTCAACAGTAGATAGAATAATAGGTTGTGCATAAGAGGGAAGGGACGAAACTGCTAAAATGCAGAAGTGTGTACAATGTCCGAAGTCAGTGCTGTGCTGAAAAAATCAAATATGAGGACTTTCTCACACATGGAATCATTCCTGTGATCTGCCTGCTACGGCAACGCCAATAACTAAACCGGTCTATTTGTAAAAGAAATACGCCGAACACTTACATAATTAGGCTCTCATGTGTAACGTGTGCATTACCACATAGTCATACTTATTAATTTAGTGTAGTGTCATGTTAACGGGAGTAAGGATGTAATGAAGTATAGAGTCTAATCTTGACATAAAGACATGCGTGTCCCATGTGGGACAACCCAAAAATTGCGAATAGTGGCCTTTTGGTCACTCATGTCACCAATGTTTGTGGACTAAAAGTTTGGGAGTTCTGAGGATACGTGGAGTAAGTCAACCGATGGGATGGGTCTACAGGATTAGGGAGCGGCCAGTGTGTAGTGGTGTGGATACACCACAAATCCAACTGGAGAATGGATGACTGCAGTGTTAGTGAGGCGTTGGGGTGGGTGTTTAGGCATCCAGGAGTCACGGGTATATGGGTATATATGCAAATGAAGGAGCACAGCAATAGTGTATTGGTTAGAGCAACCGGCTAACGAACAGACATCCCCGTTCCGAATCCCACTGCATCACATACCATTTTCCATCAGTAATCTATACATGAACATATTTCGACATATGTCTGCTGTATAACCTGCAAAATAACAATTAAAAGTGAACTGGAGCAAAGTGTCAGTGTCATAATGAATAAGGCACTAGTAAGCAGGTTTAAGCATATATAAACACCAGTAAGCGTGTGTAATTGCATTTGTGCGGGGTATGCATTGCTTTACAGACACACACACACACACACACATATATATATATATATATATATATATATATATATATATGTATGTATGTATATATATGTGTGTGTGTGTGTGTGTGTGTGCATAGATATACACAGATGTACAGCTATGATAGGAAACAGCACACAAGAATGACATATGTTCAGAGGCTATGCCAATGGAGGTGAGGAGCCCAAGCAAGAAACATGAAACACATAGCATGACCTTCCACCCCCACCCCCAGCCAGACACAGGAAACATAGACACAAACCCGCAAACAATGTAAATAGTCCACTGCTCCCCAGACCACAAGCAGGATACAACCAGGGGGGTACACAGTGTACCTGTGAAATCTAATCTTGGAACAGAGACAGGAACGTCCCTTGCGGGACACCCCAAAAATTGACATAAGACCAAAAGAAGGTGATACGTTGAACATTCTGGCTGGGGTGTGTACATACCCGGAATACAAGGGTGGGAAAGCCTGATGACCCATGGGTCAAGACAATGTATGACATGGGACCCATGAAGTGGAGAGTGGGCAGCATGTAGTGGTGTGTTTAGACTCGACCAGGACCCAGAGTAAGGATGGGTGCTGTAGAGGAGGTGTGGGTGGGGGAACTATGGGTAGCTAGTTATGGGTCTAGGTGTGCAGGTGTTGGCTGATGTGGGCCTGTATGTACAGCCCAGGGATGTAAGCAAATGTATTCGTTGGGCAGAGGCATCGCCCAACGAGCAGCCACACCCACTACGAGTACCTCTGCAGCAAAGTGTAATCTATATGGCAAGGAACGGAATAACCAGATGTAGATGTATATATGGAGAGGTATGTGTGTGTATATCTATACATAGCAACATAGAGATATACCTCCCCCTCTCTGTAGTACAAATGTATACATACAGAGACAGAATACATATACATACGCACATATAGATATATACATACCCACATATAGATATATACATATGCAGACACCCATAGACCCATATGTTGTTAGATATATATAGACAGCAATATATAAATATAAACATGTATGCATACATATACAGATATATCTGTATATAGTAATGTGTGTATATATATATATATATAGATATATGCGACTGTAAATATACACATGTATATAGCTAGGATGTTCATAGGCCATGCATATGGGGGTGAGGGGTCCAATCAACAAACGTGCAACACGTAGCATCAACCCCCCCCCCTCCAGCTAGGCTGGTGAGACATACAGACACACAGTAAAAGTAAACACATCACTGCTTCCCAGACCACCGTCAGGATACTGCCAGTGGGAGAGACCTGCCAGGTCTAATCTTGAAACAAAGTTATCAATGTCCCTTGTGGGACACCCAAAAATTACTGTTCATCAGAGTCAGTCCCTGTAATGATTCATCAAACCAGGCTGTAGACATACACGGACCAGTAGGTTGTGCAAGCCTGATAACACATGGGTCGACACAACGTACGTGTGTCCCGACACATGGAGAGTGGGCAGTGTGTAGTGGTGTGTTTATAGCCCACCTGCACACACAGTAAGGATGAGTGCTGTAGAGGAGGGGCAGGTGGGAGAACTATGGGTATGCAATTATGGGCTTAGGCATGCAGGTGTTGGCTGGCGCAGTTGTATAAGGACCGCCCCGGGGATGTAAGTAATATGCCGAAATGGGCATAGCTTATGCCCATACTTCTCAACCCCTAAGAGCAAATCCACTGGACAGGACATAAACCATTGGGGAACAAATAGGGACCATACCACTCAACTGTACCTGATTTCGACTCAAATTCTAGCAATGTCTCACATAATCCCTCCTAAAACTAGTGACTTTTAGAGGAAAGGTGGTGAAATACACATAATGAATAATGACAACAATTAAGAGTTATAAACATCATTTACCTCAGAAAAAAATGTATTAATTCATGTGCTCTGAGTCTGTCAGTGTGTCAAGTTAATAGCACTAATATTTTAAATGTGTCCCTGGTGTTGTCATGACTTGTCCCTGATTCAGTTGATATTTGTCCCCAATCGTTTGAGAGGCTGATAGGGACAGAAAGCACATATTCCACTTACAACCTTAGAAAGATGATAGAATAGTAGGTATGCAGTAGCAAGACTCGGCTGAAGGATGTGGGTTCCAAAACCCAATTACTTGTTTGTATTGAATGGTGTCAGTTCCCATGTATTAGCCAGACAGGTGCAGATTGTAAGAGGAACACACCAATAGTATGAATCAAATTCTGGACAGGCCGCGGATTTTGTACAGTCGAACGGCATGCTTACACCTAATGGGCAGCCATTCCCAATACTGTAGGCATGTAGTCCGATGTAATGGGCATCAGAAGGTAATATCGTAGTCCACACTCCCACCCAGGGGTGTGAGTGTCAGATGCAAACACCAAATGCAGTGCATTTGCAAGTGCGGGAGCAAGCGGGTTTAAGCCTATTTGGCTGCCAGTATGCGAGTATCACACTGGCGTAGCAATGTAGAGGCTAACTGAGTGTAAGAAACTGTAACCGGAGGTTAGCATTGCTTAGCTCCCAGCAAACCCATGCCCACCCGCTCACAACTACTTTAATGTGCCTTAATCACTCCATACCCAACAGCCTTGTTCTGCCCAGCAACAAAATAAATGGCCTCTGCAAGCTCGAAACCAGGACCCTGCACACCACAGCCAATGTGATTTACCACTAAGCCATGGCAGATATACAGACATCGGATGTTATCACAAACATATCATCCAGCACAGTCATTCAACAGTATAGGAAATGTATTCCATCATGTGGATGTATGTGTGTGTGTGTGTGTAATGTACAGATATAGATACATACATATATATATAGATATATCAAGAACATCCCATGTGACAACAAAGCATTAAAAAGGAATGAAAAGGAAACACCAGCAATGCCTGTATTATGTAGTGGTGTTGTCCTATGTAATATCAAGACTCCCTCAGACAGATGTGTCATTAATACATGCAAACATTTGTACATTGGCCAAATACATCACTCTGTGCATTTTATTTACATTAACACAACAGTTCCTGTCCAATCATTATGTGAGAACAGTACTCTTGCAAGGTGCTGTGTGCGACATCATCATCATGAAAAAGCGAAATGGGGTAACTATAGAGGGACATGTAGTGTCATGTGTACAATGGGGTCATCTGTATCACGTGTACCTGGAACCTTTAGGAGTCATGTGCATACCAGGATCGTGTGTCTGAGAGACAGGAGTGAGGACAACTGGAGTATGTTGTGATGCAAATTAAAAAGGTTACATGCCCATTGGACACATGCGTGAAATGGACAGCTATGTATGGGGCAAATGTTGTTCTAGGAACAGATTGGCCTTTTGTTTCCGTAGGGTGAGAGTGGGATGTGGGGGAAGAAGATTAGGTATGCACGTGGAGGGTAGGTTGAGTAGGATGACAGACAATACAGCATACAGGGTCGGTATATGACACGTGGGGGGATACACCTTGGACGGGGAGGGGTGTTCGGCAGTCAGAAGCCCATGAGCCCCCAGATGGAAACAGTGGGACAGAGGTCCCCAGCCATGGGCAGCCACCACTGCACCAAAACAGCCGCAAGGGTGGCTGTGCTGGGGGCTGTCTAGGAGGGGCAGGCTCACCCTCTAAATGTGACACTCTGCCCTTGAGCGGGCATATCTGGCCTTGAGACCCCTTATTGAGCCCCCTACGCACCACATCCAGGACTGTATGACAGTGGACAAGTTCCTATCTGGACCTGCTCCCAGGGAGGGCAAGCCCCATCATCATTGACGGTTCCACCAGAAGGTGGTGCAGAGGCAGCAGAGGTGGAGGTCCAAGGCTGGGCCCCAGATGTGCTAGTGCCCAGTGCCATGGCCAGCTGAAGTGGGAAAGGAGGTTCTACCGGGACCTACAATCCCATACAGCCTATGGTGTTGCAGTTTTAACACAGATATGGCTTAGTAATAGTCAACAGCATTCAGGATTACTTATAACAGCATGCATAGATATGACCATCAACTCAACACAACAGATGGTATACATTTGCAGAGGAAGCACAACACATGCACATATACTGTATAACATATGTGCAAAGTGTAGAAGACTTCTAACTGCAGCTATGAACAGTGGCCATTATTGGCATGTCACTGTGAGAACCTCAGACAGTGACTGTCATACCACTGTTTCATGTGACATGTTCAATCAGGGATGCGATGGCAGTAACTCTCATCACTATCACCATGTACTGACTACAATCCTCACACTATGCTTCTGCAGTTCACAGATGTGTGTTCAGTGAGTAACACAGGAAACAAATGGTTCCACACTGACCAGTCCACATATGGCCATACAGATGGGGGTTCCCTCACAAACAGAGCATGTCTTGTCAGTTTTAAAACCTGCAGAATAGCCATTACCACACACAACTTGTTAAACTGGCTGTAGTCTCAATGAAGCATAGCTACACTTACATGCTGTAGTCATGTCTGGCACATCACCCTCCTGTCTTTAGGCTATTTTCCACTGTGTATGTTGTTTGAGGAATATCCAGATATCATCTGTGATGCTGTTTACCAAACACCAGATCCAAGTCCCATTCACAGCGACTGTCATGGGCAAACACCAACATGATGTTCCTAGATATTGTACTGTGTTTCCATGCGATTGGGTATGGGAACATCACCACAGCTGTTCCACATGCAGTCAGCTAGAGGAGGACTGCAGTAGGTGCAGAGGCCATCACCTGATCATGACTATCACTTACAAAACACAAGCTGCTGCTGAGCAGGTGTGCAACTCCACATCCACCAGAGTTTGTGTGGGAGGAACAGACAGAGGCAAAGTACATCAGAGAAGGGCTTGGAGACTAAAACCTAAACATCGTCTGTCACACACCTACCAGTACAGGGGTTCAAACCCCTGACTGACTAGCCATTAATATTACAAGTGCATGCAGTTACTCCATGTGCCACAAAGTTGATATGTTGGTGTGCTGTAAGAACATATATGTGTGCTGGTGAGCGACATCTGCAACAGAGATATAGTAGACATACATAAGGTGTAGCACACATGGCTGTCCACATGAACGGATGTCATTGTCAACACAACCACACTCTCTAAGGGACTCAGACTCATTACCACACTTTGCCAGGCTGACAAATACACTTCCTAACTACTTAGTTTGCCACACTGCAGTAATGCACAGGTACTACATGCACCACAGGGGATATCTGGAGGTTCTATGGGGTAGGTCATGTGAACGTGTCTGACATCAGTCGGTATGCCAGTGGGAGTTATACTGGGTATAACTGTGGTTGGGAGCATCATACCCCACACGCAGACACAAGGTGCCAGTACTGACATGCATGTGTGCATTGCTTCATGGGTGTGTAGTGGTTGGCTGTGCAAGATGGCTGTACAAGGCTGGGTGAGGTGTAATCCTTGGCATCACGCCACCCGACAGTGGTGTGCAGTGTGGTTCAGGGGTGTAGCGTCTGCAGTGTCCCACACAGACGGGTATTGTATGAACTGTCCTGTCATCCTGGTTACCGTTGTGTACGGCCATTGGTTTGCAATGCATGCCATGTCTGTGTTTCATAGTCCTTGACATGGACATTGCCTGGGATGTGCACGTCCCACAATAATATGTGCAGTGACATGTACGAGTGTACCTGGCTTGGCTTCCACATCTTCTGTACACAGACTGTTATCATCAGATATACCAGTACTGAACTGGTGTGGCAGGATCTGCTTATAGACAGCAGGTTGACCCTGCACCTACATTGATAGCATGATACAGGTATTCCCTGGTGTCAATGGCATCTGTCCATACAGGGCATGTGTGTAAGGCATTGCATGGCCTTTGTGGATCACATTTGATGGCACCACATATGTTGCAGGCATCCAGTGGGGAACATATTGAAGGCACATTGTCCGAAATTATGTGCCTATTGTACTGCTGGACAGGGTGCCATGCCCTCTGCAGCCCACTGCAATCACACCATGTCTACTATCTATCATCAGTGTGCAGGGTACTAGCAACATAGCGGGATATTCTAGGCAAGTGTGTTTATGTATGACACATGGGTTCAGAATGTATTCCGGGTAATAGTAGGGTTGCATACTTTGTTCACCAGGCCTTTTGCCAGATGTAGGGGTATGGCTTGCCAACACAGTCCCTTGGCTGATTGACATCTGTACTCCTCGTGAGGTGGACATTGTGACATGTAATACTGACACCATATAGGAAAACTGCAAAATCCGCTCCCCAACATGTCCAGCCACCTCCACACATGCTCCTACTGTCTCTCACACACACACACACACACACACACACACACACACACACACACACAACACACACACACACACCTGCCATGTCTTGGAATAGAACCCCTACCTAACTAGTGTATCACATGACAGCATTACACAGTTACAGCATGCGCTACGGAGATTACTGGGTTACAGCAGTCCCAGAGGTTTATTACTAGGTGGGTGACATCAGCAGGATTGCCAAAGGTGGTTATGTGAATTGTAAAGAGTGTGCATACTCTAAAAAGCATTGTTCCATTCTCAGGCAGACACACACACACACACACACACACACACACACACACACACACACACACACACACCTGCCATGTCTTGGAATAGAACCCCTACCTAACTAGTGTATCACACGACAGCATTACACAGTTACAGCATGCGCTACGGAGATTACTGGGTTACAGCAGTCCCAGAGGTTTATTACTAGGTGGGTGACATCAGCAGGATTGCCAAAGGTGGTTATGTGAATTGTAAAGAGTGTGCATACTCTAAAAAGCATTGTTCCTTTCTCAGGCAGACACACACACACACACACACACACACACACACACACACACACACACACACACACACACACACACACACACACACACATGCTTGGCCTGCCTTAGAATAGAACCCCTACCTAACTAGTTTATCACACTACAGAATTATGCAGTTATAGAACGCGCTATGGAGATTACTGGGTTACAGCAGTCCCAGAGGTGTATTTCTAGGTGGGTGACATCAACAGGATTGCCAAAGGTGGTTATGTGAATTGTAAAGAGTGTGCATACTCTAAAAAGCATTGTTTCTTTCCCAGGCAGACACACACACACACACAGTTGGCCTGTCTTGGAATAGAGCCCCTACCTAACTAGTTTATCACACACACTACAGCATTACGCAGTTACAGCACGTACTACAGAGATTACTGGGTTACTGCAGTCCCAGAGGTATTTTTCTATGTGGGTAGCATCAGCAGGATTGCCAAAGGTGAGTATGTGAATTGTAAAGAGTGTGCATACTCTAAAAAATATTGTTTCTTTCTCAGGCAGGCAGACACACACACAGTTGGCCTGTTTGGGATTAGAACAACTACCAAACTAGTTTATCACACTACAGCATTATGCAGTTACAGCACATGCCACAGAGATTACTGAGTTGCAACAGTCCCAGAGGTGTATTCGTAGGTGGGTGACAGGATTGCCAGAGAAGGGCATTTCAAGTGTACTGCGAGTTGTACATGTCTGTTACCTGCGTGTACCCGCTGCTTACTGTCACAAAAACACATTTACACCCACTTACAACTGCTTAAAAGTGTCTTATTCAGTCCTAATTGACAGTATCAACAAGGCTTACAGGTCTTGAACTCTGGACCATGCACACTGAGGTCACTGGACTTACCACTAAGCCATCTGGGTTGTATACATGTTGCATGGATTTTATAATGCACATCTTACTATAGGTATTCCACAGTACTGAAAACAAATGGGGCAGTCACTTTGTGTACATATGTACAGTAACCTTGAATGTACTGTACTCTGTGAAACAACAAAGACAAGTCTACATCTGTACAACTGTCATAACTACATATATATATATATATATATATAGATATATGCACCTACGGGATGTGTACTCACATATATATATATATATATATATATATATATATATGTATACACAGACACAGCTATAGCTATATATATATATATATATATATATATATATATATATATATATATATATACATATACATATACACATGTCTGAACACCCTTTGTGACACAGAAGGGTTCCAAAGGAACTGACGTGTACACAAAACAGAGGCATCTCTTGTTTTATAACATTTAAATCTTAATCACTTCACCAGAGAAGGGATGATTGTTGTGTATGTAGAGTTTGGGGTGGGGAATGATGGCTAATGTAATCTACCCCGGGGATTGTGGAGTTTGGGTAGGGGAGTGATGGGTATGGACTTACACCCCGGTGGCCACGTCTGTGTCACTGCTCGACAGTGGCACAGCTAAATAACATACCCAACTGTAGTCGTTCTTGACTGTGTATTCTTTATCATTCCTAACAATGTAATCCTTTGTAGACACCAGTCACCACAGATGGTTACTGTGGTGTGCAGCATGTTAAAAGACATTACACATGTGTTTGCCTTTCTACAGGGTAGTTACACACACAAATACGCACACACTTGCCAGTGTTGTGCATACATGTCTTGCCTATGTAAAAGTAACTAGTACAGTGGTATGCATTTGGGGTATGTGCCACAGAACACATACAATTACACTTACTCTGATTCCACTTCTGAGCTGGGTGACATCACAGGACTGATTACTTGCAGACGGGAGGGGGAAGAGAGAGGTTTAGCAGTTGATAAGGATAAAGGCCAGTACAAAAGGTGGCATCTCTTTAGAATGCAGCAAAACCCGCTGTCATGACAGGATGCAGACAGAAATACACACACACACACACACACACACACACACACACACACACACACACACACACACACACACACACAACCACACTCAGCCATTTGCTGACACACACACTCAGGCATTTGCTGACACACACGCACACACAAACACACTCAGCCATTTGCTGACACACACACTCAACCATTTGCTGACACACACACAAACACACGCACACAGTTGCCAGTGGTGGGATCAGAACTCCTGCCTATCTACAGATCACTATTACAGTAGTACGCAGTTATGAGGCGCTCCACAGAGATTACACATACCAAGGCAGTCAGAATGCCCTTCTAAGATTGAGGACAACAACAGGGATACTGATGCTCACGAAGTACATAGCTGTAAACCTGTGTGTTTAAAGTAGGTGTCCATTACAACCTGTATGCACAAGCAAGACACATCATCTGCAGGTAGTACATAGCTAGACCTGAGAGGTATAGTTGTAGCACAACAGGAACCTAAACTGGAGTATGTCCATCTGTGGAATGGACAACTACTATCATTATACAGGGTTACAGTGGTCATGCTCATACACATAGAATCACAGAACTTGTGTGGATGCATTGACTCCAATTACACAAGGTGACAGTGGGCATGCTCATACACTTAGTAACACAGGGCCGATGTTCTTCGTTTTCCATTGCTGCAGTCCTTACTATTGGGTATAGTCCGCGTCCCGTCGGCCCGAATACCAGAGTATAAGGCTGACGTCGGTCAGGGCGCATTAGACTGACGTCAGTACGTCAGGGTACTAATGCGCATGACCGACGTCATATCCTCAGTCTTGTTTGCCGCATGGTCCGATGCAGAAGCAGTTTTGCGAGTGCAGGTTGGCGTTCTGAAATATTTCCGAATCCGGAGTTTCAGACCGAAACAGAGTTGGCTAAGTACCCGTAGGGAACATTTTGGTTTTTTCTTGCCTCAGTATTTTACCGGATGTCAGAAAAAGTGAATAACTGTATTTCTTGTGGGAAACAGATACCTCATAGGGATTACCATACCTTGTGTATACCTTGTTTAGGGCCTGAGCACGACGTTGTTGGTTGCCGCTCTTGTGCTAGGTTTAACAAACGCACTATTAAGAGGAGGTTAGACTGTGCCAGGTTAGTGTTTGGGAAGCGTTGCAATTATAGAATGCCGTCGGATGCTCCGACGCCTGGCCCAAGAAGCGCAAGGACAAAACAGTGAAGCCTAGGGTTGATGAACCGGCAGTCCCGGACGTCGGTTCTTTAGAAGGCTCAGTGGAGCCAGAGGTTTTGCCAGGAGTTTCCATGGAGTCTCAGGCAGAAACTTTACTGTTACAGGATGTGCCTTCTCAGGAGGTAGGCCAGGCTGAGGGGCTTCTCAGGTAACTGTTCTTCCCTCTTCCCAAGGTAGTTAGAGCCTCTCCTTCTGTTGCCAAAACTTCTTTGAGAGGTAGGCCTAGTTCAGCTTCAGTGGGGCTTCTCCTAGCATTTGGGTTCTGTACCTCAGAAACATATGCTTAAAATGGCAGAAGATTTGATTACTATGATTAGAGGTTCTATGCCCCGCCTGATAAGAGGCCTAGGGTGGAACCGGAGTTTGATAGTTTTGAACAGTGTTCAGAGGCTTCAGAGTCTTCTGGAAGACTTGCAGGAGTATCCTACTTATTCTGATTCTGATGTGGATGATTCCTCCTACAGCTTCTCCTCCTGAGGAGTTCTCATTTTCAGAGACTCTGCATTCCAAGAGGGAGCACTTTAAATGGGAAGGCCAGGATTACTCTGATTCCAGGAAAAGGCTTAGGGAATTCTTGTTTTTGCCCCAGCATAGGCCTTTAGCTATTCCTCCTGTGTTGAATGTGGTGGAAGATGTTTTGCAGAGGCTTCCTGAATCCTGACTCTTTGCCTCCTGCTCCTGTTAAGCCTGATAGGTATTATAGGGTGCCCGAAGCTCATAAGTATTTGTTTAAGAGCCCTAGGGCGGACCCAGAAACTATTTCTCAAGGGCCTAAAGGTGTTAAGGCTTCTGTGGTTAAAAATCCTGTTCCCACTGATAAAGAGGCAAGGGCCTTGGATAGGTGGGGAAAGACAGTGTATACTTCTTCCACTCTAGCCATGAGAGCGTTGAATTGTCAGTTTCACATGCTAAAATATCAGAATTATCTCCTTTCACAATTAAAATCTAAGGTGGATGCTTTGGCGGAAGGTATTGAGTGTAAAGAGTTGCTGGACTTGGTTCATGTGTCTGAGCAAGTGGGTAAGCATTCTTTGCAATGTGGTTTTGATGCTGTACAGGCCTCCTCGAGGGTGGCTGCTACTAGTTCTGTTCTTCGCAGGCATGCCTGGTTGAAGGATCAGAATTTAGCTGAGCATGTTAAGACAAGGATTTTGGATGCTCCTTTACAGTCTGATGTGTTGTTTGGATCGCCTGTGGAAGCAGTTTTAAAGAAAATGGAGGACAAAGCTAAGTCTATGCAAACTGTTAAAGATTTTTGCAGGTGCAGCCACCAGTTTAGTAGAAATTGGCCTGCTAAGGGGTGGACATATCCTGCTTATGATTCCCAGTCTAGGGGTAGGTCTAGACGTGGTAGGGGCAGGGCTCAAGGTTCTTTTAGGCCTAGAACAGGAGTTCACCTGCTCAGACTTCTGGTGAGGGCAGGGGTCAGTCCTTTCGTAAACAGACCCAATGACCTGTCTTTTCAGCTGCCAGTAGATTCTCGCCTGGCAGCTCCTTTGGGAGGAAGACTGTCTCTTTTCAAAGAAAATTGGGATTTAATTACTCAAGACAAATGGGTGTTGGATATCATTCACCACGGTTACAGATTTTATTTCCATACAATGCCCCTTTCAAAGGCATGCCAGACGTTCCTCCTCCACAAAGAAAGGAGGCTCACAAGCAAGTTTCTCAGTTACTCCAGATGGGGCCATTCAGCCAGTCCCTGTATCAGAAAGGGGCCTAGGATTTTATTCTCGCCTGTTCCTAGTACCAAAGAAGGGGAACACGTGGAGACCAATTTTGGATTTATCTCTCCTCAACACTTTTCTGGACATTCCCAAGTTCAAGATGTTGACGTTACAACAGCTTTTACCTCTGCTGGGCAAAGATCACTGGATGGTAACTTTAGATCTCAAGGAAGCTTACCTTCATGTGCCTATAAGGCTAAGTTGCAGGAAGTATCTGCGGTTTCGAGCTGGAAATTCTCATTATCAGTTCTCTGCATTGCCCTTTGGCTTATCTACTGCGCCCAGAGTATTCACAAAGGTTCTGGCTCCAGTGATAGCTTACTTCAGGCTTCAAGGAATTCAAATCTATCCTTACTTGGACGACTGCCTGATTCTGGCTCAAGAAAAGGAAGACCTTCTACAGCATCTGGAATATGTTATAGCAGTGCTAAGATGCCTAGGGTATTCTGTGAACGAAATAAAGTCCAGTCTAGTACCCTCTCAAGACATGTGCTTTCTGGGTGTGAGACTGAATACAGCAGCCCAGATGGCCTTTTTAACCCCGGACAAACAAAAGAGTCTGTCACTTTACTTCCATCAACTATCTCATCAGTCCGTGCTGACTGCAAGGACAGTCCTTCAAGCATTAGGGTTCATGGCATCTTGTATTCTGGTGCTTCCCAATGCCAAACTGCATATGAGGAAGCTACAATGGTATCTCAAAATGTATGGACACAGCACTGCCAGGATTTGGACACTGTCATTCAAATAATACCTTGCCTTCAAAAGAATTCTTGTGGTGGGCTCAGGAATGTCACCTAAACAAGGGACTCTCTGTGACCCGGCCAGAGGCAAGTCAGATTTTAACGACAGATGCCTCGGACATTGCTTGGGAGCTCATCTAAATGGAAAGTGGATACAAGACAAGTGGCCTGCCAGACTACAGCATCTACATATCAACATGAAGGAGATGTTAGCAGTCCAGTTTGCATTAATGGCTTTCAAGGAGTTACTTCTTCCAGGGCAGGTGTTGATTCTAACAGACAACACAACTGTCATGTGGTACATCAACAAGCAAGGGGAACACATTCTTATCCTCTATGCAGGCAAGCAATGATTTTATGGGAGACTGCTAAGCTTGCAACTAACTCTTCAGGCAAGGTTTCTGCCAGGAGCACAGAACTCCTTAGCAGATGTGTTAAGCAGACAAATCATGGATCCCCAAGTGGAAACTGGATCTTCATGTATTTCAGAAATTGACAGTGTCATGGGGAACTCCAGACATAGATCTGTTCGCTTCTCCACTAAACCACCAGCTGCCAAAGTATTGCACAAAGGGGTTTCATCACACAGCTTGGAAAGTGGATGCTCTGTCTTTCAGTTGGAAAAACCTTCATGTGTATGCCTTTCCACCTCTGCCTCTTCTTCCAAAGGTACTATTAAAGGTCAGACAAGACAGGCCAAGGATGATTTTGATAGCTCCAGATTGGCCTCGCAACACTGGTACCCACTACTACGGAGTCTGGTAAAGAAGCCTCCATGGCCTTTACCTCTGATTCCTCATCTGTTATCTCAGAAGGACGGTCATCTGCTCAATGTCAAGCTTCACTCTCTTCATCTAACAGCCTGGCATATTCTGTGTTGAAACACAGCAGGTCTCAACTTCCTCAACAAGTTTTAAATGTGATTATGGAAGCTAGAAGACCTAGTACAAGGAGAGTGTACGCAGAAAAATGGAAGAGATTTTTATTTTGGAGTACAGCAAGGAATTTGGAGATTTCTGAGCCTAATTTGAGTGTGGCTCTTCAATATCTTACTGAGTTATTGGACAAAGGTTTGTCCTTCTCTTCCATTAAGATTCATGCTGCAGCAATTTCAGCTCACTATGATTGTGACCCACCTTTATTTTCGCATCCTTTGTTCAAGCAGTTTCTTAGAGGGGCAAAGAATATAAGACCCCCAGAGAGCTCCTACTCCTGCTTGGGATCTCAATTTTGTGTTGGAAAAACTTACTCTACAACCTTTTGAGCCTGCAGCTACTGCTGAATTGAAATACTTGTCATGGAAGACTGCTTTTCTGTTGGCTATTACTTCTGCAAGAAGGGTGTCTGAGTTGCAGGCCCTTATGGCAGTAGAGCCCTTTTGATTTTCCATAAGGATAGGGTATCATTACGCACTAATCCTTCCTTTATGCCTAAGGTGGTTTCTAGTGTGGCTTTAAACCAAACTATTCATTTGCCTATGTTTTATGCAGACCCTCAAAATAAAGGGAAAAGATTTTGCACACTTTAGATGTACACAGGCAATGCGTTATTATTTAAGCAGGACTAAGGATTTTAGGCAGTCTCAGCAGTTGTTTGTTTCTTTTGCTTTGAGTTCACAGGGCAAGCCTGTGTCAAAACAAACTATTTCTAGGTGGATTGGCTTTTGCATTGCATTTTGTTATTCCCATCATGGCAAGGAGATTCCAGCTGGGATTAGGTCTCATTCCACTAGGGCTACTGCCACTTCAACAGCATTTCTAAGGGGGTGGCAACTAGGATATTTTGGAAGCAGCTACTTGGAGTTCAGTGCATACTTTCTCTAAGCATTATCACCTTCCTATCTACTCTAAGTCTAGGGCTGGTTTTGCCACAGCTGTTTTGCAAGGCATGTTGTCAGCTCCTACTTCTTTATGATTTGCCAGCCTCCCTTACCTCTGCTTTGGGATTCTACCCAATAAGGACTGCAGCAATGGAAAGCGAAGAACATAGTACAGTTTTGTACCTACCATAAATGTAGATGTTCGAGGATTCCATTGCTGCAGTCCAATTTACCTCCCTCCTTCCCCTCTGTGTTTAGGGGTGGTTGTGTAGGTGAGTTTACATGCTTATATTTTTGTATATATTCTTGTATATATTGTACATGTTTTTGGTGCAGGTATTTTGGGACTTGTCTTTTTAGGGTCTTCTGACATCTGGGGCAAGAAAAGACTGAGGATATGACGTCGGTCATGCGCATTAGTACCCTGACGTACTGACGTCAGTCTAATGCGCCCTGACCGACGTCAGCCTTATACTCTGGTATTCGGGCCGACGGGACGCGGACTATACCCAATAGTAAGGACTGCAGCAATGGAATCCTCGAACATCTACATTTATGGTAGGTACGAAACTGTACTTTTGGGATGCACTATGACTACAACTACACAAGGTTATACTGGGCATGCTCATACACTTGGTAACAAAGGGCTTGTCGGATGTACTGACTCAAATTACACAAGGTGGCAGTGGGTACGCTCATACACTTAGTAGCACAGGGCTGTTTGGGATGCACTCCGATTCTAACCACAGAAGGCCACAATGTGCATGCTCATACACTTACATTTACAGAACACGTTGTAATGGACTCCTATTGTAAACACACAGGTTTACAGCTATGTACATCTTACCTGTCAGTATATATGCACATCATACTGGTTTACTACCAGATACCTGTATGTGGCCCGTAAATGATATATCTGTGCCTGTGCTGTGTGATACACATGCATACATGTACATGAAGTACTGACATATATATGTTAAGTATACACAATCATGCATGTGTGGACGTGACAGACAGTAGGTTAACTGGGACACACAGACGGATGCTACCTACAGCATGTGTCCCACACCTTGCTGCCCTGAAAGGCGTACATTAGTAGCAGATTGTGGACAGTGGCATTATAGTTGGAACAGTGGCATGTGCAAGCACAATGCGTGAGCCACATTGTGTAATGGTACTGAGGTGCAGGTGTCAAGATGACCTCTCCCAGCTGCGTAAGTAGTTGTCATTATTAGCAGGACTGCTACACTAAGCATATCTCACATTGGTTATATACACAATGTCTGCTTCTGTCACCTTACATGTGGCATTTTCTACCAAGCACATTATTACCACTCGCAGTGATGTCATGGTACGAGTGGCAACTGCTAGACCAAAACAATGAGCCAATGTCCTGCTGTTGTTATGAGGTTGTCCAGTGTCTGTCATTCCGGGCTGCCATGACTGAACGACAAGCCTTCGACACAGAGCACATGCATCCATGTTTCAAGTGAGTGCGGATAATACCTAGGTCGCATTTACTCATATAGTTGCATTCCAAGGCAAATGTTCTACACACAGAAGTAACACCCTGACACCTACAAGACAATTGCATTGGATGCTTATGCTAACCAGTGCTAGATGTGTGGCTTTAGTAATCCATTTGCTCAATGTGGAACCTACAATAGGGAATATTGACATCTGTGCAGTGAGGAACACTTGGCTGAAGGCTCTGTAGTGCACAATTGCACTACCACCATATAACTCAGATCCAGACATGTGGGCCATAACACACATTCCAGGTGGTGGTGTCCACATATTCATAAAAGCTACTCACATGTAAAGACCACTACTCCAACATAACTCATTACAGATGAGTCAGGTACAGGTGACAGTGGCAAACGCTGCATTCTAGGTTGTATCCTCATATACATCCACCACCTTGTCCCCAGACTACCAACACACATTCATATGTGGTATGACATAGTATGATAGACCACCAGATAACCTTAGATTGGTGGACTGTACCTAGGCCTACATCAACTGTGCAAAGTACCCATGTACAGACACAGCTGCATAATGTGTTATGCAGTGCAATAATACCACTGTTTGTAACCAGCTCAGTTGTACACATACCAGGGTCCCTCAGATGTTGTCAGCATTAACACAGTCAACTGTTGCTGTACACTAGTAAACAACACCCTCATGGTTGGATATGACCTAACTGTACCTGTCCTGGATATGTACATCCCACACTCATACAACATAAATGACATTACCATAGCTTCCGTTATCCTTTCTACATACAGGTGGCTACAGTCATTACACACATGCACATGGCAGATAGCATGCTAACAGTACATAAGGTTCGATATCTATGCTAATAGAAGTAATATTCCCTCTCTACTGGTCACCCATGATACCTATATCATACAATAACCCATGTGGCAAGTATGTCATTAGACATGTCCACCTAATGCCAATGATTACAAACATACCCAAATAACTGGATCATAGGACCTACACAAGGCCTGTATTGACAGACTCAGGGAAATTCAGCTCTGCTCTGTATGTTCCTGAGTAGTCACAGGTGATATGTTCATGACATGTGCAGCCATGTGTGCCCACAGCTCCTACATATACCCCATGTCAACAGTTGCAAGCCATGCATGCTGTGTGCTGTCTGGACATTAGCCTTAGTACCACAATAGCCAGTACGTGCTGGGGTGAGATGTTTACAAGCCACAGACCACGCACATACTTGAATGAGTGTACTGCCTAGCTCTAACAGAGCACATTGCTGGCACTCTTCCAGTAAACATGAGGTGTGTGTGGCAAATATAATGTGCTGACTGTTGACCATTACAGTGCCCTGGCTTCACCATAGCACTGTCAAGTAACAGTTTGTAGGAGCATGACATGGAATAATGCTGTGTGTGTCTTGCTGATATGTGCTGTTGTCATAAATGTACACTTGGCTACTCAGTGAAGGTGGTTGTGTTCTACCAGTACATGAATACAGCATCCATTATGGTGTAATGCTAGGCTATGTTTCACACATGGTGTGGGGAAGGTGTGGAATGTATTCTCTTGACCTGCTAGTGCACTTACTGATGTAGACCGCATATGTGTACATGTATGGATGTTTGTTTAGATTCCATGTGTGTACAGTGTCTGATGTTTGAAGGTGACTGTTGTCTTAGTACATCATGCTGTTGCAATACAGCCTCAACATTGCCAACTGTATATGGTGATATGCTGAAAGTACTGTAAGCTGTACATGAGGTATGTACAGATGTTTGGACATGACTACTAAGTGGTGGGGCTACTTTGCAGATGAATGATTATTGAGGACAGCTCACTTGTGTGTTAAACCTTTCCTACAATAACCTGTGTAACTGCTAAGGTCTGGATTTGTTAATTGAAGTGGAAGACAGATAATGTAGAATGCAGTAAGGGTGACACTGAAGGCAGACCTCTTGACACCTGTAACAATAATACCTCCCCTGTGCATATATTGTGCATATATCAGCACAGTTGGCAAAGGAAAGAGCCAGTAAGCTTTGTAGCGAATGTGATAGTGCTGTACTTCTGTAATACCTTTCATGAGATAGGCAGATGTTTGATTCACAGTACTGGCACGTGTGGGTGTGTGTGTCCATATATGTCACGTATGGTTGGGAATACATCCCACATGTTTTCACTCTCCTGAGCACTGTTGTTGACATCAGCACAGAGTGAAGTGTAGAAAAAAGGCATAGGCAGGTGGTTGAACCTCACACATGTCAAGTGTCTGTATGTGTGTGACATAGGTGTATATCTTTGTGAATGCCACTGTGTGTGTGTGTGTGTGTGTGTGTGTGTGTGTGTGTGTGTGTGTGTGTGTGTGTGTGTGTGTGTATGTGTATATGGCTGTCCGTGTGTAAGGCTGTCTGGTCCCTGGACTGAGGCTGTATTTTACCATAGTGAAATGTTAATGTCCCCTTCCCCCATCTACTCAATCCAATCTAGTATCCCTGTTGATATCATCAATCTTAGACGGGCATTCTAATCACCTGTTAACATGTACACCCTGCTGTGCGACTTGTTGTTACATAGCCTACTGATGAACCCCCCTCCCCACATACACCCACTGCACTGTAGTATCCCTGTCGATGTCCTCGATCTTAGGTCATTCCGACTACCTGTACATGTGTAATCTCATGGCATGTCTTGTAATTGCATAGTACTATAATGATGATATGCACATAGGCAGGGGTTTTCGTCCGAACACTGGCAACTGTGCGTGTGTGTGTCAGAGTGTGTGTTACTGTGTCTGTGAATCCCTGAGTGTGTGGGTGTGTCTGTGTTTGCTTGCTGTCATGGCAGCGGGTATTACTGCTTCCCAATGAGAAGCCACTATTTCCTCTGGCCTTTACCCTTGTCATCTGCTATACCACTATTTTACCTCCTCCCCACTCCAGGTAACTATACCTGTGATGTCACCCACTATGGATGTGACAGCTCTAAACACAGTAGCTTACTACACAGCTATCATGCTCTTGGATCATTAGAACAGTAAACATAATTGAAACATGGGAGATTATAACTGTGATGTGGAAGCTACAAAGTGCATGCAGGTATTGTCATACAGACCTGTGAGTAGTCAACATGTACATATGGGACACTAACCGCAAACACTGACATCCCCTAGCACATGCAACTACACTTGAAAGAGGAAGGCAGAACATCATGATCAATATGCTGTTAGCGTTGTTACACATGATACATAATGTCAGATGTACAAAATGCATTCTAAAACTGTAACACATGGTATGTCTGCTGCCTGTCAACACTACTCAGCAATATTAATCTGCAATTGTCTACCTAGTATGTTCACCCTGTGCATCAGACCATATGAGCATGTCCCTGCACCGATGATGTGGATGACAGGGATTTGGCAGAGGCATCATCATATGCACAGGGTGATAATGTTTGCCAGAGGTCTAGGCTGCACCATTGGATGACATCATGTGTGTGTGTTAGGGCCTGTGATATCATTGGGCACGTGTGGATGTTTTGCGTGTGTGTGTTGAGGTGCCCTACATTTGTTTCTGGTGTGTGTATGCATGCACACAGGTCTGGCATGTGGCTGGCCTACACAGGGGTATTATTGACAGCTACAGACTGTACAAGGCAGGTTTCACAGTTCACGGTGTCCGGCCATGGCCATGTGACCTGCGCCTGCCAGGGGTTGCACGGGCACTACCAGGTAGAGGTCCAGATTGGGTACTGATGACACATGTCCGCTGGAATAGTGTCCCTGTTGGGACCGTCCAGGACCATGTGCACATGGCCTGCTGTGTCCTGGTGTGGACTGCACAGCACCAGCTGCACTGCTAATGCTACCGCCACTATGGGAGCGGGCATGTGCAGTGCAGTAGCATGTTCACGTAGACCTTCAACAGGTGATGTAGCTGATCTACGTCCATGTGCCTGACGCCTCACTCCCACCAGATGTGCCAGCACAGACATTCCACGCTCGAGGATTGACATGCCACGGTCAAGGACTCCCACCATGTCACCCAATCGAGTATCCAAAACATCTACAAGATGATGGTGAGCATTTGCAATTGCCTGGTTGTTGTCAGTTAATGAATGGACATCAGCTCTCTGAAGCCTCAGACATTCTCTGTTGTGCCATTCAGCACATGCCTGTACCTCCATTACAGCCCGAAACATGCGTCTGGTGACTCCAGCTGATGTGCTTTGTTTCTCAGGGGCATGTTGGCTAGTGGTGGTCCTACAAGCAGCACTGGGCGCATGCCTGTCTGGGACATCACCAGTCAGTTGACTGGGATCATGGTGTGCAGGCACACCTTCCATAGTCTCCACACTTCCCTGTTCCATGCTACCACCCACCAACTGTCCTTCCTCTATGGCCAGTGGTGATGGGGTATGTGTAGGCAGGGGAACTGTGTGCAAGAATGAGGGGGATATAGGTGGAATTGTATCCAATGGAACAGATTCAGCCCCTGACAACCCTGCCTGTGCCTCATTCATACTATCATCATCACTGCTAGAGTCTGTGGGGACACTAGCATCAGGTGGACCACAGGAGGGAATGCACCTACATCAACACCTGTGAGGGAAAGACAAGAACTGTGCATTACAAGTTGTACCACACAGACACATGCTGTGGTACCCAATAGCATGCAACATGCAGGTGATATGGCAGGTGGCACCCAACGGCATGCAACATGCAGGTGATATGGCAGATGGCATTCAGCTTAGACAATTATAGTGATAGTTATCATACATCCCTGAGTTGCACACAACAGCATGCATGTGTTATAGCAGACGGCATGCACCTTACACAATTATAGTGGTGGTTAGCATACATACCTGTATTGCACCATTTGTGTTAGTAGCATATACCCCATACCTGCAACACAATGCATGCGCTTTGCACCATTGCACCACACTGCCATGGTGTGTGCAACATACACCACATGTTAATAGACCATCACTGACCTTTGTACATCTGCCACTGATGCTTTGTGTTGGCCACCACCCCTATGTGTGAGGACATGAGCAGAAGGGTATGTCGACTGAATACTATGTTTGTCTGAGCCCTAACTTGCATATCTCCCCCAAAGCAGTGCATGTCTGTTCAACATTATTCTGCCTACCCCTGAGCTGAGTCTACAGACATTGTGCATGTGGCTGTAGACACGTTTGACATGGCTGTCCCTACTTTGCAATGGTGCCATAGACCAGCACAAGTTTACAGTACACCGGCCTGATGTGTGGTGTATGACCTTGGCAATCACATGTAGTATGACATGTCTTCTGCTGATGTGTTGAATGACATGCATACATGTTTAACACAATGGTGTCCTTTCCAATCTACAGTACGGTAATGGTGTCCCAATGCAGGGACGTGTTATACTAACATGGGCCTTCAGCTGACACAATGTTGTCTGTCCTCCCTACAAATATGCAGTGACATACTGCACATTGACCTGATATGCATAGCCATTGCAGGGCATCATGTGGCTTCACTATTGCTATACAGTGTGATTTACTGACACAGTTCATAGCCATGACTGTGTTCACATACAATACATATCTAATGTGGAATGTGACCCACTTCTCTGAGGTGTAGACACACTACACCCTAATGTGGAATGTGTGACACAGGTCACATAAGGGTATACGGATGACACCCCTGTACATCTGCAACCATATTACTGATGCTTGGCAACTATGCCCACACATGGCTAACTTAGCAGTACTCTATGTCCCACATGCCATCTGTGTACCTCACAAACATGAGGAGCAGGCTTGACAGTGATATATGACACCAGCAAGTTAGGGCTCAGCAAGATTAATGTACTGTATCTGTGGCCTGATGTGGTTGTATGTGTATGTTGTGCAACACATGTATGTATTTGGATACTGTATAGGTGAATGATTTCATGTCGTGACACACTCAAGATGTTCAAGAAATGTTATGTGGTGGTTTCATGTTATGCCTACACAAGCTGTGCACAGGCCTGTATGATGTTTAGAGTTTCACATCTGCAATATCAGCATTACACAAAGGCCATAGTTGTATTGTGTTGCGCCAATGTACAAGAGGGTGTACACACATGTACATCACTTCTACCGTGTGTGTTGCTTCATGTCTCTGGCCATCCTCCATGGCCATGTGTACACATGTTCTGTCCAATGGTTGTGATGGCTGTCTGTTTTACATGTCAGTGTTATCCCATATGACATACACCCATAGATGTAATATGCTCCACTGAGGACAGGGTTATGCAGACAAAGGATGGTATATATGAGATGTGAGACATCATGTTTTGCAGGATAGTTGAGCAGTGTTGCAGTCAGCCCTCTACATGTCATGGACATGTCAGATAGCACATGACATTGTGTGATATTCATAGCAAGGGTATAATCCACAAGGGTGTATCCTGTGGGCCGGTCATACTCCAGCTCCAACACATTTAGAGTGTGTGCACACATATGTTCTCTGTATAGTACTGTTTGTATTCCCAACATGTGTAATGCTGATATGTACCTGTCCCTACAGTGAAACACACCTCCACCATTGTATTCACCATTGTATTCACAGTTGTCCACACATCTGGCAATGACAGTTTGGAAGGTTTTGTGTAGATGTTTCATATAGTCTTCAATTGTTTCACATGGGTAACCACTGTGATGCATTGCAGGTCTGACCAGTGTCTATTAACAGGACCACCATACATTATGTGTACGTGTGTTATGGCAGATAGCATGCAATTAATATGATCTGTGCATTATCAAGCCCGGTAAATAATAATCTCACCTGACATAGGCTGCTGTCGCTGCAAAACACCAGAGGTACCTAAACAGGAGTGTCACAGCAGTAAGATCATTATCCACACCTGTGTGATAGCTACAGGGTGCAATGTCCATGTTAGCACATAAGCCAGTACAATACACTGTACTGTGGAGTATGCACATCTGTGCATACATAGAGTAGCAGACTATAGTATGTGGCATGTGTGCATACATGCCTTGCATATGATGTTACATTACATATTGTAGAGTAACACATGTAACTATGTGAAATATAGTTGTGTTATATGTGCAGTACTGACTTACCAGGCAACTCCAGGCTCGGTGGTTGAGAGACACCCACCTCCCCAATACCAGCTAAAGTTTGTGGATGGAGGTCTGCAGGTGTCCCCAGGTTGGCCAGTAGCTCCTCGGTACGTGTGAGTGTGGGCTGGGTGAGTGGCCTCCACCTGTTGCACCTTGTTCCCTGGCGATTGCATTAGCACACTGTTTCGCCCATCTTATGAGGTCAGTGCAGTGTAGGCACACATGCTGATAGGTGCGATTATGACCGCCAACATCATTTACCCTCCTGTGGAGTTCCTCCCTCAAGGCATCCCGCTGCTGTGCATCCTGTGGCACATGGCTGAAGAGTGTTGAATGGTTGTCGAGGAGGTATGGGATGAGGACCTCATCCTCCAAGCGGGTGTACGCTGGCAGCCTGCTACGTGGCATACCTGGAAGACATAATGATGGAGACAGGTCACAGTAACTCACAGAGAAGTACAGAAGTACAGCTGAACATACATGTGTATCACAGTTATTAAGATTACAAATAAGTCTTTGCAAATCTACATGACACTAACACCACTGACATGTTTAAGTCACACACATTTGACACTTACTGGTGATGTGATGTTATCACCATATATGTGTGTCATGTGATGACATTGCTCATACTCCATGTGGATGTTGTCTTGATGTGGGCATGTCTGTTTGCCTGTACTGGTGTCTTTACCTATCAGCACATGCCTGGATGTGTTCACATTAATGCAGTCGACCTTAATGCTGTGTATTTGTCACATATATAGTCATACATAGCCTTTAGAGACATGACCTGTGACCCTGCAGACATGCTCACAGATGGTTTTACATGTATGTGTTTGCCATATACATCTACATAGCACTGTACAGCTGTGTAGCATCCTGCCATGTATTGCCTGTGTTGCACATGTGTAACACATGGGACAGTAGCTAGCCTGATAGTATTTTCAGGGTTGGATATCAACTATAGCATGTATGGTCATAGTGAACTAATAGGCTATATGCCCTGGGCCATTTATGAGCCTAGGCAGACAGGTTACCTAGCTGTAAGCAACAGACAGGTAAGTTTCAGTGGCCAGTTCAAGCAGTGCCACAGAACTGATCCACATGGTTACTGATATGTTTGGCATGCAGTCATCACACCATGTCACAGAGTAGCAATGTGCAGCTTCACTGTACAGGGATGCATAGTATGGCAGGAGTATGTTAAGTGTATGGGACAGAGATCTGTCAGGCATGTTGTGATCCTTGTACTAGAAAGATGGAAGTATGTGTTTATTTGGGATCAGGATGTGTTAAGTGTAGCATGTCCAACATCTCTGGGTTGTACATGGCTTTATTCAGGGTAGGCTGCATGTTACAAAGTGGAACTAGGGATTGAGAAGGGCAGTGTAGGCCATCTATACATGGGCAATAACCCTTAAAGGAAATATGTGATCTATTATGGGTCACATGAGTGTTGGGTATGGCTGAACATATTCATGGATGGCACCCTGTCATGATTAGGGGTGTCACATACGACTGCCTGACTGGTGTGGTGAAGTAACTATCAAAGGAAAGACTACTGTCCAGCTGCATCCCATACAGACACAGTTGCCATTATGTTGATCGCTGCCTAGGTGGTGGTTCATGGGTACAGGGTTTTTAACATAGGGGATGACAATGCAATTCTTAGCTGTCAGATTGTGGTCATACGTCACAGACCACACATCTGACACACAAAGACCCTTCTGTATGTTGAATGCAGCAGGCATTGAGTCAGCTATTGCTCCTAGTTCATAGTCATTTGCAAATATCAATAGGCAGATGCCTTCTGTGCTAGTCTGTGTGGTATAGATAACAAAGAGAGAGAGTACCAGGAATGAACCCTGTATTACTGTGGCTGGCACTGGTTTGATGTGCGTGTATTAGTCAGACACCTTCTGTAGTGTTGGTTCTGCCAGCAGTCCAGTTGCCAACCATTCCTGTAACATAGGAGTATACACCTAGTGTACTGAGTGTAGCTGGAACACAGTATGGGTGATGGTGTCCTATGACCTGGCAAGATCATGATATGCAGTGTGAATCAACCCTACTGTCATCTACATCTGTACTGAGTACATCAAATATGTTGATCACGGTTCGTGGCCTTACAGACCAGACTCAGCAAGGTAGTAGTGCACTATTTCCCATTATTAATGGTGTCTCCCCCTTTGTGGGGTGTGATAACTGTTGCTATGCACCATTAGGTGTGTACACAGCCTGACATGGAGCTATGATTGAACTTGATGTGTATGTGGATAACTGATTGTTCTTACATTTGTGAAGGATACACCCTGGGATGTTGACAGGTCCCATGAAAGCTGTATGTATGGCTTTAGAGAGTGCAGCTTGTACCTGCATAGTTGTTATTACAGGGGCCCTCTAGTGTACATGGATATATAACTATGTGTACCTGTTGGGGGGGAGGTGGGAGTGGGTTTAGGTTCTCTAAGACCCTATCTGGATGAACAGGTGCTATTTCTGTAGGTGCAGTACTTCCCATGCCATAGTGCTGTGCAGCACGGCAGGTCTTGTCCTTGCCATTACGATTAGTGACACAGCTATAGAATGCTTTGTGGTTGGCCTCATAATATGTGGCTGATTAGTTTCACAGTAGCTTTGTGTGGTTTTATATGGTGTATCTGCATCTTACTGAGGCTGACCAGGGACCACCTACACTCATGTGTATTCACTCTTGCAACAGTTACTACCTTCTGTGGTACAGTTTAAAGCATGGTACCACCAGTTTGCCTTCTTGTTTGTGTTTGGTTAAATCTTGGTTCTGTTTCAATGGCACAATCGCTGCACGTATGTGACTGCTTAAGGCTCATTTGTGTAGGATTCAGCATTTGCACATGCATTGTCCATCTGCATGGGTGCCATGACATTCACCACTTTGCTCTTAGGAAGCATAACATTGGCATTGGGGACTGACTGTGTAGCATACTGTTAGCCCTGGTTGTGTGACTACTGTGATCCAGGTCATTGGGGTTGATGGAATCCAACATGCATTAAGCTCAGGTGTTGGTACATGAGGAGTCCTCCCAGTTCATAATGGAATAGTTGAGAGTAGCCATTATTATGGTTTTCTGTCTCAGACCTAATCTTCCCCATTACAGCACATTATGACAGTTGGGAAATCTGTGGCATTGTGGGTGATCTGTCGCAAGATGCAATTTGAATTCCACTTTGGCACAAAGGTAGTTGCTCAACATAATGCATCTGAAGTTATGCAAGTGCAACTAGCGTGGGGGTGTAGATATCCTTCAGGAATATGGACACACCTGCGGCCTGTGTGTTCCAGTAAAAGATAATGGGCAAGAGGTGAGGTATGTGTTATAACATGGTCATGCAGGTGTACTCTCAAGAGTGTTGAAACATGTCTCAGCCACTGCACAGATATGTTCTCCATGTTAGGGATTGACATATGTGTGTCCATATAGTGTTTCTGACAAGTATCATTGTGTAGCGAGACCCGCAGTTTATTGCTTGGCTGTCCCTGTAACAGCAGTGGACCTTCACTTGAACTGTACATGATGAAGGCACTATAGGGGAAGCATGAGCCCTAGGCAGTATCCAGATTCCCAGGGGTGACAGGTGCAGGCCCTGTCTGGCAAAGCATCATGGTCTGTCAACCATGTTATCCCAGGCAGACAGATACTGGATACCCTTTGACTTGCACCACTACATTAGACAATTGTGGAATACAATCCTTTTGTCCCTGTACTGCAGTATCATTCTGGCCAATGGCAGAATGCTACCCAGGCCTTGGGACATACCTGCATGGGCTACAAGACCTGACAGTTCCTACATGTGTTTCCATGCAGTCCAAGCTAGGTTCATAGGTTCATACTAGGCTATCTGCCCTAGGGCATTTATAAGCCTAGCCAGAGTGTGTGTGGCTTTCGCCACCCCGTGGGATGAGAATACTACGCCCATTTAGGATTTAGTTTACTGTGCCTCTGTCTAGTAGTGACACAGAGATGACCCCCGGGGTAAACCTACGATCTCCCATCCACTCGTCAAGATTTCTCTTGAAGAGAGTTAGTGAGGAGCTCTGCCTAACATGGACTGGGATTCTGTTCCAGAGTGTAGGGAGCCTCTGGGTTATGAATCTGTCCCTCCAGCATGTCCTATTTATTTCTGTGTTGAGGTTCAAATCTCTTGCTCTCGTGGCTCTGATGGATTTGGATTTTCTGAGGTGGAGCATGTCCATTAATTCCGGATTGGACATGGCCTTGTACGTCAGGCATAGATCACCTCTGAGTAGGCGGTATGCGACTAAATAGAGCTGGAGTTTCTTCAGCCGGGCAGCATATGACATATGTTTGAGACCCTTTATCCTCTTGGTGAGGAACTTTTGGGGTGTTTCCAACTGCTGCAGGTGTCGGGTAAGATACATCCCAAATGGGGCATTGTACTCAATCATGGGCCTGATAAGAGAAGAGAACAGGGGCACAATGACCTCTGTTGATCTAGATGTGAATCCCTTCATGATAAGGTGGGCAATTTAGAAGGTCTTCCTAACCACCTTGGCAATGTGAGTGTCAAATGAGAGGTTACTGTCAACTTGGGTCCCTAGGTCCCTGATTACCTCTTCCGTACTTAATGGATTACCACCTATGTGGTAATTTGTGGGCACCTTGTTTTTCCCAAAGGGTATGACTATACATTTTTTGGCGTTCAGTTTAAGGCCATGGCTCTGGCACCAATTATCCATTTCTATGAGGCCTCTCTGAAGGATGCTTGTGTCCGCTGGAGTATCAATTATGGCGCCCAGTTTACAATCATCTGCGAACTTTGTCAGCCACAATCCTCCTATGTTTGCTTGCACCTCGGAAAAATAAATGCCGAACAAGAGGGGTCCCAGGACTGAGCCCTGTGGGACACCGCTTGTGACTGGCTTAGAGTCTGACATAGCTCCAGCAATTCTGACCATGTGGGTTCTGTCCTTGAGCCAGTTTGCAACCCATCTTGTGACATATGTGTTTACATTTAAGCTGGTGAGTTTGTCTATGATGCCCGAGTGGGGTATTGTGTCGAAGGCTTTTGCAAGGTCAAGGTAGGCTGTGTGAACTGCCTTACCCTCATCAATGGCCTTAGTGACTGTTTCAAAAAAGTCGACCAAGTTCAAAAGGCAGGATCTGCCCTTGACAAAGCCAAATTGGGTAGGATCCAATGTCTGTAGGTCCCCAATGTCTTTGTTTATGAGTTCCGTAATGATCCTTTCCATAGCTTTGCAGACCAGGCTCGTCAAGCTTATGGGGCGGTAATTTCCAGGGTCCGTAGAAGCACCGCCTTTGTGGAGTGGGACCACTGTTGCTGTACTCCACTCTTTGGGTACGTATCCTGTAGTAAGGCTAAGATTAAACAGCAGCCTTATGTACGGGTTTAGTTCCTCTTAGAGTTCATGTAACACGCAGCCCGGGACACCGTCCGGTCCCACTGATGCTGTGTTTTAGCTTTGGCGTGGGCGGCTCTCACCTGGGCATCTGAGATGTTAGGGAGGCTACACTCTCCTGGGATAGATATTTCTCCTTTGGGGGCGGAGAAATTTGCACTGAACCTGTCTGCCAGAATGTTGGCAATGTCTGTGGGTTCAGTATATTTTGTGTCATTTTGGACTAACTCTGAGCATATCTGGGAGTTTCCACCCAGGTTTCTAACATAGCTAAAGAAGGCCTTGTGATTGTCTTTTGTGTCTTTTGCGATTTTTCTCTCAAAGTTGGCCTTGGATGATTTTATGAATGATCGTAGTTTTTTGCTAGTACTGATCAGAGATGCCTTCCCTTTTAGGGATTTTGCTCTGTCATGTAGTAGCTTCCTCCTCCTGTTGTAAAGTTTGTTAATGGCTGGGGTCCACCAGACAGGGCGCCTGCCTTTGGGGGAATGGGTCTTGGTTTTATTAGGGTTTGCATGATCCATGCATTCTTGAAAGTGCCCGTAGAAGGCATTTATAAAGGATTCAGCGGTGTGGGTTGTGGTTTCCATTGGCCCAGGGGCCTTGAAGGATACCACTTCGGTCTTAAGAAGTGTAAAGTCGGCTTTTGAGAAGTTCTTCACTGTGGTCTTTTGTGCAGGGGGTGGGGGCGGGATGTGGATTTCCAGTGAGATTAATTTATGATCTGATGTCACCAATGAGGGGTATACTTCCGGTGTGGAGCATTTTGTCCCCATGTTTGTGATGATCAGGTCTAGTATATTATCTCCTCTTGTGGGAGTGGTGACTAGTTGTTCCATCACATTTGAGTTTATGAATTCTAGGAACCTTTGGGCTAGGATGTTGGGGCTTGAGTAATGTTCCCAGTCTATGTTTGGGTAGTTGAAGTCTCCCAATATGATGGTATTTGGAGAGACATTCATACTCTCCAGTGTCTTCAGGAAGGCTGAGTGGGGTTCCTGAGTTTGAGAGGGTGGTCTGTAGCATGCTACAAACTGTAGGGCAGTTTTGCCTATAGTTAGTTGCACCTGGATGGTCTCTGATGCTTCGTGCATTGCCACTAACCTGGAGGTGTGGGTATCTTTGATGAATATGGATACTCCCCCTCCTTTTGTGGTTTGGTCCAAGTTTTGGGGCCGGAAAGCATGATATGAGGTAAAACCTGGTAGTGCTGGGGTGCTCTCAGGAGCCTTGAACCAGGTTTTAGTCACTGCACAGATATCGATGTTCTCCATACTGAGGAGGGCTTCGAGAGCGTGCATCTTGAGGTTTAGACTTCTGGCATTGAGCAGCATTACCCTTAGTTTTTTTTTCACTTGTGTTTTCTAGGGAGGTGGGTTTGTTGAACAAAGAAGCTTCCTCTTTTCCAAGTAAGGATATGGATAGCACAGGAACTATGAAAAAGCCCAGAGATCAGCAAAATCTGAAGACTGGACTATTCTAGTTCAGTAAGGCGGGAAAACAAGGATTTTTTTTGTTTTTTTTTTTCTTTTTTTCAGAGACAGAAGAAAAAGATACAGTAACAAACAGTAAATGCTTTAAAACGGCTAGCGCACTTGAGTGTGTTAGCCTAACAGTTAAATTAAACAAAAACTAACTTTTAAAGTGCAAACAGTTTAGAAGCAACACAAATACAGTATAAACAATATGCAGAGCTGATTTCAAGTGTTTTTAGGCGAAATGCAGTCGAGATACAGTAGTCAAAAAGAAAGCCAGAAAAAAATACTTATAAATCAAGGAAAGTCGCTCTTTCACTCTCTGCTGCTTGTAGAACCCTGCAGAACACGACGAGGAGCTGTGCTGAGTTGTATACAAGCACAAAAGCGCGCAAAAGCGGGCTTTATAGCAGGGGGTTGAAAAGAGCTAGGAATTGACCCAAAATGGCCAATAAACTACAAGTTGCTGGGCTGGAACCACTCCTCTAGGGACAAATAGCTTGCTCAGTGCTCCACACTCCCACTGGTGAACAAAGAAGCTTCCTCTTTTCCAAATAAGGATATGGATAGCACAGGAACTATGACAAAGCCCAGAGATCAGCAAAATCTGAAGACTGGACTATTCTAGTTCAGTAAGGTGGGAAAACAAGGATATATATATATTTTTTCTTTTTTTCCGAGACAGAAGAAAAAGATACAGTAACAAACAGTAAATGCTTTAAAACAGCTAGCGCACCTAGTGTGTTAGCCTAACAGTTAAATTAAACAAAAACTAACTTTTAAAGTGCAAACAGTTTAGAAGCAACACAAATGCAATATAAACAATATGCAGAGCTGATTTCAAGTGTTTTTAGGCAAAATGCAGTCGAGATACAGTAGTCAAAAAGAAAGCCAGAAAAAAATACTTATAAATCAAGGAAAGTCACTCTTTCACTCTCTGCTGCTTGAAGAACTCTGCAGGACACCACGAGGAGCTGTGCTGAGTCATATACAATCACAAAAGCGCGCAAAAGCGGGCTTTATAGCAGGGGGTTGAAAAGAGCTAGGAATTGACCCAAAATGGCCAATAAACTACAGGTTGCTGGGCTGGAACCACTCCTCTAGGGACAAATAGGTTGCTCAGTGCTCCCCACTCCCACTGGTGAACAAAGAAGCTTCCTCTTTTCCAAATAAGGATATGGATAGCACAGGAACTATGACAAAGCCCAAAGATCAGCAAAATCTGAAGACTGGACTATTCTAGTTCAGTAAGGCGGGAAAACAAGGATTTTTTTTGTTTTTTTTTTCTTTATTCAGAGACAGAAGAAAAAGATACAGTAACAAACAGTAAATGCTTTAAAACGGCTAGCGCACTTGAGTGTGTTAGCCTAACAGTTAAATTAAACAAAAACTAACTTTTAAAGTGCAAACAGTTTAGAAGCAACACAAATACAGTATAAACAATATGCAGAGCTGATTTCAAGTGTTTTTATGCGAAATGCAGTTGAGATACAGTAGTCAAAAAGAAAGCCAGAAAAAAATACTTATAAATCAAGGAAAGTCACTCTTTCACTCTCTGCTGCTTGTGGAACTCTGCAGGACACCACGAGGAGCTGTGCTGAGTTGTATACTGCATCACAGGTCCTGCATAACAACATGGAATATGCCAGGGAATTGTGTATAGTTCAAAAGGTGGTCTGAGTGTATGGGTATGTGGCTAATCATGGCAGACAGACAGCTGACAGTATGTATGCCCTCGTATAGGTTGGTGTGTAACATAGTGCTAGAGTTTGCATTCACGAATGTGTACTTTTGGGCATGTTTCCGGCCACGTATTCTGAGGTGTGGCACAATTATGCAGACTATGTCATACAGTTTGTATATTTCGTTGTCTGTCTCTTCCAGTTTGGGAGGTCAGTTGTTTGGCCAGATACTTAGAAGCATCTGTGAATGTGTGTGATTTCTGGTAGTTTGTGTGGGTGTCCTTACTGTGTTCTGGTAAGGGTATGTGTTGGTTGTGATGATGAGATGCATGTATTAACCTACACCTCATGACTGTCCAGTCCAGTCCAGTCATGGCTGTAGACTGGGCTGCCTTCCAGCTTACCCCTGTAGCTGCATCCCAAACAGTGTGTGTGGTGTGGTGTTAGGTGTGTTTGGCAGTGTACATGGCATAGAGATTATATTCCCCCAGGATGGCCACATACACAAAGCTGACATTAGTAAACACCAGTAGCTGACTAGTGGACATTCCTGTATGAGCATTCAGTACTACAAGTACCAAGTACTGTATTTAGTTTACTTATTGCTTATGAAGATGTTTTAGACAGTGATGCTCACATGTAAATATTTGTGTTATGGACGTGACAACACTGGCTATTACGGGAACATTGTAGCTACTTTTAGCAGCAATCCTCCTCTGAGGAGCACATCACATCCTGATAGTTGATTACAGATGATGCAAGTGTCTACAGGTCTGTTTCCTTCTCTGGGTATATACTCATCTCCACCAGGACCATGAGCTCTGTTGGGCCCAGACACCCACTCTCCAAACAGAGTCATGTATCAATAGATTCTGATGCCACTATCAACATGATCAGGATATAATCAGATAGTGTAAGCCATCGCCTATGAAGCGGCTATTACACATGGGCAGCAGTCTCCTACATCTTATGCTCCTACTGCAGATGTTACACTGGAGTTAAAGATGATATGCAACCTGTTTCATTACCAGTACTGTGCACTACCTTACATACAGTATGTGCAAGCGGCTGTTAGATTGGCAATGAGAGGTTAGGCTACACAAACCTGGTAGTTCAACCAGTGTGTCTCTACTCTCAATATCCACTCTATGTAGGTGTGCACATAGCCATTTGGCCCAGCCCTGTAACAAGGGTCACTACACATTTGCATAACATGTACACATGCACAGCTGCTATTGCTTGCAAACGATACTAGAGAGGTGGATATTACATGTGTTATGTGCATGGATAGTTACCTAGCTCTTCCAATTATCTTTGCTATCATGCTGCTAAACTGTCAGATGAATACAAGTGATATGTATCCTGTTACTGAGTTATGTAATTACCAATAGACATAACTACTGTTTGCATAATGTAACAGAAATGCTATGTACAATGGAATACATATATGCGTAAAATACTGTACATTATACAGTTATTGGCACAATATCCCACAATGCAAACTTTATTTGCACAGTAAGCCCACCTTTGACATGTTCATCTTACTTATACACCCATACATATGTTGACTGTTACAATATGCCGACATATACTATCCCCTGTTATAGCACATATTTGTTGGACCAATCCTGACACTGACAGTGGCTGGAAGCGAATTGGTGAGTTCCAAGCCCATATCATCTCTTATGGTGTATGAGGAGTTTGCCTTGTGACCTACAGCAGTACACACATAAAATACTACAACCATTACTACTGCTCAACAATACATCGCTACAAGATAGCCATTTCCACTATATGCATTGATTACACTGTAATTCTTACAGAACTGGTAAAACATACACAGACATACTACATGTTGTACATGCCTTCTTAGTAATTGGAGGTGTTATTGACTAGTATAATACTCATTTTTGGTTTGTCTTTCAGTGTTTTGTACTGTCCTACAGGTAGATGCAGATGGTTTGAATGTGTGACAAGGCAACCTTTTATAGTTACAGATCAGTAACGTGCTATTCCGATAACCAATTGGTGTTCCTAAGTAGCTAATTATATGCACATCAGCTGCGCTGCTACTGCCTTAGCCAATACCGTGGCAACAGTGGAGTATAATTGAGTACTCCACTTGGGCATTGTCCCTTTGCCTTACTTGTGAGGAAGACAGCCTGGAAGTGTTGTTTGGAATCTATTGCAACAGCTGTATGGAGACGAACAGTAAAATATTGTGTGTAATGCCTAGAGGATTTGGTCTAAATGTGAGTACTGCTGATATATTTCTGAACATTGCTACTTGTGCAGGGTTTGTCTGTACCTAATACTTCTGCATATGTTTCAGTCTGGCCAGTAGGTTTGACCAGCTCAAGGCTGCATAGCTATGCATATAATATTAAAGGGTTTACAGTGTGCTTACCAGACATATTTGGTTTGGTGTTAATGTGTATCATACTGTGCTGATAATCAGTACTCGGTAACACTTCCTGGTGTATGAACCTTTCAGCCCTCTGAAACGGGATTAGTTCATACAAACCTTGTAACATCAGCAGCTGTTCCATTGTATATCAGCAACTGTTTCACATAGGGCCATGTTAGTGTGTCTGTGTCCAGGTATGTTAAGGTTTCAGCAGATGTTGTACAGTAGTTGAATAATTGACTATGGTATGACAGTATGTATTGATGTAATTATTTTGGTTGTGGGGCAGATGTTGGTGGGTGTACATAGCACATGCAGGTGTGTGGGAACCCCTTTTATACAACGTCTATATGTGTATGGGTATTCTTTCCCTATGTGAACACCTATCCCTTAGTGGACTAATACTATGGTAATTGCAGGCTGATTCATTAAAGCACTGTTAAATGCTTCCTGTATAGCATGCAGGTACTGTTAGTCCTTGAATCCTTTTGGTAATACATCGGAATGTAATAAAGTTTTGCAAAATGAAAGCTGTCTGTGTATTTCTGTCATGGATATTTGCAGTCATTGCAGTTGTGTTGGTGACTGTGTCTATAGAACATATTTGTAATAGTGTATTGGCATATACTCTTCATATGTTATGTTCATATTGTTTCGGGGGGGGTGGAATGTGCGATTGCTATGGTCAATGTTATACTCAGATATGAACACTTCAGATGCTGTCTACACAGATGTATGTATATATATATGTATATAGAAATATATATATATATATATATATTGTTGCATATGTTTATCTGTACATTCATAGATGTGTAGATGTTTTTAACCTATCTATATATCTACATATATATGTAGATCTGTATATATCGACATGTCTCTATGTTTCTCTCTCTCTCTCTCTCTCTCTCTATATATATATATATATATAGCTGTATATGTATATATGAGCATACGCCTTTCATTGGGTACATTGCGGTTTGTCCTATGTCAACACATTCCTCCCTTTTGTGTTTTAATCTGTCTGCATACACAACTGGGATAGGTATATCTCAGGTAGCTTAGTGTTAGGTTACTCTGAGGATGGAGTACATGGTTGAAGATGTTATTATTTTACCTCTCAGAGTAGGCACTGGTAGGAATAGTGTGAATAACGCACATTTAAGCAGTTGTAGGCAGGTTTGCCCGTGGTCTGAGCGACGTTAAGCAAAGGTTAAAACCGTGAAACGCTTCCCCGTTTACCGTGTTTCAGCGCCACTTACCATCGCGCAAACCCATGGAAACCCACTTACAACTGCTTAAGAGTTCTTTAATCCACCTGCATCTAACAGCCCTTATTCTGGCCCTCAAAATAACTTAACAGCCCTTCCAGGTCTTGAACCACAGTTACTGACTTTACCACTAAGGCATCAGAGATATGTAGAAATGTTATGGTGTTTAGAATATACATTTTACTACAGGCATTCCTCACTACTGAAAACAAATGTGACAGTCAGTTGGTGTACATATGTCTGATACATGTTAATGTTCATATGTTTGTGAAATTAATGTTGCAATGTGACATGACAGGGTGTATTATGAATGAGAAGGGTTCTTGTTTTGTGTCCTTTTTATATTGTCCCCATACTCCATGTATACCCTTCCAGTTGACTTATTGAACATCCGACTCAGGCCCTCCTTGATGCATGATTTCATTACCCATCATTCCTCCATTACCTCAATCTTCACATACACAACAACCATCCCTTCTATGGTGAATTAGGTTAATATTAATAGTTATAATACCAGAGCTGCATGTGTTTTGTGTACACTTCAATTCCTTTGGAGTGCTGCGTCACGAAGTGTGTTCACAGATGTTTATATATATGGCTATTAATGTAACTGTATAATATATATATATATATATATATATATATATGTGTGTGAGACCTCACTAACATGCATATATATATATATATATATATATATATATATATATATATATATATATATATGCATTTCGTATTAATTTGTAGCAGTAATATATATGTAGACTTGAATGTGTTGGTTCACAAACTACTGTACATTACAATATACTGTACATATGTACACAAAGTGACTGTCTCATCTGTGATCATTGCAGTGGAATGCATATGGTATAAGGTGTAGTCTAAAGACCGTGAAACTTGTATACACCTCAGATGGCTTAGTGGTGAGTCCCATGACTATAGTGTGCATGGTCCAGGGTTCAACACCTGTGATGCTTTAAAAATGTTTTTTACTCCAGAATAAGGCTCGTGTAAGCAGTTGTAAGCATATTTAAAAGTGTTTGTGTGACATTATAGCAGCGGTTAAACACAGTTAAACAAACTTTGTAATGTATAACCTGTGCACGCAAACACGGCCACATCCGCTAACTACTCAGGATATATACATGTCAGTGAAGTAACATCTCACTATGTGCTTACATAACATTACATACTCTGTTGACTTTACTCTCCAGCACACATGGGTTTATATGGGTGTTCGAATGTTTATTATACAGACAATCACTACCTATATATGCAAGCTGTGGTTAAGGTATACTTTTGAACATGATAAACATCCCTGCCTTTATTGGGATTGGGACCTCGAATGCACAGATACTATGCAGATGCTGTAACCATTACACTGTTGACATTAACGTTGCTTCCGCCTGTTTCCTGTTTAGATGATTTCTGTGTGTGAGCTAGGCTAAGCAAAGGGCGGAGGCCCCCAAACCCACTGAGCTTCACTTACTCTTGAAATAACAACATATAACAAATGTACTGTGAGACAATACATTACATTCCTAACTACATGAGGCATAGCCCCTCACTGATGCACTTCAAGGGAAACCGTGTGTGAATGGGTAACAGAATATACACCCCTGGGATCATGTGTCTCAGAAACATACAGCCAGGGTATGGGAGAGCCTGTCCAGTTTGATAGCTGAGAGACCTGTTGGGGAAATTGAATGGTGTTGAATTGTCACATTAACATGCCCTCTTTAGATCACTAAATGCCCCTGTCACCCTCCACCACCCCAGTTTTCCAACAGCTTCCAGCAGCTCTGCCTGGAATTGCTTAATTGGCAATGCTTGACAGAGGCTCAGTTATTTCATCAATGGTGCGGAGAAAGCCAACACACTGTAGCTATGCTTCTAATTGCCCTTGGGCAGATAGGTAGTAAGGCTATCTGTGAACCTCTAAAGTGCAGGCCATCACAGCCATAATATGTGAATAAACAGACTTTCAGATCACAATATACAGTGAGAAATCACCATGTAGTCAGGAAACAGTTAAGTATAGCAAGAACATGCAGAACACTGATACCTAGTCACTCCAATAGCCTGTCTTGGAAGCTAAAAGACTTGTATAAGTTTAATGCTTTCTATTGCTTACCAGTAGGTTACCTATAGGAGAAATAAGAAACAAGCACAGATCTGAAACATGCATGCAACAGTACCATACCGGCTTATGTGTCAGCCTTAGCTTTGGAATACTGGCCAGTGCTATTGGCGCCCCCATGGTGCCTTTTTTAGGAGAGTCTCGAAGGTGAGTACCAGCATACACAGTAGCAGAATCAATGAGGGTTATGCTACTCAGTACCAGGGGTTATGATCACAACATGCATGCACTCACAGCACTCATCAGGATGGACAGCGTCAACATCTTGTGCAGTAACTGAGACCTGTCTTAAGGCACCTGAGAGCACACCAGCACTACCAGACTACAACCCATGCCACACATTTCATCCACAGAACATGGACTGACACAGACATGGAGGGGTTGTATCCATATTCATCAGGGATGCCCACACCTCCAGGTTAGTGGGGCAGCATGATACCTCCAAGATCATCCATGTGCAGCTAACATTAGCCACAACTGCAGTGTAAACTGTGGCCTGCTATGGATCACCCTCCATAACCCAGGACTACCACTCCACCTACCTGGAGACAGTGGAGAACATGACAGTCCTAACGCATACCCTGGCATTGGTGGATGTCAACTACCATACCATTAACTGGGAAACTTACTCCAGTACTCACTTCCAGGCCCAGCGCTTCCTGGAATTTATCACCTCATATGCCCTGTATCAGGTGGTAACCTCCCTAACAAGGGGTGGAAACATACTAGAAGTGGTCATCACCAACATGGGCAAAAGGTGCACCACAGTGGAGGTTAACCGGTCACTGGTTAGATCTGACCATGAACTATTCACTGTTTCCACACCCAAGCATCTCCCCCATCCACGGAAACCACAGTGTATACCTTTCCTACAGCTAAATTTACACTACTAGTGACAGGTGTGGGGGGTTTCGCAGCCCCCACGCTAAGGGGAAACACTGCTCAAGATACAGACAGATTTACAAATGCAATCTGTAAGCATCTACATGGATGTATGGATCTTGCCATCTCTGGTAAACCAAGACTCACTCCTCCTAGACAAGGACACCAGTCTGGTGGACCTCTGCAATAAACAGGCTGTACTACAGAAGTAGGACAGTGTTCCAGACAAACAGCAATTCCCACGAAGGGCAGACATCCATGACCACTATTAGTATGGTACGTAGGTCCCTCATGACATTATCCAAGGCTAACATCAGCAGAAAAATACACAAGGATTCGAAAGATAACCACAAAGCCTTCTTTGGCTGTGTCAAGGATGTAAGTGGTGACACACAGATTTGCACTGTGCCGGTGAAGTATAGCACAATATTTGCTGACCCTACTGATATCGCCAACATCCTTGCAGATACATTCATTGCATACTTCTCCCCCTAAAGAGCCCACAACACTACCCGAAAGGTACAGTGTCCCACACATCAGAGACACACAGGTGGAAATGGCCCTCTCTAACAGCAGAACACAGTGTCAATGAAGGCAGATGTTGTCCCAGACTGCATCTTGCAAACTGTACAAAACAGCCTGCACCCCACCTAATTAAGCTTTCCAACCTCAGCCTCTCCACAGGCTACATGACCATACAGTGGCACGTGGCAACGGTTATTCCACTCCATCAAGGTGGAATCACAACTGACCATAGTAATTACCACCCCATAAGCCTGACTAGCCTGGTCTGCAATGGTATGGATCGCATCCTCATGGCACTCATTAACAAAGACATTGATAACCTCAGAACACGTGACCCCAACCCAGGTCAGCATGGTTGAGTGCAGTTCATGCCTACTGAACCTGTTTGATGTCTTACATACAGTCACCAAGACGTTAGATGATGGAGAGGTGGTTCACACATACTACCTGGACCTCGCCAAGGCTTTTGACACGATGCCCCACTCAGGTATAATTGATAAACACACCAGCCTGTACATACACCCATACATCACAGATTGGGTTGTCAGTGGGCTTACACACAGAACCCACATGGTACGAATAGCAGTCTCCAGGTCCAACTCTTGACCAGTCATGACTGGTGTCCCATAGGACTCATTCCTGGGAGCCCTGCTGTTTGGCATATACTTCTCAGAGGTACAGGCAAACACAGGTGGACTAAGGCAGACCATATTTGGCAATGACTGCGAACTGGGAGCCATGATTGTTAGTCCAGCTGACACAGACATCCCACAAGGGGCCTCACAGAGACCTACACAAGGTGTCAACGGCATGGTCATTCCATTGTGGAATATTAAGCAACCGCATATTAATCCGCAGTGGTGCAGCGGTAGCGTTGTTGCCTCACAGAAAGAGGTTGTCCTGTTTGATTCTCGGCTGGAGGGCAGGGAGTGCCTTCTGTGTGGACTCTGCATGTCCTCCCCGCAGTTGGATGGGCGTTCGAAAGACGTGTGTAAATGGGCGTGCCTTTGATGAAGGTTGGACGTCGAGCTGGCACCTTGGCGTTCATGAAAATCTACTGCTAATCATTAGCGGACCGGAGTTCCACTGTGGCGACCCCTAACCGGGAAAAGCCGAAAGACAACAACAACAACATATTAACACATAAGTGGCAGCCGCTTTAATACGGACAAGGTAATGGGGTATCTGGGGACAAAGGTAGATAGTGATCTCCCCTTTGACAATCATATCTCCAAAGTAGTTAGGACATCCTTCTATGTAGGCCATCTGATTACTAAAGTGTTCCCATCTAGACATACTGGGGTTATAGTGCCCCTTTACTCATCAGTCCCATCATTTGGGATGTACTTCAGAAGACACTTCCAACAGCTGGGAGGTCCACGAATGTACCTCGCCAAGGGGATTACTGGCCTCCAACATATGTCTTATGCAGCCAGACTGAATAAACTCCTGCTTTACCTAGTGGCATGTCGTTTACCCAGAGATGATCTCTGCTAACCAACACAGCCATGTCGAACTCAGGCTTAATGGATATGCTCCACCTGTGGAAATCCATATCACAGTGAGCCACACACTGTAGTGAGCTGAACCTTGCCACAACAATAACTGGAAGATGCTGGAGGGATGGATTCCTGTCACATACACTCCCCATACTTTGGAACAACATCCCTAACTACATTACACAGAGCCCCTCACTAACACTCTGCAAGGGAAACCTTGAAGAGTGGATGGGGAACAGTAGATACACCCCAGGGATCCCACCATTGTCTTTGCTCCACAGAGGGACAGTTAATGAATCTGTGGGGTAGCAAAAGCTGACACATTTTGGCTGGGCTTATGAATGGCCTCTGGCAGTTGGCCAAGTACCTACCCATGAACCTATACATACAGTATCAGCACATGCTGATAGCTTAATTTACTGTTCAGGTGTTGGCTTACCTTGTGCCAGTGACAGTTGTGTGTGCAATAGTTGAGGGCTGCCTATGTTGGATGCACACAGTAGACTGCCTATACATGACAATTTACAGGTAGTCTTGTTTGTGTGCCATGTGTGCAGGTGGAGAGTCAGTCCCTAGGTGCCTACACTGTCAGTGTGTGTGCTATCCTTTTCCTCCTTGCCAAGGCATGGGCATACTGGGCATGCCTCCGTCTGCCTACTGAGGCTGGCTCAGGGTGTTCATGGTCTGAGTACATCTGTGCCTGTGGGGCCCTTAGCAATGGTGGTGGGCTGTGAGGGCTTTCACCATTCTGTCTCTGCTGCAGCTGTTTCCGCAGGATCATATTGTGTAGCATGGCACATACTATAAAGATGCGGGCACACATGTCTGTAGAGTACTGCAAGGCTCCACCAGATATGTCCAAGCAACGGAACCGTGATTTCAGCATCCCAAACACACACTCTATGATGATTCTGGTTTGTGTGTGTGCCTCATTATGGTGTTCCTGCATGGGTGTGTGTGCATTTCTGATGGGAGTCATCATCCACGGTTCCAGTGCATAGCCAGCATCCCTCACCAGGTGGCCATTTAGGATGTCCCCCCTGGCAAATAACTGGTACAGCTGTGAGGCATGCCAGATGCGGGAGACGCTACGCCTGCACCTGGCGCAAGCTTTATGAATCCCGGGGCACATCTTTTTTTTCTCCCATATATTTACTGTATACCTCATGCACCTTGTTTGGGTAAAAGAATGCAGAACTCTTTTGTTACTCATTCACTACAAGCATTTGATATTAATCAGTTGTTTTATGTAGAAAGATTATACTTATATATGTGTGTGTGTGTGTGTGTGTGTGTGTGTGTGTGTGTGTGTGTGTGTGTGTATATATATATATATAATTATATTTCATTGCATCTGGTGCTATAAGACGTGATCTGTAGGTAACTTTGCAATTGAGGCTTTTTTTTTTTAACTTCCAAAATGCATCTTTAAAATCCTGGTATTTGGACTTATTAGTCAAAAGTACTCAAAGCTGGATAATTTGGTCTTAAGATTTCAACCCTTATTCAAAGGAAATGAAAGCCCTAAACCTCTAGCTGGAAAAGGCCAAGCTTTGAAGTGTCTGGCTTTGTCTCCAAAGTCTGAGGTTACTGATGATGTAAGCTGTGCAGCCTAAGCTTTTCCTCAAAGAGGGTTAACATTGATGGGGTTTTGCAAAACTGCCAGTCACATGAATCTGGGCCACAACAGGCTGGCTGTCATAGGAGGCATGGCTTTGAAATTCCACTGTATAGCAGATGAGATCATTAAGGCAGATTCTGTTCTGGTTGTTAAGTCAGGAATTCTGCTAGAAAGCTAGAAAGTCAGATTTCTTCGGCTTAGTAGTTGTCAGGTGGAGTCAATTTAAATTGTATTTGGTAAGCTTTTTCCTGTCTGTTGGTGAAGAATGGGTGGCGATGTGTAGTATATTGTGATGTGGACTATTAGCATGAATATTGCTTACTCTTCATACAGTGGTTTGGTTCGCTGCCAGTTCTGAGACAGCTCAGTCTGTAAACAGCACGTGCATTTGCCAGCTTGAGCAGTAACGTTGGATTATTCTTGCACTTCAATTGCTCATTGCTATAAAAGAGATGTCTGTGATTCTGCAATTTTTTTCTTGGTTTCTGAGTGATGGTATTTGAGGATGAGAAGGATGAATTAACTTTGTGCTTCAATGACAGTAAGGACTGCGGCAGCATACAACTGCTTCCTGACACCTCTTCTCCTGCAGTGCTGTATTAAAGAAAGCTGTGCTTTCCTTTTCTTAACTGTTTGTTTTGTGGGCAGAGACCTGAAGTATTGCTTGCTGTTCGATTGCAACATGCACAGAATCAGTTGTTTTCTGTAGCTTAATTGTCATGCTTGGTGGGAAATAGAGAACAGGTTTGACAACACAGCGTGGCATCAAGCTGAAGTGTCTGTGCGCTTGCAGTTTGCTGGCAACCATAACTGTACCATCAGATTTACAGAGGTATGTTTGGGGGCATATAGTAAATAAAAAAAAAAAAAAAGTAGCTTGTGCGCTATGAAATCTAGAGAAAGAAGCCAAACCTGCAGGGACTGTAAATGTAAAGCTGTCTTAGGATCAGGAACAGCAGTTGTTTTGCACTCGTGTCATTGCATGTGAGACAGTAACGTGAATTTTCTCCATAATGGTATGCAACGAGTACCCTGCACTGCTGAATGAAGTATGTCTTAGAGAGAGACAAACTGACAGACGGACTCCTCCTCTGTTGTCCTCAAATTCTTACGAGTGTTATAGTATAGTCAGATTGCAAATCAATCTGTTGTCTTAGTAAACAATGTGATAGGTATGCAGATCATGCACCATTGCAACTACCAGCAGTGAAACTCATTTCAGTAGAGTACATCATCTCTGTTTTAATTACACAGGAATCTGTGTACAATCATAAATAATGTAGAATATTGTTCGTTTTTACCACAGTTGTAGTAAATGAGAATTGGAAGTATTAGGAAATGGTAATTATTTGAAGGTGGCTGGATTATTTTTAGATTTCTAAGAATAAGTATTTCTAGATTGCTGTACATTGCTCTGATTTGTCCATTATTTCATCTTCAGGTGGAGGGTTAAGACACGCGTATTTTTTAGCTCATTATAAAGTTTAAAATGGGGTTGAGAACCCCCACCACCACCAAAACAACTTCCTTGTACCTTGAAAATTTTTAAAATGACTGAAGATGTATTTTGTTGGCTGTCAACAGACCCATGTTTGTTTTCAATGAATGTGACTTTAAAGCAAATGAAACAGCTGTATTTTTGGAATGGTCTGTGTGCGTGATGGTAAGCAGTATATGCATCTAGAGTTATCGTGTTGCAGCTTTCCTCTAAGATTTAATCCTTTCAATCTGTGATGTGTAACAGCCATATCTAGAGCCTCGTTCTTTTAGGGCATTATTTTTTGTATGTATCTTCTGTGTCCGAGCACGTTCATACAGTGTAAGTTGATTACTGACTTTTTCTTACATTAATATGAAAGTCATGTTTTTTACATGAATTTTATAGCTACTGCCAAATAAGTCTTCTAACATTACTGCTAATAATAAATAAGTCTTCTAATTCTAGCCCTTTAGCTGTTTGCAGATAAGGGAAAATTCTGAAATAAGACAAAGGACTAAACAGTGCAACCTAGCAAGAAGGAAACAGTTTTGCACATAAGGGAAAATTCTGAAATAAAATGGGACTAGGCAGTGCAGCCTAGCAAGAAGGAAACCGTTTTCATATCTTAATATTATCAGGAAACGTGGTCTTAGCCATTTTTTGTTTTCTGTTAACTGTAATTAAGAACTGCATCATCTCCATTAATGTAGCAGAGACTGTATTTGCATGAACCCTACCTGTCAGCTTATGGTACAAGTGCTGTCTTTTAACATTGGTCATTTGGAACTTACTCCCAAGGCCAGGGGTAGGCTTTCATACAGATATGGTATTATCCTGCTACTCAGAAATACTTGTTTACAAAGGGATTCTGTTAGTGTGTATTGTCCATGGTAATTCTGATTAGTTTAATGTTTGTTTGTGAACTGTTACTTCATTCTAGAAAGGATTTCATTTCCATTTTCTTCTGTCCTTCATCCTTGTATATTGATTAAGGTATTTAAGGTCCAGGATGTGCTAAAATTAATATCCTTATACAGTGTGGTAACTTTTGGTTGGTGTCTTTACTGGAAAATTTCAGCATTGCTTTGGATTCTGATTTCATCCCTTGTCTCCTAAGAGTGATATTTTATAGACACCATCCATGGACTCTACCTGGACAACCTACTGACTTAGCTGTTCCATGAAGGTGGTTATATTACATTTGGATAAGTTCTTAGTCAGTCACATTAAATGCGCTATCTTAGGAAAGACAGAATAAGGGGTTCTACTGGGCTAATTATAGTAGCAAATGACAGATGAATGCAGAGTGATTTGCTAGAATGTGTGTGTTCGATGGGTGGAAATGTGAGAATAGCCTGAACTATTTTAGCAACTTTATTTTTACTGTAGTTTCTTTAGAGTTGTTTGTGAGCGCCATTCTGTCTTACACATACACACTGCTGACCTAAGACGTCTCAAAAGATTGTAAACCAAAAAAATGCCGCAGGACTACCCTCTGTACTACTAATGAATAGAACCAATTTGTTAATGCTTTATGCCATGCTTTGGTCTCCTCAGATTATCTATTATATGATCCCACTTATTCTCTTTAGGGGTAATGTATGTAATTATCCACCATGGGATGGGTAAGGACAATCTGACACCAAATAAGATAGGTTCATTCGAGCACCAACATCATCTAGCCTAGTACTTATGAACCTATAAAGTGTGTCTTATCACTCTTGTTATTAGTATTATCTATTCTGCTTCTGGGAGATTCATATGATGTGAGCGGAGTTTAGTTTTGTATGGATGATACTTGGAGGTCTTTTGCCTTGGTTATTAAAATTTAGTCATCACTCTTAACATCTTCCAGGTGATGCGGTCTGGAAGCTATCTTCAGCTGAATGGTTTTCAGGGGGCTATGGTTAAATCCCATAAAGACTTGAGTATGTGAAGTGCATGTGCTTCCATCCAGGCACACTGGTTTCACATCCTATAATAGTCAGCTGACAGGATATAAACATCCTGACAAAGAGGACCTGTGGTGTATCGAATCTACCCTGGTACTGCATCTGATCTTCACAGAACTTCCCTTCACATACCCATATCCCATTCTTTCCTTGCTCTTCCAAACAGTAGTGTCTTTTTGATGTCTTACTCAGTACCACTGTGTCAGGTAGCACATTCCAGGGGCCTTACTTCCCTGTCTGAAAAGCAACATTTTCAAAAATGTACAGCTTGGCCGGAGTCCAGACTGTAATCCAGGGCCTTCCTTCTTATGAGATGTTAAACCAAGGCCCCCATCTGCCTGAGCTGATGGTAGCTCAGGTGGATGTAAAAGATTCCATGGCACTTATTGGTAAGAGTAGTGGAAGTTTCCTTGTGCCCTGGCCAAGTTTCCTGTAGTCAGTATGAATGCTCTCTCGGGTCTGTTGTCAAAAAAAAGACCATTGGCCTAGTGGGGGCTAACCCAGTCAACGCAGTGTAAGTAAATAATGTCTGCTTTTACAGTAAAAGTACCTTTGGAAATTTATTTTCTCATTACTTGGTATCAGCTTTTTCTTCTTCATGGTTGTGGGGCAGCTAGAGTGTACCCCAATACTTACTAGGTCCTAAACACACACACATATATCTCTGGGCAATTTGAATCATTGTAATGTGCACTTTTGCAGTCATGATATTTGGGATTCCTTTCTGGATGTAGCTCAGTAGCCTACCTGAGTTTGGACGTCAGGATGTTTGTTGTATAACAGCAGCATTGGCTGATACCCTCTTTAGATCTTTCTTGCCACAGTTTGCAAAATACATGCTGGTGCAAGCATTATCAGTCCATAGTGCTTGCCTGCTTGCTGCCAGGGATCCAGATAAATACTGAGTTTTGTAAATCTTTGATTATCTGCCGTACTATTAATTTTATTTATTTATATTTATTTATTTCAGTTTGATTACCGGGGAAGTCCACTGGCCCGAGAAGTACCCATTTTCAGTGGAGGCCCGGGGAGAAAAGCTCCAAAGACTGTACAATCAAGGTTACATACAGTAATGGATGATAATACAATGTCACAAACAGTTAAGAATATGTGAGATGCAGTAGTAGGCAATACAGAAAGGATTACATAAAATACAATCATGAAAAGTACAGTATCCAAGATGCAGAATCTACAAAGAAAGAAAAAAAAAGTAAACATTTTTTTTTTGTTACATATGTACAGTATTTACATACTTGCAGTCAACTGAAAGTCAGCTATAACCATATAGGGGGAACATAGAATGAAATTAAGAGAGTATATCGTAGATTGGTGCTAGAGAATAGATGTCAAGGTGGGGGTTACATATGTCTTCAAAGGTTACTGACTGTCTTGAGCTTAGGAGGCAAATCCCTCACAAGGATTGCCATTCCTGTTGTTTGTTTTGCCTAGGCCCAGAGCACAGTTGTCTGCATTGTGCTGAATTTCATCTGTCCCTTAATATAGAGAAATGCTAGAAATGATGGGTCTTATTTTGTATAGCTGTGGTTGCAAGAACACATGGGACTCTCAAAGTAAAGAGATTAGAGTTGTTCAGCACATACACATTTCCCAGGCTACTATCCTCACTTGTTTTCTTCAAAGAATGTTTAGGCAGGCAATTAAGATGGTCCCAGTTTGCTTGTGATATTTATTCTTAATAGTTCTTTAAGCCTTTATTCTCTTATATGTTCAAGTAATTAAGTAATATTGTGGTGTTCTTCAGAGTAACTCACCTTTATTCCTATTTTAAGACATCATTTCTTTGTGTATTTTTTCCCCTGGGCATGGCTCCATACCCCTCACCAGCAGAAACCACTAATTTTCTTTTCACTCTCCAGATAGCTATTGAGAGTACGTTTTGCATGGTTTAATTACTCTGTTGTTTTGGCTCAGTTTATTGCAGTTTTATTTCCCTCCTGCAATCTCAGGGTGAAGTTAGAATGTGTTTTGGTGCCAAATCATTGTTTCTGTTCTTCAGGTTCAGTCCTTGTGGCTTGTTTGTATTTCACCTTCCTGTCTTAGTCACCTTATTTTCATAGGTAAATATTAATCTATTAGTCTAAGACTATTGCAAGCCTAGCCAATAACTAATGATCAGGGTCAAACCCTGTACCTTGTATTTGTGAGGTAAAGACAACCATTATGCCAGCCCCTCCCCAAAGGACTGATGTGGGAATAGAACCTGCAAACACCCAACAGTTAACAATGCAATTATTGGTTGTACCTGGAGGTATACTGTATTTTCAAGTGAACCCAAAGGGTTCTTTTTAAAGCCTAGCAATTCTTATCAAAAGTGAAAATCAAACCCTGTACTTTGCTTCTGAACATACCAGATAATAAAGAGATTAACCAATATGCCAATCTCCAATCCTTTGTTAGCCTGCTTCCTACTTTCTTTAGTTTACTATGATTGTGCTTTTTAGTTTGCTAACTTCTTCCTTCCATTTGATGATTTCCATTTGGTATTGGTTTGTTAGTAGAAGCTTTCTGTTCAGTAAGTTACTGTTGATTATATTATGTTCGGGTCTGTTTCTTGCTAGTAGTTTCCCTCAGTAAGGACGATTGATTTGATTGATTGATTGATTGATTGATTGATTGATTGATTGATTTTTTGGATGCCCCAAATCTGGGTGATTATCAAGCCCCACACTTTCATTCATAGATTCATAGACTGTTACTAGGCTAATGACCCAAGGAGCCTTTCTAAGCCTAGCCAAGTTTTCCCGAAAGAATAATGATGTCCTGTATCCAAATAAGACATTGAGGGCCAGGCATTTATAAGCTAGCTCTGTCTATAAGTGACATAGGTGCCTGGCCCGGTGTAAATTCCCTAATCCCCATCCACTTGTCTAGGTTGTGCTTAAACTGGGTAACAGGTGAACCCATCTTCACACGGATGGGAAGCCTGTTTCATAAGAGGGACAGTCTCTGGGACACATATTGGATCCTCCAGCATGTTCTGTTTAAGTTGCAGACAAAGTTCAGGTTCCTAGACCTTGTATTTCTGGTACTCTTTGACTTATGACTATGTAGGAGATTCATAACTGTGGGGTTTGCAGATGCCTTGTAAGCCAAGCATAGATCACCCCTCAGCAGTCTGTAGGAGATTGAGTAGAGGGAAAGTGATTTAAGGCACTCTGCATAGGGCAAGTTTGTTACACCTTGTATTCTTTTTGTAAGGAACCTTTGAGGTCACTCTAATTGCTGCAAATGTCTGGTCAGGTAAATGCCAAAGGGAGCATTGTACTCTAAGACTGGTCTGATAAAGGGCAGAGTACAGTGGGATAATGACCTCTTTGGACCTAGATGCCATGCCCTTACTTATGTGTTGTGGTACATCAAAGTATTTCCTCACCACTGTGGTCACATGGTGGTTGAAGGTAAGGCTACTGTCTTAATGCATACCCAGATCCCTGATCACTGGGTCGACTCTTAGGGGTGCATTATCAACATGGTAATTAGCCAGGATCGCTGACTTCCCAAAGGATACAGGTATGCATTTCTTAGCAGTGAGGTTTAAGACCATGGCTTTGGCACTCTTTGTTAGTCAGAGGTAGACCCTGAAGAATGGTAGTGTTTGCAGGGGACTCGATGATAATTCCCAGCTTGAAATCATCTGCAAACTTAGTCAGCCATAAACCTTCACCCTTTCCTTCCATTTCAGAGAAATAGATGCCAGAAAGGAGCAGGACCAGTACTGAGGCCTCTTGGTGGAGGTGGCTTCCCCTATTTTGACCTCCTGGGTCCTATCAGTGAGCCATTTGGTTATCCAGTGGGTTATAAAAGAGCTTATACCTAAATTAGTGAGCTTGTTTGTAATGCCTAAGTATTCTCTCAAAAGCCTTGGCCAGGTCGAGGTAAGCTGTGTGCACAGTCGTACTTTCATCCAGTGCTTTAGTGATCCACTCAAAAAAGTACAGCAGATTTAATAGGCATAACCTTCCTCTAACAAAGACGAACTGTGATGAGTCCAGCATTTGCAGGTTACATATACCCATGATGCTTCTTTCCATGGTCTTACATGAGGCTAGTAAGACTTATGGGCCTGTATTTACCTGGATCAGTGGTTGGAACTCCTTTGTGCAGAGGATTGACTGTAGCCTTCTTCTATTCTTTGAGCACAAAACCTGACAGAAGGCTCCATTTGAAAAGTGATTCAAGTGGACCAGAGAGGTCATGTTTCGTGCTATTTATTAAAAATCCCTGGATGTTATCAGGGCCCATTGAGGCAGTGTTTTTGGCCTTGGAAAGTGCATTGATAACCTGTTCCCTAGTAATGGTTGGGGGGGGATTGTATTATGCTGCGTTTCCTTTGAACTATCAGTGAGGGAGTGTGGGGGGGGGGGGGGGGGATTTGAGCTGAACCTGTCAGCCATTTGGTTGGCAATGGCCTCTGGTTCAGTGTGGGTGATGCCATTTACAATAAGTTCTGCACGATGTGTATTTCCTCTGAGGTTATGGACATATCTATAGAAAGCTTTATGGTTATCCTTTGCCTGAGAATCTATTTTTTCTTTATGTTTAGCCTCTGAAGTATTAATTAACTCTCGTAGCTGCCTGTTTAGATTGTTCGGGGGCTTTTAGTATGCATAGCTTTGCTCCTCCTACGCTTGGCCAAGATTTATTTCTTTTGTTGTATAACTGATTGATATTATGATTCCATCAGGGTGGCTTGTCTTTTGAGTTCATCTTATTCGTAGTACGAGTGGGCAATGCTCACTCTATACAGTGATCCATGTGGCTGTATAGAGATTTTGTAAATAGCTCAGTGTATTCTGTAGTGGTTACTGGGTTTGGGTGCTTGGAATTTAGCCAAGGTACTGCTTAGTAGAGAGAGGTTAGCCTTGGAATAGTTCCTAAAGGTTTTTGGTTTTGCTGGATCCCTGGATATAATTTTTATTTGAAGTAATACTGCCTTATGATCAGATGTGATGAGCGAAGGTATTACATTGTTTGAAGAACATTGGTCCACCACCATCACCATGCTTGTGAGTACAAGTTCAAGGATGTTTGTACCCCTGGAAGGAAAATGGACCAACTGTTCCAGGATGTTTGTATTAACAAAGTTTAGGAATTGCTGGGTTTGTGCATTAGAAGTGGTGTAAGATTCCCATTCTGTAGAAGGGTAGTTGAGATCCCCCAAAGAATATCGTATTCTGTTGAAAGGTGAGGAACTCTAGTACATTGAGACAGGTGGTATGGGTTTCCTGGAACATGCAGGAGGGCCTATATGTTGCAAGGATATGGTACAGCACCCTGTTTATGGTGAGTTGCATGTGCATGAGTTCCAGTGGGTCATGCACTTTTAACTAGTCTGGATGGGAGATAGGTCTTAATATATGCTGACACTCCCCCACTTTTAGTTCCCTAATGGTACAGTAGCGGGTCTAAAAATGTGAAAGGCATTATAACCTTGAAATGCCGGGGTACTGCCAGTGACTTTAAACCATGGCTCCACTACTACACAGATGTCTACACTCTGTATGGAGAGGAAGGCTTGCATGAAATGTAGTTTCTTAAGACTTCTAGCATTGAGCAGTACCACCTTCAGATATTTCTTAATTAGTTCAGTTAAGTCAGTAGGTTTATCAGTTTGGCATTGCCTATAAAAGGCACTATTGGGGAGGAAAATGTCTTTGCCAATATCCAGAAGCCTAGAAGGGGATAAGTGTAGACCTGACAAAGCAGTGTGGTCTGTCAGTCATGCCCTCCCAGGCCATCAAATGTTTTACCCCCCCCCCCCCCGGATTGACACCTGAAGCTAAGCCAATTGTTAAAATCAATCATTTTCTGTTGGTAAAATGGCATCATCCTTGTAGATGCCTGCCTGAGACACATAATCAGTGAGCTTGATCATATCTCGCTTCTTATAGTCAAGGACAGTATGTGTCAGGTCATTAACACCCACGTGGACTACGACAGAGTCATACTGGTACTTGTGGTTCAATGACCTGAGTGCCTGTATGACTTGATGGATCCTAGCCCCAGAAAGGCAGCTAACTGTGACTCTCTTCTTACTCAGTCAGGTGAGGGGGACATCGGTGTGGCTTACTAAAGAATGACCCATGACCAGGAAATTTGGCTATGTGCTGGTTTGCCTTAAGGGTTAGCAGTGGAGGCATTGGATACAGTGTTACTATGTGTAGCTGCAGGTGGTGTTTTAATGGAGTGTTTATGTGATGCTGAGGGCTCTTTCTTTGATTGTGCTGTGCAGGAGATCTTAGTGTTTTACAAAGGTTACCTTTAAGTGCCTCAGCAGAAGTAGTTTTATGTGTAGGGTCTTTACCCTTTGGAGTAGGAGTGCTGCAAGTGTCACCGACAACCTCTATAGGATTGGTCTTGGTTGTATGAGTGAGTTTTGCCTCCAGCATTAGTGTATGCAAGAGGTGTAAATACACTTTATCTGTTTTATTAAGAATGCGTGGATTGTCATTGTACAGGAGGTAATTGCTACAATGCCTCAGAATACAAGTCTCAACCAGACTGGCCACAGAGAGAGTTGGGAAGTGCATACCTATGGCCACTGATCTAATAGGGAGGGGTGAGGAAAACTTAAATATTGAACAAGTTAATAAGACAAGTAACTTCATGAGCAAACTGGATGCTCTAGTAGTTTAAAAAATATATGTCTAGACAGTAATGCCACAAGAGTGCAGGCCACAGACCAGAACACTTTTAGAATAACAGCACAATAAGTCTTCACCAGCAGTTCCCAGATCAGAAGGGTGTAGGCTGCCCTCTCCTCCCACAAGACTATAGACCACAAAATGTATTAATGTAAAAGCCCAGTTGTTTAAACCAGAACAAGAAACTTTTAGAATAACAGACACAGTAAGCCTTCAACTAGCTTTTCCCAATTTATAAGGGTGTGATCTACCTCTCCTGCCACAAGAGTGTAGACCACAAACTTTCCTTCTGTAAGATAAATAGTTTGAAGCTCAAGTGTAGAAATCAAAACTAACAGTCTTAAGAATAACAATTACAATTTAATCAGGCTACTAACAGGAAGTAATAAATGCAGCAGAGTAAATGAAACTGAACACTTTAAGATCGTGCAGCAAGAAACTAAATAAAGTAGGAATAAGCACAGATACAGTAAATCAGCTGAATAAAGTGCATTTATTTTTTTAAGTAAGTGGAAGGGAAGAAACGGAAGCTAATTCAAGTTTAAGAGACTAAGGGTGTGGGCCTTCCCAGCTGATCTGTCAGTACCCAATAGAGTGAGATGATGAGATGGGACTGGAAGGAGTGTCCAAAATCAGATTTATACTAGGGGTGAGTGAGCATCTCAGAAGTCACCAAGTTTAAGAGTACAACAACAGTAGGGCAGGTGGGTGGAAAAAATCAAATGTAGATCGAACAGCAAGTCAAAAAGCACTACAGCTAAATAAAAATGCTTCCAAATATTTCTATCAAAATGAGGAATACTATTTCTTAGCTTCTCTCACCCTCATGATGCATTAGTTCCCCATAAGACAAAAGCCAGCCCATTCATTCCCAGACTCATGTTGAGAGCCCTACTATACATTTGTTCAGTGATCTGATCGGGAGTAGTTCAGCCCTTTTTGTCCTGCCAAGGTGAGTTGAGCACAGAAGTGGGCCATCATGATGACTGGGTTTTACTACCTTCTAATGTTTCCCCACAGAGACTAGGAGGCTATGTTTATGCTTCTGACACATCAGTCTGATTTACATGCAGAGCGCAGCCACTATCACCATCTGCTGTATCCTGCTTGTATCCCAATTTGCTGCCTGGAGTCAGCAGTCTAGTTGGTCTAGCTCCCTCTGTCCCTTCAGGATGCATGAGCAGGTGTTGGCTTCTCACTCCTACAATCCCTCCTTCCCCTCCCTGTCCTTCTACTAATTGAGCTGTTAACTGAACTTGGATCACTTGGTGCATAGTCCAGGTTACATCCTTCTGTGACACGAAGACAGAGTCATTGAGGAAGCTGGATACTTGTACTGTTTATGATACACTTTGCAAATTATGAAAGTCATTCAAGCTCTTCTGTTAGGTAAATATTAAATTATTTCCATTAAGGGTAATCAAGCCTTTCTGTTTTAGGAAGTCTCATGAAGGACTGAGATGCTTCTAACACAGAGATTTATCATTTAACGTTTACTTTTTCATTGTGGTGCAGTCTAATGTTTTGTGAAGATAATGGTTTCTTAGCATTTTAATCATTAGTGTGCTTTGGATGACATCATTTCTTTGGTTGCGTAATCAAATTTTGTGCACGTGCTGGCTACCTGATTTAATCTTTGTTAGCAGTCCTCTTAACACTGTTATTTCTAAGTGGCAGACATGGGTGTCTGCATCACTGGTGAGAGTATTTATGGAGATATGGATTCCAGAAATCAGGGCTTGTGGTCTGCCTCATGGCTGCCCTGCCAATGCTAAGTTTTTCTTGCACCTTGTTCTAGAAGGCAAACTCTGTGTCTGTTTCACTGATGAAAATTTGCTGTTGAATTATCTACAACAGGTAGTAGTTCCTAATTCCTGCCAAACTGTAAAAGAGCATTGTGGTGCCTGTTGCTTGCTTTAGTGGCAGTTTAGGAAACCTTTTTTCTTTAAAAACAAGTGTGTGGAATGAGTATGCCCAGGGATACCTGTTGTTTTCCATATTTGCTTCTCCCTTTAATATGAGGTGGTGTTGTCTTTATGTGTGTGTTGTGTGTGTATGTGTACGTTTATGTATCTATCTATACATACGTTATATATATATATATATATATATATATATATATATATATATAAATATGTGTTTGTGTGCGTGTAAAATCCACATCTTGAACCCTAAGCAAAGGATGTAGTACAATTCCATTTGGTAAACCGTGTAGATGTTTCAAGATGTATGTAGACTGGAAACATTTCCTGTAGTTTTTCTAAAGGCCGAACAGATCACAGCCAGTTTTCTACATTCCTTGTACTTTTTTAAGGACAGCTGCTACAATTCCCTTGAACCCCCTTAATATTTATACTTCTTGACAAAAAATAAAGTAAATGTTTGCAAAATGCATACAGGAAACGTAATCACTGACACCCTCAGTAAAAGCACTATCCCGTCTAAAACAAAAGCATAGATCTAATTTATCCTTAACTGGAAAAAAATACTGTCAAAAAGAGACCTGGTTCCAATTATTTAAACTAGGTAAAAACATAACTTAAGTATAAAACTAGCAAATCCATACATGAACTTTGCTAAAATACATCAAATAAATTAACTGTCACTTGAAAAAAAAGACATATTTTCCATACCAACTTCTGGAGAAAGTCATCCAAGAGACTGTCCAGTCATAAAAAGTGCATGCAAACAAACTGAAAACAGTATTCAGTAGAATTTTCAGTCTAGAGACCACCAACCTCAATCAGGATCAGTATTGCTCACCCTCCACAAGGGAAATGACAAACTCAAATCTACCTTATTTTTAAAAGCATAAACATTTGCAACCTGTATGAGCTCCAAAGTAATGGATTTCCCTTTGCTTCTTGCCCTTGAATGGAAAAACCTAGTACCCAGTTTTGATTTATTTATCATCTAATAGCTCAATGTTCATTGTGTGCCATTCATGATTTTGAAAAAGTGATGCCTAATGTACATCTCAGTACTTAATTTGAAATACTATTGAATACTCAAATAAAATCACCCCTTATGTGTTTGTAGTATGATGAAAGTAAATTAAGCATCCTGAGTCTCTCCTTGTTTGATAAATATCTCACCTTTAGGTCATCACATAGACTTCTTTGTAGAAGTGGTTATCGGGTATTGCGTATTCCTATAAGGAGAATACTGGTGTACATTAAAATATCCTTGAGCAGTTCCAGTTGTGTAGTCACTTATTTTAATTCTAGGGTTAGCCATGGCACTTTTGTTTGAATGCAAGATTAGAAAGAAATTTGCTTGAAGACTAGTTTTAGATATCATTTGTACAGTTAGCTAGCACTGAGTTGCTGTGCTGAAATTAGACTATGTACTCTAAGGTAGGGGGTGGTGCTGCGGTAACGTTGTCGCCTCACAGTAAAACGTCCTGTTTGATTCTCAGCTAAAGCAGCTTCTGTGTGGAGACATATGTGAATGGGCGTACCTTCATTGAAGGTTGTGCGTCAGGCCTGGGAAGTCGGTACGTAAAAATCTACTGCCAATCATTAGCGGACCGGAGTTCGGCTGTGGCGACCCCTAACTGGGAAAAAGCCGAAAAGATACAACAACAACTCTAAGGTAGGGGTGGTTTTAGCTGGTTATTGATCAAAGTGCTTATTTATTTACCTATTTTATTTTATTTATTATGGAGGTAGGTGAACTGTTCCTGAGACCCTCTTCAACCACAACATGGGCACAGTTGCATTTAGTTTCATAGTAGATTGTAACCAAAAATTGAGGTCCACAAACTTTAGACTTGCACAGTATGAGTGGCAGTATGATAGAGAATAATGCTATTTAAACCACATTATACTCTTTTTCTACTTTCTTTTGTGATTCAATTATTGCCTTACAATGACTTCACTGAAGGTGAATTTTTAGTATGGAGATATTTGCTTGCAATATATATAGAGCGCAGTTCCTAAGGAATCAGAATGCTATAATCGTCTAATTATTTGTATATATTTATTTCTCATTTTCAGAACAAACTTGACTAACATCAGTTAATGGGCCTTTTGTGACAGCTCATTAACTGCTTGTTTAAAGTGCATGGCCCTGATTTTTAAAAGTGTTTAAAACAGCGCATGTTTATGATTCAGGTGTGGATTAGGAGGCTGAATACTGAGTTTTTACAGGATTTGAAAGAAGTTAGCATTCAAAGGAAAGTGTGTACAAAGTATTCCAATATGACAGTAGGCCAAGTTACTCAGTTAACTAAAGAGATATAGTAAAACAGATTACTTTTATTCAGAGTTATGTAAAGCTGGCTACCCAGGCCAGGCATAGAGGGATGAAACCTTGTCTGCTACCCATATTGTGTTTGAGTAGCTGTTTGGCAATGTGGAAAAGCCAAAATGGCTCCCATGTCACTGAGGGATGTGGTCTGACTTATGACACTGCTGCTCCCCACCCCCACCCCCAGGAGTGTTTGAGATCTAGTAATCAGGAAACAGGTCAAGTGATTGTGCTGCATTGTAATTGTGAGTGTAATAGGTATATGCTTTCCTTAAATGAGTGTTGCAGTATTCCAAACTGCTGGGTTATCTCGCCAGATTACCCAGAATTTCCCACCAGAGTACCAAAGCCAAAACCTTCCATAGGACCATACGTCCAATGTATGACCTAAGCCAGTGATGGCAAACCTTTTGGGTTTGGCATATGAAAAGCTCCTGGCACAAAATAATTCAGTGCACTTCACATGAGCAATGCATGCAAAAGCAGTGTCTTTGGTAACTTGGGTGTTGGTGATCACTGACATGTCCCCCAAAATGTCATGGTATGTGTCACCTTTGACACGCGTATCATAGGTTCGCCATCACTGACCTAAACCCATAAGCATAAGGATACATAAACAGACATATCAGTGTAAAACCTCAGACTATCTCACTGCCAGTATGAATGCAAGTCTTGTACCCGCTGGTCTGTTCAGTGTGTGGTTGTTGGTATCATTGGCCTTCACTGGTTCATATAAGTGCTCTGCTGGGGAACCTTTCATGTTTTTACTTAGTATCACTGGTGCTTGTTACTCTGTTAGATGTCAGCTAGGAGAGGAAAGTTTGATTTTGGTAGACAGATTTTCTACAAGGATCTCTACTCCCAGTGCCTTTTCTGTTTAAGGCACAAAGTATGATTATAAGAACTGTACTATTTACAAGTCCTTAATGCCCAAATACCTTGTGGACTCCACTTTCTTTCCTCAACACTTACATAGAAACCTAGTTCCTTAAGTGGCTCACCTAGGGTAAGATAGCAGACCCTTCCACCACCGACATCCCACCTGTCCCAAAGAAAGACCTTTGAGACATAGGCCTGACATTATGCTTGCCTATTTGGACTTGGACAAAGCGATTGAAGTTTTGGAACCTGATGTACACTCAGTGCCTTCTGAAATGCCTGCTACAGTGACCCCACTTGAGGAAGGTATGGCAATTGAGGTACATACATCCAAAATGACTGATATTACCGGCACTGGTGAGAAGGGGGAACCTGTATCATTTCTGAAGGACCCAAAGGTATTCCACAAATTTTAGTTACAGAGGAAATATCAGCACTCTTATCAAGGTACTTCAGGGGTTGGAATCATTGCATCTTATGAAAGTGGATGTCATATATAAAAAGAAAGTACAGAAAACTCCAGATGTTTTCCTTCCTCAGGCGTCCAAGGAAAAAGAGTGGATGGATTTTTCTCAGGGCCTTTTTAAGGCCATAATGGCACTCAATATACCATCTTTTGCCCCTGCTCCTACTACCATTAAGAAAGATCTTTAGAATCATCTTCTTCTGAGGATGATGAGGTAGAGTCAGATTCTGATGACCATTGTTTGCCCTACTCTTCTCATATCTACTCTGTAGGCCAAGTGGATGCTGATTATGAAAACACCCTTTCTCCGGATTCTCCTGTTGCAGAACTTTATTTAGGGAAACCATCTCTAATATGATGAAACATTTCAAATGGGAATACAAACCGGTTTCTGTTGTGCACGAAGATAATATTTTAAAAGTAGGCACCCCTGCCCTGATGATGCTTCTGCTCCTCTTTGTCCTGGAGGCCTTTCCCAATGTATTTGCATCTTCAGCTGCTGCTGGCTCTGAGACACCAAACCCTAAAAGCACTGAAAGATTTTACAAAATGCCTAAAGATTTAAAGTTTATGCAAAAGAATCCCTTGGCAGATCCTTTTGTGTTTCTATGGCTACTGACAAGCCTTTCAAACTCCTACCTGATGTTCATCGTGCATACAGCTGCAGTCATAACAGATGGGTTTTCCTGCCGTCAGGCGGGTCCTCGGCCGGCCGAATTCCAAAGTCTAGGTCCGGCGTCAGATGTCGTCGCTTCTTCCCTGATGTCAGTGCGACAGGGGTATAAAAGAACCAGCCGACGCCATTTTCTTCAGTCTTTCTTGCCGTGCGGTGCCTGAAGCAGAAGCAGTTCGCAAGTGCCGTTCGGCCAGCTCCTGAGATTACGAATATATTTCAACCAAAGTCTTCCTGAAAGCTAAGTACCCCGTTGGGGAAACTTTTCTTGCCTCAGACCGATGTCAGACAAAGTTAATAATTGCATTTCATGTGGGAAGCAAATACCACATAAGGATTTTCATTCCCTCTGCATTCCTTGCTTAGGCCCAGACCACGACGTCTCGGCCTGTCGTTTTTGTGCTACATTCAACAGATGCACTATTAAGCGTCGGGCGGAGTTCGCCCAACACTATTTTGGCAAAAAGTTTAATTACATTATGTCGTCGGATACTCCGACTCCAGTTTTGAGTAAAAAACGCAAAGATAAGGACCGACATACGAGGTCCGCGACTTCTACCAACACCATGCTAAAGCCGGCTACAGGTGCTCCGGTTCTCAGCGAGGCGCCTACGCAGCCCCTGACTATCGATGACACTTCACTGGCATTGTCTTCTGTGCCCGAGGTCGCAGGCTCTTCGGCCCACACCCTGACTACAGATACCGAAGCCACGCTTGGCGGGGAAACTCAGAGTTTAGACAGGCCTGCCACCTCTCAAGGTGTCTTCAGGCCTTCTTCTTCTTTTTCCATCAAGGCTTTCACTAAGTCTAAAGCAGCCATGCATACTAAAATACAAGCTCCACAGGGCCCCTCTCAAGGCCCCATGCCTAAAAAGCAGATGCTCAAATTGGCTGAGGATTTGATTACTCTTATCAGGAGTTCTCAACCCCCCTCGGACAAAAGGCCCAGAGTGGAGGAAGAATACCCTTCCTCGGACCAGGCCTTTATTACTTCAGAACATTCTGAAGACCAGGAACAGTCATACTCCTCTTTTGAAGATTCTGATGCAGGGGAGTCCATTCCCTCTGTCTCCCCCCCTGAGGATTACTCTTTTGGGGAAACCTTACGTACCTTGAGGGAACACTTCCACTGGGAAGGTCAAGAGTACTCAGACTCCAAGAAAAGGCTTAGGGACTTCCTCTTGCTCCCTCAGCACAGGCCTCTGGCTATACCTCCTGTCTTAGACATACTAGATGATGTGTATTCGGAGGCCAGCCTTAACCCAGATTCTTTACCTCCAGCTCCAGTCAAGCCTGACAGGTATTACCAGGTTCCTGATTCACACCAATTCCTATGCAAAAGCCATGCGGCTGACCCAGGAACTATTTCACAGGGTCCCAAGGGAATTAAGGCCTCCACTGCTAAAAATCCATTACCTTCAGAGAGAGAGATTCCAGATCTTTAGAAAGGTGGGGGAAAAAGGTATACACCTCGGCCACCTTAACCATGAGGGCATTAAACTGTCAGTTCCATATGTTAAAGTACCAACAGATCTGAAGTAGTTACTTCATTTGATCTGCAACCTGTGGGTAGTTGGATCCGACCTCGGATCCAAACCGGCAGCTTTCCAAGCTCCAAGATCCAAGCTCCTAGCTCCTCCCCCTACCCATAATCCCTTGCTACCAACCACATTACCTCAGATCGTTTTTTGCTGCGGCTAAAGACAGTTGCTTCATAGTGAAGAGCTCCTGGCCTGGTGAGATTGTTCTAATTATAGACTTTTTCTTGTTTAAACTTGTGTGTGTGTGTGTTTTAAAATCAAACCTAAAAAAAACTAATTTTCCTTTAGTTTAACTTTATCTCTCCCCCTCCCCCCCTAGTGTTTGGGTGTGTGTGTGAGAGGTTTTTATGGCTGAATCTAAGGCCATATTTTCAAAATATACTGAGTGTGGCCACAAGCTTTTCCCAGCTGATGGCCACACTCAGTGTGTTTTGTGCCTGGGGGCAGCCCATCTATCGGAGGCCTGCCAGATATGTGCGGCCTTCAACCCCCGGGCACTCAGGGACAGGAAGAACAAGCTGATTCTGGCAGGAAAACTTCCCCAGGAATCGGCTTCTTCTTCCTCTCCCAGCCGGGTTCAAGCTACTCCTGTAGCTTCGGCGCCAGCTACTCCATTAGCTGTACCTGGGACTCAACCTCCCTTATCAGGTACCAGCTCTGTGGAATCTAGTGCTTCTTCCCACAGGGAGAAGAAGCACAAGGACAGAGAGGGTCACAGATCAAAAAGGCGGGCTGAGTCTCATCCCTCGGCTCCGCCTGAGAAAATTCTGAAGTCCCCTGTGAGGGTCTCCGGATCCTCGTCCTCTCGGCTCCGTTCACCTTCTTTTTCTCCGGAGCCGGAGGAAGAGGATAGGTCTCCCTCGAGGTCTTCGAGGCGGCCCTCCCGGCCTGCCTCAACTGCCTCTTCGCTATCTACACGAAGCATCTCCGAAGCAGACATGGATCGGATGATGTGAAAATTTCTGCAGACCCAGATGCAGATGGGGATGCTCTTGCCTCCCCCCCCCCCTTTGGGAGGGAGTGCAGCCCCCATTTTTGCCCCGATTGCTCCTTCTCCGACCCGTTTTCGGGTCTCGGAGTTGTCGGATCCAGGCCCTTTCGGACCCGGGGATATGTCGGCGCTGATAGCGGTTGTGTCTTCGACGCCGACTATACCTTCGAGCTTGTCGGATCCGAGCTCTCGGGGCCGAGGGTTGAGCATCGGATCCAAGGGGGTGGTTGTGTCTTCGGCGCCGATTGGGTCAGAGTGCACCACTACCTCGGGTTCGATTGCTTCGGCTCCGACCCCGATCCTATCCTCGGAGCCAGGGAGATTACTTTCTCAGGCTGGGGACAGTGAATCTCCCTCGGCTTTTGAGGTAGTGGAGAGGGTACTGTCGAGGTCATCCAGGTCCCCGACCGGGCCTTCGGATCCACCCGTGCCCCCACTGTATCAGGGTCTGTCTTCGATCATCCGTCCATCTGGACAGCCTGCCCCAGCCCTCCAGTTGGTTCCTATGGAGGAACACCACCCTGCGGACGAGCCCTCTTTAGACAGTCCCGCCGAAGAGGCGCCTCGGAAGCATCTGTGCAAAAGGAGGCACCTGGACTCCCCCGAGTCCATTACCACGGATACGGAGGGCTCCTCAAGGTCACCCCCTGAAGATGTCTCCTTCGGAGACATCATAGAAATATTGCGTATAAGAGGGGGTTGGTCTGCCCAAAAGCCCTCCCTGGACGAGTCTGTATTTCTGGAGTCCTTTAAGGCAGGCCCATCTACCTCCTGGGTGTCCCCCCCAGCCGACCCCTTGGTGGATCTAATTACCACCAGGGCTTGGAAAGAGCCCGACACCGTGGAGCCTATCCCTAGATGCCCAGACAAGGTCCTCAGCCCTCCCTCTGATAGACCTTCTTGGTCCAAAGGCGCGCCGGTTGATGCTATGTTGGTGGCGGCGGCCACTAGGAAAGAACTTGCCCAGGAAAGTTCTTCGGTCCATCCGCCAGACAAGGAGTCCCGGGCATTGGACCGTATTGGGAAACGGATGTTTGCTTCAGCGACCTTTGCCATAAGGTCGCTGAACTACATGGCACACACCATTAGGCTACAACGTGACTTAATTAAGGAATACGCTGCAGTCCCTCCGGAGTCCATGTCGGTCCCAGACAAAACGGTTTTTGAGACTCGAATGGCCACTCTAAAGTCCATATCAAATACATCTATGCGGCTTCTTTCCCATACCACAGAAGGAGCCGCTAGAGATAGCGGAGCTGGAGTGGTCTTGCGACGTCACTCCTGGCTCCGCCTTTGCGACTTCACGGAACCCTTTAAGGCGTCCTTCGCGAACGCCCCTTATGACGGTTCGGCCTAATTTGGCTCAACAGTTCGTGACACGCTGGTCCAAAGCGAAAAGGATGGGAAGACGCTGTCAGCCGTCGGAGTCCGCTTCTCTAGCCCCCAAAGATCCTTCTCCAGGAATCAGAGGGGGCAAAAGAAGCTGTGGTTCCATAAATCTCAGCAATCCCGTCCTGCTGCAGACAACTCGTCCTCTAGAGGCAGAGGAGGACAAGGTGGATGCCGGCCCAGAGGCAGAGGGGGGCCGTGTAACTTCAGGTCTAGAGAACCTTTCTCGGACAGACCCGCGCAACAGCCCTGAGGGCTTGCCCGACTGTCCCTCTATGGAGGCAGTCGGGGGGCGATTATCGGAGCACCTGTCAAACTGGGAGTCCATTACAAAGGATCGATGGGTGCTCCGGATTATATCCTGAGGTTACACTATACTGTTCCACCCCCCCAAACCCAAACGTCTCCCCGATGTTCCACCCCATCAGAGGGAGTCCGCAGCTCTGGAAATTTCAGAGTTGCTAAGAAAAAGAGCCATCCAGCCCATCCCCCCAGATCAGTCTGGGTTGGGTTATTACTCCAGGTTCTTCTTGGTGCCAAAGAAAACGGGGGACCTCAGACCCATCCTAGACCTCTCGTCCCTGAACCTGTTCATACCCAAGGAAAAGTTCCGGATGGTCACCCTCCAGTCTATTCTCCCCCTTCTGCGGGAGAACGACTGGATGTGCTCGTTAGACCTCAAAGATGCGTACTACCATATACTAATGGACAGATGATCCAGGAGGTTCCTCCGCTTCCGGCTAGGAGCCAGTCATTATCAGTTCAGGGTTCTTCCATTTGGCCTAACCTCAGCCCCCAGAGTGTTTACCAAAGTCATGGCAGTGGTTGCAGCCCACCTGAGACTCCAGGGCATTCAGGTGTTCCCTTACCTGGACGACTGGCTCCTCACCGCCCCAAACAGGCATCTTCTAGTTGTGGCGAGAGATTACGCCCTCTCTCTGACCCGTCGTTTGGGCATTTCAGTGAATCTAAAGAAATCCTGCCTGTGCCCCACTCAAGCCCTAGAATTCATAGGGGCCAGGTTGGATACTCGGACCTCCAAAGTGGTTCTTACATCGGTCAGGCTGAACAATTTGTCTCTTCAAGTCTTAGACATTCTTCGGAGCCCTGCTCCTCCAGCAGAATAAGTCCTGAGGGTGCTAGGGTCTATGTCAGCAGCGATCGGCCTTTCTCTTCATGCCCGTCTGCGAATGCGAGTGTTACAGTGGACTCTCCAGGTCCAATGGTCGTTATCGGTTCATCCCTTAGACATGCCGATTCCCCTAAGCAGGGCATGCAGGGACTCCCTTCTTTGGTGGTTACAGGCTCAGGAACTCAAAGAAGGGAGACCCTTTGTGATTCCCCCAGTCAAAGCCACGTTGACCACGGACACTTCTTGCCTCGGGTGGGGGGGGAATTACGCGGGCAAGTCCGTCCAAGGCACGTGGACTCCTCTACAGACTGCATTGCATATCAACGTCCTAGAGATGAGGGCAGTGCTTTTGGCGTTGCAAGCTCTTCATCACCTTCTTCCTCTAGGGACTGTTGCAATCCAGATGGACAACATGTCCATTGTCTGGTACATAAACAAACAGAGAGGGACCAGATCTTACCCCCTGTGTCGAGAAGCCATGAGAGTGTGGGAATGGGCGATTTCCACCAACTGCTTTCTGGTAGCAACGCACATTCCGGGACGGTCCAACATATTAGCGGACAAGTTAAGTCGGGTATTCCTCAGCCCTTACGAGTGGTCTCTGAATCCATCTGTCGCGAAGCAGGTATTCCTCGAGTGGGGTCAACCTTGCTGCGACCTTTTCGCTTCTCTCCTGAACACAAAAGGCAGCGATTACTTCGCGATAGTTCCCTCCAGAGGGGAATCTCCCAGGGATGCTCTGGTTCATGCTTGGCCGCCCGGTCTCCTTTATGCGTATCCTCCTCTTCCTCTGATGATGAAATTCATCCAGAAAGCCTGTCGATTGGGGAGCAGAGTGATTCTCATAGCCCCATTCTGGCCTCGACAAATCTGGTTCCTCTTTCTGCAGTCTCACAGTGTGGCTCCCCCATGGATTCTGGACCCCAGACCAGACCTAATCTCGCGTCCGACGAGATGCCACACACCGAACCTGGTCAACCTCAAGCTCACGGCTTGGTTGATCTAGTTCCATTAATGGCTAGGACTCCCGGTATCTCGTCCCCTGTTAAGGCCATTCTGGTGGCAGCTCATAAGCCATCCACCAGAAAGCTCTACAACAGTAAATGGAAACGCTTTTCCATCTGGGCAAGGGATAAGGAATTGGATCCCTTTACGGTTCCTATTCCCACTATCCTGGACTTCCTGTCCCTTCTTTTTAGACAAGGAGCTAGTGCGTCCACAGTTAAGGTCCAGCTAGCAGCCATCTCTCATTATCACGTAGGGGATGGCGTAGATTCTTTGGCGTCAGCAAAAATATGCAAGACCTTCCTAAAAGGCGTGTTTCTCTTAAAGCCCCCTATTAAGCCGGCAATTCCTCCATGGGATCTTACCTTGGTCTTACAAGCATTAACAAGACCACCTTTCGAGCCGGTGGCCTCAGTGCCATTAAAATTCTTATCTTGGAAAACGGCCTTTTTGGTCGCTATTACTTCAGCCAAACGAGTCTCAGAATTGCAAGCTCTGTGCATTAAGCATCCATACCTTATTTTTCACAAGGATAGAGTGGCCCTCAGGACTAATCCTTCCTTTCTGCCTAAGGTAGCCACAGAGGCTAACATTAATCAGTCAATTAACCTTCCTGTTTTCTTCCCGAATTTCCAAAACAAGGGTGAATACACATTGCACAAATTGGATGTACACAGACAACTACGTTTTTACTTGCATAGGACTAAAGATTTTCGCAAGTCAGACCAGTTGTTTGTTTCTTATGCTAAGTCAGCCATGGGCAAACCAATTTCTAAGGTGACAGAGGCAAATTGGATCTCTCAGTGTATTAGACAGGGATACACTTCATCTGGGAAGCCAGCTCCGGTTGGCGTACGTGCGCATTCTACTAGATCTGTGGCTACCTCGACGGCTTTTTGGTCTAGAGTTCCGGTAGATGACATTTGTTCAGCAGCTACCTGGTCCTCTTCCCTTACGTTCATTTCTCATTACAAACTGGACATGATCTCCAGAAGTAGGGCTTCCTTTGGCTCCGCGGTGCTTCGGAATATCCTTCCATAGGGACCACTCAGGGTCTTAGGTAAGCTGGGGACTCTGTCCCACAGGTTGCAGATCAAATGAAGTAACTACTTCAGATAAAGAAGTTATGTACTCACCATAACGTTCCATCTGAGTAGATACTTCATTTGTCTGCAACCGACCCCCCCTGCCATCCCCCGAACCTCGGTAAGATATTGTTCCTTTGGAGTTTTTTCTCCGTCTTTAGCCTATAGGGCAAAATAACCGATCTGAGGTAATGTGGTTGGTAGCAAGGGATTATGGGTAGGGGAGGAGCTAGGAGCTCGGATCTTGGAGCTTGGAAAGCTGCCGGTTCGGATCCGAGGTCGGATCCGACTACCCACAGGTTGCAGACAAATGAAGTATCTACTCAGATGGAACATTATGGTGAGTACATAACTTCTTTTTTCTGTTATCACAGTTGAAAAGCAAAATGTCACAACCTGAACAACCAGACTTGAAGGAGTTGCAGGATTTGTTACATAGTGCAGAGCAAGTGGGTAAACATACCTTGCAATGTGGTTTTGATGCTTTAGAGGCCTCATGTAGAGCTGCTGTTACAGGCTCAGTCATACGTAGACATGCTTGGCTCAAAGAGCAAACCTTACCAGATCATGTCAAAGCTAAATTACTAGATGCACCTCTTCAAAAAGATGTATTGTTTGGTGTTAAAGCTGAGGAGGTATTAAAGAAAATGGAGGAAAAGGCAAAATCAATGCAAACAGTGAAAGATTTCGTACAGGTACAACCTCCACGTTTCAGTAGAAATTGGCCTTCAAAAAATTGGTCCTTTCCAGCCATGGACAGACCCCAAAGAGGTAGATACAGGCGCCCGAGGGGTAGAGGGCAATCTCAAGGATCGTTTAGAGGCAGACAATGGCAAGCACCTACACAAAGAGGTGGTGAGGATAGTTCACAGCCATTCAGAAAGCAGAACCAATGACTTTCCCCTTTGCATGCCAAGCAAGGCTCAAATGGCAGCACCTTTAGGTGGAAAACTGGCATTATTTTCGAAAAATTGGCATATTGTCACAAAAGACAAATGGATCCTGGACATTATAGACAGAGGCTACAGATTCCACTTTCACGGCCTTCCAAAAATGAGAGGCATGCCAAACCTGCCACACAATCAAAGGGCAGAAGCACAAAAACAAATTTCAGATCTCATGGACATGAAAGCTATTCAAGAGGTACCTGCACAAGAACAGGGTCAAGGTTTTTATTCCAGACTATTCCTGGTACCAAGGAAGGGCAAAGATTGGAGACCTATTTTGGACCTATCCATCCTAAACACATTTTTACTCGTGCCAAACGTCAAGATGCTCACATTACAGCAGCTTCTTCCCATGCGGGGCAAGGAGTCTTGGCTGGTAACATTGGACCTCAAGGAGGCATACCTGCATGTACCAATCAGACAAGATTGCAGAAGATACCTCAGATTTCTTGCAGGTTCAACCCATTATCAATTCTCTGCATTGCCCTTTGGCTTAACATCACTCTTTTGGGTAAAAACAAAGTAGCACCTAGGGCTTAACTAGTTTGTACTCTGATTTACTGTTGCAACGAGTACTTACTTGCCATTATCATGTGACAATATTGAACAGGTAGGATTAGTTTTTTTGGTAGACAATGTGGAATACATTGGTTGAGTCATGGACTATTATATGATTTTTACATGATTTTTATATATTTTTATATATTTTTGACAAAACAATGTCTTTTTGACTAGTTAACTAATCTAATACTGTGTGTATTAGAGTTTTTTAACTGGTACACATTAAATATAAATGTTATACTCAAGTACTATGATACACAATTTAGATGCATATGTTTTTATTATTTATTATTTTTTAACCAGCATACAATTTGTACAGATCATTTATTCTTGTGCATTTTATATATTACATTTTAAATATGGTACATACATTTTAATACCTTAAGATATTACAAAATGTTTTTCTTGTCAAACAAGGCTTGAAATGGTTAATTAATTAATTGACTGGCCTATCCCAGGATATAAATAAAGGGGATGGCCATATTATATTTGTAACTTGATAAAGCCTGGGACACACCAGGCGCTTCGTTTTATTTGTTGTGGTCTATCAAATTAAAGCATTTTCGACTTTTTCTACTGGCTTTTTTGCTGTTTGGTATTGGCACTGATGACAACTACCTAATTACCAAGATTTTTGGACTTTGAATGTAATATACATTTGCGACTAGCAATTCTCGAGTGATTGGTGGCATTCTCTACAGTTTTCCTGTGCTTCTTGGTTCGTTACTAGTTTTTTGGTAGTTCCGTTTACTTCGTTTGTTCATGGCAGAATTTCCGGATACTGTGGACTGTATGCAGACACCAGCGTTGTTGCGTGACGAGCCTGAAGAGGCCCCGGTAACACGGAAGGAGTTCAACCGCGTTTTACAGCTACTAACACAAATCAGCAATGCTATGAGCAATAGCAATGATGTCCGGAACACAGCGATTCCGGGAAACCAGCAACATGAAGCGTTACTTAACAGGGGTATGGACAACATTCAGGAGCCGAACGGCGCTGGAAGTAACCAGGGTTTTGCAACTACAACAACAGCTACGGGGAACGCTAATAAGGAGAGGGAACGTAATAAAACTACCGCTCCTTCCAACACCAATGGAGGAACTTTTAATTTTAAAGCTTGGACTGAGTTCCAACCAAGCTTCAGGCAAGGTACTGTAACCACAAGTTCAAACAAGTTGGACTCAAATTTTGATGAGTTCAACAAAAAACTTTATACATATAAAAATGCACAGTTGGAGATTAATTATTTATCTGAATGTCTTAAGGTGCAAAGAGTACCAAAAGGTTTACGGGTGTATAAGTTTCCTAATGGAGCTAAGCTTGGCTCAGACCTACATTCCCAACTAGTTGAACTGTTTAATCGAACAGGTCTTGAAATGTTGGAACTTATGATAAACGATTACCAGAATAAAGCTAACAACATTCTAAATGAGTTAACTGAATTGAATGACACTATTGTTAAGCATAAGAACTTTCTAGGTTACAAAAAGAAATATGATGATGTTTTCCTAGAGGTAGACCAACACTGCCTAAAAGTTTTGGAAAGAAAAACTAGGAAGTTGGAAAGGGACCTTCAGGAATACAGGGATGGTAGGGCATATCCTTCACCAATGGGTCACAATTCAAACACATTAAATAATGTTAATGTAGACAACATTGGAAGGTACGATAATAACATCAGTACCCCCGATATGGACCCTCCTAGGAGGAGTGAGCGGCTGGCCCAAAAGGGTGGTAACAGCTCCCCTCATTTTTTTCAGTTTCCCCAGGGCAGACCGATGGGGAGGAATCAGGCACACTACCAACAGAATTGGGGGAGAGGACGCAGATAACGATGTTTTCTGGCGAATTATGCAATGATATAAATTACCAACCAGGTACCTCGAGTTTGCTAGAATTTGATCACAATTACACTCCAAGACAGACAGATATGGTAATGAACAACTCGGGGGAGGGGGCACTAAACATCTCTATGGGTGACCACTCCCTTTATGGAGAAAGTATAGATGTTGGTAATAATTGCAAGGTGGTAACTAGTAACAACTTGACCCTTTACAATTTTACTGGATTAGATATCACCTTAGAATTTTTTGATTTATTTATCAAAGGTTTCCAGTTTGTCCCTGCAAAATCATCTAATTTATCCAAATTATTAGTTGAACTGAAGCTATTCATCAGGAATCTAAATTTGGCCATTTATTTTAAAGGGCAGAATGTTACTGATAATTCTTTACATAGAAGTAGCACTTTTAATCCACCCACTCACCCTAGTCTGAGAATTTATGAGGAATTAGTGGAAAAAGAACTCAGAAGGAATTGCGGTGCATTACTCAATTCTAGGATGGTCAATTTTGATATGAAATTGGAAGAAGTGGTGAACATTTTGAAAGATAACAGGACTCGAGTAATGAAAGCAGATAAAGGTGGGGGGGTGGTTCTGATGCAACAGTTCGATTATGAGAATTGTATTCATGACATATTACAAGATTATAACACTTACGAACAAGTATCAAAGAATGAAGTTAATGTAGCTTATGCCAAGATTAATTACATGTTGAAAGACCATTTATTTCAAGGTTGCATCAATGAGAAGTTATTTAATTACCTTCAGGTTTCTAACCCCAGAATTCCGATTATTTTCGAATACGAAGGTTCACAAAGGGTTAGCACCCTTAAAATTCCGCCCTGTGGTTTCAGGTGCAGGTGGTATCACGGAACCTTTGAGTAAATTCGTTGAATTTTGGCTGAAAAGTTTTGTTTCCCTATTACCATACATCTGTAAAGACTCTTGGGAATTCCTGGCTAGCATACCTTTGGACAGATACCATCCTGATTTGTTGATGATAACCATCGATGTCATCGAACTGTTCCCTAGCATACCTCATAACATTGGTATGGAGTGGTTTACGGAAACTTTGGCCACTGAATCAGGATTTAACAATAACATGGTCAACTTAATAGTGGAATTCATGGAAATTATTTTGAATAACAATTACATCTTTTTCAACGGTGAATTCTTTAGGCAGTGTAAGGGGGTGGCAATGCGGGCTCCATGTGCCTCCTCCTACGCCAACATCGTACTGCATAGATGGGAGTCTGAATTCATTCATGCTTCGGCTTGGAAGGAAAACATCATTTTTTACAAGCGTTACCTGGATGATGTGTGCCTATTATGGCAAGGTTCTAAGGATAGTTTCCTGGAGTTCTTTAACTATTTAAACTCTTCTACCAACTTTTTAGCTTTCACTTACAAGCTCAGTGAGCATTCCCTGAATTATCTTGATGTCACTTTGGTGAAAGATTTGAATCATCACACGTTTACATCTCAGATCTTCAGAAAAGAAACTTTTTCGAATGCATTTTTGCATTTCGATAGTTTCCATCCACATTATACCAAGAGGGGAATAGTTAGAGGGCAGATGATTCGAACCTCAAGAATATGTAGTAGTCTGAATTTATTTGAGAATGAAATCCAGAATCTATCTTCCCTCTTTGAGGAAAGGGGGTACCCGGTATGGTTGATTAATTCATGTGTGGATGAGATCAAAACAAAGAGAGATTCACATTACCCGCCTTTATTAGGTCGTGGGCTCCCATTACCTAACAACAACAGACAGGAGCACGAGGAGATTTCTAGAGGGTTTGTTTACACTTATTCTGGAGATGCAGAATGTATTGAGCATACAATGAACATGTTCTGGCCAATACTTATGTCCCAAAATGACATCAAACCTTGGCTCCCTGAGAAAATCCAATTTATTAGAAAACGTGACAAGAATTTAAAAGACATGTTTGAGCAGGCTGGTCATAACCATATGATTAACAACAGTAACAACACATGTAGAAGGAACGGTTCCTACAAGTGTGGGCTATGTAAACAATGCCCTTACCTACTAAATGAAGGCCAAATACACATTCCATCTAGAGGCCGTACATTGAGGGCACGGGAACATTTTAACTGCAACTCTTTTGGAGTGGTTTACCTGGGGACGTGTATTACATGTTCCGCATTTTATGTAGGAAAGACAACTAGAACTATTAGAAAAAGAATCTACGAACATACATACGAGATAGAAAAGAAAAAGGAAAGTAATGCCTTTTTTAGGCATGCTTTAAAATGTAGCAACATGGTGATAAAATTCTTTATTCTGGAGAGGGTCAGCTCTGACCCCAGAGGGGGAGACTGGGAGAATTTCCTGGAACATCGTGAATTGATGTGGCAATTACAGTTGGATGCTACCAGATTCCCAGGCCTTAATGATGCGGTCAGTCTAAAAAGTGTACTTAAAATTAGAAATAAACAATTATAGGACTATAAATATGGAGTTTTATTATTTTCATTTTTTGACACCGTTGACATCACTCTTTTGGGTAAAAACAAAGTAGCACCTAGGGCTTAACTAGTTTGTACTCTGATTTACTGTTGCAACGAGTACTTACTTGCCATTATCATGTGACAATATTGAACAGGAAGGATTAGTTTTTTTGGTAGACAATGTGGAATACATTGGTTGAGTCATGGACTATTATATGATTTTTACATGATTTTTATATATTTTTATATTTTGACAAAACAATGTCTTTTGACTAGTTAACTAATCTAATACTGTGTGTATTAGAGTTTTTTAACTGGTACACATTAAATATAAATGTTATACTCAAGTACTATGATACACAATTTAGATGCATATGTTTTTATTATTTATTATTTTTTAACCAGCATACAATTTGTACAGATCATTTATTCTTGTGCATTTTATATATTACATTTTAAATATGGTACATACATTTTAATACCTTAAGATATTACAAAATGTTTTTCTTGTCAAACAAGGCTTGAAATGGTTAATTAATTAATTGACTGGCCTATCCCAGGATATAAATAAAGGGGATGGCCATATTATATTTGTAACTTGATAAAGCCTGGGACACACCAGGCGAAAGCGCTCGTTTTTATTTGTTGTGGTCTATCAAATTAAAGCATTTTCGACTTTTTCTACTGGCTTTTTTGCTGTTTGGTATTGGCACTGATGACAACTACCTAATTACCAAGATTTTTGGACTTTGAATGTAATATACATTTGCGACTAGCAATTCTCGAGTGATTGGTGGCATTCTCTACAGTTTTCCTGTGCTTCTTGGTTCGTTACTAGTCCTTTGGCTTATCTACTGTGCCCAGAGTGTTCACGAAATGCCTGGCATCAGTAATCGCCTACTGCAGACTTCAAGGGATACAAATATACCCATATTTGGACGACTGTCTGATCCAAGCGGACAGCAAGCACATACTTCTGAAACATCTGGCGTTTGTAATAATGTTGTTGAATTCTCTGGGGTACACAGTCAACAAAAAGAAATCAAGGCTAATACCCTCTCAAACAATAATTTTCCTGGGTGCCAGCTTGAATACAAATACCCAGATGGCCTACCTCACGCCAGAGAAACAAGGGCAACTAACTCAATACTTCAGAAAACTGGCAACCTTCACCAGGCTGACTGCAAGGAAAATCCTGCAGGCTCTGGGATTCATGGCATCTTGCATCCTGCTAATCCCATGTGCAAAGCTGCATATAAGGAAACTTCAGTGGTACCTAAAAAACCTATGGTCTCAACACATCCACAGTTTGGAAACAATAATACCAATGATTCCATGTCTTCAAAAGGAATTTCTGTGGTGGGCTCAAGCATGCCAAAGAAACACAGATCTCCCATTCTGCAAGCCTCAAGCAAATCAAGTCATCACAACAGACGCCTCGGACTACACCTGGGGGGCGGACATGACAGATCGGTGCATTCAGGGCAAATGGTCCCAAAAAGAAAAGCACCTTCACATCAATCAAAAGGAAATGCTAGCAGTAATAAATGCTATTATGGCTTTCAAAGATCTTCTGCATCCAGGCCAGCTATTGATAAGGACAGACAACACCACAGTAATGTGGTACATAAACAAACAGGGAGGAACCCATTCATACCCCCTATGCAGGCTAGCCATGTCTCTTTGGAAAATGGCTCTGGATTTACAAATCGAACTTCAAGCACAGTACCTGCCAGGCAAGGAAAACACACTGGCAGACAACCTAAGCAGAAAGATGACAGATCCACACGAATGGAAGTTGCATCCTCAAGTTTTTACAAAGATAATTCAAGCATGGGGAAGGCCAGACATAGATCTCTTTGCCACCCACAGAAATCACCAATTGACAAAATTCTGCTCAAGGACCTTTCATCCACAGGCCTGGAAAGTGGACGCACTCTCTTTCAGTTGGACAACAATGACAGTTTATGCCTTTCCACCTCTTCCTCTGCTGCCCAAAGTTCTATTAAAAACCAGAGCAGACAGACCAAAGATGATTCTCATTGCTCCAGACTGGCCAAGACAACACTGGTACCCACTCCTGAGGAGCCTGACGCATTCCCCACCATGGATCCTGCCTCTAATGCCTCTTCTACTGACTCAGCACAACTTCAAAACTCTTCACAGTCAGCTGAAAACACTCAATCTAGCCGCATGGAAGATTCCTTAAATTCACAACAGACCCTATTCTCCAAGGAGGTGCAGGATGTCATTTTGGAGGCCAGAAGGCCTTCTACTAGAAAAGCCTACTCCGCAAAATGGAAACGGTTTTGTGCCTGGAATCAGAAAAAGGGTCAGAATCCTAAAATACTGAATTTACCTCAAATATTACAGTACCTAGCTGAGATGATAAGCAGTGGACTTTCATTCTCCTCCATCAAAATCCATGCCTCAGCCATTTCTGCAGAATACAACACTGATCCTCCTTTATTCTCTAACCCCCTCTTTAGACAGTTCCTCAGAGGGGCTAAGAATATAAAACCCCCAAGGAAACAACCAGTACCTGCTTGGGACCTCAATTTCATTCTAGAAAAACTGACCTTGCCTCCTTTTGAGCCAGCTGCTTCAACAGAACTGCAATATTTGTCCTGGAAAACAGCCTTCCTTCTGGCTATCACCTCAGCTCGCAGGGTTTCGGAACTACAAGCCCTCATGGCTGTGCAGCCTTTCATCATTTTCCATCATTTCCTTATGAACCAATCCTTCCTTTATGCCAAAGGTAGTATGCAGGGTAGCTTTGAATCAGGCTATCCTCTTACCTACCTTTTACCCTAATCCTCAAAACAAAGGGGAGAGGCTATTACATTCCTTGGATGTTCACAGACAGCTACGTTATTATTTGGACAGAACAAAGCCTTTCAGAAAATCAGAGCAACTCTTTGTGTTCTATGCTACAGGAGCTCAAGGGAAGCCTATTTCCAAACAGACAATCTCAAAATGGATAGCCCACTGCATATGCTTTTGTTACTCTTTTCATGGTAAAACTGTGCCTGCAGGCATCAGATCTCACTCCACAAGGGCCACAGCTACCTCTACAGCTTTCCTCAGGGGGGTTCCTACCAAAGATATTTTGGAAGCAGCCACTTGGAGTTATGTACATACTTTCTCCAAGCACTATCACCTACCATTATACTAGGGCAGGCTTTGCCACTGCTGTCTTGCAGGGCATCCTGGCTCCTCCTAGTTCCACCTAGTGCCTACCACCCCTTTTTTAACTTTGGGATTCTACCCATCTGTTATGACTGCAGCTGTGTATGCACGATGAAAATAGTACAGTTTTGTACCTACCATAAATGTAGATGTTCGAGTGCTAATACAGCTGCAGTCCAGGTTTCCCTCCCTCCTTCCCCTCTTGGAACAGGCCTAATGGCTAGCACCTCCTCATACAACCTGATTGGGGTATTCTTTTATGGTGTATTTACTTGCAACTACTGTTTTTTGATTATATTGCATTGCATTATTACATAATTTTATGTATTGCCTTCCTTCTGGGGGCACTTGACATCTGGGGCAAGAAAAACTGAAGAAAATGGCGTCTGCTGGTTCTTTTATACCCCTGTCGCACTGATGTCAGGGAAGAAGCGACGACATCCGACGCCGGACCTAGACTTTGGAATTCGGCCGACCGAGGACCCACCTGACGGCAGGAAAACCCATCTGTTATGACTGCAGCTGTATTAGCACTCGAACATCTACATTTATGGTAGGTACAAAACTGTACTTTAATAATCCCCTTCCCTCAGATAAATATAACAGTGCAATGGATACACTTGAAAAGAATGTATACACCTCGTCTACTGTAGCTTTCAGAGCCCTGAACTATCAAAACCAAATGACTAAACATTTTCTCTTTATTTAGCAGAATTTAAATAAAATGTTGGCTTCTATGGAAAGACTAGGCAGTAAGCTAAAGGCCGTGTTTATGGGTGGCTCAGGGTTCACAGGTGGCTACGCATCTCATAAAATGCAGCTGTGAAGCAGTGGAGTCTTCCTTCAGAGCAGCTGGAACAGGTTCTGTTATCAGAATCCACATCCTTTGTCTGCAGGGAGTCCAGGCTCCCGGATATGGCTAAAAAATATCTAGATTCCAGGACTAACCAGACTGGAACTGTAAGATTGGGAGGTCTCCGTATCCACACAAGTCAGCTTTGCTACACTTTTTCTCCCTCCTCCATCGATTCATCACTCCCCCTGTCCAAACGACTCACCTCAGTGGGAAATTGGTACACCACAGACAAATGGGTCTTTTCTGCTGTTCAGCATGGTTACAGAATGATGTGGAAGAAGTCCCTCCATTCAAGGGCATTCCTCCTCCACCACTCTATCAGATTAAGTTACTTTCTGTCATCATTCAAGCCTAAACAAGAACCAAACAAAAGGGTTCACATAGTCTCAGGTAAACTTTCCACAAATAATTCAGCAATATGTTTTTAAATTATAGTAATTTATTCACCACACCCAACGGCATACATTAATCACTTTCATATCGCTTTCATCCAAAATCTTAGGACTTAACAGAATGTGAAAATAATCAGTAAACCTGTGTGTGTGTGTATAGATGTATATATATATATATATATATATATATATATATATATATATATATATATATGGTTTACTATTGAAAATGCGAACGGCACTTGGGCGACAGTCGGATAGTCGAACGTAGAAGGTCGTAAACACGGATGTCGAAGACATAATAATCAATCTAGGAACGGTAGGGAAGATGTTTGTAGTAGGGAATAATACTGAACACCTACCTCGACCCATGTTAAAACCGTTCCTAGATTGATTATTTTGTCTTCAACATCCTTGTTTACGACCTTATACATTCGACTATCCGACTGTCGCCCAAGTGCCATTCGCATTTTCAATAGTAAACCTATATATATATATATATATATATATATATATATATATATATATATATATATATCTATATATATATTTATTTATATATTTATATATTTACAGGTAATTAAAGTAAACCAATGGCAAAGAATAAAAACATTATTAGTTAATTATATAACTAAATACTAAAAACATTAAATACAAATTAAAATGTTTGACAATGCTATAGTCTATCATAAAAATCTCATATAAATATATACAGGTATAACATTTATGTAAATGTAAGATTATTACATTTTTTTTTTAAAACTAAAAGTAAACTGTAAAAAAATGTATGTGTGTGTATATATATATATATATGTGTGTGTGTGTGTGTGTGTGTGTGTGTAAATATATATATATATATATATATATATATATATATATATATATATATATATATATATATATATATATGGATCTAGGAAGTTTGATCGAAAGATCAAATGTCCAAATCCATTTAGGGCGAGCATACTTACGCGAAATTGCATTTCACCAAAGAAGCACTTTCGCGTAAGTATGTCTGTTGCCGAGGCCGTACTACGGTGCGGATAAGGGAAAATTCACTTTTCCCCACTGTAGTGCGGTCTCGGCGGGAGAATATTAAAGTAGGGGGGTGTGGGGGTGCAGGGGGGGGTGAAGCCCCCTGCAGAAACATAAATGTAGTGTTTCGCTTTTGTTAAAGTGTGTTCGGTGGTTATAGATTCGGACGTTTGATCTTTCGATCAAACGTCCTAGATCCGTATATATATTTATATATATATATATATATATATATATATTTGTGTGTGTGTGTGTGTGTGTGTATATATATATATATATATATATATATATATATATATATACATGCACACAGAGGATATAAAAAGTGTACACACCACCCCTGTTAAAATGCCAGGTTTTTGTGATGTAAAAAAATGAGACCACAATAAATCATTTCAAAAGTTTTCCCACCCTTAATGTGATCTATAACCTGTAGAATTCAATTGAAAAGCAAACAAATCTGTTAGGGGAAAAATATAAAAAATAAAAAAAATATATATATACATGCACACAGAGGATATAAAAAGTGTACACACCCCTGTTAAAATGCCAGGTTTTTGTGATGTAAAAAAATGAGACCACAATAAATCATTTCAAAAGTTTTCCCACCTTTAATGTGACCTATAACCTGTACGATTCAATTGAAAAACAAACAAATCTTTTAGGGGAAAAAATAAAAAAGTACAATACGCTGGTTGCATAAGTGTGCACACCCATAAACTAATACTTTATTGTGTGCACACGCTTAAATTAATACTTTGTTGAAGCACCTTTTGATTTAATTACAGCATTCAGTCTTCTTGGGTACACACCTGCCATCAGTTAAATAGACTCTGATTAAACCCAAATAAAGTTCAGCTGCCCTAGTAGGATTTTCCTGACATTTACTCAGTTGACTTCTACAGCAAAAGCCATGGTTCACAGAGAGCTTACAAAGCATCAAAGGGATCTCATTGTTGAAAGGTATCAGTCAGGAGGTGGGTACAAAAAAGTTTCCACAGCATTGGATATACCATGGAATACAGTGAAGACCATCATCAAAAAGTCAAGAAAATATGGGACAACAGTGACGTTGCAAAGAACTGGACATCCCTTCAAAAATGATGAAAAGTCGAGATGAAAACTGTTCAGGGAGGCTGGCAAGAGACCTACTGCAACACTGAAGGAGCTGCAGAAATTACTGGCAAGTACTGGTTGTGTACTACATGTAACAACAATCTCACGTATTCTCCATATGCCTGGACTATGGGGTAGGGTTGCAAGACTGAAGCCTTTTCTTACACAGAAAAACATCTAGGCCCGGCCAAAATTTGCAAAACAATATATCAAGTCTCCCAAAAGCATGTGGGAAAATGTGTTATGTTTGAACTTTTTGGCCAAAATTCCAAAAGGTAAGTTTGGTGCAAAAACAACTCTTCACAAGAACACCGTCCCCACCGTGAAGCATGGAGGTGGCAGTATCATGCTTTGAGGTTGCTTTTCTTCAGCTGGAACTGGGGCTTTAGTCAAGGTGGAGGGAATTATGAACAGTTCCAAGTACCAGTCACTTTTGGCCCAAAACCTTCTGGTGTCTGCTAGAAGGCTGAAGATGAAGAGGAATTTCACCTTTCAGCACAACAATGACCCCAAGCATACATCCATATCAGCAAAAGAATGACTTCACCAGAAGAAAATTAAAGTTTTGGAATGGCCTAGCCAGAACCCAAACCTAAATCCAATAGCAAATCTGTGGGGTGATCTGAAGAGGGCTGTGCACAAGAGATGCCCTTGCAATTTGACAGATTTGGAGTGCTTTTGCAAAGAAGAGTGGGCAAATATTGCCAAGTCAAGATGTGCCATGCTGATAGACTCCTACCCAAGAAAACTGAATGCTGTAATTAAATCAAAGGTGCTTCAACAAAGTATTACTTTAAGGGTGTGCACACTTATGCAACCAGCTTTGTTTGTTTGTTTTTCAATTGAATTGTACAGGTCATAGGTCACATTAAAGGTAGGAAAAGTTTTGAAATTATTTATTGTGGTCTCATTTTTTTATATCACAAAAACCTGCATTTTAATAGGGGTTACACTGTTTATATCCAGTGTGTGTGTGCGTGTGTGTGTGTGTGTGTGTGTGTGTGTGTGTGTGTGTGTGTGTGTGTGTGTGTGTGTGTGTGTGTGTGTGTGTGTATATATATCTATGGGTTCACTACATATGACCGAAGCCCATTTGACCGAGACCAGAATACCGAAAGTACAATTTACCGAAAGCCCATATGACCGAAAACTCATTTGACTGAAAAACAGCACTGGCAGGTATATGCCCATTTCCCCACTGTAGTGCGACCCTGGAGTGAGAATATTAAGTTGGGGGGGTGTGGGGGGTGTAGCCCCCCCACATAATTGCAGTTTATGTACTATTATATTCATGTGTATCCATTAAAATCCATGAAAACTTATAACATCAGTAGAAGGTTGTTGCAAAATGTGGGGGGGCTACGGTCCCCACACCCCCCCCAACTTAATATTCTCACTCCAGGGTCATGCTACAGTGGGGAAATGGGCATATACCTGCCAGTGCTGGTTTTCGGTCAAATGAGTTTTCGGTCATATGGGCTTTCGGTAAAATGAACTTTCGGTATTCTGGTCTCGGTCAAATGGGCTTTGGTCAAATGAGGTTTCGGTAATATGTAGTGGACCCATATATACACACACACACATATATATATATATATATATATATATATATATATATATATATATTTATGTTTGTATTTAATCTGACACTGATAACTTTGCAGCCCTCATTTTTAACAGTGGGTAAATAGCAGTGGTCTCATTCAAGCCTTTGGGGAAAAGTAGCATCCAGCCTAATTTGCCATACTAATTCCCTGTATTCAATTTTTGTTTCCCAATGCCCTCCCCTATTGTCCATGGGAATTTTTTCCAGTGTACCAAACATAAACTTCTTGAAACCGACACAAATTTGTGAATGTTTATAAAGGACATTATTCATATTTAACTTTTTAATGTCATATATGTGTTCATATATTCTCTTCTTAAGTTTAAAGCCTATATTTTGTACATAAAAGGACTGATAAGTATCACATACTGCTAGATAAATTAGTCCTTATGACTCACAATTGCCCTTGTCAAATGGAATTTTTGTTTGTCAGTAATTTTTCAAATCAATATAATCATTTTCCAAAATATATTTACAATAATTATCCACATCTCGTTGTCCCTCTCATTGTGCCATTTTTCACTAAACTGCCCAGTAACATCTTTGTGACCTTCCAAAATTCTCTTAATGTTTTGTCTACTTTAAGTAAATTAGGTGCTTCACCAACTGCCTTCAGAATTTCATCACCAGTTTTCAGAATGGACTAGTTATTCCTAACAACTTTATTTACAAATGTAGCAGTATCATTAAACTAGATGGTCATAGAATTGCTAAAATTAGGTGTTATTGTCATAACTAATGTTTGAGTACTGGATGAATCTAAAAGAGGAAATATCTAATCCCTGTGTCTCTGACCACGTCTGCTTTAATATTATTCAGTAAACTATGGGGTATCTCCTCTCTCTAAAACATATCTACCATCTTATTCAATTCCACCAAAAAGTCAACATTGTTTAAAACCATCCATGCTGCTCGGATAAATTGTCCCCTCACCAAATTCCTTTTAACATACCAAGGGTGACTAATTTTATAGTGCAGAAAACAGCTGGAATAGTTACTTTTCCATTAAATACATGAAACAAATTTCTCTGTTTTCACTGAAAGTCTGACATCTAAATAAGGGATACTATTGATTGAATGTTTACGGGTAAACCTCAAAAAATTCCGTGGAAGTTGAAATATATTCCAAAAATTGTTTTTTTAAGTACCCCAGTCTACTTCCAAATAATAAAAATGCTGTCCAGGTTTCTGTGGTAAACATTCCAACAGGTCTGATAGGAAGATGTAAATATAAACAATTTTTCCCAATGTTGGGGCGCAGGCTGCTCCCAATGTTGGGGCGCAGGCTGCTCCCATTGCTGTTCTTTTCTCCATCTTGTAAAACTTTTCCTCGAAAAACAAAAAGTTATTGTACAGCACAGTTTCCATCACATCCATTAACAGTTTTATTTCTTTGTTATCCAATAAATGGAAGTCAGCAAGGGCTTCATGAAAATATTCTTAAACTAATGTTATGGGGTATGCCTGTAAAAAGATAAATGACACTTTTAGTAAGAAAACTGATATTTTAGTTACAAAGTTCCAGTGATAGTTTCCTCAAGAAATCCCATGAATCTTTCAGGATGCGTGGGAATTATCCAGAATATTTTTTTTAATTTCTTGTGTGTGTATATGTGTATATGGATTCACTTCAGAAGCTCGAAATACTGAAATCTCGAATTTCAGTATCTCGAGCCCAAGAAGTAGAATCCACAAAACAACAAAAACTACAAACCGCGAAATTCAAAACCTGAATACCGGAAGTTATGAATTTTGCGGTTTTACTATACACACACACACACATACACCATCCACCACCCAAACACACACAATCACTCTACTACATGAAAGCAGGGGGGCAAGCCCCCCTTGCACCCCATGGGGGGCTGCCCCCCCACTTAAATATTCTCACTCCGAGGTCGCACTACATACAAACACACACAAAACACCACCACAAAAGCTACTTTCTCTTCGCACACACACATTACAGCAACAAAACACACTGACACACCCCACAGCCCCTACCCAAACCCCTTAACACACACACACAATTACCTGAATACATATCCATAGTGGAACTTTAGGAGCGCGAAATTCAAAACCTCCGGTATTCGAGGTTTTGAATTTCACTCTTCTGAACTTTCGCTATTATGTGGATTCGGCTTCTTGGGCTCGAAATACTGAAATTCGAGATTTCAGTATTTCGGGCTTATGAACGTACCCCATGTATATTAAGGAGGGTAGATCTGCTCCATCAACCTATAGAGGGGATTAATCATATCTTTGTGTGATTTTGGAATACCAAACAATGATGGTATCACTGGGTGCTTATTAGACAAAAAGTGTAATGTATCAGGTGAAATTAAGCCCTATAATAAGGCATCATCCAATTACATGTCATTTTTCTAATAGGCTATATTTATTTCATTTGTAGAAGTTATTGATTATTTCATACCATCCAGTAACAAATCAAAAACGTTACCAGCATAATCTGTTTGGTTGGCTATAAACACCCCATCACCCTTGTCAGGCTTCATAACTAACAGATTTATTGCACACCACAGTATCCAATAATTTCTTCTCTTAGAATGTTAAATTATTTATTGGCATTTGTTTACAAGGAAAGTCCACTGGGCCGAGAATAACCCATTTTCATTAGAGGCCCAGGGAGAAAAGCTCCATAAAATCGGTTAGTATAATAGTGCATAATATTTGGAACAGTTCATACTAAGAAGAAGCATAGTCATAACAAGCAGTATGAACACAATAAAAAATACTTTTTAAAACATAGGTGATACAGAGAAATAGTATAAAACACAGCCAGTTCAGAGAAATAGATAAAATGTACTTTTTATAGTTTGAGTAGTATTAGGTATAATTTCAGGTATATTAGAAGAAAGGCTAGTGAAATTCTGAGATGGATACTATGAGCATAAAGGGTGCAGCGGTTAACATTGCCACCTCACAGCAAAAGGTACTCTGGTTCGATTCTCGGCTGGGGTGCCTTCTGTGCGGAGTCTGCATGTCCTACCTGTGGTCGTGTGGGTTCTCTCTGGGTGCTGCGGTTTCCTCCCACATCCCAAAAACACGCTGTAGGTGGATTGGACATTCTCAATTAGCCCTAGGTGTGAGTCCGTTCATGTGTGTGCCTTCTGTGGAAGGTTGGGTGCTGGGCTGGCAACTCGACACCGTAAAACTCCACTGCCAGTCTTGAGAAGATAGGTGATCCACTGTGGCGACCCCTAACCGGGAAAAGCCGAAGAAGAAGATACTATGAGCATAAAAATTGAGTAGTAGTAGGTAAAATTAGAATAAATTTCTAATGGTATATATGTATATATATATATATATATATATATATATATATATATATATTAGAAGTAGGGAGAGATTTAAGTAAAAGGAGTCATGTTTTAGGAAGATGGAGGTTAGAGCATCTACAGTGCCAGAGAGTGGAGAGATGTTGCTTCAGAGATATTATGAAGGAGGAGGTGTTACTGGTACTCCTAGTAGTTAATGGGAGTGCATTCCATAGTTTGGCAATCGAGAAGGAGTAGAGCATTTCACCTGCTGGGAATTTTGGTTTGTTAACTTGCAGGAGAAATTGGTTTTTGGATATGAGTGATCTGTTTGAGTGGTAGTGAGTTAGGATGGAAGATAGGGCTGGGCAGTCGGATGGATTGTAAATAATTCTGTGTGCTATGGTTAATTGTATGTATGTTAGGTGATGCAGGAGTTCGAGCCAATTGAGTGATTGTAAGGATGAGCAGTGATAATGGGAAGAGTATTTGGCACTGGTTGTAAACTTGCCAACTTTATTGTAGCAGGACTCTAGCTTATTTTGTAGGGATGACTGGATATTGGTAAGGAGTGGGGCGCCATATAGAAGTGAAGACAGGAGAAAGGTTAGGGCAAGGGTTTGTTTAGTAGAGCCATTAAGAAAATTCTTATATCTATAGAGGAAGCCTAATTTTTGGTGTGTCTTTTTGATGGAGCTATGGACATGAAGTTTAAAAGTAAGGTTTTCATCCAGTATGACTCCCTGTCATTTTGTAAGGGGAACTACCTCTGTGGTAGTCTTGTTTTGAGGTTATATGATAAAATCTGTCTTATTTATGGAAGTACTTTTATTTGGGGTAAATAACAGCAGTTTGTTTTTTTGGGGGGGGGGGTTCAGTGAAAGGTCGTTATATCTCACCCAAGTTTCGGAAGAAGTAAAAGCATTTTGGGTAGTATGCTGAAGTTCGGTAATAAAGTTAGCAGAACAGATGATAATAGAGTCATCTGCATATTGTACTACTTACTGTACCATTAATAGGATTGGAGAGTGGAAGTCATTGATGAAAATACTAAAGAGGAGAGGACCCAAGATGGAACCTTGGGGGACACCTGTGGATGTTTCTAGGAAAGGAAAGAAACAGTTGTGCCAGTTAGTAGGTTGTTGCCTATTATTTAGGTAGCTGGTAAACCAATCTACAGTTGAGGGGGAGATGCCTAATTTAGAGAGCTTGGTAAGTAGCAGAGGTTGGTAGATACTATTGAAGGCTTTAGAGAAGTTAAGAAAGAGTGAAGATACAATTTTGCCGGTATCACGAGCTCGAATGACTGTATCATTGAATGATATAAGTGCAGTAGTTGTGCTGTGGCCTGGTCTGAAGCCATGCTGAGTGGGGGAGAGAAGTTGATTTTGAAGTAGATAGCTAAAAAGTTGATTATGGATACATTTTTCCAGTATTTTAGAAAGAGGTGAGAGAATAGCAATAGGTATAAAGTTTGAAATATGAGTGGTATTGCCTCCTTTATGGAGGGGTAGAATGTAAGCTGTTTTCCAGGTAGTAGGTACATAGGCCTCCTGGATAGATCTGATGATGAGAATGCTGACAGGATAGGCAATGACTTTTGCAGACATTTTAAGGTATTATGGGAGTTAGTCGTCAGGAGCTTTGGTGCCTGGTTTCAGTTTGATAAGGAGTTTTTTTATAGTAGTAGTGGGTATGGGAGAGAAGGAAAAGGTGGCTGGGGGGATAGTTATTTTGTGAAGTGAGCTTTGGTGAAAGAGAGTTAATGACACTATTGATTTGAGGAAAGGTTGCTGTGAGGTTTGATATTCTATTGATGAAATGTGTGTTGAAGAGGGAGGCTATCTCACTATGTGTTTTGTCTGGATATGGACAGGGGTTGTTTTTGGTACCAGGGTTTAGCAGCGATAAAATAGATTTCCAAAATTTTTTGGATTTTGCGTATAATTCTTTTGGAGGCCAAGATAGTGTGCTTTTCTGTCATTGTTGACTACCTAGTTTGCTTGATTGCAAAGCTGTCTGAATTGTAGAAGGTCAGAGGGATTTTTGGTTCTATGCCATTTTTTTCCAAGCGTTGTCCCTATCTGTCATGATTTGTTTGGTGGCTCTCGAGAGCCATATGGCATGATTAGTTTTTACTCTTTTGTGCCTTACTGGGACGAGGTTATTTAGGATGTCAAAAAAGTAGAATTGAAAAACTCTACTCCACGGATTCATCAAGGGGAAGGACTTTTAGTAAGTTCCAGTTGATTTTTGTCAAGATTTCATTTAGGGTTATAGGGCTGAAATTAACTAGGTTTCTTGTATATTTATACTGATGCTGACATGGTGTTGGGGTGTTTTTACATAGAATATAGGCTGGCAGGTACTCAGCATTGCCATAGGAAAGTATCCCTGCTGCTGAGATTTTGGTTGAGTCGGAGACTAATATCAAGTCAAAGACTGAGCCGCCATCTCTGTTAAATTGTGAAGACTTTTATGTTGGAAATTAAAAATTGCGCATAAATCCTTTTCATATTTTCAAATGTTTAATCTGAAGTTGTTAATCTTCTTCCTATTTATCACTGATGGGTTCAGTTCCGAGCCCTCTGAACCGAGTCGGCCTAATACGAACCTCGCGTACACCAAAAACTCTCGAGCGCTGCTACCCACAATGCCCTTCTGCCAGTTACTCAGATCTTGTTTGCCGCGTAGCCATATAGCAACGATGTTCTTCGTCTCCCATTGCTGCAGTCCTTACATATGGGTACTCCGCTGTCCACAATCGGCCCGAATACCAAAGGGCTAGAACCGGCGTCGGTCATCGGCGCCCAAGACTGACGTCAGAACGTGCCAGTACAAATGCGCATGACCGACGCCATAACCTCAGTCTTTCTTGCCGCGTGGTCCTAAGCAGAAGCAGCATTTGCAAGTGCCGTTCGGCGTTCTGGAGTTGTCGGTTTTCGAGTTTCAGACCGGAGACCAAGTTGGGCTAAGTACCCCGTTGGGGACACTTTTGTCATTTTCTTGCCTCAGTATTGACGGATGTCAGAAAAAGTTAATAACTGTATTTCTTGTGGGAAACAGATTCCTCATAGGGATTACCATTCACTCTGTATTCCTTGTTTGGGGCCTGAGCACAACGTTGTTGGGTGTCGCTTTTGTGCTACTTTTAACAAGCGTACTATTAAACGTCGGTTGGACTGTGCTAGGCTGGTGTTTGGTAAACGTTGTAATTACAACATGCCGCCGGATTCCGATGCCTGGTTCTTCTAAAAAACGCAAAGAGAAGTCTTTGCGGTCCAAACAGGATGAGTCGTCCACTCCGGACGCCGGTTCTGGAGAACCACTGACTACTTCAGCGGCTCATTCTGAAAGTTTACCTGAGTCTCAAGGGGAGCCTTTGTTACTACAGGAAGTGGCTTCTCCTGTGTTAGGCCAGGCTGAGGGTGCTTCTCTGATGTCAGTGGTTCCCTCCCCTCATAGGGTAGTTAGGCCTTCTCCTTCTCAAAGCAAAGCCCATTCTAAGTCTAAGTCTGCCCCTGCTGGTGCTAGTCCCCAGGGTCCAGCTCCTAGGAAGCACATGTTAAAGATGGCTGAAGATTTGATTACTTTAATTAGGGGTTCTATGCCCCCCTGCGAAGAGGCCCAGGGTAGAGACAGAGTTGGAGGGTTTGGTTCAGTCTTCCAATGAGTCAGATTCCTCTGTAGAAGAACTTCAGGATTTCCTCCCTATTCTGATTCGGAGGCTGAGGACACTACTCCTCTCGTCCCCTCCAGAAGATTTTTCTTTCTCTGAGACTTTGCATTCCATGAGGGAACATTTCAAATGGGAGGGCCAGGATTATTCTGATTCTCGAAAACGGCTAAGAGAATTCTTGTTTTTGCCTCAGCATAGGCCCTTGGCTATTCCCCCTGTACTGGATGTTGTTCAGGATGTATTTTCTGAGGCTGCCCTTAACCCAGATTCTCTGCCTCCTGCCCCGGTTAAACCAGATAGATACTACAGGGTTCCGGAAGCTCACAAGTACTTATATAAGAGTCCTAGGGCTGATCCAGAAACCATTACTCAAGGCCCCAAAGGTGTTAGGGCTTCTGTGGTTAGGAATCCAGTTCCTCTGGACAAGGATGCTAGGGCCCTGGATAGGTGGGGTAAAAACTGTATACCTCTTCTACTTTGGCTATGAGAGCTTTAAATTGTCAGTTTCATATGCTCAGGTATCAAAATTATTTGCTGGGCCAATTGAAATGTAAAGTAGATGCTTTAGCTGAAGGTATTGAATGTAAGGAGCTTCAGGATTTAGTGCATGCTTCAGACCAAGTTGGTAAGCATTATTTGCAGTGTGGTTTTGATGCTTTACAGGCTTCTTCCAGGGTGGCTGCTACTAGTTCAGTTGTTCGCAGGCATGCCTGGCTTAAAGATCAGACCTTGTCGGAGCATGTTAAGGCTCGAATTATGGATGCTCCTCTGCAATCTGATGTTCTTTTGGCCCTCCAGTAGAATCAGTTTTGAAAAAATGGAGGAAAAAGCTAAGTCTATGCAGACAGTTAAGGACTTTTACAGGTTCAGCCCCTAAGTTCAGTAGGAATTGGCCTGCTAAGGGATGGTCTTTCCCTCTTGGATTATCAACCTAGGGGCAGGTCGAGGCGAGGTAGAGGTAGGGCTTCCTCTCAGGGCCCTGTTACTTCTAGGTCTTTGAGTTCTTCTACCCCTTCTGCTGGGGAGGGCAGGGGTCAGTCCTTTCGGAAACAGACCCAATGACCTTTGTCTTCAGCTGCCGGACTCTGCCTTGCTGGCAGCTCCTCTAGGAGGAAAACTGGGACTTTTCAAAAGGAATTGGCATTTGGTTACCCAAGACAAATGGGTATTGGACATAATAAATCGAGGCTACAAATTTTGTTTTCACACATTCCCTCCTTTCAAAGGTATGCCGGATGTGCCTCATCAGCAAAGACTGGCAGCACAGGCACAAATTTCTTCTCTGCTTCAGTTGGGAGCAATACAGGAAGTACCTTCTGCAGAAAGAGGCACAGGGTTTTATTCCGTCTTTTCTTAGTGCCAAAGAAAGGAAATACTTGGAGGCCAATTCTGGATTTGTCCATTCTAAACACCTTTCTGGAAATTCCAAAATTCAAGATGTTAACACTGCAACAGCTGTTACCTATGCTGGGCAAAGATCACTGGATGGTGACTCTGGATCTCAAAGAGGCCTATCTTCACATTCCTATCAGGCCCAGTTGCAGAAAATTCCTGAGATATCGGAATGGGAATTTGCATTATCAGTTCTCTGCATTGCCCTTTGGCTTGTCTACTGCGCCCAGGGTATTCACAAAAGTCCTGGCTCCAGTAATAGCTTTTCTCAGACTAACAGGAATTCAAATGTATCCTTATCTGGATGACTGTTTGATTCTGGCTCAAGGCAAGCACGAACTTCTTCAACATCTGCAGTATGTAATGACAGTTTTAAGTTGCCTAGGGTATTCTGTGAACGAAATAAAGTCCAGTCTAGTACCCTCACAAGAGATGTGTTTTCTGGGTGTAAGACTGAATACAGCTGCTCAGATGGCATTTCTTACCCCGGACAAACAAAGAAATCTTCACCTATACTTCCAACAGCTATCAGTAATGTCCAGGCTGACTGCAAGGACAGTCCTTCAAGCCTTGGGGTTCATGGCATCTTGCATTCTAGTACTTCCCAATGCCAAACTGCATATGAGGAAGCTACAATGGTATCTCAAAAGCGTTTGGACTCAACACAGCCACGATTTGGACACTCTCATTCGGATTCTACCTTGCATTCAGAAAGAATTTCTGTGGTGGGCTCAGGAATGTCACCTAAACAAGGGGCTCTCTGTGACCCAACCAGAGGCAAGTCAGATATTGACGACAGACGCCTCGAGTCAGCCTGGGGAGCTCATTTCAGACGAAAATGGATTCAAGACCTTTGCGCCTCAGAGCTACTTCACTTGCATATCAACATGAAAGAGATGCTGGCAGTTCAATTTGCTTTGGAAGGATTCAAGAGCCTACTTCAACCAGGACTGGTGTTGATTCGAACAGACAACACAACTGTCATGTGGTACATCAACAAGCAGGGGGGAACTCATTCTTACCCTCTTTGCAGACACGCAATGCTGTTATGGGAAACTGCTTTGAATCTGCACATCACTCTTCGAGCACAGTTTCTGCCAGGAGCACAAAATTCGTTAGCAGATGTTCTGAGCAGACAGATTGTGGATCCTCACGAATGGAAATTGGACCCTCAGGTATTTCTTCAGTTGACCGGGGCTTGGGGAACTCCAGACATAGATCTGTTCGCTTCTCCTCTGAATTTCCAACTGCCACTGTTTTGCACAAGGCTGTTTCATCCAAAAGCCTGGAAAATAGATGCACTATCCTTCAGTTGGAGCAACCTTCACGTGTATGCTTTTCCTCCTTTGCCTCTTCTTCCAAAGGTGCTGTTGAAAGTCAGGAGGGACAAACCTTGCATGATACTTATAGCACCGGATTGGCCTCGTCAGCATTGGTACCCTCTGTTGAGGAGCTTAATTCATGGAACACCTTGGCCATTACCACAGATTTCTCACTTATTGTCTCAGGAAAACAATCATTTTCTCAATGTCAGGGTGCAATCCCTACACCTGACAGCCTGGCGCATTCTGTTTTAGAGAAGGTGGGCCTTCAGCTCCCTCAACAAGTTTTGGATGTTATTTTGGAAGCCAGGCGTCCTAGTACTCGAAAAGTTTATGCTGATAAATGGAAGAGAATTTTCTTTGGAGTTCAGCTAAAGGCTTTGATGTCAAATTGCCTAATTTGAGTTGTACATTGCAATATTTGACTATTTTATTGGACAAGGGTTTGTCCTTCTCTTCTGTAAAAGTGCATGCTGCAGCTATTTCTGCTCACTATGATTGTGACCCTCCTTTATTTTCACATCCATTGGTTAAACAGTTTCTTAGAGGGGCAAAGAATATAAGACCCCACGGAGGGCTCCTACTCCTACCTGGGATCTTAATTTTGTTTTGGAAAAGCTGACTCTGCCTCCTTTTGAACCTGCAGCTACAGCTGAATTGAAGTTGTTGTCTTGGAAGACTGCTTTTTATTGGCTGTTACTTCTGCTAGAAGGGTATCTGAATTACAGGCCCTCATGGCAGTGGAACCTTTTCTGATTTTTCACAAGGACAGAGTTTCCTTGCATTACTAATCCTACTTTTCTGCCTAAAGTGATTTCTAATGTGGCATTGAACCAATCTATACATTTGCCTACTTTTTATGCTGACCCCAAAATGAAGGGAAAAAGTTTTGCATTCTTTGGATGTACATAGGCAGTTAAGGTATTATTTGTTCAGAACCAAAGAGTTCAGAAGATCTCAACAATTATTTGTTTCGTTTGCTTTGACTTCACGAGGAAAGCTGTCTCAAACAAACTATTTCAAGTGGATTGGCCATTGTATTGCTTTTGTTACTCTCATCATGGAAAGGAGGTTCCAGTTGGGATCAGGCCTCATTCTACTAGGGCTACGGCCACCTCTACTGCTTTTTGAGAGGGGTAGCTACTAAAGACATTCTAGAGGCAGCTACTTGGAGTTCTGTACATACCTTTACAAAGCATTATCATTTACCTCTTTATTCTAGGCCTAGGGCTGGGTTTGCCACTGCAATCTTACAGGGCATGTTAGCAGCTCCTACTGCTATTTAGTTAGCCAGCCTCCCTTTTTTCCATTGCTCTGGGATTCTACCCATATGTAAGGACTGCAGCAATGGGAGACGAAGAACATAGTACAGTTTTGTACCTACCATAAATGTAGATGTTCGAGGATCTCCATTGCTGCAGTCCAATTTTCCCTCCCTCCTTCCCCCCTTTTCTTTTTAGGTTGGGGTTTGGGTGGTGTTTTTTGCATTCTGACGTCTGAGGCAAGAAAGACTGAGGTTATGGCGTCGGTCATGCGCATTTGTACTGGCACGTTCTGACGTCAGTCTCGGGCGCCGATGACCGACGCCGGTTCTAGCCCTTTGGTATTCGGGCCGATTGTGGACAGCGGAGTACCCATATGTAAGGACTGCAGCAATGGAGATCCTCGAACATCTACATTTATGGTAGGTACAAAACTGTACTTTTCACCAAGCTCTCCAGCTAAGTGTTGTATTTTTTTCAAAATTTACTGTAATTTGTAAGTTTTTTTCTCCTAAAACTCTTCTATATCTTATTATCTTAACCAGCTCTACCCACGGGTATCCTCTTCTTACCATTGTTGGTAAACACCCTTCTTTACCCTTGTGGTATTCTTAATGTCATTGTTGGTATTTTTCTCTCTTCCTTCCTTTCTCTATCCTTTTCTGTATTGTAGAATCGATATACCTAGTATGTCTGAAAAGAAAGGGGCTTCGGGGTTTAAGCATTGCACTTCCTGCAATGGTAAACTCCCCAATAGCGACCTGCATGATGATTGTGTATATTGTCTGGGAGGTTTCCACTTATCTGTGAAACCTCCCTGTCAGATTTGTGTCAGTTTCAGTCAGCGGACGCTGAATGAAAGAAAAACTAAACTTATTTTGAAAGGCCTGCATTCTTCACCCTTTTCTGAGGCTCTTTCTGCGTCGGAGGTCTCAACCCCTCTATCAAAGGAAAAAAAAACATCCTCATTCTGACCCCTCTTCACCGGCAGGTAATAAGGGCAGGCCTCATAAGCATAAGGCCCACAAGTCTTTTACGGAGCACAAGATCACCTCCTCAGCTCCAACCACCTTGGTTCCGAGTTCTGCTCCAGTGGTCTCTGCAGACATTTCAATGACTTCCACATCGGCGCCACCCTCGGCACCGACTGCTTCGGTTCCAAGTGTGATTTTGGCTCCAGCCTTATTGCCTGCTATTACCTCAGTACCGACATCACCCATCTCCGTTCCGAGATCGGTACCGACCACTTCTTCAGAGCCCATAATGACTTCCACTCCAGCTATTCCCTCATTTCTGAGCTCTGTCTTGGCACCAGTAGTCCTCCTTTTTCCTATTTCGAAACTGGAATCCTCGGTGCCGATGTTTCCTATACCACGGACTCAGTACTCCCCATCTTTGGATCTGTTTTCAGGACAAGCCTTCAGCCCCTTTTTGGACTGACCTGACTCCCCCTCAGCAGTGTCAGTAAGATCCACCAGGAGTCTATATCTGAATTGGATGTGGTGCACCTGTTTGATCAACTGCTGACAAGCAGAGGGATTACAAATTTTCCTAAAACCCATCCCACTCTGAGTTTTGGGTCCATTGCCCCCACGACTCCCACATGTTCTCCTCCCTTGGACCCTTTGGTTCCAAGGCCCATAGCTCCGACATCTTTGGGGGGAATCCTCTCTTCGGCGCTGACAGTGACCTTCTTTGAAGCTCTGAGGCCCCTTTGGGTGTCAGTTTCTTCGGAACCACCCCTTCCTCAATCTCATGCTTGGGGGTGGAACCCCTGGCTCCAGGAACGGTTCCAGTTGTTTCATCAGTTCTGTCTTCGGATCTGGAGGTGACACCCGCTCCCGTTTTGCTTGAGGCTCCGTCCCTGGGAGCAGGCTGCACGGAGTGGTGTGTGACCCAAGTTCCAAGATTGTCTTCCTTGGTTCCGGGCTCCCATTCCTCTTCGGGTGGGCCTGCCTTCCGGATGATGGAGAGGGTGCTTGCTTCAGGAAGCGCTCCTTCTACATCAGACCTTCCCCCTGCTCCTTCTGAGCTGCATCTATCACAGGCCACATCCCCAGGACACCAAGAGCGCAAGCCTCAGGAAACCCCTGTAAAGGGTAACTTCCTTTCCGAGTCTTCTTCAGACGCTCCCACTGAAGAACCACCTCAGAAACGGATGTGTAAGAGGAAACACATGGACTCCCCAGAGGAGTCCCTCACTGAGGATACGGACTACAGTGATGGGGAAGGATCCCCATGGTCACCCCCTGACGATGTCTCCTTTGGCGACATCCTGGAAATTTTGAGACAGAGAGGTGACTAGAAGCCCTTTAACCCTTCCTCGGAGGAGTTCGTATTCCTGCAGGCCTTCTGCTCTCAGCCCTGTACTTCTTGGGTGACCCCCCCCCCTGCCAATGAGTTAGTCCAGCTCATCATGCAGCAGGCGTGGAAGAACCCTGATACTGTTGAGGCCATTCCCCGGAGACCAGACAAAATACTTTCCCCTCCAGAGGAACAGCCCCATTGGTCTAGAGGCTTACCAGTAAATGCTATGGTGGTGGTGGCTGCCACAAAAAAGGACCTTCTGGAGGAAAGTTCTACTGCCAATCCATCCAACAGAGAGTTCTGGGTAGTGGACAGATTAGGGAAGCGAGTTTTTGCTTCAGCGACCTTTGCTGTCACTTCTCTGAATTATTTGGCACATTTTACGAGATTCCAAAGAGATCTCATCTCTGAACTCTCTGGAACCCTTGCTGGTCAAGTTTCTGATGGGGCATGCGATAAAGTTGCTTCTCAGCTTGCTACCCTAGAGTCGATCTCCAACTCATCCATGAGGTTGCTGTCCCATGCAACCGAAGGGGCAGCTAGATCTGCGGGTGCAGTTGTAGTTATGAGACACCACACCTGGATGTGCATTTGTGACCTCATGGACTCCTTCAAGTCTTCCTTCTTGAACCCCCCCCTATGGAGACATCTGCTTTGTTCGGTTCTAAAGTGAAGGACAGATTAGCCAGGTGCGAGCAGGACAGAAAAACCTTGTCTGCCATTAGTCTACATTTTTCCAAACCTCAGTGCTCTTTCTCCAGGAACCAGAGGAGTGGAAAGATATGGCACAAAAAATCTCAAGGCCCTTTCCATAGTGCACATGGTGAGGATTCCCCCAGAGGCAGAGGAGGTTCTAATAATGGAAGACGCCCACTTAGGGGCAGAGGGGGTGCCTGTAATCAGGACTCCAGGGATTCTTTCTCCGGATGACCTTATCAGCACTCCTGAAGCGCTGCCCGATTGCTTTCCTCTGGAAGCATTCAGGGCTCATTTTTCTCTGCACCAAGCTGCCGGCACTCTATTACAAATGATCAGTGGGTGCAGAAAATAATTTCCAGAGGTTATTACATCCCTCTAATCTCCTACCCAAGACCTCCAAAATGCCTTCCCGATGTTCCACCCAGTCAAAGGGAAGAAGGAGCTTCAGAAATAAGAAAGCTGTGTGTAAAATGAGTCATCCAACAAGTCCCCCCAGACCAGTGTGGATCCGGTTTCTACTCAAGATTCTTTTTGGTGCCAAAAAAGACCTGGGACTGGAGATCCATTTTGGATCTCAGTCAACTAAACAAATCAGTAGTCCAGAGCAAATTCCACATGGTCACGATACAATCCATTCTCCCATTTCTTCGGGAGGGTGTGTGGATGTGCATGATAGATCTCTGGGTTGCGTATTACCACATCAAAATGGACAAGTGCTCCAGGAGTCTCCTTCGCTTCTCACTGGGAGCCAATCATTACCAATTCAGAGCCCTGCCACTCAGTCTCTCGACGGCTCACAGAGTGTTCCAGAAATGCCTAGCAGTGGTAACAGCTCATCTAAGACTTCAGGGATTCCAGGTGTTTCCACATCTCGAAAATTGGCTCCTCTCCGCCCCCACCAAGTGTCTACTGGTCATGGCCCTCTGCTACACTCTAGCACTGGCGAAATTTCTAGGCATCATAATACACTGGGAAAAATCCAACTTTCATCCTACCCAACAGTTGGAATTTATAGGAGCAGTATTCAGTACTCAAACCAGCCAAGTCTCTCTCCCTCCTCACAGACTTTAGAGATTAAGATTACAAGTATAAGTGATACTCTGTCGAAGGAAGGTGTCTGCAAGGGAAGTTCTACAGGCTCTGGGGTCTAGGGCAGCAGCTATCCCGACTGTCGCCCTGGGAAGATTGCATATGAGATGATTACAGTGGCTCCTTTTATCCCAGTGGATATCCAATCTCCATCCTCTAAACCCACAGATCCTCATCACCAATTCCTGCAAACAAGATCTCTTCTGGTGGGTGAGAACAGACGAAAATCTTTGGTGCTGCCTTTTCCAGACTCCCCAACCCAATGCCTCGGTGACCACAGACACTTCCCTGATTGGTTGGGGTGGGGGGGGGGCACTTCCAGGGAAAGACAGTCCAAGGCACGTGGTCCAGCTTGGAGGTCAGCTTGCATGTCAACATCCTGGAGTTAAGAGCGGTGCTGTTAGCGTTGCAGGCACTTCATCTGCTCTTTCTGTCGGGAATGATTGCAATCCAGTCAGAAAATATGTCTGTCGTCTGGTACATAAACAAACAAGGAAGGACCAAATTCTACTCCCTATGTCGCGAGGGCGATAGCTTCCAACATCTTTCTAATTGCAACGCATATCCCGGGGAGCTCCAACATGATTGCGGACAGGCTGAGCAGATGCATCCTCCATCCACATGAGTGGTCTCTCAACCCGAACGTGAGGGCAGAAATCTTCAGCCATTGGGGCCAGCCTTCCTGCTATCTTTTTGCTTCCCCTTCAAACAAAAAAATGCAGCAGCTACTTTGCCCTCCTTTCCCCAGATGGGAATCACAGGGAGATGCTTTGACTCACGATTGGCCCACGGGTCTCCTCTATGCTTATCCTCCAATACCTTTGATGCCCCTATTTCTAAAGAAAGCAATCTGGGTGAGATGCAAAGTAATCTTCATTGCCCCTTTCTGGCCTCGACAAGTGTGGTTTCCCTTCCTCCGACCTCACCTATTACAAACTCCTTGGATCCTGGACACTCGTCAGGACATGATATCTCACCCACAAGGGCTGACACCCCCAAATCTGTCCACTCTCAAGCTGACAGGTTGGTTTCTCCACTTCCATTAGTCACCAGGCAGGAAACCCTCTCCTCACCTGTCCACAATATTATTCTGGCCTCCCATAAACCATCCACCAGAAAACTCTACAGAGACAAGTGGAAAAGATTCGCCATCTGGTCCAGTAATCAGATGCTAGATCCTTTTTCAACTCCTACAGCTGCTATACTCCAGTATCTTCCTGAGTTGTCTGACAATGGGGCATCAGGTTCTACTATTTGAGTCCATTTAGCAGCTATTTTCAGTTTCCACAATGTTTCGGATGGCGTCCCTCTTATCTCCATCCGACTTTGCAAGACCTTTCTCAAGGGAGTTTGCCATAGCAGATCTCCTATCAGGCAACCTGTAGAGACATGGAATCTCTCTCGGGTTCTACAGTCTCTCTCTAACCCCCTTTGAGCCTGCTGCGACATGTGATCTAAAATTCCTGTCATGGAAATCTTTGTTTTTGGTTGCGGTCACATCAGCCAGATGGATATCTGAGTTACAAGCCTTATGCATCAAGAGCCCATAACTAATCTTCCATAAGGACAAAGTATCCATTCGTAGTAACCCATCCTTTCTCCCAAAAGTGGTTTCCGACTTCTCTATTAACCAATCCATTGTGCTCCCTGTGTTTTTCCCAAATTATTGCAACAAGGGAGAATACTGCCTACATTCATTGGACGTACATAGACAACTACGTTTCTACTTGAACTTGAACTAAGTCCTTCTGCAAGTCGGACCAACTTTTCATTTCCTGTTCTGGCCCAAGAATGGGATGTGCTGTATCAAAAGTTACTTTATCAAAATGGCTCAGAGATTGTATTAACTTTTCATACTCCCTAGCGAATAAATCTAAACCTGTTCAAATGAAAGCTCATTCAACTAGGGCCATCGCAACTTCTGTTTCCTTTCACTCCAGGGCTCCCATGGATAACATTTGTGCAGCAACCATTTGGGCTAAACCCCATACCTTCATCAAACATTACAAATTGGATTTGGTCTCCAGGGGAAGAGCAGCCTTCGGCTCAATGGTTCTCAGGAATGTTCTTCCATAAGGGCCACCCAGGATGTTCATCATGTTTCACTGTTGCAGTCATGACTGTAGGGTTCTCCCCTGCCGGCAGGCAGCCCTCGGTCGGCCAGAATCCCAAAGTCTGGGTCCGGCGTCGGCTGTTCAACCATGCTCCCTGACGTCAGAGCGCCAGGAGTATAAAGCTGACAGCCAATGCCATCTTCTCCAGTCTTTCTTGCCGTGCGGTGATAGCAGTTCGCAAGTGCCAGTCGGCTAGCTCCTGACTATTTTTTCTGATGTACTTCAGTCCGAAGATTTTTTTCTCCACTCAAAGCTAAGTACCCCGTTGGGGAAACTTTTTTCTTGCTCCACTCCGATGTCAGAAAAAGTTAATAATTGTATTTCATGTGGGAAGCAAATACCTCATAAGGATTTTCATTCTTACTGTATTCCTTGCTTAGGCCCTGACCACGACGTAGCTAGTTGTTGGTTTTGTGCTAGATTCAATCAACGTACAATTAAGCGAAGGTACGATTTTGCTTTTCATTACTTCGGTAGGCGCTTTAACAACAAAATGTCGTCGGATACGGTTCCGGCTACAGGAGTTCACAAACGTCGCAAAGATAAAGACAGGCCTCCGAGGTCCAAATCTGATGATAGCGCACAAGCGGAGCCAGCTTCAGGTTCGGCCGTCGTCAGTGAGGTGCTTTTGCAGCCCCTGTCGTCGGCCAGTTCAGAACCGATGGCCGAAACGGACTCTCATGAGGAGCCAACCAGGCCTTTAAATATTTCTGTTGCAGGACCTTTGGACAATGCTCCTTCGGATGGGTCCGGAGCCGCTGTGCAGGTACCGGCTTCCGAAGGGGTTTTCAGACCTACTCAGCTTCTAATAAAGGCAAAGGCAAAGACTCCTTCTAAATCAAAGACTACAACACAGGCCTCCTCTGAACCGGCTCCCAAGTCACAGAAACAGTTACTCAAGATGGCGGAGGATTTACTTACTATGATTAGGGGTTCACATCCCCCTCCAGATAAAAGGCCAAGGCAGGATGTTTATTATGATTCCTCTGATCAGGCTTCTGTTTCCTCAGTTTCTTCTTCTGATCAGGAATATTCTTTCCCTCCTTATGAGGATTCTGATGCTGAAGAATCCTTTCCTTCAGCTTCTCCCCCTGAGGATTTCTCTTTTGGGGAAACTTTGCATGAAATGAGGGAACATTTCCATTGGGAAGGACAGGAGTATTCGGAATCTAAGAAAAGACTGAGTGATTTTCTTCTTCTTCCCCAACATAGACCCCTGGCTATTCCTCCTGTTTTGGATATTGTGGATGATGCCTTTTCGGAGGCTAACTTAACCCCTGACTCTTTTCCTCCTGCTCCTGTTAAGCCTGATCGATATTACAGGGTTCCTGATTCCCATCAGTTTTTATACAAGAACCCTTCTGCTGACCCTGAAACCATTTCTCAGGGTCCTAAGGGAGTTAAGGCTGCTTCTGTCAAAAATCCCATTCCTACTGAAAAGGATTTTCGATCCTTAGAAAGATGGGGCAAAAAGGTGTACACTTCTGCTACTTGTCCATTAGGGCTTTAAACTGTCAGTTTCATATGCTTAAATACCAGCAATTTCTCTTGTCTGTTTTAAAACAAAAGCTTACTTCCATTTCTGCCTGTGCAGATGATAAGGAATTACATGACTTATTGCATGCCACTGAACAAGTTGGGAAGCATGGTTTACACTGTGGATTTGATGCCTTGGAGGCTTCTTGTAGGGCTGCGGCCTCTGGCACAGTTATTAGAAGGCATGCATGGCTAAAGGAACAAAATTTGCCTGAACAAGTAAAGGCTAAATTATTGGATGCTCCTGTTCAGCATAATGTTTTGTTTGGATCAAAAGCTGAAGAGATGATTAAAAAGATGGAGGATAAGGCGAAATCCATGCAAACAGTTAAGATTTCTTACAAGTACAGCCACCTAGATTTAGCAGGAATTGGCCTTCAAAAAATTGGTCCTTTCCCACTTCAGACAGGCCTCAGAGGGGTAGATATAGACTCTCCAGAGGAAGGCCTCAAACACAAGCTTCTTATAGACCAAGACAGTGGACTGCTTCCACCCCTAGGGGAGGAGAGGACAGGTCACAAACTCAAAGGAAACAAACTCAATGACTCCCTCTGTTGGGCTACAGGAACTTCTTGCCTGGAAGCCCCTCTCGGAGGAAAACTCTCTCTTTTTTATCAAAATTGGACTCAAATAACCCAAGACAAGTGGGTTTTGGATGTGGTTTTAAGAGGTTACAAATTCCATTTTCATACCTTGCCAAGGCCAAGCGGATGGCCAGACCTTCCAAAACATCAATGGACGGAGGCCTTAAACCAGGTGGTAGCTCTTTTGGCTATGAATGCCATAGAACTGGTTCCACTTTCAGAGATGGGAAAAGGTTTTTACTCAAGGCTATTTCTAGTCCCAAGGAAGCAAAACTCATGGAGACCCATTCTGGATCTGTCGGTCTTGAACACCTTTCTAGAGATTCCAAAATTCAAGATGCTTACTCTACAGCAGCTACTTCCAATGCTGTCCAAAGATGCATGGATGGTAACTTTGGATTTAAAGGAGGCATATTTACACATTTCCATCAGGCAGGATCGCAGAAAATACCTCAGGTTCAAGGCCGGATCGAGGCACTTTCAATTCTCTGCGCTGCCCTTTGGATTGTCTACTGCGCCCAGGGTCTTCACCAAATGCCTGGCTCCAGTAGTAGCTTACTGCAGACTCAAGGGAATTCAAATTTACCCTTATCTGGATGATTGTCTAATTCAGGCAGACAGCAAGGATGTCTTACTCCAGCATCTAGAATTTGTACAGAACCTCCTCAAGTTCCTGGGATTCTCTGTAAACATAAAAAAAGTCAAATTTGACACCATCACAACAGATAACTTTTCTGGGTGCACTTCTAAACACCACAACCCAGATGGCATTTCTGACATCCGAAAAACAATTACAGCTGGCTTCAACTTTCAGAACCTTGGCAACTTTAACTCAACTATCTGCAAGGAAATTCCTGCAGGCTTTGGGTTACATGGCCTCCTGCATCCTTCTCGTACCATATGCAAGACTACACATGAGGAAAATACAGTGGTACCTAAAAAGTGTATGGTCTCAGCATTGCCACAGTTTAGACATACTGATCTCCGTCCTTCCTTGCCTTCAAAAGGAATTTCTTTGGTGGTCCAGGGCATGTGCTCTAAACAAAGGGAAACCTTTCCATCTGCCTCCTGCCACTCCAAGATTCTAACCACGGACGCCTCGGATTATGCTTGGGGAGCCCATTTTCAGGGCAATTGTCTGCAGGGCCTTTGGACAAAGGATCAGAAGCACCTGCATATCAACTTAAAGGAAATGTTAGCCATTCAGAAAGCTCTATTGGCCTTCAGGAATCTCTTACAACCAGGACAACTACTAATACGGATGGACAACACCACAGTTATGTGGTACATAAACAAGCAAGGGGGATCTCATTCCTACCCCCTTTGCAGACTAGCCATGGATCTATGGAACACAGCTCTAGCTTGCAGTCTGGATCTTCAAGCTCAGTTTCTACCAGGGAAACAAAACTTCCTGGCAGACAGTCTGAGCAGAAACCTTTCGGATCCACACGAGTGGATGCTGGACACCAAAATATTCAGGATGATAACAGCAGTCTGGGGATGTCATCACATAGACCTCTTTGCATCCCATCTCAATCATCAACTACAAAATTTTTGCACCAGGACTTTCCACAGAGAAGCTTGGAAAGTGGATGCCCTGTCATTCAGTTGGCGGAACCTCTCGGGATATGCCTTTCCGCCTCTTCCTCTTCTTCCATGGGTTTTATTGAAGATAAAACAGGACAAGCCCAAGATGATAATCTTGCTGGCTCCAAATTGGCCTCGGCAGTTTTGGTATCCAACTCTAAAAAACTTATGCCTGGAGCCCCCTTGGGTTTTACCTCAGTCTCCGAACCTTCTGTCCCAACATCAGGGTCAGGTTCTACACTCTCATGTCAGAACTCTCAGCCTGGCGGCCTGGTTAATCCAGGGCCTTTGATTTCTTCTTTCCTACCCAAGCAGGTTATGGATGTCATTTTAGAAGCCAGACGTCCTAGCACTAGAAAATCTTATGCAGGAAAATGGAAAAGATTTTGTTCCTGGATGCAGGCTCAGGATTCTGATCCTCTTCTTCCTAACATTACTTTAATTTTACTTTACCTGAAAGATCTCTTACATAAGGGTCTCTCTTTCTCTTCCATTAAGATACATGCCTCTGCTGTTTCTGCTCATTATAATACAGACCCTCCCATCTTTTCCCACCAGCTCATGAGACAGTTTCTCAGAGGAGCTAAGAACTTAAGACCTCCTAGATCTCCTCCCATTCCTGCTTGGGATCTCAACTATGTTTTGGAAAAACTAACCTTACCTCCTTTTGAGCCTGCTGCCTCTTCTGACATCAAGTTTTTATCTTGGAAGACAGCTATCCTGTTAGCACTAACCTCTGCCAGGAGAGTTTCAGAGTTACAAGCTCTTATGGCTGTGAAACCTTATATTATTTTTCATCAAGACAGGGTATCTTTGAGGACTAATCCTACCTTCATGCCCAAGGTGGTTTCCAAAGTGGCTTTAAATCAAACGATCCACTTGCCAACCTTTTTCCCCACTCCTCAAAATAAAGGGGAAAGGATCTTGCATTCCTTGGATGTACACAGACAACTACGTTTTTACCTGAACAGAACCAAGGACATCAGAAAATCAGAACAATTGTTTGTTTTTTATGCTTCAAGTTCCCAAGGTAAAGCCATTTCAAAACAGATGGATTGCTCATAGAATCAGATTTTGTTATTCACACCATGGAAAGCAAATCCCAGGGAGTATACGGACTCATTCCACCAGAGCTGCTGCCACTTCTGCGGCCTTCCTCAGGGTAGTTCCTACCAAAGACATTTTGGAAGCTGCATCTTGGAGTTCAGTGCATACTTTTTCTAAGCACTACAATCTACCTCTCTACTCTAAGTCTAAGGCAGGCTTTGCCTCTGCAGTCTTGCAGGGCCTTTTAGCCGCCCCTTCTTCTTTATGACCACCTCCCTTTCTTTCAGCTTTGGGATTCTACCCTACAGTCATGACTGCAACAGTGAAACACGATGAATATAGTACAGTTGTGTACACCTACCATAAATGTAGATGTTCGAGTGTCTTCACTGTTGCAGTCTGGGTTTCCCTCCCTCCTGTCCCCTCTTATTTTTACCTTTGTGTATTTCCTTTTTTTCACCATTCTTCTGAGGTGTATTTGCAAAGGTTATGGGACCTTTTTCATTTTGGGACTCCTGACATCTGGGGCAAGAAAAACTGGAGAAGATGGCGTCGGCTGTCAGCTTTATACTCCTGGTGCTCTGACGTCAGGGAACATGGTTGAACAGCCGACGCCGGACCCAGACTTTGGGATTCTGGCCGACCGAGGGCTGCCTGCCGGCAGGGGAGAACCCTACAGTCATGACTGCAACAGTGAAGACACTCGAACATCTACATTTATGGTAGGTGTACACAACTGTACTTTCTCCAAGTAGCTTGGGATTCTGTCCCATCAGTGATGAATAGGAAAAAGATTAACAACTTCAGATAAAGAAGTTATGTCTTACCATAACATTCCATCTGAGTTGTTGATCTCCTTTCAGTCATCACACCCTGCCACCGTCCCCCACCAAAGGCTCCTGATGGATCTTCTGGGTCCTTGTGGTGTTTTTAGGGTTTCTGCGCAGAAATGGCCTCTGTTTTCTGTTTTCTTCTGTGTTGCATGCAAACTCGATCTGAGGTAACTGGGAGAAGGGCATTGTGGGTAGCAGCTTAGCTCGAGAGTTTTTGGTGTATGCGAGCTTGGTATTAGGCCGACTTGGTTCCGAGGGCTCAGAACCAAACCCATCAGTGATGACTGGAAGAAGATCAACAACTTGGAACGTTATGGTAAGACATAAAGTACAGTTTTGTACCTACCATAAATGTAGATGTCCGAACTGGATAGCATCTGCAGTCATAACAACTGGGTTGTCCTGTCGTCAGGCAGCCCTTCAGTCGGCCGGATTCCAAAGTCCGGGTCCGGCTTCGGCTGATGTCGCACTTCACCCGACGTCATCTCTGTTGGTCTTCGGGTATAAAAGCATCAGCCGACGCCATTTTCCTCAGTGTTTCTTGCCCCAGATGCCAGCAGCCCTCTTGAAGGCTAAAATTTGGATAGATGCCAATGTTTCCAAAAAGATAGAGGTAAACACAAAAATAAGCATGTATGTACATATATACAAACAAATACACCATAAAAGACCCCCCCCCACCAGCTAGCTATTAGGAGGGTAAACACCCTAGGAGTACCACAGAGGGGAAGGAGGGAGGGTAATCCTGACTGCAGATGCTATCCAGTTCGGACATCTACATTTATGGTAGGTACAAAACTGTACTATGTCCTTCATGGATGCATCTGCAGTCATAACAACTGGGTAGAATACCATAGCCAACTAGGGAGGAGGATAAAAGTAGATTATGGTGTGTTTAGGATCCCTTGCAGTACAGCAGTGGCAAACCCTGCTCAGGATCTGGAATATAGAGGCAAATTATAATGCTTGGCAAATGTATGCACGGAGGTCCAAGTAGCCGCCTCAATATTGTCTTTGGTTGCCACTCCTCGTAAGAAGGCTGTGGTAGTGGCTGTTGCCCTTGTAGAATGAGGTCTTATGTTCTGTGGAATTGGTTTTCCATGGAAGGAGTAACAGAATCGTATGCAATTTCCTATCCATTTGGAGATTGTCTGTTTGGAAATAGCTTTTCCTTCCCTTCCTGTTGCATAGGCTACAAAAAGTTGGTCAGTCTTTCTGCTATTTTTTGTTCTGTCCAAGTAGTAGCGTAGCTGTCTATGTACATCCAAGGTATGCAGTATTCTTTCCCCTTTGTTTTGTGGGTTGGGAAAGAAGGTAGGTAGGTGGATTGCCTGGTTTAACGACACTCTGGATACCACCTTAGGCATAAATGTAGGATTAGTCCTCATGGACACTCTATCTTGGTGGAAGATTAGGAAGGGTTGCACTGCCATTAAGGCCTGTAGTTCTGAAACCCTCCTTGCTGAAGTAATTGCCAGTAGGAAAGCAGTTTTCCATGACAGGTGTTGTAGGTCTGCTGTTGCTGCTGGTTCAAAGGGTGATAGTGTCAACTTTTCTAGCACAAAGTTTAAGTCCCAAGCTGGTAATGGTGGTTTCCTTGGAGGTTTTACATTCTTGATTCCTCTGAGGAACTGCCTGAGCAAAGTGCGAAAAACAGGTGGATCAAAGCTGTATTCTGCTGAAATAGCTGATGCATGTATCTTGATGGAGGAGTAGGACAGGCCTGAATGAAGAAGTTCAGCCAGATACTCCAGAATGCTAGGCATATCTATGTTTGACACATCTTTTCCTCTTTCCGTACTCCAAATGACAAACCTTTTCCATTTTCCAGCATAGTTCCTTCTTGTTGAAGGTCTGCGTGCTTCAAGAATAATGTCTTTAACTCTTTGGGAAAGTTCTGGATTAGCTGCTGCTATGTGATGTTCCATGCAGTCAGTTGCAACGTTTTAGGTTTGGATGTATGATGCTGTAGTTGTTCTGAGTTAACATCAAAGGCACCAGGGTATTGGCCACATATTGTTCGAGACATGCTCCTCAGCAGTGGGTACCAGTGTTGTCTTGGCCAGTTTGGAGCTATCAGGATTATCCTTGGACGTTCTTCCTTGATTTTTAGTAGTACTTTGTGTATCAAGGGAAGAGGTGGGAATGCATATGCTGTTAGGCCTTTCCAGCTGAAGGAGAGCGAATCCACTTTCCATGCTAGTGGGTGGAATGTCCTTGTGCAGAACTTTTTGAGCTGGTGATTGAGAGGTGATGCGAATAGATCTATCTGAGGCATTCCTCATTTCTTTGAGATGGTCTTGAAGATGTCCGGGTGCAGCTTCCATTCGTGGGCATCCGATGTGGTTCTGCTTAATATGTCTGCTAGAGTATTTTCTTTTCCCGGTACAAATATTGCCTGTAACTGGATGTTGTAGCTGAGTGCCAGGGTCCACAGCTCCAAAGTCATTCTGCATAAGGGGTATGAATGAGTGCCTCCCTGTTTGTTGATGTACCACATGACTGTGGTGTTGTCTGTCCTTATCATCAACTGGCCCTCTTGGAGAAATGGTTTGAACTTTTGGATTGCCAGTTTTACTGCCAGCATTTCTTTTAGGTTGATGTGCAGGTGAAGTTGATCCTGTGTCCACAATCCTTGCACGCATTTGTCCAGCATGTGGGCCCCCATCCTAGGTCTGAAGCGTCTGTTGTGATGGTCTGGCTTGCTTGACATCTGCGAAAGGGTAGGCCTGGGTTTGACTGACATGCCTGAGCCCACCATAGGAACTCCTGCTTTAAGCATGGAATTAGTGGGATTTCTGTTTCTAGGCTGTGTCTGTGTTGGGACCATAAATTCTTTAGGTACCACTGTAGTTTTCTCATATGTAGTCTGGCAAATGGGACCAAGATTATGCATGATGCCATGAAGCCCAAGGCCTGCAGTACTTTTCTTGCTGTTAACTTGTTCAGTTTTGTTAGTGCCAAGAAGTAAAGAGGGAGTTATTTTTGTTTTCTGTAGTCAGGAATGCCATTTGTTTTACTGTGTCCAATTCAGCCCAAGAATGTCCTTGTTTGGGATGGTATCAGCCTTGACTTTTGTAAATTGACTGTGTATCCCAGTGCTTGTAGCAAGTAAATGACCCTTTGTAAATCTGTTGTCAGCTTGCTTTTGTTGTCCCTTGTAGTAGGCAGTCGTCCAGGTATGGGTAAATTTGAATTCCCTGTAGTCTGCAATGGGCGATTACTGATGCCAGGCATTTTGTGAATACTCTGGGCGCAGTAGATAAGCCAAAGGGCAATGCTGAGAATTGATAGTGCTCTGATCCTGCAAGAAATCTGAGGTATCTTCTGCAGATTGGTCGAATGGGGACGTGCAGGTATGCCTCCTTGAGATCTAGAGTTACCAGCCAAGACTCCTTGCCCAGCATGGGAAGAAGTTGCTGTAGGGTCAGCATTTTGAATTTTGGGACAATGATGTATGTATTTAAGGTGGACAGGTCGAGAATTGGTCTCCAACTTTTTCCTTTCTTGGAACTAGGAATAGTCTGGAGTAGAACCCCTTTCCTTGCTCTGCTGTTGGCACTCTTTCCACAGCTCTCATGTTTGCTAACTCCATTATCTGTTGTAGTGCCTCTGTTTTTGATTTGGAGGTAGATTTGGCATTCCTCTTTTGACTGGTAAAGTGTGGAAGTGAAACCGGTAACCTTGATCTATGGTTTGTAAAATCCACTTGTCTTTTGTTATGTAGTGCCAGTTCTTTGAAAATAAGGTTAACTTTCCGCCTAGAGGAGCTGCTATTTGTTCCCTGGTAGGCGGATTTAGGGTTAAGTCACTGTGGTTGTGCTGATGTAGTGGCAGTGGTTGTGTCTGTGCCTCTGTTGTTACCTTGCCACTGTCGTCCTCTGTAGGCACCTCCTCTGGATTGGTTTCTGCCTCTGGAACGTCTATTCCTGCCCCTTTGAAATTTTGTGGAGTCAGGAAAGGACCAATTTTGGCAGGCCAGTTCCTGCTAAACCTTGGGGTTGAACCTGCAAGAAATCTTTAACCGTTTGAACAGATTTTGCCTTTTCTTCCATTTTCTTCATAACCTGCTGGGCAGGTGTACCAAACAAACTTGTCTTATCCATAGGAGCATCTAGCAACTTAGCTTTAACATGATCCGGTAAAGCTTGCTCCTTTAGCCATGCATGCCTTCTTATCACTGTGCCAGTCATGGCTGATCTAAATGAAGCCTCCAGTGCATCATAGCCACATTTTAAGGAATGGTTGCTAACCTGTTGTATGTTATTTACCATTTCTAATACATATTTCTTATCAAGAGATTCATCAGTGGTTAGTTTTTTAGTTAACTGATCAAGCATAAACTCTTGGTATTGTATCATGTGAAACTGACAGTTTAAAGCTCTAGCTGAGAGTGTAGCTGAAGTGTAGACCTTTTTACCCCATCTGTCTAATGACCTTGCTTCCCTTTCAGAAGGAATAGGGTTTTTAGCTATGGTCGCGGCTACTGCCTTGGGACCCTGGGATATAGTTTCGGGGTCTGCAAGTGGGGCCTTGTAAAGGTGGTGATGAGTATCTGGCACCCTGTAAAATCTGTCTGGTTTGGCAGGGGCTGGGGGTAAAGAATCTGGAGCGGAGCAGACATCATTGAAAGCATCATCCACCACAGAGAGAACAGGAGGTAAAGCTAAGGGCCTGTGCTGTGGGAGGTGCAGAAAGGTCCTAAGTCTTTTTCTGGAGTCTGAAAAATCCTGTTGCTGCCATTGGAACTGCTCTCGCATGGCATGCAAGGTTTCCCCAAAGGAGAATTCTTCTGGTGGGGAAGCAGCTGGGATGGATTCTTCAGCATCAGAATCTTCAAAATTGGAGAAAGGAGCCTCTGGCTGGTCAGTTATGTCTGATTCGTCAGCAGAATCATCAGAGGACACTGGCTCAGGGGGCTCTGCCCTAGGTCTCTTCTCTGGGGGCTGAGAGGCCCTGTCTGGGTGAGATTGAGATCCTCTAATTAATGAAATTAAATCTTCTGCCAAAGTAAGCATTTGAGAACTAGAAGAGGGCCTGGTTGTGGGGGTTTAACAGGCACTGTCTTAGTAGTCTTGGCTGCTTTAGCCCTGGCGAAGGCCTTAATGGACATGGCTGCTGGAGGCCTAGCAGCACCACGTGCTGGGGTAGAGACATCCAAGGGAATGGTGTCTGATAAGTCAGTGGCAACCACCGTAGTGGATAAAATTTCTGAGGCCGATTCAAGAGTGGTAGCAGGGGCCTCAGTTGTAGAGATAGGTTCAGCTGTACTTTGATCAGTTTTCTCGGTTTCGGCCGAAACCGAGACACTCATGTTTGCTTAACCATGGTTTCGGCGAAACCGCGGACCTGAGTGTCGGTCTATATCTTTGCGTTGTTTTTGGCAGATTGGGTAGTCGGAGGATCCGACGGCATAATGTACGCAAAATCAGAACCGAAAAACTGTTCTGCAAACTCCGACCGACGCCTAAGCGTTCGTCGGTTGAAAGAAGCACAGGCTGAACAGGCTGCTACGTCGTGGGCTGGGCCTAAACAAGGCAGACAATAAGAGTGGAAATCTTTATGAGGTATTTGTTTCCCACAGGTTAACCAATTATTAACTTTTTCTGACATCGGCTGAGGCAAGAAAGAGTCCCCAACCGGGTACTTAGCTTTAGAAGTCTTCGAAGTAGTATTCGGTAGAAGTAATCTCTGGATCCGACCGACCGGCACTTGCGAACAGCTTCTGCTTCGGGCGCCACGCGGCAAGAGAGACTGAGGAAAATGGCGTCGGCTGATGCTTTTATACCCGAAGACCAACAGAGATGACGTCGGGTGAAGTGCGACATCAGCCGAAGCCGGACCCGGACTTTGGAATCCGGCCGACTGAAGGGCTGCCTGACGACAGGACAACCCAGTTGTTATGACTGCAGATGCATCCATGAAGGACATCTTCTTTTTTTGTTCAAAGGTAGGTTATAAAAACTGTTTTTCTTAAAAGACTAAGTCAAAAAGTCAACAGACTTATTTAGTACCAAGAGGTTTAATTTCTGAACAAACAATTACAGGTCCATGATAACTTCTGAAACAAGTGCTTTCCTTTTGGGCACAAACTTAAACTCTTTTTCAAGCAGAGTAAAAAAATTTAGTAATAACCATGTTAGTATAATTAAAAATGTAAAAACTGTTACGAATCAAGATTCTCCCTTCATGTAAATGTGTGATTACTTCATGCCCTTCAAATCTGTTTGCAGCCGGTTATTTTGGGGTTTACTGAAGTTATTGGAAGCGGATTTGTGTGGTTTTGGACACTTTATCTACTTAAATTCAGTGAGTATTCTTATTTATATATATTTAGCAAGCTTCCTTGGAGACCATCCTTAACTTTTTGAATGTAGTTAGCAATTTTGTCATCCAAGGCCCCTTTAAGACAAGATATTTCATTCATGGCACTTTTTTTTTCCCATCTGCCATGGAAATGGAAGAATCCAAAAGAATTATGTCACAACCCGGGGATTTGACACAACTGGTTGAATTGTTATCGAGCCAACCAATCTAGTCAGATTATCTCTACCCTGACTATTTTTCCACAAACACAGCCATTGATACTTCCCAAATGAGACAAAGTCTGCCACAGAACAAGTTGAATGCCAATACCTTCCCTCAGAATGGACTTAGTTTAATCCAAAACACTGAACATGTGATGTCCTCGGAAGAGACTGGTATAGGGAGAAACACTCAGAAGAGACGCCCCGTAGCCTGTGGTGTAGGACATACTGCTAAACATTCCCATTTGAGACAGCTTTGTATGCAGAAACAGGCAAACTTCAATGGATAGCTTAAAAAAGGATTTTCATTTTCACAAGGTATTATGGAAGAAGACAATTCACTCATTCTTTGAAATTGATAAGACTGGAAATGAAATTGATCAAAGTACGTTCCCTACAAACAGAGAACCTTTATCTGAAAGAGTGTATAAAGTGGAGACATATTCTGAAAGGTTTGAGTTTTTAAATTCCCTTTTGGTGTGCTTAAGGGAACTAAAGAATATTACCAGTTAATAGATATGTTTGATAGGCATGGCATTGAACTGTTACAGTTTATTAATTATGAAGTTCAATGTTTCTAGAATTGTAATGTTATTTCAAGAAGTTACTGTGCTTAATGAGACTATTTCCAAAGATTTATTTCACTTTTATAAAAACACACATGAAAATGTGTTTAAATAAGGTTGATGAACATGCAGATTTCAAAAAGAAAAAGAAACTTAAAAAATTAGCGAGAGATGAACATGACTATAAGTAAGGAAACACCTACCCTCTTAAGGTTCATTCTGAAGCTGTTAACATCAATAGGGATAGATTAATAACTATAATTGTGGTGGTGGTGGTTTCCAGGAAACAGTACTCAGTCCCAAAACTGTAGGTAATAACCCATCAGGACAAGTTTTTGGTGTTGATCCTTTTGACGTTTTAGGTTTTCCCCTCTCCCGAGTAGGTCTCAGAGACTGAAAGGGAAATACCTAAACAAACACACTTACCCCCCAGACAGCTCTTGACTTCAAATGAACAATTAGTACCAAGGCCGAGGAGGTGGTGGGAAGAAGAGAAAGATATGCACCACGAGAGGAGGATTACACTCCCATGTATTTATATCCCACCTAAAACTGCTATAATGGAGCTTACATTCTGGTAGATATAATCAGCTTTCAGCAAGGAATATTACTTATCGGTGGGAAACGGAGTTTGATTTTCAGCAGTGAATGTGTCTCTGGTGGCCAGAAAGGAAAATGTAACAAAGGAGGGTAGTTTTATTTGAAGAAATTTATGAAAATAAATGGAAGATGTGAATTCAGTACTAGGAGTTCGGAGTGAATCGGTGTGTTATTCCCCAAGATACAAAAACTAGGATAAACAGAATTTACACTTCACAGGAACGTGTGTATTTAATTGAAAGTCTTGATATGTACCTAATAACTCTTTCAGATCATTCACCAATAATAGCTAAAATAAAAACAGGGTAATGAAATACGAGGGGGTGCTGAAAAGTTCTAAGCCCGACCAACTTTCTAAATTCTGAGCATAATAATTCCTTTAATAACACAGTTGTTTCAGACAGAGCTAGAGAAAATACTGAAAGAATGTGCCATGCTCAAAAATCTCATAAATGCTTGTTTATCATCTGGTGGAGGTAACTGTACCAAATCTGTAACCTTTTCATCATCCATTTTCAGGCCTCCTGAAAAATAGATTTTTTTAGTCATAGGTGACTATTTGAGACAACAGATGTCCTACTCACCAGGCTGGCCAAGGAGAAAGTTCCTTTCTATTGGGTGCTAGGATCCATCAGATCACGCATGCACTCAACTCTCTCAGCAACAAGTACCGTTATGACTGTCATAATTCATGTTGCTGTGAATGACCTGAAACATACCTCACTGGACTATGTGAAGAGAGACATGGTTGAGCTCTTTGAGTATGTGTCCCAGGCAGGTATGTTCCTAGCCTTGAGCAGCATACTACCCTCACCTAGAATGATGCCACAGTATAAGCAAAAAATGATTGATTTCAACAACTGGCTCAGTTTTTGGTGTCATTCAAAGGGAATCCAGGTCCTGTCAGCTTGGGAAGCCATGGTCGACAAACCTTGCTGCTTTACCTGAGACAGTTTGCAACTGCCACCTTTAGACATTCGGCTATTGGCAAAGGCTGTTGCGACCCCATAGTGTCTTTTTTAGGCAAGGTCTGGAAAACAACATTACATATGTGAAATTAGCCATTCAGAACAAAATAAGGGTCATACAGCTAAATGCTAGGAGCTTAAACCAAAATTTGCACTCCCTTGGAAGCACTTCTGTCATTAGAAGGTGGTAGAGATCTAGGTAGTCACAGAAACGTGGTTCAAGGCCTTAGAGAGTACCCTGACCTTGCAAAGCTGCAATGCCTTCCACACCTTTAGAAAGCAAAGTGAACATGTGAAAACTAAAGGAGGTGGTCTTTCAGTCTAAATTCATCTCCTGTCTAGTTAGATTGGACAACTCCGTGGAGTTACTCCAGGTCCAAGTTATGGTGGGTAAGACCCCCATTCAAGACATAGCCAGTTATAGATCTCCCTCCATGGGTTATGATGCCCACAAAGCCTACTTGTCCAAACTGGAGGAATCAATTTTACCGAACACATTGATTATGGGGGATTTTAATTATCCCACCATCAACTGGGAAACCTACACTAGTACTAACTCACCAGCGCAAAAGTTCCTTGACTTTGTTAATTCAAATACCCTGGAACAAATTGCCCATACCCCAACAAGGGGAACAAACATTCTGGACCTTGTCCTCACCAACATGCTTAACAGATGCACTGCTGCAACTGTCGGACCCTCATAAGTTAAAACTGACCACAAATCAGTAAGCTTTGAGCTGGCACTAACTCCAAAACTCACAAGGGGTGAAATCAGACTAAATAACTTCACTAAGGCAAACCGTACCCTCCTAGGTGAAGGTATAAATGCATTCCAAACCCCACCTCAAGCTGGAAGCAATAACTACACCAAAGCTTACACTAAAGCCCTGTACAATCACTTGCATAAATGTATAAACTCAGCTGTACCAGAAAGAATCAAAGCCAGAGCCACAAGTTAAAACAAGTTACCATAGTGGGCATCCGGCATCAACAAACTTTACAATAAACCCAAAAAGCTGCTGTCGAAGAAAACAAAGGCAAGGCCCCAACAGTGGAAAAGCACCCTCCTCAGCCTCAGCAGGCAAATAAAACTTGTCATGTCCTTCAGGGCTCCTTTGAGAGAAACTTAGCAAGTAAAGCCAAGGATAACCATAAGGCCTTTTACAGCTAAGTACATAACCTAAAGGGTAGGACCCAAGCATGTGCAGAACTAGTAGCCAATGGTATCACACACACTGACCCCACAGAAATAGCAAACCTACTAGCGGATAGGTTTGGCGAAATCTTCACTCCTAACTTTCTTCCTCCAACCCCTCCACCCTTCCATCACATATCTGAAGAGTGGGTCCTCAAAGCCTTGTCCAAACAAAAAAACACACACTGTATAGGACCAGACGACATCCCAGGCTGTCTTCTAAACAGTCTAAAACATGAACTGGCATCACCACTAAGTACCCTTTTCAATCACAGCCTAACCACAGGCTTTGTTCCTGCAGAATAGAGAACAGTATCAGTTATTCCCCTCCACAATGTGGCCTAGCAACAGACCCGGGGAATTACAGACCCATACGCCTGACTAGGCTCATCTGTAAGGCCATGGAACTTATCATTATGGACCTCATAAATAAAGACATAGGTAACCTCCAAACCCTGGATCCTCCCCAATTCAACTTTGTGAAGGGCAGATCCTGCCTGTTAAATCTGGTGGATTTCTTGGAAAATGTGGGCAAGGCCATTGACTAGGGCAGATTTGTGCACACAGCATACCTTGACCTGGCAAAGGCTTTCAACACAATCCCACATTCAAGCATTAGTGATAAACTTAGAAAACTGAATGTAAACCCCTTTATTGTAAGATGAGTTGCCAACTGTCTCATTAACCAGACACACACTATGAAAGTGGGTAACTCCACATCAACCAGCAGACCTGTTACCACTGGTGTGCCACAGGGGTCACTGCTGGACCCCTTACTGTTTGGTATATACTTCTCAGAAGTTCAGGTCAAAACTAAGTGGTTGTGGCTGAACAAGTCTGCAGACAACTGCAAACTATGTGCAGTCACTGAATCCCCAAGTGATGTCAGTATACTCCATGAGGGTCTCATGCAGACCAAAGACTGGTGTATTAGTCAAGGTCTCAAACTGAATGTTAAGAAATGCATCATCATTCCTTTCAGCGCAAACAGTGTCCCTTCACACTATCAAATCAACAACAATACCCTAAGTACCCATGAAGTGGTAAAGGACCTGGGGTCATAGGCTGACTGTGATCTTAACTTTGACCACCATGTGTCTACTGTAGTTAGTAAAGCTTTTTGTGTAGCACATTTGATTATTAAAGGCATTACCTTGAGATCAAATGAAGTTATAATCCCCCCCCCCGCACTCGTCACTTATCCAGCCCGTAAATGAGTATAATGCCCTGTTTGGCATGTACCGTTCTGAGCACCTGCAACAATTAGAGAGACCTCACAGGTTTCTAACAAAGAAGATCAAGGGGCTCCAGCATGTGTCTTACACTGACCGACTGAAGTCCCTGTCATTATAATCCGTATTGTATAGACGTCTTGGGGAAGACTTATGCCTGGCCTACAGAGCAATACAAGACCCAAACCTAATGAACTTGCTGCATATCCGTAAATCAAATGGTACTAGGGCTACCTGTTTCAGGAACCTAAATATGGCCTGTGACTTAAATAGAACATGATGGAAGGACAGATTTATCTCCTAGCAACTGCCGCATCTTTGGAACAGGCTACCAATTCATATGAAATAGAGCACCTCTATGACACTGCTCAAGAGGAACCTGGATGATTGGATGGGAGACCCTAAATTCTTACCGGGCATACAGCCCACAAACTTCCTGGACATGGGCAGGCATCACCAAATGCCATCTTGGGTATTGACTAGCATTTCTGTGGTGTTATATCGGGATGAAACGGCTAGGCTTAAAATGATCTGCGGGTCGCTAGCTTAGGAATCTCCTATGGTCCTATGAAACAGGGGGTAGCTCAAGAAACAAGGAGAGACTAGGATTCTGGATGCAGATCTTTAAGGAGAATAACAATAATCATACAGAATATTATATCCATAAAGTAGCAGAAGGTATTCTAAGAACTAAGCCAACACAGGAATGGAGAAAGGAGATTCTGCAGTTAGGGATTACTGCAATTATGGATACAGACAATAGGCAAGAGGGGGCTGGAATTTATTGGAGAAAATTGGCAAAGGAACCAAGATATTGGGAGCAAATAACTAGATAGGAAAGGTAATAGAATGGGAGAATGCCAAGGATTTATGTGGACTACAGGTTAGAGATTGCTTTCCCTGTCGAGGATTGATGCCAGAGTATAGGCAAAGAAAAAGAAGTAGGGGGTCCTAAATGAAAGACTAGCACTGGTAGAGTTTTTAGTAGAATCTAGAACAAAAGATGCTGCTAAAAAAGGAATAATTAGTAGAGCATATAAAATGTTGAATAACTATAAGAATCAATCAGAGGAGGTTAGAAAGGATTGTGAAAAGAGATTGCATAAGCAGTTCACAAAGAAATAATGGCAGGATATATGTATGTCTCCCAAATATGCAACAAAATCTAAAAGATTTAGGGCTTTTGCTTAAAAATGTTTACATACAGTAGACTCCCTCTTATACTGTCTCACTTTAACCAACCATATTTTCAGCAAGATGCAATCAAATTTTTGCCGTAGCAACAGACAACAGAAAACAACAACACTTCCGCCTCCTCCAGGCACTTCGGAACATCTCAGCTTATCGTTTTAATCTTAAAATGTTAAAATATTAAAACAAAAACGAACTTGCAGTTTTTATTTTATATATTGCAAGTTCATTTTTATTTTAACATTTTAATTGGGATACCCTATTTGAATGTGGTATTTCAGAGCTACAAAGGTAAGGCTGCTATACATAGCACAAGCAGAAAACTATAATTCAAAGTGGAAAAGGATGATGATGAAAGGGGGGGGCTCAAAAACAAGGAGAGAGTGGGATTTTGTATGCAGGCATTTTAGGAGAATAACAATAATCATACAGAATATTATATCTGTAAAGTAGCAGAAAGTATCTTAAGAACTAAGCCAACATGGGGAATGGAGAAAGGAGATTTTACCTCAAGTAGACTGCATAGAACTTTTCCTCAGACAGCAGATGTTGGAGGTGTGATGGAGAAGAAAGAGGTACTTGGGAACATACTTTCTGGGAGTGCAGTGGGTTGGCAGGCTTTAAGGATTCCCTGCAGGATGCACTGTCAGAGATGCTGGGTGAGTAGATTGGTGACGAGGGAGATTTTTCTGAGCTGTGATACAGAATCAGAATTGCCTAGACATGGTGAGGGCTTGCTGTGTCTAATTATGGTGGCTGCTAAAAAAAACAATTACTAGAAAATGGAGTCAGAATCTAAACCAACTATATTATAAGTAGTTAATATAGTAACAGAGGTAAAACAGCTTGGAACTGAGATCTTTAGAAAAGGGTAGGAGCAAACTACATAGGGAAGTTGGGAATTGTGGGAACAATGCATATAGGGAATAAATGAGGTTTAAAAGAAGGCAGGACTTAAATGAGCTATGTAATGTGTGACTGAAAATGATTGTGTAGATTATATGTGATCTCCAATGTTTCCAACTGGGAGTGTGCCAGTATGGTTTGGGATGTAAAATGCTTGCAACTAGGATTGTTTCAATGTGGTTTGTTTTCATTTATAAAAATGTATGATTGCATATGTCGTAAGTGATGGTTTATTAAAGATGTTTCTTATTGAAAAAAGGGCAGAACTGAATAATTTATGTAATGTTGCTTAGATTATATGATATATAGCAATATATGTGAAGTATAATGTTTGTAAATGTGAACTTAATACAGTTTGATTGCTTTTATATAAATTTGCCTATGTGACAAGTGATAATTCAATAAAGGTGTTTTAAAAATAAAAAATATTTTAACATTTTAAGACTGAAACGATAAGCTGAGATGTTTTGAAGTGCCAGGTTAAAGTGAGACAGGATAAGAGTGACATAGAAGCACAAAACACGAATAAAACTTATAAAAAATAAATAAAGCACAAAGACCAGCTCACGGGAATGGACTGCACTTTAATATGAGCGCTTTCATCAGCGTAAAACCATATGACTTCTTCAGATTAACTGAACACATCAGTTAATCTGAAGAAGTCAGATCGTTTTACGCAGATGAAAGCACTCATATTAAAGTGTAGTCCATTCCTGCGAGCTGGTCTTCGTGCTTTATTTTTTACAGGATAAGAGTGACTTATTTAGTGACTGCAAAGTTCAGTGGATCTCTGGGGGGGAGGGGGTTATGAGGAGCAAAGACCACACCAAAAATACAAGACAGAGTTTCTCCTACTGCACCTTACCATAGCTGATGACAGCTTCTCCATTGTGGTTGCCTGCTGCTGGTACCTTGCTGCTCTCTGCACTTCCCTTACAAGGATGCCTTTGCATGTATATGAGATGCTGCTGCTGGTGCTCGTGAATAATGATGATGGTGGTATTTGTTAAAGGAACTGTCCCTGGCAGTCTTCTTCTTTTAATCTCCCATTCTAAGTCATAGAGAGAAGTTTCAATGTCCAATATTTTTGTTTGGTGGTGGTGTAGTAATTCCTTGAAGACATCAGTTTGTTTTTGGCAATTTTCTTTGAGATTTTCAGGATTGCCTTTAAATCCATCCATTTTCAAGGATAGCTCTTGTAGTGTGGAAGACATTAACTGGATTTCTTTTCTCAAGGTGATATCAGAGGGTGAGTTCTTTGAATTGCTCATATCCACAAAGTAATAATAATCTCCAAATTGGTTTGACAGGAAAATATTGATGAAATATTCCCCAAATTGATATGTTGCTGTAACTATAGTCTATCAATAAAATTTACTTGTTTTTAGTTGAAGAAAATAATTATTTCCCTGTTTTTTAGACTTATTTTTTGTGGAGCACTGGAAAAAGTGCTTCTATCAGTTGGCCGTCTAGGCTTTGCCCCTGTCCCTGATAGTCCTTATGGCACTCCTGGTTGTTATAGGGACTCCTTGACCATTCCTCAAAGTTAAGTCCCTTACTAGTCAGGTAACTGTTGGCACTGAACTTGTCATTGCAATGTGAGGCAGGGGGCAGTGCCCTGAAAGGAGGAGAAAGGACACTCGGACCTTCTTTGGCCTGTGGAGCTGGTGAAGAAAAGTTTGAATCCTTTGGTTGGCATATGACTGTAAGAAATGCAAGAATCCATGCTCATTCCTAAAAAAAAATAATTAAAAAAGCACAGGGGCTCCAGATGCGTGTTTTTTGTTTAGAAGGGGAGGCCATCAGCAGACACCACAGACACACACACACACACACACACACACACACACACACACACACACACACACTGAGCTGGCTTTTTCCGCAGAACCACATTCAGACATGGTTTGATTTTGATTTACTGCTCTGTCTAGGTCTATCCAATGTATTCCCTCTCTTTCACTTTCTCTGGCTTAGGGATTTCAGACAGAAAGCACCATGCCCTTAAAGGTGACCATCTCAGGGTGTTAGATGACTCTAATCTGTACTTGTAATGCTGTTCTTTCTCCCTTAATATTCAGACAAGCTGTTGGTGATAGGGATGAAGATGGGTGGGTGGATGTACAGAAAATGTTATTGCACATTAAAGAGTTTAAGAAACTTAGTAAGATACAGACAACAAAGTAAACATTAATGCATTCTGATAAAATAAACATTTCTTTTTTTGCATCAGGAGCTGCAAAGACAGGTTGCTGTTAGGTCAGTGATGTGCTTTATCATTTTTTTTTTGGGGGGGGGGTTGCAATATGCTATGTGGATACTTGGTTCCTTAACAAATTTCAGTTTGTCACTCTTTTCTCAGAATGTTTAAGACATTATGAAGAGTAGAAGGTCTCTATAAAATTCCAGTTTGATGTCTATGTAGCCAATTCCCCCCTTTATGATATTGGGTTGTTGCCCAGTTTGGGCTTTTTTGTCCTTGTATACTTGCAGCACCCAGCACATGAACACATTCGCAGGCATAACTCTAATACTCTTAACATATGAAATCTGGACAGACCCAAAAATAATAGGTCGACAAGGGCCGAAAAAAGAGGGACAAGTTTTAAATATTGCTGTTATAAACTTAGAATATTGCTAAAATATTAGGCTTTGCATTAACATGCTTTTTATGTTGGATATGAAGCCTGAATCTCAAATGTCTGTCATTATTAGTGACTTCTATCCTCAGTGATTTTCCAGAAAACCACAAATCTTTTGAGGAATGGATCAAAAATATGAGAAAAAAAATCTGGACAGTTGAGAACTATATACACAAGGTCTCCTCTTCCCACTCTCCTTCAATTACTTGACCCTCTCCAGTTTCTTTTTATCTCCTGAATTGTGTATTGTTGTCTGTGTTGTCCTCTGCTTAACTGCTTCTGGACTGTATGCATTTCACCATAAGCTGCTGTTTTAAACCTTCCCTGCTGTAGCAGTTAAGCACAGGAAATTATTTGTAAGAAATTACTTTTTTTGTGGCCTGAACATGGGCTGTCCAGTATTGCTGGACAGTTTTTCTTCCAAAATGTTTAAATCACTTGCACATTTTGCTTCACTAAAATTACAGTTAAATCCCTTACCCTACAAAAATGCATGTTATTTTCTTGTGTTTTAAATACAAGTGAAAAGCTGTAGAATATATTTCAAGTGTGTTACTAACTAAAGTTTTGGTGGTGAGTACAATATGGGAGAAGTTATAGGTAAATGTAGCATAGCCAACAACTAGAGGTTAGAATCGAACACTATACCTTTTATCTGAGAGGTAAAGACTTTAACCATTTTATCAACCTTCTCCCCCACACTGACAAAAGAAGTTGTGCCTGATTGTGTGTGTGTGTTTACATACCTGCGCAAGTTTTAAGAACAAGGTATATTAGAAATGTATTTGTACACCTCAAAAATTCAGATATAGGACTGCATTTTACTTGCATCTAGATTGATTTTGCTTAAAAACAAGAATTGCAATAAAAACAATTTCAAATGACTGATTTTCTTCAGCTAAATAAATAAATGTTTAATACATATTTACATACAACATATATACGTAATTTTTTAATGTAATATGCAACCTATAAATGCTGTCTTATATGCTTTTTCTGATTAATTAGCTATCCATTTGTCCAGCCTATGGTCTGGTTCCAGCGAGATCTGATAAGAGGGAGTCTACTGTAGGTATTTTTGTACCCCAAGTAGATTCCAGAAATATTTTCCTCAGGTTAACAGCAAATTTTGGAGGTGTGATGGGGAACAGAGAGATAATTGGGAACATATTTTTTGGGAGTGTAATGAGTTGGCAAACTTAAAAGATTTCGTACAGACTACTCTATCAGAGATACTGGGTGAGCAAATTAGTGCATCTAGGAAAATGATTTTCCTGAGCTATGATACAGAATTGGGACTGCCTAGACATAATGACGCCTTGCTGAGTATAATTGTGGTGGCTGCCAAAAAAGCAGTTACTTATGGAAATCAAAGTCTAAACCAACTGTACTAGAAGTAGTGAGTATAGTAATAGAGATAAAACAACTGGAGTTGTGATCTTTAGAAAAGGGTAGGAGCAAATTGCATAGAAAAATAAAATGGGAACTCTGGGAACAATGCATACAGGCATAGAATGAGGTTTAAAAGAAGGCAGGATTTAAATGAGGTATGTAATGTTTGACTGACAATGATTGGGTAGATTATAAGTGATGTATAATGTTTACAACTAAAATGATGTCAGTATGGTTTGTGATATATAACGCGTGCAACTAAGATTATGTCAGTATGGTTTGGTATAATTTATATGAATGTATGATTGCCTATGCCATAAGTAATAAGTTAATAAAGATGTTTCTTGTTTAAAAAAATACACTGAGATTTTTTTTCTCGATTTATCAGGTACAAAATGCTATCATCTGTACATAAAGCCATCTTTTTTTGATTGCCATACCAATTATACCGTTGCATTTCCAAATTCCTTACTTTCTTTGCTAGTTTCAATAAATGTAAGGCAGATAGCAAAGGGGAAAGAGGACAGCCCTGCCTGATTCCTTTGTTCAAACACAACTTATCAGAGAGGAACCCTCCCGCTTTTAATCTTATCTCTGATGCTTCACATATCCTCCTAATTAACTTTATTGTGTCAAGGAATGAAAAATGCTTCCTGCCCTACTCATAAAATCCCAGCGTACTCTTGTCAAATGCTCTCTCTGCATCAAGATCCACCAACAGCAGCAGTATTTTTTACATTCTACGTCAGCCTGGATCATTATCATTGGTCTGCTAATGTTGTCAACTGTTTGCCTCCCCTACACAAAACCACATTGATCCATATCTGTCAGTTTTGGCAACAACTTAGTCGTTTTTAGCAAGTACATACGTATTTTATAATCATTTATAAGGAATGGGTCTGTATGAAGCTGGGTCTGATGGATCTTTACCATCCTTGGGTAATAGAGCCACCTTAACTTTCTTCTAAGATGCTAGTGCTTCCCCTCCTTTTAAAATTGTTAAACAAAGTCTTCCAGATCTTTATTACTTTCTTGCCCCCAAACTTCCACAGGAATAACATCTTTTTCTGAAGACTTTCCTGAAGATATATATATATATATATATATATATATATATATATATATATATATATATGTGTGTTACCATTTTTATCTGATCTCCTCCTATCTTAACTATTGTTTGAGCCCCATCTGCCTTTAACCATGGCATAATTAAGTCTTCCATAAGTATTTATATTTTTGCCCTTTTTTGATTTCCACATTTCTCTGCTTTATACAAATTTTCCTAACATTTCCAAAATATCTGTCAATATCTCTACAGGATCTGTGGTCATTTTTCTTGCTATAGACTCTCTAAGTTTGGAGACAGACCTTTCTTTTTTCTGTTGCCTAAGTCATTGTGCTAAAAGATTTTGTGCTCTGTAGTTGTTCGCAAAAATAGTTGGTTAACAGCAGTCTTTTCAAACTCATGTACATTACCAGATACTCCCATAATTTCTCTGTAGCACTATGCATTTTCACTTCTTGTTCGGTGAGATTCTGCTTTTTCTGCAATACTTTAACTTTTGTCAGTTCCTTTAAGTAATTCCTATTACTTCTTAACTGTATGTTTCTACCCTATTTTAAACACCGTTTCTATTGTATCCCAGTCACTAGCTATAACTTCTGAAGATATTTCTGTCTTCACTAATATATCTTGAATAATTTCCACTACCCATTCCTTAAGTTCCTATCTTCTTAACATGTAGGTGGGAAAGCACCAGTGCCTCATTTTTGCTTCATTACCCTGTATTTTTTGTCTTAGATTTTATTGGTGCATGATCTGAAATAGTTACTGGATGTGTGTCAAAGCTTTCAATTAAATGCACATATTCCTGCAAAATATTTCTATCTAGTATAGTCTGTTTATTGTACCTTGGGGAATTATATGTAAATTCTGATGGAGGTCCCACTTCTGAATTCACATCTTCCATATCAAATATTTTCATAAATTTCTTAAGAAATCTACCTTCTTTTGTTATAGCTTCCCTTCTAGGTGGCCCAATACATCCCCACTATTGCAAATCAAGTTTCAGTCCCAACCTATAAGATGTTCATCGTGTTTCACTGTTGCAGTCATTACAATTGGGTTATCCTGCTGGCAGGCTACCCGCAGTCAGCCTGAATTCCAAAGTCTAGGTCCGGTGTCGGTTGCTGTCGCCTCCTCCCTGATGTCAGTGTGCCAGGGGTATAAAAGATGCAGCTGACTCCATTTTCTTCAGTCTTTCTTGCTGCGCGGTGCCCGAAGCAAAAGCAGTTCACAAGTGCCGGTCGGCCGACTCCTGAGATTTTCGTATTCGAATTTCAGATCCGAAGTCTTCATTAAAATCTAAGTACCCCGTTGGGGAAACTTTTTTCTTGCTCCATACCGATATCAAAAAAAGTTAATAATTGTATTTCTTGAGGGAAGCAAATACCAAATAAGGACTTCCATTCCTACTGTATTCCTTGCCTAGGCCCTGATCACGACGTTGCTAATTGTCGGTTTTGTGCTAGATTTAACCAATGTACTATTAAGTGTCGGTACGATTTTGCATTTCACTATTTTGGCAGAAGATTTAATTACACAATGTCATCGGATAGCCATCCAACTTCCGCAATTCAAAAGAAATGCAAAGAAAAAGAAAAGGACAGGCATCCGAGGTCCAAAACTGATGACGAGACTTCTTCTAAGCCATTCGCCGGTTCTCAGTGAGGCGCTTTTGCAGCCCCTGATGCCCGCTACTTTAGAGCCTCAGGCTGCTTCCGGCTCCCACGTGGAGCCGACTAGGCCGCTGGAAACTCAAGGTATTGGAACCTCGGAAACTATTCCCTCAGATGGTCTGGAGTGGCTGAGCAGGCATCGGCTTCTGAGGGTGTTTTCAGGCCTACACAGTTATATGTTAAAACAACTTCAGTTTCAAAGGCAAAGACTAAAGCACTTCTAAAGACAAAGAAACAAGTACACCAGCCCCATGGACAGGCCTCCATGCCTAAAAAACAGATGCTCAAAATGGCCAAAGACCTAATTACTTTGATCAGGGGTTCCCATCCCCCTCCTGATAAGAGGCCTAGGCAAGAGACAGAATATGAATCTTCAGATCCGGTTTCCATTTCTTCTGATTCCTCTTCTGATCAGGAATACTCTTTTCCTCCCTATGAGGATTCTGATGCTGAAGAATCTATCCCTTCAGCCTCTCCTCCTGAGGATTATTCTTTTGGGGAAACTCTGCATAACATGAGGGAGCATTTCCACTGGGAGAGCCAAGATTATTCAGAATCTAAGAAAAGGCTCAGATACTTCATTTTAGTACCTCAGCACAGGCCCTTTGCTATTCCACCTGTGTTAGACATTGTAGATGATGTATTTTCAGAGTCCAGTCTGACTCTTGACTCTTTACCTCCAGCTCCTGTTAAGCCAGACAGATACTACAGGGTTCCTGATTCACATAAATTTCTTTTTAAGAACCCTGCTGCTGACCCAGAAAATATCTCTCAGGGTCCCAAAGGGGTCAAGGCTTCCACTGCAAAAAACTCTACCCCCTCTGACAGGGACTCTAGGGCATTGGACAGATGGGGAAAAAGATTTACACTTCTGCTACCTTGGCTATAAGGGCTTTAAATTGTCAGTTTCATATGCTTAAATATCAGCAATATATTATGTCACTGCTTAAACAGAAAATGTTGATAAATTCTGAATGTGCAGAAAACAAAGAAATGCAGGATTTATTGCATGCAGCTGAACAAGTGGGAAAGCATACTTTGCAATGTGGTTTTGATTCTCTGGAGACCTCCTGCAGGGCCACTGTTACAGGTTCTGTCATTATGAGGCATGCTTAGTTAAAAGAACAGAATCTGCCTGATCATGTTAAAGCAAAATTATTAGATGCTCCATTACAACATGATACCTTGTTTGGTGTTAAAGCAGAAGAGGTGTTGAAGAAAATGGAGGACAAAGCTAAATCTATGCAAACAGTCAAGGATTTCTTAGAGGTACAGCCTCCAAGATTTAGCAGGCACTAGCCTACAAAGAATTGGTCCTTTCCAGTGTCAGACAGGCCACAAAGAGGCAGACAGATGCCCTAGAGGCAGATCCCAGCCCCAAGGCTCATACAGGTCTAAACAATGGGGTACTTTTACCTCCAAAAGCGGAGAAGACAAATCACAGCCATACAGGAAACAGTCCCAATGACTTCCCCCTGTCTGCACCAAGCACTTATCTTCTGGCAGCACCTTTAGGGGGAACACTAGCACTTTTTTCTCAAAATTGGCACATAATAACCCAGGACAAATGGGTCTTGGATATAGTGTCACAAGGCTACAAGTTTCACTTTCACACCCTGCCAAGGGCAAACGGTTTGTCAGACCTGCCATAAAATCAATGGGCAGAGGCACAAAAACAAATGTCAACCCTCATAAACATGAGGGCCATTCAGCAAGTACCACAGCAAGAGCAGGGACAAGAATTTTACTCAAGACTGTTCTTGGTGCCCAGAAAGGACAAAGCCTGGAGACCAATACTGAACCTATCTATTCTAAACACATATCTGGATATTCCTATATTCAAAATGTTGACTTTGCAGCAGCTTCTGCCCATGTTGGGCAAGAAGGCTTGGCTTGTGACTTTAGACCTAAAAGAAGCATGCCTGCATGTCCCAATCAGACAATCATGCAGAAGATACCTCAGATTCATAGCTGGCTCAATGCACTACTAATTCTCTGCACTGCCCTTTGGCTTATCTTCTGCACCAAGGGTCTTCACAAAATGCCTGACTCCAGTAATTGCATTTTGCAGACAAAGAGGAATACAAATATATCCTTACTTGGACGACTGCCTTATTCAAGCAGAGAACAAGGACATTCTACTACAGCATCTGGCATTTGTAAAAATATTATTAACATGCCTAGGGTACACAGTAAATGAAAAGAAATCAAAACTAGTACCCTCTCAAGAGATAATATTCCTGGGTGCAAGCTTAACTGCCCAGATGGCTTATCTCACAACAGACAAACAAAGACAACTGACTACTTATTTCAAAATGTTGGCAACAAAGACCCAGTTATCTGCAAGAAAAATTCTGCAGGCTATGGGCTTCATGGCATCCTGCATTCTGCTAATTCCATATGCAAGACTGCATATGAGGAAACTTCAATGGTATCTAAAAAATGTTTGGACTCAACATTGCCACAGCCTGGAAACAACAGTTACCCTCATTCCCTGCCTGCAACAGGAGTTTTGATGGGCAAAAGCCTGTCACCACAACAAGGGGCAGCCATTCGCTTTATCCACAGCCAGGCAGATATTAACAACAGATGCATCAGATTATGCCTGGGGGGCCCACATGGCAGGAAGATGTATTCAGGGCACATGGTTTGCAAGCCAAATGCATCTACATATCAACCAAAAAGAGATGCTGGCTGTTCAGAAGGCCCTGACAGCCTTCAAGGATCTACTTCATCCGGGAAAACTACTGATAAAGACGGACAATACTGCAGTCATGTGGTACATAAACAAGCAGGGAGGCACTCATTCCTACCCCCTATGCAGACTAGCCATGACTCTGTGGGACACAGCATGACTTACCAAGTACATCTGCAAGCACAATTCCTGCCAGGAAAGATAAATACTCTGGCAGACGAACTAAGCAGAAACCACATGGATCCCCACGAGTGGAAATTGGATCCGCAAGTCTTCAGCATGATAACAAGGAATTGGGGATGCCCGGACATAGATCTATTTGCCTCCCCTCACAACTGCCAACTACAGAGATTCTGCACAAGGACTTATCACAAGCAAGCATGGAAAGTGAATGCTCTATCTTTCAGCTGGAAAAACTTGACAGTATATGCCTTTCCTCCACTGCCTCTCCTCCCCAAGGTACTCCTAAAAGTCAGACAAGAGAAGCCAAAAATTATACTGATTGACCCAGACTGGTACCCAATCCTAAGGAACTTGTCTCAGTTCTCAGCCTGGACATTACCTCAAATTCCTCACTTACTGTCCCAACACAACAATCAGATCCTGCACAGCCAACTCAAGACCTTAAATCTGGCAGCATGACGGATAATGTAGTCATTCAAAACACACCTCTCTCTAAAGTAGTGATGGATGTTATTTTGGAGGCCAGGAGACCTAGTACCAGAAAATCTTATGCTGAAAAATGGAAGAGATTCTGTGCTTGGAACCAGGCACAAGGGATTGACACAACTGTACCAAATATTCCTCAGATTTTGCAATATTTAACTGAGATGTTGGACTAAGGCCTATCCTTTTCATCAATTAAGATTCATGCCTCTGCCATTTCAGCTCATTACAATACAGAGCCACCTATTTTTTCTCATGCTTTATTAAAGCAGTACCTCAGAGGAGCCAAAAACTTAAGGCCTCCGAGGAGATCACCAATACCTGCATGGGACCTCAATTATGTCTTGGAAAAACTCACCCTGCTTCCTTTTGAGCCAGCCGCTACAGCTGATATAAAATTTTTATCATGGAAAACAGCTCTGCTCCTAGCAATAACCTCTGCAAGACGGGTCTCAGAGCTACAGGCACTCATGGCTGTGGAACCTTTTATCATTTTCCATCCAGATAGAGTTTCTCTGAGGACAAACCCAACATTTATGCCTAAGGTAGTTTCCAGTGTGGCCCTTAACCAAACTATTCATTTGCCTACCTTTTACCCAAACCCACAGAATAAGGGTGAGAGACTTCTGCATTCTTTGGACATACACAGACAGCTGCGCTTCTACTTGGACAAAACCAAAGCTTTCAGAAAGACTGAGCAATTACTAGTGGCATATGCTGCAGGATCACAAGGAAAGGCTATCTCAAAGCAGACTATTTCAAAGTGGATAGGCCACTGCATTAGTTTCTGCTATTCACAACATGGCAAATCAGTGCCTAAGGGCATTAGGCCACATTCAACCAGAGCATCAGCCTTCCTCAGGGGAGTACCAACCAAAGACATTTTAGAGGCTGCAACCTGGAGTTCAGTGCACACTTTTACAAAGCACTATCACTTACCACTCTACTCTAAATCCAGGGCAGGCTTTGCCACTGCAGTTCTGCAGGGCCTCTTAGCCTCTCCTAATCCTATTTAGCTCCAGCCTCCCAACCTTAGCTTTGAGATTCAACCCAATTGTAATGACTGCAACAGTGAAACACGATGAACATAGTACAGTTGTGTACTTACCATAAATGTAGATGTTCAAGTATATTCACTGTTGCATTCCAGGCTACCCTCCCACCATCCCCCTTATCTTTGCTGGAACTTATCTGTACTTCTCTATTCTATACAACCTATGTGGTGTATTTGCTTGTAGATGAAGGAAAAATTTACCTTGGTGCATGCATGCTTTATTGACATATTTTTAGCCTTTCCTTTTGGGGACACCTGACATCTAGGTCAAGAAAAACTGAAGAAAATGGCGTCGGCTGCATCTTTTATACCCCTGGCACACTGACGTCAGGGAGGAGGCAACAGCAACCGACGCCGGACCTAGACTTTGGAATTCAGGCTGACTGTGGGTAGCCTGCCAGCAGGATAACCCAATTGTAATGACTGCAACAGTGAATACACTCGAGCATCTACATTTCTGGTAAGTACACAGCTGTACTTTATATTCCCTGCTGAAAGCTAACCAACCTGGACGACTGGATGGGAAACAGTAAATACACCTCCTGAGATCCCACCTGTGTCCTTGCTGGACAGGGGAAACAGGTGCCGACTTTCAGGGAACATGGGTGAAATTCTTGGCTAGGCTTATAAGGGCCTCTGGGCCAGTAGCCTAGTATCATCTTATGAACCTATAATTATTTCTGAAGTTTTTTTTTACACTCCATAATAGCAGTTGTAGCTGGAATATAAATCCTTCTCCTTTGCCAATAACCCCTTAAGTCTACCATTACTGTCTTTTTCCCCTGTCAATGTTAGAGCTCCTCTAACATTTAGTATAATTACTCCCCGTTTTATTTGTCCCTGATGTTCTGCTAAATATCCATCCTGAAATCCTTTCTTTGTCAAATTTACATGTTCATTTCTTTCCCGATGTGTCTCCTGCAGCATTGCTGTTTGCACTGTGCATTTCTTAATATAACTCAATAGCATTTCCCTTTTGTCTATATCTGTAAGACAGTTTACATTCCAAGATAATATAGATAGTGTATCCATTATGATAAAAAGTTGTTGTTCCCATCTGTTGTGGACTAAACCAAAATGCCAGAACCCCTGGTAACTATCATATTGACAACATGCCCCTAAGAGTCGACTCAGTCAAGGACTTGGGGACACACACACAGACAGTAATTCATATGTCATAATCTAGCCTTTGACCATCGCTTGTCTATAGTAGTGAGGAAATCATTCTATGTTGTGCAATTTATAAACAGAGGCATGGCATCTAGTTTCAAGGATGTCATTGTTCGACTGTATTCAGCATTCATCAGACTCATCATCGAGTGCAATGCCTCTTTGGTATGTATCTAACCAGGCAATTCCAATGATTGGAATGTCTGTAGAGGTTCCTCACTAAAGCATACAGGGTATGTCCTGTGTATTCTGTCTCTCACAGGCTGTTGAGGGGAGATATATGCCTGGCATACAAGGAATTGTCAGACTGCTATGGTTGTCCTCCTGCATATCTGGAAAACCAACAGCACAAAAATTACACAATGTTCTTTGTATTTCACTGTTGCAGTCATCACATTTGGGTTATCTGCTTGCAGTAGCACTCAGTTGGCCTGATTATCAAAGTCTTGGGTCCTGCGTCAGTTGCTGTCTCATCTTCCATGACGTCAGGTAGTCAGGGGTATAAAGCACGCAGTCTACGCCATTACATCAGTCTTTCTTGCTGTGCGGTGCCCAAAGCAGAAGCAGTTCTCAAGTGCCGGTCAGCCAACTCCTGAAATTTTCGTTTTCGAGTTTCAGAACCGAAGTCTTCAACTAAGCTAAGTACCCCATTGGGGAAACTTTTTCTTGCTCTAAACCGATGTCAGTAAAAGTCAATAATTGTATTTCTTGTGGAAAGCAAATACCTCATAAAGATTTTCATTTGTACTGTATTCCTTGCCTAGGCCTTGACAACGGTGTACCTAGCTGTCAGTTTTGTGCCTTATTTAAGCAATGAACTATTCATAGTCTGTATATTTAAGCTTCTAAATATTTTGGTACTCGGTTCAATTACCCAGATATGGCTTCAGTAAGCCACCCAACTATCGACATTCCGAAAAAATGCAAAGATAAAAACAGAGACAGACCACTTAGGTCCAAAGCTGCCGACGATGCTTTTCCTAAGCTAGTCGCCAATTCACTGGTACTCAGTGAGGTGCTTTCGCAGCCCTTGATACCAGCTACTTCAGATTCGCAAGCCTCTACTGAGACCCATTCGGAGTCCGGTATGCCGCGAGATGCTTCAACTGTGGAACCTGTGGATGTCTTTACCTTGGATGGGTCCGGAGCCGCTGTGCAGGCACCGGCTTCTGAGGGTGTATTCAGGCCTACTGACTTGCATATTAAACTGACCCCATCTTCTTCTTCAAGGCCTAAAACTCAATCCATGCCTAGACCGCATGGTCAGGCCTCAATGCCTAAAAAACAAATGATGAGAATGGCTGTAGTTGCTTTAATCAGGGGAAGCCAACCTTCCTCCTCTAAGAAACCTAGGACTGAGTTTACTTATGGTTCTTCTGATCAGGATTCTGAAATTTATGTTTCTTCTGATTACCAGGATTTACCCTTATCTACCTATGAGGATTCTGATGCAGAGGACTCTATTCTCTCAGCTTCCCCTCCAGAGTATTTCTCTTTTGGTGAAACCTTGCATACTCTTAGGGAGCATTTTTTCTGGGAAAGCCAGGATTACTCTGACTCTAAAAAGTGGCTTATGGATTTCTTACTCTTGCCCCCAACACAGGCCTTTAGCTATCCCCCCTGTACTGGACATTGTTGATGCCTTTTCGGAATCTAGCTTGGCCCCTGACTCTTTACCTCCTGCTCCCAGAAAACCTGATGGATATTACAGGGTTCCTGACTCTCACAAGTTCCTTTTTAAAAATCCTACTGCAGATCCTGAGACCATTTCACAGGGACCCAAGGGCATAAAGGCTACTTCTGCCAAAAATCCTACCCCCTCTGATAGAAATTCCAGGGTGTTGGACAGATGGGGTAAGAAGGTATACACTTCTGCAACCTTGACCATTAGGGCCTTAAACTGCAGGTTTCATATGTTAAAGTATCATCAGCATATTACTGGATTGATTAAACAGAAAATTATGTTGATTCCTGACTGCTGAAAATAAAGATTTACAGGATTTAATGCATTCTGCTGAAAAAGTTGGAAAACATACTTTGCACTGTGGTTTTGATTCATTAGAGGCATCTTGCAGGGCTGCTGTCACTGGGTCTGTACTTAGAAGGCATGCTTGGCTTAAGAAGCAATCTTTGCCAGATCATGTTAAAGCTAAATTGCTGGATGCTCCCTTAAACCAAGACCGCCTGTTTGGCAATAAAGCAGAAGTAGTACTTAAAAAGATGGGAAAAAAGCTAAATCTATGCAAACTGTTAAAGATTTCCTGCAAGTACAGCCTCCCAGATTTAGTAGGCATTGGCCCTCTAAAAATTGGTCATCTCCTGCCTCTTCCAGACCTTCTCAGTCCAAGCCCAGAACTAGCAGAACACCCAGGCTTGAGTCCCAAGGTACTCACAGGACTAAGCAGTGGGGGGGGGGGGGCTCCCACTTCCAAAGCAGGGAGTGGTAAGAGTCCCGCCTATGGTAAACTGTCTCAATGACTTAACTTTAAATCTTCCAAGCCCTGCACAACTGACTGTTCCTTTAGGGGGAAAGATTTCCCTGCAGGCAAAAAAATTGGAAACTCATTACCCAGGACAAATGGGTTTTAAATATAGTTTCCCAAGGATACAGATTCCACTTCCATTCCTTACCAACCCCAAATGGTTGACCAGATCTACCCCTAAATCAGTGGGCAGAGGCTCAAAAACAAGTTCTCTCTCTTAAGTATCAGGGCTATTCAACCTGTCCCAGAGGAGGAAAGGGGACAAGGTTTCTACTTAAGACTTTTCCTTGTGCCCAGAAAAGACAACTCCTGGCGTCCTATCCTGGACCTTTCTGTCCTAAACACATTTTTGGTGACCCCAAAATTCATGATGTTAACTCTTCACCAGCTGCTTCCTTTGCTAGGCACTGATGCCTGGTTGGCAATACTGGATTTAAAGGAAGCCTACCTGCACACCCCAATAAGGGAATTTTGCATAAAATACCTATGATTCAAAGCAGGCTACAAGCACTATCAGTTCTCTGCACTGCCCTTTGGCTTATCTACTGCACCCAGGGTATTCACAAATGCCTAGCTCCAGTCATTGCATTTTGCAGGCAAAGAAATATTCAAATATACCCATACCTGGACGATTGTCTAATTCATGCAGAAAGCCAGGACATACTATTGAATCATCTGGCATTTGTACAGAAATTGCTAACTTCTCTGGGGTACACCATAAACAAAAAGAAATCACATCTTGTACCCTGTCAACAAATTGTATTCCTGGGAGCAAGCTTGAACACAACTTCACAGATGGCTTTCCTCATGCCAGGGAAACAAGTTAATTTGTCAGTCTCCTTCAAACTACTGGCCACAGAGACCCAGCTATCTGCAAGGAAAATTCTGCAAGCCCTAGGGTTCATGACCGCCTGCATTCTCCTAATTCCATATGCAAGACTACATATGAGGAAACTACAATGGTATCTAAAAAGTCTATGGTGTCAACATTCTTAGGATCTAGAAGCAATGATTCGTATCATACCTTGTCTACAGATAGAGTTCCTTTGGTGGGCAGAGGCCTGCCACCTAAGCAAGGGGCTGCCATTCACTCTACCCCCTGCCGCCCAAACCCTAACAACAGATGCATCAGACTATGCATGGGGGGCTCACTTGGCAGGGAAGTGCATTCAGGGCAAATGGAACCCAATTCAAATGTACCTGCATATCAACCAAAAAGAAATGTTAGCTGTACAGAATGCTCTGACAGCCTTCAAGGACAACTTTCTTCCAGGGCAATTAATGGTAAAGACAGACAACACCACTGTTATGTGGTACATAAACAAGCAGGGGGGAACCCACTCTTACCCTCTCTGCAGACTAGCCATGGCTCAGTGGAACACAGACTTGAGCTACCAAGTGCATCTACAGGCTCAATTCCTGCCAGGAAAGCTATATACACTAGCAGACAAACTAAGCAGAAATCTCATGGACCCACACAAGTGGAAACTGGAACCAAAGATATTCAACATGTTGAGAAACAAATGGGGGAGCACAGAGATAGACCTGTTTGCCTCCCCCCAGAAATACCAGTTGGACAAATTCTGCACAAGGACTCCCCACAAACAATCTTGGAAAGTGGATGCCATGTCCTTCACCTAGAAAAACCTATCAGCTTACGCTTTCCCCCCCTCTACGTCTCCTCTCCAAGGTTCTACTAAAGATCAATCAGGACAAACCAAGGATGATCCTGATTGCACCAGACTGGCCACGCCAACACTGGTACCCCCTTTTGTGCAGTGTGTCACTGCTGGCACCATTGCACCTGCCTCAGACCCCTGCCTTGCTGTCCCAGCAGGAGGGCCAGATTCTGCACCCACAGCTTCAAACCCTGAACCTGGCAGCCTGGCTAATTACCTGATCTCTCCGTTACCATCCCTCAGTAAGCAAGTGTTTGATTGTCATTCTGGAGGCAAGGAGGCCTAGTACTAGAAAATCTTATGTTGAAAAATGGAAAAGATTCTGTTCCTGGAACCAAACTCAGGGGATGGCCACAGCAGTGCCCAATTTACCTCAGATTCTTCAATACTTAACTGAGATGCTTCACAAGGGCCTTTCCTTTTCCTCCATCAAAATTCATGCCTCAGCCATTTCAGCTCATTACAACATGGAACCACCCCCTCTTCTCTCATCCAATGCTGAAGCAGTTTCTCAGGGGGCCAAAAACTTAAGACCACCCAAGAGAGCCCCTACTCCAGCCTGGGACCTTAACGTTGTATTGGAAAAACTCACTCTACCTCCCTTTGTGCCAGCGGCAAATGCAGAGTTGAAATTCCTTTCTTGGAAAACAGCCTTCCTTTCAGCCATCACTTCAACAAGAAGGGTGTCTGAATTACAGGCCCTCATGGCAGTGGAACCTTTCATTATCTTTCATGCAGACAGGGTGTTCCTCAGGACCAATCCCTCCTTCATGCCCAAGGTGGTATCCAGTGTGGCCCTTAGTCCATTCATTTGCCAACCTTCTTTTCTAATCCACAGAACAAAGGGGAATGAATACTGCACTCCTTAGATGTGCACAGACAACTTAGATTTTACTTGGATGGGACTAAACATCTCAGGAAATCTGAGCAGCTGTTTGTTGCATTTGCTGCAGGGGCAGAGGGGAAGGACATTTCAAAGCAAACCATTTTTTAAATGGATAGGCCATTGTATTCATTTCTGCTATAAGCACCATGGAAAACCTACCCCACAGGGGATAAGACCGCATTCAACCAGGGCTGCATCTACCTCTACAGCCCTTCTTAGAGGTGTCCCTACCAGGGACATCCTAGAAGCTGCTACCTGGAGTTCTGTACATACCTTCACCAAGCATTACCATTTGCCAATTTTCTCTAACTCCAGAGCTGGCTTTGCCAGTGCAGTCTTGCAGGGCATTGTAGCTGGTCCTAATGCTATCTAATTTCCTCCTCCCATCCTTAGCTTTGGGAATCTACCCAAATGTGATGACTGCAGCAGTAAAACATGAAGAACATCATACAGTTGTGTACACTTACCATAAATGTAGATGTTCGAGTGTATTCACTGTTGCAGTCCTAGTTATCCTCCCTCCAGCCCCCTGACTTCTATTGGCATTACCTCTATTCTTGTTTACTATGCTTAAAGCTTTTTGGTGTATTTGCTTTTTTGTTGGAGGTGTAACTGTGTATGTATGTATGTATGTATGTATATATATATATATATATATATATATATATATATATATATATTTGCTTCCCATTATGGGGGCACCTGACATCTGGGGCAAGAAAAAATGTTGTAATGGCGACGGCTGCATGCTTTATACCTCTGACTACCTGATGTCATGGAAGATGAGACAGCAACCGATGCAGGACCCAAGACTTTGATAATCAGGCCGACTGAGGGCTGCTGCAAGCAGATAACCCAAATGTGATGACTGCAACAGTGAATACACTCAAACATCTACATTTATGGTAAGTGTACACAACTGTATTTTCTAAGTACTTAAACCTTATTGGAAATATAAATAGGACTTTCTGGAGAGACACGTATGTATCCCAGAGACTTCCCTTTCTGTTGAACAGGCTCCCCATCCATGTGAAGCAGGAGTTCCTCCCTAATCCAGTTCACGTGTAAGTTGGACCATTGAATGTGGAACAGGAAATTCATGCCTAGTTTGGCAACTATGTGCACAATGGACAAAGGCAGCCTTTTAATGCTTCATCTCCAGAGCCTCTGCTTACACTTATCAAGGCTACCAGAATTTGCCAGAAATTTGGGATACATGGCTGGGCTTAAAAAGCCCTTTGTGGGTTGTTAGCCTTGTGCACATCTGTGAATAGTTTTTTTTTAAATGTGTATTTCCAGCTTTTGTGTGACATCTACACACTAATGTTTGGCAGGCTGAACTTTTATACAGTTGTTTCTTCTCATCTGCATTTGTACCTGTCACATTTTCAAGACCTTGCTTTAATGAAAACCCTCAAAAAACTAAATACATTTTTAGAACACCCCTATTAGTTTAGAACAATCACTCAAAACTATGTACATCTTCAAAAAAAAATGAAGTTTAACACTTCATATAGTGACAGTTGTCCCAAATTGACAGCTGCATCCACAGGCATCAGCTAACCTAAAATTAAGGTCACCCATGCTGAAGTGCATGCTACAGCCTATGTTTCCACTTGCTGTCTGTTCTTTTCTTATCTCTGTGCCCCCTCCTAGGTGAGAAAAATAGCATATAGACTTTCAGAAAACATTAACTTCTAGCCCTAAGAAAAAGTGTGCTTGCAATCTTTAAATAAAACTTAATTTCTCTCTGCATTAAGGTATTAGGGTTGCTGGGGAGACTGCTGTCTCTTATTCACTTCCCACAATTTCAAATTGTGTTTTTCACTTAACTGCTTGCCATTGTACCTTTCCATTTTGCATTTCCTTCAGCAAAGAATGCTTAGAACTCACAATATAAATGCCCTCATCTGCAGACAAAGCTTGTATCATTGTAAAAGCAGTCGCAATGAATTTTTGTAAATTCTACTCAAAACTTCAGCTATAGACTTCGTCACTCCCATTGAACATTTGCTAATGGAAAAACAAGCTAATACCATCACAGATATAAGAAACTTAATGTTTTTATGGCTTTGATTATTTTGTCTTATTTTTTAAGTCTTAGTTAAAAAAACACTTGTATGTAACTTAAATTAATGGCATTAATTTAGACATTCGCCCTTGTAAAATATGAGAAAATATCTTAATTCTGCATATGATATAATTGGTGCACTTTTACCCCACCCCAACATATTAACATTAAACTTGATTTTGTCTAGCCTTTCTTCTCTTGTTAATACCAAAAAGCCTATATTTCATAAAACTAAAAAAGTACTTGTTTACTTTAATATCTGTAGCACATACAGCAATCACTGAAAAGACTCCCTTCACATTTAAAATACTCCTGATTACAGAGTACACAAAACTGTTACATTATATAAAATGCAGTTTATATCATGCAATGTTTTATACAAATACTAATAAATTTTAACTTACAGTTTTAAGTCACTTGCAATGCCATATTTCACAAAGTAATTGGTGCTTTATAGTCTCTCATTTATTCAATAATTTGTTGATCCTTTTCTTCATATTCATCTCAGTCTCCCAACACCAGACTCTAGTTCAACTCCAAGGTACTTCCGATTCTTAAAGTGAACTCGTGTTTTTTTGTTTTTTTTTTCCTCTCAAGCATTTCCTTTGGAACATTAGTAAAGGTTTCACTGGCAAAGTCTCTCAATGACTTTTATTGTCAGAAGAATGAGGAGCAGACTTCCCTTCTGTTTGCTGGTTTACCTTTTGTTGGATAAATGTCTTTATTTCCTCCTTAGCCTGTTCTGCATGCAAAAATGTATTGGATTCTCCAGGAAAAAAATATTCAGAAAACAGCTGGATATTTCAGCCTCTCTCTCACACACACCTCTCAACCTTGCCTGATTGCTTGGATAAATTTGCTTCTCTTTTACCTGGTATACAGTAAGTAATCATTTTTCACAAACACAATGCTGTCTCCACTTTTTAATACTTTTCCCTTCTTACATAGTTTTGTCAGGATAAACTCTTTTTGCTGGTATGATTGCTTCTTTACTAATACAGGTCTTGGTTGCTTTCCCAAATCCAGGTTTGGAGCATGCACTCGATGTGTCCTTTCAATTAACAAATCTTTTTATGGGATACCAGTCCAGTTGCTTATTTGTGCTTTCATAAAATTAATAGTCTGTTACTTCCTTTTTTTGTGGTACATCAGAAAATCTCAAGGTTTCTCTTTGCTCCCTACCATTTTTTGAAACAGCTCCTCTTGAGAAGTCTCATACTAAGCCAGCTTCTTCTTCATTTCACCCTCTGATTTTTGTAGATTTGTCAGTTCATCTGAATAGCTAGTTAATCCCCTTTGTTATTTAGTTTATATATTCCTGTATTTCATTTATTTTTAATCACCTCTGTGTACACTTGATTTATTTTTTTTCCTCTAAATTACCGGAAGCCATCTCTTGTACCAAAGCTGAAGCTTGAACTGCCTTTTGCTAAACAGCCAGAGGATTCTTCTCTGCTAGTGTTTTCTCCTCATCTTGTAGCCAGTGACTGAATTTTACTCAAGGTGGCAGTATCACTTGGTCATATTTCTAAATTTCCTTTTTCACACTGGGAGAGCTGAAAATAAGCTGATCAGCATGCAGCCATCTTGAAAGTCCCATCCTGTCCAATTTCCTAACCAGATCAAGGGAATGTGCACACAAATATATGCTAAACAAGGTGGTCTTCCTAGACATAGTCCACAAATGGGGTAGTCCACAAACTGACTTATTTGTCTTCATCCACAACAAACTACCTTACTTTTGCACCAAGTCTCCTTGTCCACTAGCGTGAATAATGGACTCCATCTTTTTTTTTTTTTTTTATTGGAAAGGGAGGTTCATCTGTGACTTCCCTGCACTTCCACTTCTCCTATAGGTTTGATTAAAGATCCAGAGAGACAAACCAACCAAAGATCTTACTGGTGAGTTCCTTTTAGCCAAGGCAGCATTGGTTTCTCCTTCACCAACACCTAGCCAGGGGTCATCACAAGTTATCTCACGCATTGGACTTGCTCACTTCTTTACCCCAGCCTGTCATCTCTTAACTTGACAGTGTGGATGATCCCTCTCAAACTCTGTAATTTTCTGCAGACTACCTACAGGTTAAACAGGAAGCAAGGAAATCTGCCTCAAAATATTACTTATGTAAATGGGAAAAGATTTTCATTGTGGTGTCATTCTTATGAACAGGGCCCTGTATAAATTGCTGTCCCCATTGTCCTGTTGCATTTGTGTGGGCTTGTAATAGCTGACTTGGCCTACTGTTCGATCAGGGCATACTTCTCAGCCATTTCAGTTTGCTTACCTCTCGACCTTCTCCTTCTATCAAGGCTAGAGACAAAACAATTTCTGAAAGGTATACTCTACCTAAAACCACCTAGGAAGGCAATTCCACCTTCTTAGGACATCAGTTTTGCTCTTGAAAAAATCAGTCTTCCCCCTTGGAGTCAGCAGTCTCTAATTCTCTCAAATTCTGCACTTGGAAAATAATAATACTACTAGTAGCCCTTATGTAAGGTAGACATATCTCTTGCACTCCACGCCGCCATAGCATTCCTTCTCTACCTTATTTTTCATGAGGACAGAATGTCTTTGAGAGCCAACATCTATTTTATGTTTGAAGTGGGAAATGAGCTATCCCTCAATCTACCTACTTTCTTTCCTAATTCACAGAATAAAGGAGAGAGAATTCTGCACTCACTGGATATGCATAGACAGCTCAAGTTTTATTGGACAAGGCAAAATTAATCTGCAAGACTGACTAGCAGTTTTTTCTTCCTGGAACCCAAACTAGGTAATCCAGTTTCAAAACAGACTGTCGCTAACCGGATTTCTAAATCCTTTCCCTTTTGTTACACTCACAATGGCAAATATTTACCTTTATCAGTGAAAGCACATTCTATCAGAGTAGTGGCCGCACCTGGAGCCTTTTGCTTTATGCCAACCTATAGCCTCGTTTTTAACTATAGATTCATGTGGATTTTGTGCCTTATGTAAAGCTGTGTGTGTATTTGATAGCATGCTTCTGTCCTAGAAGTAGCTACTTGATCTTCCATGAGTACTTTTACCAAACGATTACAGGGTAGATGCTTTCTCTAAGTCCAGAGCTGCCTTCAGTAGATCAGTCCTATCTGGCCTACTTGACAACTTTCCTATATCTCATCCAGTCATCCTTTACACTACTTAAGCTTTGAGAATCACCCAACAATTTGAAATATTGCAACAGTGATCTAAAAAAAAAAACAACATAGTACAGTTGTGTAAGAACTTACCTTAACAGTAGTTGTCATACTGATCAGTTTTGCAGTATTCCTTCCCATTTTGCCATCCCCATTTTCTATCTTTACTTAACTCTTCTCATGGACTGAGGGAGAGTCCTTTTTTGCTTTCTCCCCTCTTAGCTGATCGATTACCCTAGTGTCCTCAGATATCTACAGGCTTCCTGGCTTGGGGATATAGTCTGAGGTTTTATGCTCATACATCCACTTATGCATCCTAGTCTGAGGTTGTATGCTCATGCATCCACTTATGTACCCTTATTCTCATGAGTTTAGATCGTAGGTCAGACGCATGGTTGTATGGAAGGTTTTGGCTTTGATACTCCAGCTGGATGACCAGGTTATCTAGGGAGATAACCCAACAGTCTATAATACTGCATCAGTGATCAGTAGGACATGTACTGTTACAGCAAATTCTTTCACAACTGTACTGACTTTGACTGCACACGTACTCACTAGAAAATAAGTAGATGTTCATCGTGTTACCCTGCTGCAGTCATCACACTTGGGTTATCCTGTCGTCAGGCGGTCCCGCAGTCGGCCCGAGTACCAAAGTCTTGGTCCGGCGTCGGTTGCTGTCACTTCTTCCCTGATGTCAGTGCGCCAGGGGTATATAAGAGGCATCCAACGCCATTTTCTTCAGTCTTTCTTGCCGCGCGGTGCCTGAAGCAGAAGCAGTTCGCAAGTGTCGGTCGGCCAACACCTGAGATTTTCGAATCAAGTTTCAGTCCGAAGTCTTCAAAGCTAAGTATCCCGTTGGGGAACGTTTTCTTGCCTCAGTCCGATGTCAGAAAAAGTTAACAATTGTATTTCTTGTGGGAAGCAAATACCTCATAAGGACTTTCATTCTTATTGTATACCTTGCCTAGGCCCAGACCACAACGTCACTGGTTGTCGGTTTTGTGCTAGATTCAATAAGCGAACTATAAAGCGACGCTTTGATTTCGCTCGACACTACTTCAGTAGGAAATTTAATTATACTGTGCCGTCCAAGCAACCGACTACCGGCGTGCATAAAAAAACGCAAAGATAAGGACAGGCAGCCTAGATCCAAGCCAGACTCCGAGGCCTCTGCTGGGCTGGTCGCCGGTTCTCTGGTTTACAGTGAGGCGCCTACACAGCCCCTGACGACCGCAGAATTGGAACCCCAGACCGCTTCGGATTCTCAAGCAGAGAGTACTAAGCCGATGCAGCCATTTTCTTTAGCCCCTACTGAGACCATTGCTGAAGGAGAAGCCGGCGCTGTGGAAACACCTTCGGTTACAGAAGGTGTCTTTAGACCGACTACTCTCACCATAAAATCTTTTGCTAAGCTTAAGACTCCTTTAAAACCTAAAAGGACTGTACATCAGTCTCCAGTTCAAGGCCCCATGCCTAAGAAACAGATGCTTAACATGGCTGAAGATTTGATTACTCTGATCAGGGGTTCCCAACCTTCCCACCCCAGACAAAAGGCCAAGACAAGAGGAGGATTATGCCTCCTCTGATCAATTTTCTATTTCCTCAGACTCCTCTGAGGAACAGGATTACTCTTTTCCCCCTTATGAAGATTCTGATGCTGAAGATTCCATTCCCTCAGCATCTCCCGCTGAAGACTATTCCTTTGGGGAAACCTTACATACCATTAGGGAACATTTCCACTGGGAAGGTCAGAACTACTCCGACTCAAAGAAAAGGCTCCGAGAGTTTCTTTTACTTCCCCAGCACAGACCACTTGCTATCCCTCCAGTTTTAGACATTGTGGATGATGTTTACTTAGAATCTAGTATAAATCCAGATTCTCTGCCTCCTGCTCCAGCCAAACCAGACAGATATTAGAGTGCCTGACTCACACAAATTCCTTTACAAAAGCCCTGTTGCTGACCCAGAAACAATCTTCCAGGGTCCCAAAGGGGCTAAGGCTTCTATGGCTAAAAACCCTGTGCCCTCTGAAAGGGACTCCAGAGCACTAGATAGGTGGGGGAAGAAGGTTTACACCTCAGCTACTCTGGCAATGACAGCACTAAATTGTCAATTTCACATGTTGAAATATCAGCAATTCCTAATGTCTCAATTAAAACAAAAGATGAGCACACACTCTCAACAGTCTGAATTGAAGGAATGCAGGATTTGTTGCATGCAGCTGAACAGGTAGGCAAACATACTTTACAATGTGGATTTGATTCCTTGGAAGCTTCCTGTAGAGCAGCTGTGGGTCTGTCATACGTAGGCATGCTTGGTTAAAGGAACAAACTCTGCCAGATCATGTTAAAGCAAAATTACTAGATGCACCTTTACAGCAGGATGTCTTATTTGGTGTTAAAGCAGAAGAGGTTTTAAAGAAAATGGAGGATAAGGCAAAGCCTATGCAGACAGTCAAAGATTTCTTACAGGTACAACCCCCCCGCTTCAGCAGAAATTGGCCAAAAAAAAATTGGTCCTTTCCAGCTTCTGACAGACCACAGAGGGGTAAATACAGACGGCCAAGGGGCACAGGTCAAGCACAAATCCCTTACAAATCTCGCCAATGGGCCACTGCAACACAGAAGGGAGGAGAAGACAGGCCTCAAACTACTAGAAGATAAACACACCCTCAAACTGCCAAACAAAACTCTCTTGGCAGCTCCCTTGGGAGGAAAATTAGCACTTTTTGCAGACACCTGGCGCATCATCACAAAGGACAAATGGGTCTCAGACATTATCTCACAAGGATACAGATGCCATTTCCACACCTTGCCAAGTTTAAAAGGAATGCCAAACCTGCCACAAAATCAATGGGCAGAGGCACAAAAACAAATTGCAGCTCTCATGGACATGAGAGCATTCAGTTGGTACCTACAAAGGTGCAAGGCCAAGGATTTTACTCAAGGCTCTTTCTAGTCCCCAGAAAGGACAATGCATGGAGACCCATTCTGGACCTTTCAATTCTAAACACCTACTTGCAAGTACCCAAATTTAAGATGCTAACACTACAGCAGCTTCTTCCCATGTTGGGCAAAAAGGCTTGGCTAGTAACGTTGGACCTCAAGGAGGCATACCTTCCTGTCCCTATCAGACAAAATTGCAGAAGATACCTCCGTTTCATTGCAGGTTCAACCCATTACCAATTCTCTGCACTGCCCTTTGGCTTATCTACTGCACCCAGAGTCTTCACAAAATGCCTGGCACCAGTAATTGCATACTGCAGACAAAGAGGAATTCAAATATACCCATACCTGGACGACTGCCTCATCCAAGCAGAAAGCAAGGACATTCTCTTACAACATCTGGCGTTTGTAAAACACCTTCTAAGTTGCCTAAGGTACACAGTAAATGAAAAGAAATCAAAACTAGTGCCCTCACAGAACATGACATTCCTGGGTGCCAGCTTGAATACAACGGCCCAGATGGCTTACCTCATGCCAGACAAGCAACTACAGCTAACTCAATACTTCAAAATAATGGCAACAAAAACCCAACTCCCTGCAAGAAAAATTCTGCAGGCCTTGGGATTCATGGCATCTTGCATACTACTAATACCATTTGCAAAACTGCATATGAGGAAATTACAATGGTATCTGAAAAGCGTATAGACTCAACACAGCCACAGCTTGGAAGCAATGATACCTCTCATTCCCTGCCTTCAACAGGAGCTTCTATGGTGGTCACAGGCATGTCACCTCAACAAGGGTCAGCCTTTCACCTTACCCCCAGCCAGGCAAATTATGACAACAGATGCATCGGACTATGCCTGGGGGACACACATGGCAGGACAGTGCGTTCAAGGCAGATGGACTACAGATCAAAGATATCTGCACATCAATCAAAAAGAAATGCTAGCTGTACAGAATGCTCTGACAGCCTTCAAGGACCTCTTACATCCAGGACAACTTATTATAAGGACAGACAATACCACAGTAATGTGGTACATACACAAGCAAGGGGGTACACACTTCTACCCTCTATGCAGGCAAGCAATGTCCTTGTGGAACACAGCACTGACTTTCCAAGTTCAATTACAAGCACAATTCCTGCCAGGAAGAAAGAACATATTGGCAGATGACCTAAGCAGGAACATCATGGATCCCCACGAGTGGAAACTGGATCCACAAGTATTTGCAATGATAACTCAAAAATGGGGGCTCCCAGACATAGACCTGTTTGCCAACCCCCCAAAACTATCAACTACCAAAATTTTGCACAAGGACATTCCACCATCAAGCTTGGAAAGTGGACGCACTCTCATTCAGTTTGTAAATGTTGACAGTATATGCCTTCCCTCCACTGCCCCTTCTAACAAAGGTGCTGCTGAAAGTCAGAATGGAGAGACTACAAATGATACTCATTGCCCCAGACTGGCCACGCCAGCACTGGTACCCACTACTAAGGAACATGGCCCACGGCCCACCATGGATTTTACCACAAATTTCTCATCTGCTCACACAGCGAGACAGTCAGATTCTACACAGCCAGCTCAAGACCTTAAATCTGGCTGCATGGCAAATCACCTAAACAACCAGCCAGCTCCTCTTTCACAAGCTGTTATGGATGTCATTCTGGAGGCCAGGAGGCCCAGCACCAAGAAAGCCTACTCAGAAAAATGGAAAAGATTTTGTGCCTGGAACCAAGCTAAAGGTCAAAATCCCCTTGAGCCGGACATACCTCAGATTCTACAATATTTAACTGAGATGTTACACAAAGGACTTTCCTTTTCATCTATTAAAATCCACTCCTCAGCTATTTCAGCTCACTACAACACAGATCCTCCCTTATTTTCACATCCACTTCTAAGGCAGTACCTCAGAGGGGCCAAAAACATAAGGCCTCCCAGGAGAGCACCAACGCCAACTTGGGACCTCAGTTTTGTTCTGGAAAAGCTTACGCTTCCACCTTTTGAGCCTGCTTTCTCAGCTGATTTAAAGTTTATATCATGGAAAACTGCCCTGCTGCTAGCAATTACTTCAGCCGGAAGAGTCTCAGAGCTACAGGCACTAATGGCAGTGGAGCCTTTCCTCATTTTTCATCAAGACAGAGTCTCTCTACAAACTAACCCCTCCTTTATGCCAAAGGTGGTTTCCAGTGTGGCTCTAAATCAAACCATCCATTTACCCACTTTTTTCCCAATCCACAGAACAAAGGTGAAAGACTCCTGCACTCCTTGGACATTCACAGGTAACTACGTTACTACTTGGATAAAACTAAGGCTTTCAGAAAATCTGACCAGCTCTTTGAATCCTATGCTACAGCATCATAAGGAAAGGCTATCTCAAAACAGACCATTTCAAAATGGATAGGACATTGCATACATTTTTGCTACACCCATCATGGAAAATCAGTTCCTGCTAACATAAGGCCCCACTCCACCAGGGCAGCAGCTACGTCTACAGCCTTCCTCAGGGGGGTGCCAACCAAGGATATTCTGGAAGCTGCAACTTGGAGTTCAGTACACACCTTCACCAAACACTATCACTTACCACTATACTCTAAGACTAGAGCTGGCTTCGCCACTGCAGTTTTGCAGGGCCTACTAGCCTCCTATAACCCTGTTTGATTCCACCTCCCATCCTTAGCTTTGGGATTCAACCCAAGTGTGATGACTGCAGCAGGGTAACACGATGAACATAGTACAGTTTTGTACCTACCATAAATGTAGATGTTTGAGTGTTCACCCTGCTGCAGTCAAGGTTACCCTCCCTCCATCCCCTCTGATCTAGCTGAAACCTTTCTATGCCTTTAAATCTGATACAACCTTTGTGGTGTATTTGCTTATAGCTGGAAGTATGTTTTGTTTGTGCTTCATTTTTATTTTTTGATACTATGTAGTGACCTCCTATTGGGGGGGGCACCTGACATCTTGGGCAAGAAAATGACGTCGGATGCCTCTTATATACCCCTGGCGCACTGACATCAGGGAAGAAGTGACAGCATCCGACGCCGGACCAAGACTTTGGAACTCGGGCCGACTGCGGGACCGCCTGACGACAGGATAACCCAAGTGTGATGACTGCAGCAGGGTGAACACTCAAACATCTACAATTATGGTAGGTACAAAACTGTACTTTAGGAATATTGAGCCATGACAGAGAGGGTTAGACTGGGGTACAGAAGGGATGCACTGCGTAGTGACTACACAGTCCACTTCTAAACATCTGACTTTCTCCTCCCAGGATTGTTATGGGGCCAAGAATATAGAGGCCATGGGGCTCTTAAATTGACCATGGAGTGAATGTGCCTGGTTTCTGCTTCATAAGAAGAATGAATGGGTCAATTGTCTTCCAGGGGGTCCTCAGGAAACTGGTGGGGGATGAGGAAACGTTATATTTTCCCTAAGGCTGAAATGAGAAGACTGAAAGGTATTCACAGAGAAATGCAAATCACATCACTCTGCTGAACCTGCCAGTTTTTAGTGGTAAGACATTTGAGTTATACAGGCAGTGTAAGAAATTGTAACAAAAGTAAGAAAATCAGCAAGATCTGCAAGTCTTGTGGTTTATTGCTCACGTTCATTTTGTAGCTTAAGTGGTCAAAGCTGAATCAGTGTGCTGTAGTGTAGGGTAGAAGAATGGTATGAGCTAGTAGAGGTAGTTTAATCAACCACATTATAGTCTTCTACATGCATGGAAGGAGTAGAATTATGTTTTTCTTTGTATTATTTAAAATGTTCACTTTCCTTCCTCAGAATTTGTGTATGTTGTATTCATGGTAAGGCATGGAGCAGGAAAAAAATAAGATGTGATCTGGCCTCTGTTAAATTTAGGAGGAACAGCTATAGAACTGTATATGACTTCCGCATGCCATGCCAGCATCCATGTGCTACTGGCACATTTTACATATTTTGTACTGTGTTCATGTAGGACTACTGTGCTCATTGCAGTGGGTATCTTCATATTTCTGTCTTTTGACTGTCACTAGGTGAAGGTGTGATATAATTTAGGGAATAGTTTGCAAATGCAAACTCCACAGATTTTATAAGTTAGATGTGTGAGCTACCATGCTGTTTTATGATATTTTTCGGAGGTGGTGACAAAAAAAAGAGGAAGACGTGTAGTTTTTCAAAACTTTCTGCTCACAGGTCCTAAGCCCTTACAGCCACTGTAGCCTCTGAAGAACATACCTGCTATATTGGTTTAACACAGTTGTAGAAAGTGCTCACTACATTTTGGAGATCTGTCACAGTACTTCATTTGCATGTGACTCATGAAATAACTTTTAGGTAGATGGGGCAGATGCAGGGATAAAGCTTTCCTTGACTATGAGGACTAATGCTAAGAGTGGCACAGGAGTAGAATACCATATTATTAGGTACCCCATTTGGCAGAAGGGTTAAAATTCTATTTGCATTGCTACTTATCCGAGTTTGTTAATGTACCTTGGTGATCATAGATGTAAGTAGTGTAGAAAATCTTCTGCACCCAGCAGCATCAGCTTTCTCAGAGAGAATGAGTGTGGCTAGGGTGTGTTGCATTGAGAACCCAAGCTACAAGTTGAAGTCTTCCCTTTGTGGAATTGCTGTGTGTGGCAGGAGAATGGCTGGGGTCTGCCATCATAGCACATTCCACTCTTCTTGATGAGGACAAATGATGAAAAATGCACCACCTCCATGGTGAGCTGAGGGAAGGTTCAGTCTGTAGTCATACACCTTTATTACTGGCTGATAGCCAGATAAGCGTGTTAATCCAGTGTGTACTATCTTCACATTTGAACCTGGTCAAAAGGAAATGAGAACTACCACCCCGTTTCTGATTTATACAAGGGATTTGGGTGTCACATCAGCATTAGTCAGTGTGACCTAATCATCTGGAGCCAATGTTTACACCACCAAGTAGCTAACCCTGACGCACATTAAATTAGTGATCTGTATCATCACTTACTATGCATATACATTATAGTAACTCAGTAGCATACCTTAACATTTAAACAAATTTAAGTAAATGTTAATGTGGAATACACTCACAATGCTCATGCACACAGACACACACACATATATGCAGGCTTCTTTATCTGTATGCAATACATAACATTTAGTCAAATTTAGAATGTGTTTACCACACAGCTGGCAAAATAAAATGTAGCTGTATTCCGTAGGGTCCACAGGACTGCAGAATATGATGCTTGTGTGCACTCACTTTAGGCTGAGGTGAGCAAGGAATAAATAATGTTTATATGAAATTAAATGAGTGGCAAGTAGAAGACACATGGCTCTACTTTGTAACTGAAGGTAGTACAGGTATGGACATGTGTTCACAGGCCTGTAGCAGAGGTTATTCTTTCATTTGCTGGATTTGTTGTTGTCCGTTTTCATTCATTCCTCAACAGTTGGGTTCAGATCCGATTCGGCCAGTATTTTAGCTCATGGCCACTAAAAGGCTCTCACACTTCTCATGCTTCTCCCTTACTGATAATGCACCAACCCTTAAAATAGCTCAGATCTCGTTTGCCGCTTTTGCATTTGGACGTGAATGTTTCAGTAGAGAAGGAGATAAGTTTATTCTTTTTGTTATTCCCAGTAAAATCTAAAATTTTTATTATTATTTCCTATCACTAATATCTCCCTTTTTTATACTTTTACGTGTAATCTTGTAAGCTCTTTTTCCCTTTTCCTTCTTACATGCTTTTAGTGTAATGCTGGTTACCATTGCTGATATTTTATCTCTTTTTGTACTTTTCAAGTTGTTAGTATAAAAATAAATTCTTTCTACTGTTTTTGTGTATTATTTCAAAATGTCTGAAAAGAGTCCTCCTGGTTTAAAAAAAGAGTCAGAAATGTGGACAGAAGTTGCCTCTTTCCAATGCACACTTTGTGCATTTATTGTTTGGGCTCAGACCATTTACAAGTAGATTTTTCCATTTGTAAGGCCTTCAACCCGCTAGCAGTCGTGGATAGAAAAAAAAGTAATTTAAACCTGAAAGGATTGTTGCCATCTTCTTTTTCAGAGGCTCTTTGTGGGGCTTAACCCCCCCAAACCTAAGCTTATCGAGCCTTCAACTAAGCCTTCAAGGCCTTCTGTATCCTCAACTCCCTCATTGGATCCTACCACAGAAAAAGCACAACTCGGATCAGAAGACTGCTCCAGCTCAGCTGGAGTCAGAGTCGAAAATGGGCTTCCTCAGATCCTAGCTGTTCGGATCCAAAGCCTTTGCTCAGAACCAGGTATTTCCCCTCCATAGACCCGATACCCTCGAGAGTACCTTCCCCATATCTTGAGTCCTTTTGGTAGTGTAGGTCCCCATCAGTAACTTCTTGTTCTTCCAGAAGTCTGACTGAGGCTGATGTGGACAGAATGATGAGGACATTTCTCTCAGCTCCTACCCCTTTAGGTCAGGAGGCCCTTGTTTGTACTACTCCACCAGTCTAGGCTCCTTCTGCAATCCGACCTGTGGTTTTGGAGCCCCTGGATCTGAGTCTCTTGGTGCCATCAGGTTCTGATCTGAAGATGTTAGTATCATTGGCTCTGAGTCTGTCTCTTGAGTGTACTGGATCTGACAGATTCAGACCTGGACAATTCTGTGAACCAAAGAGTCTCTGTTGGATCCAAGGTGTTTCAATTGACTACGAAGTTTTCAGAGCTGTCTCTTCCCCATATTGGCAGCTCAGTTCTGAACTTCAGCTCGGGTGGACTGCCTTCAGGTAGGGGAGCTAATGCAGCAGATGCATGGCTTCTCGGCTCCGTTGACTTCCTTCTCCATGGAACATTCTGCCTTTGAGGTGGTGGTGATAGTGTTCTCTTTTTCCAGAGGAGAGACAGCTTCTACCCGCTAGGATCTGTCCTCTGGGTCCCATGTGTCTGTGCTCCTTGAGCCCTATCATTCTATGCCACAGGGACAGCCAGCCTAAACCCAAAGTCTCCAAGTTACTTAGCAGGGTATTACTGTCTCTTCTGACATTTCTCCGAAGCACCCCACCATAAAAGTCCCCAGGAAGAGGTAGTGCAAGAGGAGGCACTTGACTTTCCTTAGGAGTCCAACACCAAAGGTACTGATTTTGATGAAGGGAAAGTTCCCCAGGATCACCACCTGAAGACGTCTCGTTTGGAGACATTTTTGAGGTTCTTAAGCAGAGGAGTGGTTAGTCTAACAATAACCCTTCCCCAGAGGAATTGGTATTCAAGGAGGGCTTTGGGTCTGGGCCATCTATCTTCTGGGTAACTCCACCCACCAATGAGCTCTTTAATTTGATTTCTAGGTGGGCATAGAAGGAGCCACAGTTGAGCCAATACCCAAAAGACCGATCAAATTCAAGAATCACCTGTAGGAAGGGAGTTTTGGCGCAAGGGGATGCCTGTAGATGCTATGGTCATTGCGGCAGCGGCCATCAAGAAGAAACTTGTGGAGCAGAGTTCTTCTGTCCATCCCCCTAACAGGGAGTCTAGGGCTTTGGACAAATTTGAGAGGTGTATGTGTATTCTTCAGCAACCTTTGCACTTAGATTGCTGAACTACCTGGCACACTTTACAAGACTACAAAGGGACTTGACAAAGGAACTGTCAGAATCCGTTTCAAGGACCACTACTGCTGATACTTAGACTTCTGTGGCCTCTCAGTTGGCAGCCATACAGTCCCTTTCTAATTCATCCTTGAGGCTTATCTCTCATGCAGCTGAAGATGCTTGAAGGGCAGCAGGTTCAGACATTTCCATTAGGAGGAATGCCTGTATGCACTTGTGTGATTTTGCAGAGCGCTTCAAGTTCTTGTTTGTCAGTGCACCTTTTGATGGCAGTTCATTGTTTGGCCCTAAGGTAACGGACACACATTCCAGGTGTGAGCAAGATGGAAAGACTCTTTCTGCAGTGGGAGTATGTTTTTCGACCTCTCAAAAAACCTTCTCTAGGAATCAACGAGGTGGTTGAAAGATGTGGGTCAGAAAGTCCCAGGGTCCTTTCCAAAATCCATGTAGAGACAGTTCCCCTGGGGCAGAGCGAGGAATTCAAATAGAAGCTGTCATCCACATGGCAGAGGAGGGCAGCAGAACCAAGGGTATAGAGATTCCTTCTCTGACAGACCCTACCAGCACTCTGGAAAGGAATCCCGATTGTCTTCCTGTGTTCCTGTGGAGGCAATCAGAGGTTGATTATCCCTGCCCCAGAGCCTGGCTAGACATCATGGGTGCAGAGGATTATGTCCAGAGGTTATATAATTCTCTTTTCCCTTCCACCTCCATCTGTATGTCAATTTCTGAGTGTTCCACCCAGTCAGGGGAAAGCAGCAGCACTAGAAATACAAAAACTGCTAGAAAAAAAGTCTTTCAAGAGGTCCCACCAGACTAGATAGAATCCAGAACTTACTCAAGATTCTTTTTAGTGCCAAAGATAACAGGAGACTGGAAACTGATTTTGGATCTCAGCAACTTGAACAAATCAGTTCAACACACAAAGTCTCAGATGGTCATAGTTCAGTCCATTCTGCCCTTCTTGTGCAAGGATGACTGAATGTGCTTGATGGACCTTAAGGATGAGTGCTATCACATAAAAATAAACAGACAATCCAGAAGTTATCTACGCTTCTGGCTAGGGAGCCACTCATTAAGAGTTCAGAGCACTGCCCTTTGGCTTCATCACAGCCCGCAGGGCGTTCACCAAATGCATGGCAGTAGTAACAGCTCACTTCACAATGCAGGGATTCTGAGTGTTTCCATACTTGGATGACTGGCTTATTACCTGTCCAATCAGACATCTACTAATAAGAGTATGAGATGAGGTACTCCAGACTTTCTCCCATCGTGAGATAACTATAAATTGCAACAAATCTCAGTTCGAGCTGTCTCAAAGATTGGAATCCATAGGAGCAAATTTCAACATGGTATCAGAAAAATAATTTGCTGTACCACAGTCTTAGCCTGATTGATTCTACTAGCCTTGTAATCAATGTTGGCAGCTGTAGTCCTAGTTCCTCTAGCAAGATTGTACATGAGAATTCTTCAGTGGATGTTAGCAGCACAATGGTCTGTTCTTTACCAGCAAATGTCAGCCCAAATAAGAATCACCCAGGTATGCAAGAGAGACCTTTGGTGGTAGATTCGATCAGATCAGGTTCTACAAGGCCGACCTTTCATTCTCCCTTATCCCAAGGTCATAATGACCATGGACGCATCCTAGATTTGGTGGGTGGGGGCACTTCTTGGGGAAAACAGCCCAAGGCACTTGGTCTTCTGAAGAGGCCAACACTCATATCAATTTTCTGGAAATGAGAGTAGTGCTCTTAGCAATGTAGGCCTTCCAAGTCTCTCTCCTTTTCAGGACAGTTGCAATTCAGACAAACATTATGTCAGTAGTTTGATACATCAGCAAACAAGTAGAAACCTGGTCTTACCCCTTGTGTCTTGAAGCCCTCAGAGTGTGACAGTGGGTAGTCTCATCCATCCATTTTCTGATAATGCACATTCCAAGGAAGTTCAAAATGATAACAGACAAATTGAGCAGGTCTATTTTGCTACCTCACGAGTGATGTCTCAACATGAAGGTGGCAGAAATTATTTTTCACCAATGGGGTTGACCTTGCTTCGATCTCTTTGCATTTCCCCTGAATAACAAGTGTAGCAGCTTTTTTGCCCTAATCCCCGTAGCAGGGTAATCACCGAGAGATGCTGTACTACATGATTGGCACCCCTGTCTCCTGCATGCATATCCCTTTACTCATTTGATCCCCAAATTTCTGCAGAAAGCTTTTTGTTTGAAGACCAAAGTCATCATCATTGCACCTTACTGGCCTCAAAAGATTTGGTTCCCCTTTCTTTGGCCTCATCTAATTTACCCAACTTGGATTCTGGATCTAATTGCAGACCTCCTGTCTCACCCAACAGGCATGATTCACCTGGATATCTCAAACGTAAAGCTGACAGCATGGTTTGTCCACTTCCTTTAATAGCCAGACAACCTCTGCTCTCGTCTCCTGTCCATCATATACATTTATCTTCTCGTAAAGCTTCTACAAGAAAACTTTACAGAAGTAAATGGAAGAGGTTTGTTTTTTGGGTGCTTCAGAAACATATTGAGCCCTTTTCAGCCCCTGTACAAAGTGTCCTTGAATTTTTGGCAACAATTTTCAATGAAGGAGCTAGCTCCTCAGTTTTTCAAGTTCAATTAGCAGCCATCTCTTAATTTTCACATTGGATTTGAGAACTCTGCCATAGCTTCATCTACACTTTGTAAGTCCTTCTTGAGAGGTACCCTTCTTTTGAGACCTCCTTATAAAGATCCAAATCTTCCATGATACTTAAATTTGGTACTGCCACCCTTGACTCATTCCCCCTTTGAACCAGCAGCAAAATGTGATCTTAAGTTTCTGACCTGGAAGACTATCTTTCTGGTGGCTGTCTGGATTTCAGAACTTCAAGCACTGTCTTCTAAACCTCCCTGCTTGATTTTTCATAGGGATAGAGTAACATTACAAACCAATCCTCCTTTCTTTCCTAAGGTGGTGTCAGAATCTAACATCAACCAGTTCATTAATCTGTTCTTTCCAAAATTTGCAAACAAAAATGAATATATGTTGCACTTATTGGATGTTCATATACAATTATGTTTTCACTTGCACAGAACAAATGAAATTAGAAAGAGCTCAAATGTTCTTCGTGCTTCACTGTTGCAGTCATTACGTTTGGGTTATCTTCTTGCAGGTAGCCCTCAGTCGGCCTGATTAACAAAGTCTTGGGTCCTGTGTCAGTTGCTGTTCCTTCTTCCATGATGTCAGGTCGTCAGGGGTGTAAAACATGCAGCCGACACCATTACATCAGTCTTTCTTGCTGTGCGGTGCCCGAAGCAGTTCACAACTGCCGGTTGGCCGACTCCTGAAATTTTCATTTTCGAGTTTCAGAACTGAAGTCTTCAACTAAAACTAAGTACCCCATTGGGGAAACATTTTCTTGCTCCTTACCAATGTCAGTAAAAGTTAATAATTGCATTACTTGTGGAAAGCAAATACCTCATAAAGATTTTCATTCGTACTGTATTCCTTGCCTAGGCCCTGACCACAACGTACCTTGCTGTCGGTTTGTGCCTTATTTAATCAGCGCACTATCCGTCGTCAGTATATTTTCGCCTCTGAATATTTCGGTTCTCAGTTTAAATATCCAGAAATGTCATCAGTTAGACATCCGACTACCAGGATTCCGAAAAAATGCAAAGGTAAAGACAGAGACAGGCTGCCAAGGTCCATAACCGCCGACAAGGCTTCTCCTAAGCCAGTCGCCATTTCGCTAGTACTCAGTGAGGCACTTTCGCAGCCCCTGACACCTGCTACTTCTGATTCGCAGGCCTCTACTGAGACCCATTCGGAGTGCGGTATGCCGTGAGATGCTTCAACTATGGAACCCGCGGATGTCTCTACCTTGGATGGGTCCAGAGCCGCTGTGCAGGCACTGGCTTCTGAGGGTGTATTCAGGCCTATGGACTTGCATATTAAACTGACGCCTCCTTCTTTACTTAGGCCTAAATCTCGAACCATGCCTAAAAAAACCAATGCCCAGGCCACATGCTCAGGCCTCTATGCCTGAAAAACAAATGATAAGAATGGCTGAAGATCTAATAACTCTAATCAGGGGTAGCCACCCCCCCCCCCTTCTAAGAGGCCTAGGACTGAAGTTGATTATGAATCTTCTGACCAGGATTCTGTTTTTTTTTGATTCTTCTGATTATCTGGATTTGCCCTTATCTACTTATGAAGATTCTGATGCAGAGGAGTCCATTCCCTCTGCTTCCCCTCTTGAGAATTTTTCTTTTGGGGAAACCTTACATATACTCTAAGGGAGCATTTCCACTGGGAAATCCAGGATTTTTCTGATTCAAAAAAGAGGCTTAGGGATTTCCTTCTCCTACCTCAGCATAGGCCTTCAGCTATTCCTCTTGTACTTGACATTGTTGATGCCTTTTCGGAATCTAGTTTGGCCCCTGATTCCTTGCCTCCTGCTCCCAGAAAACCTGACAGATACTACAGGGTCCCTGAGTCCCACAAGTTCCTTTTTAAAAATCCTGTTGCAGATCCAGAGACTATTTCACAGGGGCCCAAGGGCATTAAGGCTTCTACTGCTAAAAATCCTACCCCTTCTGATAGTGATTCCAGTGCGCTGGATAGATGGGGTAAGAAGGTTTACACTTCTGCAACCTTGGCCATTAGGGCTTTAATCTGCCAGTTTCATATGTTAAAGTATCAGTACTTTAAGCAGTAGCATGTTATTGGACTGCTTAAACAGAAAATGATGTTGATTCCCGACTGTGTGGAAAATGAAGAATTACAGTATTTAATGCATTCAGCTGAACAAGTTGGAAAACATACTTTGCAATGGTGTTTTGATTCATTAGAGGCCTCTTGCAGGGCTGATGTTACTGGGTCTGTGCTCAGAAGGCATGCTTGACTTAAGGAGCAATCTTTGCCTGATCATGTTAAAGCAAAATTGTTGGATGCTCCCTTAAATCAGGACCGCCTGTTTGGCAACAAGGCTGAGGAAGTTCTTAAAAAGATGGAAGATAAAGCTAAATCTATGCAAACTGTTGAAGATTTCTTACAAGTTCAGCCTCCTAGATTTAGTAGACACTGGCACTCTTAAGAATTGGCCCTTTCCAGCCCCTTCCAGATCTTCTCAAGCCAAACCTAGACACAGCAAAAACCCCAGGTTTCAGTCCCAGGGGACACAGAACTAAGCAGTGGGGGGCCTCCACTTCCAAATCTGGGAATAATAAGACTGCCCCCTATGGTAAACTATCTCAATGACTTCCTTTTAAAATTTCCAAGCACTTATCAACTGACTGCCCCTTTGGGGGGAAAGATTGCTCTTCATGCAAAGAATTGGGAACTCATTACCCAGGACAAATGGGTTTTAAATATAGTGTCCCAGGGATACATATTTCACTTCCATACATTGCCAACACCAAGCGGGTGGCCAGACCTACCCCCAAATCGGTGGGCAGAGGCCCAAAAACAAGTACTTTCTCTCTTAAGCATGGGGGCTATTCAACTGGTACCAGAAGAGGAAAATGGACAAGGTTTCTACTCGAGACTTTTCCTGGTACCCAGAAAAGACAAATCGTGGCGTCCTATCCTGGACCTGTCTACTCTAAGCACCTTTTTGGAGATTCCAAAATTCAAGATGCTGACTCTTCACCAGTTACTTCCTATGCTAGGCAAAGATGCCTAGTTGGCAACACTAGATTTAAAAGAAGCATACCTGCACATCCCAATCAGGGAATCTTGCAGAAGATACCTACGCTTCAAAGCAGGCTACATGCACTATCAATTCTCTGCACTGCCCTTTGGCTTATCTACTGCGCCGAGGGTATTCACAAAGTGCCTAGCTCCAGTTATTGCATTTTGCAGGCAAAGAAATATTCAAATATACCCATACCTGGACGATTGTCTAATTCAGGCAGAAAGGGGAACATACTTTTGAATCATCTGGCCTTTGTACAAAGGGTTCTAACTTGTCTGTGGTACACCAGAAACGAAAAGAAATCACAGCTGGTACCCTGTTAACAAATTATATTCCTGGGAGCAAGCTTGAATACAACTTCCCAGATGGCTTACCTCATGCCAGAGAAACAAATTCATTTGACAACCTACTTCAAACAAGTGGCCACAAAAACCCTGCTATCTGGAAGACAAATACTGCAAGCCTTGGGGTTCATAGCCTCCTGCATTCTTTTAATTCCATATGCAAGAAACTACAGTGGTATCTAAAAAGCATATGGTTTCAACATTCTCAAGGTCTAGAAGCAATGATTCCTATCATACCTTGCCTATGTGTAGAGTTCCTTTGGTGGGCAGAGGCCTGCCACCAAAACAAGGGACTACCTTTCACACCACCCCCTGCCGCCCAAACCCTAACAGACACATCAGACTATGCATGGGGGGCTCATCTGGCAGGGAAGTGCATTCAGGGCAAATGGAACCCAAGTCAAATGCACCTGCATATCAAAGAAAAAGAAATGTTAGTTGTACAGAATGCTCTGACAGCCTTCAAGGACCACATTCTTCCAGGAAAACTAATTGTAAAGACAGACAACACCAATGTGTTGTGGTACATAAACAAGCAGGGGGCTACACATTCTTACTCCCTCTGCAGACTAGCCATGGCATTGTGTAAAACAGCCTTGAGCTACCAAGTGCACCTGCAAGCTTAGTTCCTGCCAGAAACATTAAATACACTGGCAGACGGACTAAGCAGAAACCTCATGGACCTACACGAGTGGAAACTGGAACCAAGGATTTTCAACATGTTGACAAGGAAATGGGGGAGCCCAGATATAGATTTGTTTGCCTCTCCCCAAAACTACCAATTGGACAAATTTTGCACAAGGACTCCCCACAAACAAGCCTGAGAAGTGGATGCTTTTTCCTTCAGCTGGAAAAACCTATCAGTTTATGCCTTCCCCCTCTGCCTCTGCTCTCCATAGTACTACTAAAACTCAAACAGGACAAACTAAGAATGCTTTTGATTGCTCCAGACTGGCCGCGCCAACACTGGTACCCCCTTCTGTGCAGTGTGTCACGGTTATCCCCATGGCACCTGTCTCAGACTCCTTCCCTGTTATCTCAGCAGGAGAACCAGATTCTGCACCCTCAACTTCTAACACTAAACCTTGCAGTCTGGCTAATTACATAATCTCTCCTTTACCATTCCCTAAGTAAACCTGTGATGGATATCATTTTAGAGGCAAGGAGGCCTAGTACTAGAAAACCTTATGCTGAAAAATAGAAAAGATTATGTGCCTGAAACCAATCTCAAGGAATGAGCACAGCAGCACCCAATTTACCTCATATTTTACAATACTTAACTGAGATGCTTCACAAGGGACTGTCTTTTTCCTGCATTAAAATTCATGCCTCAGCCATTTCAGCTCATTATAACACAGAACCTCCACTGCTCAAGCAGTTCCTCAGAGGGGCCAAAAATTTGAGACCACCCAGGAGAGCTCCAACCCCAGCCTGGGACCTTAACTTTGTTTTGGAGAAACTCACTCTACCTCCTTTCGAGCCAGCTGCTACTGCAGACTTAAAATTTCTTTCTTGGAAAACAGCTTTCCTTTTAGCAATCACTTCAGCTAGAAGGGCATCTGAATTACAGGCCCTTATGGCAGTAGAGCCTTTCATCATCTTTCATGCGGACAGGGTATCCCTCAGAACCAATCCATCCTTCATGCCCAAGGTGGTATCCAGTGTGGCTCTTAATCAGTCCATTAATTTGCCAAGCTTCTTTCCCAATCCACAGAACAAAGGGGAATGGATACTGCATTCGTTAGATGTGCACAGCCAACTTAGATTCTACTTGGACAGGACTAAACCTCAAAGGAAATCTTAACAACTGCTGGTGACATTTGCTGCAGGGGCAGAGGAGAAGGCTATTTCAAAGCAAACCATTTCTAAATGGATAGGCCATTGCATTAATTTCTGCTATAAGCACCATGGAAAACCTATCCCCCAGGGGATCAGACCTCACTCCACTAGGGTGCATCTACCTCTACAGCCTTTCTCAGAGGTGTCCCTACCAGGGACATCCTAGAAGCTGCTACCTGGAGTTTTGTACGTACTTTCACCAAGCATTATCATTTGCCAATTTTCTCAAAATCCAGAGCTGGCTTTGCCACTGCTGTCTTGCAGGGCCTTATAGCTGGTCCTAATGCTATCTAAATTCCTCCTCCCAACCATAGCTTTGGTAATCTACCCAAATGTAATGACTGCAAAAGTGAAACATGAAGAACATAGTACAGTTGTGTACATTTACCATAAATGTAGATGTTCGAGTGTATTCACTGTTGCAGTCCTGGTTACCCTCCCTGCAGCCCCCTAACTTCTTTTTGGCTATACCTCTACATTCCTTTACTATGCTTAAAAGCCTTTTTGGTTTTATTTGCTTTTTTGTTGGAGGTATATCATTGTACTTTTATATTTAATTGCTTCCCCATTAGGGAGGCACCTGACATCTGGGGCAAGAAAAACTGATGTAATGGCATCGGCTGCATGTTTTATACCCCTGATGACCTGATGTCATGGAAGAAGGGACAGCAACCGAAGCAGGACCCAAGACTTTGTTAATCAGGCCGACTGAGGGCTACCTGCAAGCAGATAACCCAAATGTAATGCCTGCAACAGTGAATACACTGGAACAGCCACATTTATGGTAAGTGTACACAACTGTACTTTACTTGTCTCCTTTGCAGATTCTAAATTAGGTAAGTCAGTTGCAAAGGTAACTTTATCCAGATAGCTGACTGACTGTATATCATTTGCCTACAATAAGTTGGGTCTATCTTTACCAAAACTTTTAAAAGTCCATTCAACTAGGTCCATGGTTACTACTTCAGTGTTTCTGTCTAGGGCTTCTGTGGATGATGTGTGTATGGCTGCAACTTGGCCCAATTCCCCATACTTTCATTACTCATTGCAAACTGGATGAGGTCTTGAAGGGAAGAGCAACCTTTGGCTCAACTGTAGTCTGGAATATCCTTCCTTGGGTCCCAATTGTTGTGGAATGGATGAAAATTGACATCATCAGATAAAGGCGTGATGTACTCACCATAACATTCTATCTGTGCTGTCCATTTTAATTTTTCCTCAACTGTCCTTACACCAACCCCCAATCTTTTTCATAATTGATTTCTGGAAGAATGAGAACTTGTAAGGACACCACTGTTCCTTATGTTGAGCTCCAGATAATGGCTTCTTCTGTCAGGAATTTTATGATAATATTTCTTACATTGTCAACCAGTAAATAAGATCTGAAGTATGTTAGGAGTTGGTGCATTGTGGCTAAGGGAGAAGCTCGAGATCTTTTTATTGGCCATAAATTAAAATAATGTCCGTTTCGCATCCGAATCCAACTGCTGAGGAAGAATGAAAATGGACAACCTAGATGGAATGTTATGGTGAGTACATAACTTCGTTTTTTGTAAACTGTGGAGAGTTGACAAGATCGGCTGAGTAAACTTAGGATACTAGTTATACTGTTTACTTTAAGTAGAAGTATATGGAAATTAAGGCAACAGAGTAACAAACAACAGAATATTTTAAAAAGTGAATGGCATTATCTTCTGATAGAAAAATAGAAACAGACATCATGTTATTTGTCTTTCATGTACTGCAGTCATTGTTGTCACAAACTATAAATCTATTTAAAGTTTTTAACACAGTGAGATCTGCATCTAGGCATTGTTGAGTGTACAACAGAGCCATGGTACATTTGAGTGGTATGTTTAAATTCAAAGAGACAAATGGAAGTAAAAGATGCATTGTGCAAAAGTCAGTTGCTTGCAGAGGGAGTGGGTGACAGGTCTGTGGGAAAACATGAAGCTCTGCAGTTGTCAGACCATATTTGTAATGAAATAAACTGGGATTTAGTGTTGAAAACTTATTATGCATAATGAATAGTGTGTGTGAGTGGATAAAAAGCTTGGCAGCAGGATGGAAAAACTGTCCCAGAGAAAGAAATCCCACAATAGCATTTCTGTATCATAAAAGTAGTGTAAGGACAGACATTCAATAGAAATGCTTTACTTTCACTGTCATATGAGATACAGGCCTTGAACTCTTTGAAATCATGATGCTGTTTGCTAGATTCTGTAAAATGTATTTGGCCCTAAGGTAACGGACATCTGCATATGGGCAGATAAATATGCAGAAGAAAACAGGATAAAATGGCAGTCATTTGGTTTAAACAAGCTCTTATGGCAAAAACAGCATGGTGTGGAGTGGGGTAATTTCATATTTTACTTAGTGTCAGGGGGTGCTGGTTGGTTACAAGGGCATATGTTAAGCAGTCAAACTAGATCCTTTCATCTGTGGATAAAGTTTAATTTCTTGTGATCCTGCAATGGTTTATTTCAAAGCGCCTTATTTTGTATCACTATATAGCATCAACTCTATCTTCATTCCACCTCTGTGTGCTGATGACAATTAGATGAGTATCAGCCAAGATGATTGCGTATGCGCACTTCTATGTTTATTGTGATATATTCACAGTACATTATAGCTATCTACTTGGTGCCACAATAAGGATGGTATTAAAATGTAAATGTAAAGAAGTTTTAAACAAACAGAACTGACATATTTTCTAAGAAATAATGCAAGTAGATGCCTTCTGTAAATGACATGTAAGACTGATTTTTGCAGTAAAAAGTATTAAATGACAATTATAATAGACGTTCTGTGTGTAGTCTGCATGTCCTCCCCATGGTCGAGTGGCGTTCGAAAGACATGCGTGAATTGGTGTGCCTTCGTTGAAGGTTGGGCGTCGAGCTGGCACCTTGGCACTGTAAAAATCTACTGCCAATCATTAGCGGACCGGAGTTCTGCTGTGGCGACCCCTAACTGGGAAAAGCCGAAAGAAGAACAACTTTCTTGCTCTAAGTTGCTGCAAGTGCATATTTTCCATTTCAGCGGATACTCAGCCTGAAGTAATTTTACATTTTTGAACAGAGATTATTCATCCACATATGATGGTTGATTGCCCTCTGTCTTCTTTCCTCAGTGCTGTCGCATCATAACGTTAGGTATTACTTCTAGTGATTGCCACATTGGTTTTATTTGCCTTCTTGATCCCCTCATACACTGCTGTTTTAGTTTGTTGAATAGTTTCATGGTCAGAATATGTTCAGAAAATAAATTTAAATTTGTAGTGGGTCAGGATGGAGATGATTATTCATTTATTTTACAGTGCCAGTTTTGTAGATTTTTCAGTAGAATGTGTGACGCATATACATGCATTCTCTCTCTCTCTCTATATATATATATATATATATATAAATGTATGCACACACACACGCACACATATACATATAAAGATATATATATATATATATGTGTGTGTGTGTTGTTGGGAGGGTAGGAATGATTTATGGTCATCACTGCCCCCATTGTACCAAGGAAATTAAGAATCGGCACAATTTGTGGGCCTTACTGGATGTTTAACCTCACTGAAGATAAGATCATATATTGTTTGGAAAATAGGATCATGCTGCCATATTATATGGCTTTGGAGAAGTGTGGAAGTATAACTAAAACTATGTCACTAGGGTGAGATGGTTGTGAATTGCAAACCAGATTAAGAGATTCTGCTCTACTTATTCTTTCTAGTGAAAATGTACAGATTAGGTGTGGATTCAGGATTCATTTCTTGGGTGAGTTTTTGTTTATCCAAACTTTAAAGACTCTAATAAAATATTTCCCTGGTGGTGTTTGTCTGCAGTTTAAAGCAGGAAAGGAGCTATGCATTTAGCTCTGTATGAAGTATTGAGATGAGGAAGATGTCCATCTCTGAAAATGTTCTAGAAAATGGCCTTCTATATCATTGTTGTAGTATTCTTTACAGTAGGAATTCCCTGCCAAGAGCAACCTGACATCCGGCCAGCATACCAAAGGCTTAGGTTGTAAAAGGGATGTTGTATGCCACACATATGCTCCCCATGCCCAGCATACGGAGCAAAGGTGACATACAGACATACCATCCTCAGAACTTCTTTGCCGCCAGTCCAAATGCCATCTTCAATTGTCTGTCTAAATGTCTGTTTGTCTACTGGTTACCAAACCATTTTTCAGATAAGTGCCCTTTTGGGAGTTTTAATTCATATCTTCCTTTATTTTGTGGGTGTTGGTTTCCTGTCATCCAGAAAGTGGAAATGCCAGTGTGGGAGATAAATTCCCCACAAGGATCATCATGAGCAGTGTTTGTTTTGCTTAGCTGCTTGTCAGGACCATACATCTTGTCCTGTTTGTCAGGTGTTTGTTCCAAAGAATTTGCATAGTCCTCTCTCCACTTTAGCCATTTACTTAGAGACCCAGCATCTTAGCTTGTTGGTTAAGGGTACTATGGAGGAATTGTCCCAGCCCAAGCATCAGCCATCTATGAAGAAGGCCAAGAAGTCTTGGTTTGAGTCTTTGGCTGTATCACCTCCATCAGACATTTCTTTTGAGGCTGCTAAAAGCCTGGAGGACCACCTAGTTTTCCAGTTGGATACCTCTGCTGTGACCATTTCGGAGGCCGGCATGTATCCGGCTTCTGGCACGTCCCTGGAGACTCTGCAGACATCTGTTTCTGATGTTCAGGAGGAACCGTGGCTGATTTTTAAAGGGCCTAGGGGTGTTCCACAAATCCATGTTAGAGAGGAGATTCCCACTACACTTATAGAGTGTCGTCAGGAGACACCTAATATCTTTAGGGCTGATGTCCCCTTGAAAAAGAAGCAGAAAACTAAGCGTCTTTCTCCTGCTCCCAAAGATCCTCAACGTGAATGGCAGGACTTCACACAGAGCCTGTTTAATGACATGGCTTTGAGGTCCCCTCAAGGGTCTCTGTTCCTGCTCTCCCTTGGTCTTCTACTCCTCTTTAAGAGGCCCAGGGAACAGGTTTTGTCTGATGAGGATGTGGCTTCTGATGAAGAATCCTTGACCTGTTCTTCCTAGATTCCCTCTCCCTTGGACTATGGTTCTGAGGAGGAGAAATTCATTAGTCCTGATTCTCCTTTTGCAGAGATTTCTTTTGGTAATACAGTTTCCCATATGAAGGAGTTTTTTTTTTAAGTGGGACTGTACCCAGGTCTCAGATGTCCAGCAAAGATATTATGAACTCCTTCAAATGGAGTCTCCCAAGCCCTCTTCTGTCCCTTCTGTACTTGCTGCCTTGTTAGACACCTTTTCTACAGCTTATCAGCCTCCTGACTCCCAGCCTCCTGCTCCTAAGAAACATGATACGTTTTATAAGGTGCCTGAGGAGTACAGATTCCTTTACAAGTGGCTCTCTGCTGACCCTTCTATTATTTCTGTTGCTTCCGATAAACCATCTAAGCTTTTACCTTCTACAAAGCTGCTTCCCTCTGCCAAGGACAGCAGAACTGTGGAGAGGTTGAGTAAGAAGTTATATACTGATGCTATCCTGGACTTCAGGGCTGTGCATTACCAGATGCACATGACCAGTTATATTTTGTCTGTTCTCTGTCAGGTTATTTCAGATCTTCCTGTCTCTGAGGGGAAGACGTAAGCTCTTTTTTTAATAGGTCATCTTTTCAAGTAGCTCACCTTTCTATTAAATGTAGCTGTGATGCAGCTGATGCCTCATCTAGAGTTGCTGCTTTTGGTTCTGTGTTGAGGAGATTCAAGCTTTGCCTTTAGCCTTTGCCTGATGATGTTAAGGCTAAGCTGAGTGATGTTTCTCTAGATAATAAACATCTATTTGGTGCTGCTGCTGCTCAACTTTTTAAGTCTGTTCAGGAGAAGGGTAAGGCTTTGAAACATATTTTTGTTTTGCCTGTTCCTTTACCCTACTAAACTTGTCTTTGTCTGCACAGTCCTGCCCTCCTCCCAAAGGTAAAAAAGGTTTTTAGAATGGCTACTCCTGCTAAGCCTACTCACACTCCTACAGCTCAGAAGCCTCCTTTCCAGACAAGCCAGGATGTTCTTCGTGTTTCACTGTTGCAGTCATTACATTTGGGTAATCTGCTGACAGGTTGCCCTCAGTTGGCCTGAATTCCAAAGTCTTGGGTCCAGCGTCAGTTGCTGTCTCCTCTTCCATGATGTCAGGTTGTCAGGGGTATAAAACAAGCAGCCAACACCATTTTCTTTAGTCTTTCTTGCCGCGCGGTGCCCGAAGTAGAAGCAGTTCGCATGTGCCGGTCGGCCGACTCCTGAAATTTTTCGAATTCGAGTTTCAGAACTGAAGTCTTCACTAAAGCTAAGTACCCCGTTGGGGAAACTTTTTTCTTGCTCCATACCGATGTTAGAAAAAGTTAATAATTGCATTACTTGTGGGAAGCAAATACCTCATAAGGATTTTCATTTATACTCTATTCCTTGCCTAGGTGTGATCATAACTTGCCTAGCTGTCGGTTTTGTGCTAGATTTAACCAACGCACTATTAAGCGTCGGTATATCTTTGCCTCAAAATATTTTAGAAACAGATTTAACTATCCTGAAGTGTTGTCGGATAGCAATCCGACTACCGGAGTACACAAAAAATGCAAAGAAAACGACAGAGACAGGCCGTCGAGGTCCAAAACCAATGACGAAGCTTCTCCTAAACCAGTCGCCGGTTCGCCGGTACTCAGTGAGGCATTTTCGCAGCCCCTGATACCCGCTACCTTCGAGTCCCAGGCCCCTACCGAGACCCATGTAGAGTCCGGCATGCCGCGAGATTCTCAAAAGTATTGTACTCGCGGATGTCTCTCCCTCAGATGGGTCTGGAGCCGCTGAGCAGGCACCGGCTTCTGAGGGTGTATTCAAGCCTCAACATTTTTATATAAAACCGATGCCAGCTTCAAAATCAAAGAAAAAAAAACAACTTCTAAAGCTAAATAACTGATGCATGAGCCACGTGCACAGGCCTCTATACCCAAAAAACAGATGATCAAAATGGCTGAAGACCTAATTACCTTGATCAGAGGTTCCCAACCCCTCCTGATAAGAGGCCTAGGCAAGACACTGGTTATGAATCTTCAGATCAGATTTCTGTTTCTTCTGATCAGGAATTATCTATACCACCCTATGAGGATACTGATGCAGAGGAATCTATCCCATCTGCATCACCTCCTGAAGATTATTCCTTTGGAGAAACCTTGCATACTTTGAGGGAAAATTTTCACTGGGAGAGTCAAGATTTCTCAGAATCAAAAAAGAGGCTCAGGGATTTCCTTCTTCTCCCTCAGCATAGGCCTTTAGCCATACCTCCTGTTTTAGACATTGTGGATGATGTGTTTTCGGAGTCAAGCTTGACTCCAGACTCCGTACCTCCGGCTCCCAGCAAGCCAGACAGATATTACAGGGTTCCTGACTCGCACAAACTTTTATTTAGAAACCCTGCTGCTGACCCTGAAGCTATCTCACAGGGTCCAAAAGGTGTTAAGGCCTCAACAGCAAAAAATCCTACCCCCTCTGACAGAGATTCAAGGGCAGTGGCCTTAAACTGCCAGTTTCATATGCTCAAGTATCAACATGTTATGGGATTGTTGAAACAGAAAATGATGATGATTTCTGAATGTGCAGGAATTATTGCATGAAGCAGAACAAGTTGGAAAGCATACTTTGCAATGTGGTTTTGATTCTTTAGAGGCCTCTTGCAGGGCCGCAGTTACTGGATCTGTAATTAGGAGGCATGCCTGGCTAAAAGAGCAAAATTTGCCTGATCATGTTAAAGCTAAATTGCTGGATGCACCTTTACAGCAAGATACTCTGTTTGGTATTAAGGCAGAAGAGGTTTTAAAGAAAATGGAAGGCAAAGCTAAGTCTATGCAAACTGTAAAAGACTTCTTACAAGTGCAGCCACCAAGATTCAGTAGACACTGGCCTACAAAAAACTGGTCCTTTCCTGTGTTCAACAGAGCTCAACAGGACAAATCCAGGCACCCTAAAGTTTCTAGATACCAGTCACAGGATTCTTACAGGTCAAAGCAATGGGGTGCCTCAACCTCCAAATCTGGAGGACATAAAACACAACCCTACAGTAAACAGTCTCAATGACTTCCCTCTGCCATCACCAAGCACTGACCTTTTGGCAGCACCCTTAGGGGGGAAATGAGCACTTTATGCTCAAAATTGGCAGTTAATAACCCAGGACAAGTGGGTGTTAAACATAGTATCTCAGGAATACAGATTCCACTTCAGTACTCTGCCAATTGCAAACTGTTGGCCAGATCTGCCAAAGGTTCAATGGGCAGAGGCACAGAAACAGGTTACGCCTCTCATGGATATGGGGGCTATTCAGCCAGTACCAGAACAGGAAAAAGGACAAGGTTTGTATTTAAGACTGTTCTTGGTACCCAGAAGAGACAAGGCATGGCGCCCAATACTGGATTTATCAATTTTGAACACATACCTGGACATTCCAAAATTCAAAATGTTAACTTTGCAGCAGCTTCTGCCCATGCTGGGCAAGAATGCTTGGCTGGTGACATTAGACCTAAAAGAGGCATACCTGCATATCCCAATAAGGGAATCGTGCAGAAGATACCTCCATTTCAAGGCTGGCTTTATGCATTACCAATTCTCTGCACTGCCCTTTGGCTTATCTACTGCGCCCAGGGTCTTTACAAAGTGCCTGGCACCAGTAATTGCATTTTGCAGACAAAGAAGTATGCAGATATATCCTTACTTGGATGACTGTCTCATTCAAGCAGAGAACAAGGACACTCTTCTTCAGCACCTGGCGTTTGTGAAAAGGCTTCTAACATGCCAAGGGTACACAATAAACGAAAAGAAATCACAACTGGTACCCTCTCAAAAGATAACATTCCTGGGTGCAAGCTTGAATATAACTGCCCAGATGGTTTTCCTCACGCCAGACAAACAAAGGCAACTGACTACTTACTTCAAACTGATGGCAACAAAAACCCAGTTATCTGCAAGACAAATTCTGCAGGCTTTGGGGTTCATGGCATCCTGTATTCTACTGATTCCAAATGCAAGACTGCATATGATGAAACTACAATGGTACCTAAAAAGTTTATGGAGTCAACATTGTCACAGTCTGGAAACAATGATTCCTCTCATTCCCTGCCTACAACAGGAGTTTCTATGGTGGGTAAAGGCATGTCACCAAAACATGGGACGGGCTTTCACTCTACCCCCTGCCAGCCAAACCTTAACAACACATGCATCAGATTATGCCTGGGGGGCCCACTTGGCAGGAAGATGCATTCAAGGCATATGGACCCCAAAACAAATGCATCTGTATATCACCCAAAAAGAGATGTTAGCTGTTCAAAATGCCCTGACAGCCTTCAAGGGCTTACTTCATCCAGGACAACTACTGATAAAGATGGACAAACACCATGGTTATGTGGTATATAAACAAGCAGGGGGGCATGCACTCATACCCCCCTTTGCAGACTAGCCATGGCACTGTGCGACACAGCCTTGACTTACCAAGTACATCTTCAAGCTCAATTCCTGCTAGGAAAGCAAAATACTCTGGCTAACAATTTAAGCAGAAACCTTATGGACCCTCACGAGTGGAAACTAGATCCACAAGTCTTCAGCATGATAACAAAGAAATGGGGGAGCCCGGACATAGACCTATTTGCCTATCCTCGGAATTATCAACTGGAAAAATTCTGCACAAGGACTTATCACAGACAAGCATGGAAAGTGGATGCCCTATCCTTCAGTTGGAAAAAAACGATCAGTTTACTCCTTTCCTCCTCTGCCACTTCTTCCCAAGGTCCTACTAAAAGTCAGACAAGAGAAACCAAAGATGATACTAATTGCCCCGGACTGGCCCCACCAATTCTGGTACCCAATCCTAAGGAACATGTCTCAATTCCCAGCTTGGTACTTGCCTTATATACCTCACTTACTGCCCCAGATCCTGCACAATCAGCTCCAAACACTGAACCTGGCAGCATGGCTGATCATGTAGTTATTCAAACAACACCTCTCAGTAAAGCTGTGATGGATGTCATTTTGGAAGCCAGAAGGCCTAGTACTAGAAAATCTTATGCTGATAAATGGAAGAGAGTATGTGCTTGGAACCAAGCACAAGGAACTGATACAGCAGAGCCAAATATTCCTCAAATTTTTCAATACTTGACTGAGATGCTTGACAAAGACCTATCTTTTTCATGAATAAAAATCCATGCCTCTGACATCGCGGCTCATGACAACACAGAGCCACCAATCTTTTCTCATCCTTTACTAAAGCAGTATCTTAGAGGGGCCAAAAATTTTAAGGCCTCCCAGAAGATCACCAATCCCTGCATGGGACCTCAATTATGTGTTGGAAAAGCTCACCCTGCCTCCATTTGAACCAGCTGCTACTGCAGATCTAAAGTTCTTATCATGGAAAACAGCTCTGCTCCTGGCATTTACTTCAGCAAGAAGGGTCTCAGAGCTACAGGCCCTCATGGCTGTGGAGCCTTTTATCATATTTTACCCAGACAGGGTGTCCCTGAGGACCAAACCCTCATTTATGCCTAAGGTGGTTTCCAGTGTGGCTCTTAACCAAACTATTCATCTGCCAACTTTTTATCCAAATCCGCAGAACAAGCAGGAGAGGATTTTGCATTCCTTGGACGTGCACAGACAACTAAGATTCTACTTGAGCAGGACTAAAGCTCTAAGAAAAACTGAGCAGTTACTAGTGACATTTGCTGCAGTATCAGAGGGAAAGGCTATTTCAAAGCAGACTATTTCAAAGTGGATAAGCCACTGCATTTGTTTCTGCTACTTACACAATGGCAAACCTGTACCCAAGGGCATTAGGTCTCATTCCACCAGGGCTGCAGCTACATCAGCAGCTTATCTCAGAGGAGTACAAACCAAAGACATTCTAGAGGCTGCTACTTGGAGTTCTGTTCACACTTTTACAAAGCATTATCATTTGCCTCTCTACTCTAAGTCCAGAGCAGGCTTTGCCACTGCAGTTCTGCAGGGCCTTATAGCCACTCCTAATGCAGTTTAACTCCAGCCTGTCATCCATAGCCTTGGGATTCTACCCAAATGTAATGACTGCAACAGTGAAACATGAAGAACATAGTACAGTTGTGTACACTTGCCATAAATGTAGATGTTCGAGTGTATTCACTGTTGCAGTCCAGGTTACCCGCCCGCCATCCCCCCCTTTTATTCTGGAGTTTTCTCTTTCCTTCATTATCTTCTACAACCTTTGTGGTGTATTTGCTTGTAGATGAAGGTAAAGTTTGTATTGTTGCATGTATATATAGTTTATATATATATTTTTGCTACCCATTTGGGGGGCACCTGGCATCTGGGGCAAGAAAAACTGAAGAAAATGGCGTTGGCTGCTTGTTTTATATCCCTGACGACCTGACGTCATGGAAAAGGAGGCAGCAACCGATGCAGGACCCACGACTTTGGAATTCAGGCCGACTGAGGGCAACCTGCCAGCAGATTACCCAAATGTAATGACTGCAACAGTGAATACACTCAAACATCTACATTTATGGTAAGTGTACACAACTGTACTTTCTGTTTGACTATCCTTGCCCCTCACTCCTACCAGGAACGAAGGCTTTCTGGATCTCTCTCAGCTCAACACCTGTTTGAAGGTTCCTTACTTCAGGCCTTGTTTCTCCTCCTCCTTCTTCTTCTTCAGGCTTTCCTAGTTTCTCTGGATCTCAAGGATGCCTATTGCCATATCCCTATTCATCCCCTTTTCAGGAGGTGTTTCCCTGTTTCTACCTTACATTTTCAGTTCGCTGCTTTGCCCTTTAGCCCCTCTACTGCCCCAAGGGTTTTCACAAATGCCTCACGTCTGTGATTGCTTTTTTTAAGTTGAGGGAATTCAGATCTTTCCTTGTCTGGACAACCTGCTCATTCAGACTTCCTCTCCAAAGACTTTACATCAGCATCTTCACTTTGCTATTTGTCTTTTACAAAGCCTAGGGTTTACAGTGAATTTACAAAAATCATTGTTAATTCCTTCTCTAGAGCATGCATTTCTCTGGTGCAGGCTCCAGACTATTCCAATGCTGGCATCTCTCCCTCCTCCCAAGGCTTTAACTCTGATTGCATTCTTTCAATCCCTTCTGCATCTGGATTCTATTACAGCCAGAGAAGGGCTCTGGGATACATGGCTTCCACCATGCCTATGCTTCCTCTGGGAAAGCTTCATATGAAAAAGCTCCAGTGGATTCCTAAGGTCAGTCTGGCTTCAACATTCGTATCCTTTGGATTTTCTGATTCCTCTTCTCCCATGTCTCAAACTGGAACTTCAGTGGTGGTTTCATCAGTTGTTCCTCAACCCAGGGTTGCCTTTTCAACTTCCAGTCCCCACTCAGGCACTTTTTTTCAGATGCCCCAAACACAAGGTGGGGGCCTCCTTCAGTCCTCAGAAAGTGCAGGGCCTTTGGTCTCTTTGTCAGAAGAATAACCACATCAGTATCAAAGAGATGAGAGTGCTTCTCCTGGCCTTTCTGGCCTTGTCTCTTTTCCTACTAAGGCCTCTCAGAATCTTCACAGACAGTACCACAGTGATGTGGTACATCAACAAGAAGGGGGGACAAGGTCTTGTCTCTTGTGCAGACTGGATCTTCAGGTTTGGGATCTAGCTGTCCAGTATCAGGTGACTCTTCAGGCTGTTTTATTCAGATCAGTACATTGTGGCAGATTCTCTGAGCAGGTCCAAAACACAAACTCACAAGTGGATGCTTCACAGAGATGGGTTTCCGAATGTCCACCTGTAGGGTACTCCTCAAGTAGATCTTTTTAACTCCCCTCTGAACAGACAGCTTCTTCTGTTTTGCACCAAAGTCCTATGTCCTCTGGCTTGAAAGGTGGATGCCCTCTCTTTTTCCTAGAAGGGCATGTTTCTTGATGACTTCCCTCCCCTTCCTGTCATACCATGTGTCCTGTTCAAGATAAAACAGGATGCTGCCAAAATCTTGTTGGTGACTCCCTTTGGGTCCAGACAGCACCGGCTCCCTCTTCTTCTGCATTTAGCCAAGGGCAGTCATCACAAGTTACTTCACAGGGTGGACCTACTCACACAAGACAAGGGGTCTCTCATCCATCTGCATTTGTCCACTCTTCAACTGACTCTGTGAGTGATAGGGTTTTGATCCCTTTTAGACACCTTTTTTCCCCGAGGATGTGCTCCAGGTTCTGCAGGAGGCCAGGAAACCCACTAACAGAAAATCTTATTTATCCAAATGGAAGAGATTTTCTATCTGATGTCTTCTCATACCCTGGATCCACTTTCTGTGGAAGTTCCTTTGGTTCTGCCTTTTGTGTGAATTGCTCAATGCTGGGTTGGCATACTCCTCTGTTAAACCTCACCTAACAGCAATTTTTGCTTATCTGCCTTTGACTCCTCCTTTAGCATCTAGATTCGAGGTCAAACAATTTCTTAAAGGTGTCCTTCATATTAGGCCTCCCTGGAAGCCTATTTTTATTTCCTGGGACCTTAATTTTGTCCTGGAAAAATTGACTCAGGCTCCTTATGACCCTGCAGCTTCAGCTTCCTTTACAATATTGTTCTTGGAAGACTGTTCTTCTTTTGGCCCTTACCTCAGTCAGGTGGGAGTCTGAGCTGCAGGCCCTTATGGTTGTTCCTCCCTTTTTGTTTTTTTTCATAAGGATAGTGTGTCTTATCATACAAATTATTTTTTATGCCCAAAGTGGTTAGTGAATTGTCTCTTAATCAGTTTATTCATTTGCCCACTTTTTCCCTTCTCCACAGTCTGCTAGTGAGAAGTTTCTTCACATCTTGGATTTGCATAGACAACTCAGCTATTTGGATAAAACTAAAGACTTTCATAAATCTGAGCAGCTTTTTGTATCTTTTCATCCTAGGTCTTTATCTTTGGTTGTTTCTAAGCAAACCATTTATTCTTGGATGGCTAAAGCCATTTTCTTTTGTTACTCCTTTCTTGGGAAAACCCTTCCTCCTCCTGTTAAGGCTCATTCTAGCAGGGCTGTGGCTTCTTCTGGTGCTTTTTTTTCAAAGGTTTGGATACTAATTCCATTCTTGAGGTAGCAACTTGGAATTTCTGTGCATACCTTTACCAAGCACTATAAGTTGGATATAGTTTCTAGGACTAGGGCTGGATTTGCCAGGGCTATCCTGCATGGCTTTCTTGAGGGTTTTGCTGGGACTTCCTCCTGACAACTTTCTTCCTTAGCTTTTGTACTCTCCCTATTGTAAAGAATATGCAACATTGATACAGAAGGACATAGTGGAATTGTGTAAAATCTTAGCATAACAGTAGATGTCCTTCTCCTCACTGTTGCAGTATACGCTCCTTCCCTTCTCCCCCTTTCTCCTTCTGGATGTACAAGTTCCCTCTTTTCTTCTTGGGCTGTTATTCTTCCTGGGGCTTTTCAGTTCTGAGGATGGTACATCTGTACATCGCCTTATGCCCTACGCTGGATGCAGGGAACATACATGTGACGTACGATGTCCCTTTTACAACCTACGGCTTTGTTATGCTTGCCAGACTTAGGGCTACCCTTGGCAGGGAATCCCTATTGTAAAGCATATTGCAATATTGAAGTGAGGGACCTCTATTGTTATGGTAAGATTTTACACAACTGTACTTTCAACACCATTCAGCAGACTGTTTAGGTCGACAAAGCAGGGGAAGCACTGTCTGGCTCAGGAAGGCTCTGAAGCTTTTGGCACTCAGACTGCCTTTTTTATGTGGCTGTGCTGAAGTCCCTGGCAGTTAGGCTATGTGGAAGTTGCCCTGAAGCTTTGAAAGCTGACTGGGTTTAACCCAAATAGCCTGTGGTACTGCAACAGTGAATTAGAACATCTACTGTTTGTGTACGTTTACTTCCACAACCATATTTTCATTGATATCATATCCCTCATCTGCTGCTTACTCCACTTTCCCACATTAAGTTTTATGTATTCGAAGATTGTCATGTGTAATTTTCTGTGTTGTGTTGTTTTCTGTCTTTTAAAATGAGTACCGTATCAACATGCTTTAGTACTGACAAAACTTGATCTATTCTTAGTGGTGAATACTGTGTTTCCAAAAGCTCCACTACTAATGACTCTTCAGCCACCTTAGCATTCATAGTCAGCTGATTCTCCTATAGAGTATGCAGCTTTCATACTAATCATTTATTAGATATCTCTAGTATTTCCTCCATTACAGTGCTCCAAAACTTTTCCACATACATTATCTCCTAAATAAAATTCTCATACTTTTCTCCAAATAATTACATAACACAGCACAATGCAAAGTTTAGGCTGCATATTTGGATTGCCTGCAGTGAAAGCACATAACATATAATAGCGGTAGCGTTGTTGCCTCACAGCAAGAGGTTCTCCCATTCGATTCTCGGCTTGGGTTGGGAGTGCCTTCTGTGTGGAGTCTGTATGTCCTCCCTGCGGTCAAGTGGGTGTTCGAAAGACATGCGTTGAATGGGCGTGCCTTCGTTGAAGGTTGGGTGTCGGGCTGGCAACTCGACACCATAAAAAAAAAAAAAAAACCTGCCAATCATTAGCAGACCGGAGTTCCGCTGTGGCGACCCCTAACCAGGAAAAGCCGAAAGACAAACAAAACAATAAGAGAGAGTGAGACATGGAGTATAAATTGTGTGGTTTTTGAAGGATTCAAGAAAAAAATAAGAAGCTTCATGAGCCTATTCAAGTTTCTGGTGTCAAAATAAAATACAGCATTTTTTTTTTTACCCCATAGTAACACTTCCAGAAAAAGCAGTCATTTTGTCTCATGACATGTGTTGACCCCTTGCACAGAAGTTGACACCTTCCTTCATCATGTTAATCGGCAGCTGTTTATGGATTCAGTTATCATTTGTTTAGGTTGCAGCTTTTTTTTAATTTCAGAATTAGTTATACAGCTAGCTGCGATAGCACATGTGAATGAGGAGCTTGCAGCTATGATGTCCTTCAAGAATGCAACTGCAGTCATAACATGTGGGTTGTCCTGCCTCAGGCAGCCCTCGGTCGGCCGGATTCCAAAGTCTGGGTCCGACGTCGGCTGATGTCGCATTTCTCTCCGACGTCAGAGCGGCTGGAGTACATAAGCATCAGCCGACTCCATTTTCTTCAGTCTTTCTTGCCGCGCGGTGCCCGAAGCAGAAGCGGTTCGCAAGTGCCGGTCGGTCAGCTCCTGTATTCTACGATACCGAAGTCATCAAAAAAGCTAAGTACCCCGTTGGGGACCTTTTCTTGCCTCAGCCGATGTCAGAAATTACTGAAAAAGTTAACAATTGTCTTTTTTGTGGTAAACAAATATCTCATAAGGATTTCCACTCTTACTGCCTCCCTTGCCTGGGCCCAGACCACGACGTCTCTGCCTGTGTAGCCTGTGCTCGCTTCAACAAGCGCACTCTCAGGCGCCGGGCGGAGTTCGCTGAAGATTTTTCCGGCGGCAAATTTGCTTACACCATGCCGTCGGATCTTCCGACATCGCAAACTCCCAAAAAGCGAAAAGACCGGGACCGACATCCTCGGCCCGCGTCTACCACCGACTCACTTCGACATGGGGCAAGCCAGAAGTGGACCTATTTGCCTCTCACCTCAATCATCTTCTACCAAAATTTTGCACAAGGACATACCATCCAAAGGCTTGGAAAATAGATGCCCTTTCATTCAACTGGAACTCCCTAGCAATCTATGCATTCCCACCTCTGCCACTGATGACCTCAGTATTACTAAAGATCAAAGCAGAGAAGCCCAAGGGAATCATAATAGCTCCGGATTGGCCAAAACAACACTGGTACCCACTACTACGGAGCATATGTCACACCAGGAGGTGGGCCCTCCCTCAGTGGCCTCTACTTTTGACTCAACACAATTTCAAAACACTGCATCCAAACCTTCAGACACTGCAGCTAACAGCCTGGGAGATCCCATAAATAACTTCAGCTTATCTCTCTCCAAGGAAGTTCAGTAGATACGAACAGAGGCTCGAAGACCATCCACCAGAAAGGTTTACTTAGCAAAGTAGAAAAGATTCAGCAATTGGAATACCAGCAAGGGACATGATGCATCATTACTGAACATCCCACTCATCTTGGAATATTTGGCAGATATGTTGCAGAGCGGCCTCTCATATTCTTCAATAAAGATACATGCATCTGCTATTTCAGCTAGATACAACACTGATCCTCCTGTTTTCTCTCACCCCTTACTAAGACAATTCCTCAGGAGAATCAAGAACATTAAGCCACCAAGAAATGCCCCAGTGCCAGCCTGGGACCTCAATTTTGTCTTAGAAAAACTGACTCTACCTCCTTTTGAGCCAGCAGCTTCAGTTGACTTGCAATTTCTCTCATGGAAAACAGCTTTCCTGTTGGCAATTACCTCAGCAAGAAGGGTTTCGGAGCTACAGGCCCTAATGGCAATACCACCCTTTATTATTTTCCACAGAGACAGGGTTTTATTAAGGACCAACCCTACTTTTATGCCAAAGGTGGTATCTAGGGTTTCTCTAAATCAAACTGACACAAGGCACAGAAACTGGTAATAAACAAAAAGGACAAACCAGCTAATAGACCAGGAACGGATTTTAATCCACAAAAAGGCACCACAAAACAACTGTATTCCACAAAGTAAATCGCCAAAGGCACTGGTAAAAATCCAAGTACACAATCTGTCAAAGCGCTTTTCGTTTGTCTTAATTGCAAACTTCCAAGCTTCTCTTGCTTACAGTTTGGTTGTTTCATTTACCTGAAACTTACCTCCCTAGACTATATGAAGAAGGACATTATGGAGCTCTTGGACTGTGTGTCAAAGGCTGGTATGTGTCTAGTATTGAGCAGCCTTCCACGGCTTACCAAGTTTGCAGATAATTGCAAGCTGGGCGCAATCATTGAAATCCCACAAGATAAAAACATTTTACAAGAACGTCTGACACAGACAAATGACTGGTACCAAAGCCACAACTCAAAACTCAGTGCCAAGAAATGCTTAATAGTACCTTTTGGGAAGTAAGCCATCCTGGGAAACTACCCCATCAGTGTAACACTCAGAAAAGTAAACACAGTAGTCAGAGATTTAGGGACTCATGTAGATAGCAATCTGGCTTTCAACCAGCGTGTCTAAGGTGGTAAGAAAATCATTTTGTCACTCAACTTGTAAGTAAGGGCATGCCATGTAGGTCCAGAGAAGTCATCTTCTCACTGTACGTAGCCCTCATCAGACTCATCACTGAGTATATTGTCCCCTTTGTTGTATACCTGACCAGGCTCATGCAACAACTGGAAAGTTCCTCAGAAAAAGAATAAAGGGTGTCAACACAATGCCCTGTGCAGATAACTCAAAGCCCTGACCCTGTAATCTCTTTCCTACACACTGCTGAGAGGCGATTTATGTCCGTCATGCAAGGCATCCTTGGATCCTGCTCTGATGGACTTTCATATCTGAAAAATGAACAGCATCAGAACTACTAGATCCAAGGATTTAAACTTTGCTTGTGATTTAAATAGAACAAGTTGGAGGGACAGGTATGTATCTCAAAGAATTTCTCTGCTCTGGAATACCGCATCATTGTAAAGCAGAGCCCTTCTCTAACCCTATTTAAGCACAACCTGGACCAGTGGGTGGGAAATTGGAAATGGTCTAATACCTATGTCTTTGATGGATGGAGGCAACAGTTAAGTCATGCCCTAATTAACATAGCTTCTGCTGTTCTTTTTCAGTTTGCTTGCAATAGCTAGCTGATTTTCAAGCTGTTTTGAACTATTTTGTTCCCTGCTTTAGATATAAACTGCAGCTGTAGAGATGGTATATTTCATTTATGTAAGTAGTAATATGATATCTAAAGTAGATATGTCTCCCCTCCTAACTGTGATAGTACAGGAACTCTATCCAGTACAAATCAGCAAGACAACACAAACGTTTTACATTCTAATAATCCACACCATACCTTTCAACTGTCCACATTTTAGCAGAACTTCCAGATTTGTGTGTCATATTTTTGGTACGTTTCTCAAAAAAATTGTCTTTTTCTAGTGAATCACTGAGGAAAACTTCAGTAAATAGTGACCGACGTTAGAATTTTAGACTTGTTACCCATCAGATAATGCAAAAACAGTTATTCTAGTAACTTTCTAAGTTCATCAGGGCAGTATTTAAATATGCTCTTATTTTTGGGCCTTTGTCTCCCCCCAGTAATTTTTGGCTTGCATTAAGAGGTTTAGAGTTATGATCTACACTGCTGCTTTCGCCATCCCACTCTGTTGTGACTATTCAGTTATAACTGGTTTTATGCTACTCATCTGCTGAAACTACCTCACTCAGAAGAAGGATACATTTTTTTAAATTGTGGGTGATCATAGTAAGGTGCATAACTGTACAGATTTTTGCCTCATATTTTTTCATCTGCGTCTCATAAATATGTGGTTTTCTGGCAAATTGTTGGTAAATCACTGAGGGTTGAAGTCAGAAAATAATGCAGACTTTTAAGTTTCAAGCTTCACACATATCACAAAAGCCATACTAATGCAAAACCTGTTATTCTCTGTAATTTCTAAGTTTGTAAGAACAATATTTAAAAAGTGTCCCTATTTTTGGGCCTTTGTTCCATCCATTATTTATGGCTTTGTCCAGATTTCTTGTGCTAAGAGGTTGAGCGGTATGGTAAAGTGCTCTGGTGGTCGTAGTAAGCCAGTGACTGTTACAGTATTGTGTGGATGGTCATAAAGATTATTTTGCTGAGTAGTACTTCAAGTATTTGCAGAAGATGAGAGCCCTTGTGGTCTGTACTGATGTATGGCTCTGTGATGTTATTGAGGAGGCAATGGCAGTTAATTTAATTGTTTGGTGAATAAAAAGGAGGAGTGTTAAAGAGCAAAGTTTTTCATAGTGAGGCCAGCATTGTTTTCGCTGTCATATGTTTGGCTGCGATATGATATAGATGTATAAGTGTTTCTGTGATAGACTCAGTGAGCACGCCTTGGACATTTGCTTTATGAATAACCAAAGTACCACATGTAATTATTTGCTGGTAAAAATTGAGAGAGTATTAACAGCAAAGGGTGGAAAATTATTTCAGTATAGGGTAGACAGGAGGAGGAATACAAGACTTGCAGATAGTTTGCATGTTTTCATAAATAGGGTGGGTAGTTGGTACAGATATAAGATCTTTTGGACTTGGTCATAACTGTCCCTTATCAATGAAGACCTGTTTTGAAGTCCTGAGCCAGTGAGAAACACTGAGTATGGTTACATATCAATAGTAAAAAGAAAAATGTATAATCGCAAGCAGCTATTTTTGTTGTTATGATGAAACTAAAATGACTTTTTAACATCTTGGGAGGCTCACTGTGACAGTTTCTGATAAAATTATATTATACAGGAATATTTGATTTTGCCAGGATTGGAACTCAAAGCCCATGCGGTGACATTATCACTGTTTGGTAACAATCACCTTCACCTAGGCATCACTGACCCCTTTTAGCACTACATGCATATTTTTGTTGTTTTCTGGTACACTCCCATACCACCTAACAGAATCCTTTATGATCCTAGACGTCACTCCAACGCCTACTCACATGTCTGCACTGTAGTTCCGGATTTCCTTGTCTACTTCTGCCAGATTTGGTTTCCCCTTAAACATAACATTTCTCCTGTTCCTCCCCTCTCCAAACACCTGCACCAACTGGAAAAGCCATAGAAATACATCACAAAGAGAATCCGTGGCCTCCAACACGTGTCCTATGTGGACAGGCTCAAATCACTATCACTTTACTCGGTATCATACAGATTGCTCAGAGATGATCTGTGTCTCACCTGCAAGGCAGTATCAGACCCTGCCCTACTAGAGATGCTCCATATCCATAAGTCTAACTCCTCGTGCATTACCTGCTCAATAAGCCTAAATCTAATATGCAACATCAACAAAACCTGCTGGAGAGACAGATTTGTTTCCCAGAGGCTGCCACGTCTCTGGAATAGACTTTCCATACATGTCAGACAGAGTACCTTGCTGACCCTCTTCAAGCGCAACCTTGATGAGTGGATGGGAAACCACAAGTTTGTCACAGGGGTTCCACCTGTGTCCCTCACTGATCTTTTTTGGGGATAAACTCTTGGTTAGGTTTGTAAGGGCCCCAGGGCCTAGTAACCTCCTATACTTATTTATTGTCTTCTCTGCTTTGATGTATCTGGGAGCCAGTATGCTGTGTCAGTCCACCAGCACTGTTCCTTCCCCCTCCATTACTTCGACTACAAGGGTGCTTAGTCTAGGTTGCAAACCTTGTCACTTCCTCACTGCCTTCAAGAAGTAGTGTTCTTTGCACCTATTATATGTGATATGTGGTTACTTTGACTAGGAAGCAAATCAGTGTTAACCGTGATCCATGAAGGAAGATGTTATTCATGCTGATTGTGAAGCATTTCTGTTAACTTTTCTTGAATTGTTGTTATGATAGGCATGGCATATGATAAAGCTCTCACTGTTCTGGGTGGCTTCACATTCCTTCCTAGTACATTACATCATCTACTGTGTGTCTGTACTTTAGTATTTTCAAATGTGATTCTTAAATTTTTTCAGATTTTCCTTTTCATTTGTGACTATTATTTTCCCCTGTTTTTGAACACTAAGCCGGGGGGGGGGGGGGGGGGGCGAATTTTACTACCTTACTTATGATTTTGCTCATGGCTTTGTTTCATTGTACTGCCTTTCAGAAGCAAAATTTCTAAGTCACTGTCAGTATATCAGTGAACGTTCACTTTTTCTTCTGTCATTTTAAACACTGTATTTTCCCAAAGTAATCTCCAGAGAACTTAGAGAACATATACCATGAAACTCTCTTGCAAAATTTCTCCATGCATTCTCCCCTTTCCCGTAATCACAGAGGCTTTTCTCAAAATCAGGAAGAAAACTGAAACCTTTTACTGCTGAGCCCCCCCGGCCCAGTCAACACTGGATCTCCCTTCCTTTTTTCTTTCATCTTGTCAAAGGCAGTTAGTACAAATTACCCCCCCAAGTTGGATGTATTCACACAACAGAAGGGGTCTCTTTTTAATCCATACTTACAAACTCTAAACCTGACAGTTTGGATAATATAATTTTGATACCATTATTTTTCTAAGAATGTGCTACAGGTATTATAGGAGGCCACAGAACCTGCTACAAGAAAATCTTATATTTTCTATTTGGTGCCAAAAGAAAAAAACAAACAGAACCCTTATTAAATGGGTATTCCCGCCATTATTTCATATCTGTGTGAGCTCTTCAGTTCAGAAATGGCTTACTCTTTTATAAAAGCTTATTTGTTAGTCATATCCACCTGTTTACCAGTAGATCCACCTGTCTGTGCACATTTTGAGGTCAAACAGTTCCTAAAAGATATTCTTCATATCAGGCCCCTCAGAGAATCTGTTCCCTTTCCTTAGGACCTGATTTATGTTTTAGAAAAGTTAACTTCTCCTCCTGCTGAACCTACCTTTTCTGCTTTTCTAAAATTCTGCACTTGGAAAGCTGTTTTGCTGTTTGCCGTGACCCTAGCAAAATGAGTCCGAGTTACAAGCCCTCATTGCTGTTCCTCCTTTTCTAGTTTTCCACAAGAACAGGGTCTCCCTGAGAACAATTCCTTTTTCCAGGCCAAAAGAAGGCAATGAAATAACTTTGAACCAGTTTATCAACCTGCCAGCCTTCTTTCTCAATCTTCATAACAAGGCAGAAAGAGTTTTACGTTTGCTGAATGTTAATAGTCCGCTCATTCTTAGTCTTATGTAAGTAAAATTGGTCAGGAAATCTGATCAGCTCTTTATATCCTATCCAAGCAAAAAGATGAGTTATCCTGTTTCAAAACAGACTGTATCCAAATAGATTTCCTTGGTTTTCCCTTTTTGCTGTTTGTTTCATAAAAATTCCCTTCAAGACCAGACTAAAGCACATACATCTAGAGCAGTTGCCTTTTTCAAAGGTTTAGATTCTAAGACCATTTTAGAAGCAACCAATTGCGATATTCCATACCTACATTTGCAAAACACTGCAAAGTAGATGTTCTTTCCAGGGCCAAAACTGCTTTTGCCAGGTCCATTCTGCAAGGTTTGGTGAATTCCAGTTTGTGCCTCAGTTTTCCTCCCAGATCATATAAAGGCATTGGGAATCCTCCCAGCTGTGAGTAGTACTGCAACAGTGATCAAATGAAGGGCACCCATGTGTAAGATCTTCAGCACCAGTTGATGGCTGAATAGATATCACTCTTGCAATATATGCACCCTTCCTCTAATCCCCTTCCATATTCTTTCCTGTTTTTGGCTGAGGTGGTCCTACATTTCCACCTGTCTTTTTCTGCTGACATGACTTTGGTTCCTTTTTGATATGTTTGTATGGGGCATGAAAGTTCTGAGGAAGTATGTGCTCATATACCCTTTATGTACACGCATTCTCCCCCTTGCCTGGGTCATGAGGTAGATGTAAGAAGAGAGAGGAAGGTACCCAGGCTTTAGTATACTGTCTAGACATGTGCTATCTTTGGCAAGATGCTCCCATCCATGAGCATTACTGCAACAGCAATCTATTCGGTTATCTGCTGTTATGATAAGGTCTTACACAGCTATCCACTCTGTCTGCAAGGAGTTAAGTCTCATTAGATGAATCCCCTGGTTAAAATATTCCCATTTTCTCCACAAAGAAGCAGTTTCAGATTACAGTGGCTTCTGAATTTGAGGAAAAGGACAGACAAAGGAGTATTTTAATGGAATTCATAAAACACTCTAATTTTTGTCATTGTTAGCTTTGGTATTGGAGAGTCCAGTTTGATAAAGTTTTGAATGTTGCTTTGTTATTTTTTAAAGCTTCTACACTATGATTCTATGTTTTATGTAAAAAAGTACATACCGTTGCATACAGTTTGTTGCAAATGTGTTGAGTAAGAATTGGATTACATTCTGAGGCCTGCTATGCATAGGGAGAAAACTTACAAGTGCAACATTTATACACTAGGCTTTAGAATCACAAAATATTTCACTGAAGGAAAGCAAAAAAAAAAAAAAAAACTGAAGCCGTCCTATCCCTTTTTTATTTGGGTAGCATTGCTTATGTTTAATACATGTATTGAGGTGGAACTGAAAAGAAAATAAAGGGGGAAAGTACCAATGCATGCTGTATACAGTATATTTTAATAGTCTAAACAGAATTGGCACCACTTTTCAGGCTTGTATCTGCCTTTTGTTTACATCTAATGGGTGATTTCAACTACCCCACCATTAACTGGGAAAACTACTCCTGTACCAACTATTTTGCTCAACGTTTTCTGGAATTCATAAATTCCAACGCCTTGGATCAACTTATTCACACCCCCACTAGGGGCAGTAATATCCTAGACCTGGTCATTACCAACATGGGCAACCGGTGTTCCACACCAGAGGTCAATTCTTTGTTGGTCATATCCGACCACAAGCTAATCACCCTAGACATCCACATCCCGCCCCCACCCCCAATTAGGGAAACCACCATAAAAAACTTCTCCAAAGCCAACTTCACACTTCTTAAGACAGAAGTGGCAAACTTCATGACACCCATGCAGATGGACAATAGAGTTACGACTGCTGAATCCTACACAAATGCACTTTATAAGCACTTACACGAGTGAATGGATCATGCTATCCCTAATAGAACCAAGATGCTATCCTCCAAAAAAAGGAAGCCGATCTGGTGGTCCTCTGCCATAAACAAACTCTACAACAGAAGAAAGAAACTGTTGCAAAAAAGAATAAAATCCCATGACTGGAGGAACGTCCTGGTCAACCTCAGTAAGAAGCTGAGATCCCTCATAAAATCCTCCAAAGCTAGTTACAAAAACAAAATTGCCACTGACTCTAAAGACAACCACAAAGCATTCTATAGCTATGTCAAGAATCTCAATGGCAACATTCAGATCTGCTCTGAGTTACAGCACAATGGCACTAAATATACAGAACCAACTGATATTGCCAACATCCTGGCAGATAGGTTCAGTGCTAACTTTACCCCCCCTCTCACCCCCTAGAGGGCCCATCTCTGTACCGAAAGAATGCAAAGTTCCTGTAATCATGGCTGCACAGGTAAAAAACACACTCTCCAAAGCCAAGAACACAGCATCCATGGGACCTGACAATATCCCAGGCTACGTTCTACACGAACTACAGAATGAACTGGCACCCTACCGAAGTACCATGTTCAGTCATAGCCTTACCTCAGGCTTTGTGCCCACTGAATGGTGCACCACAGCGGTTATCCCACTCCACAAAGGGAGAGCCATGACAGATCCCGGGAACTACTGCCCCATTAGCCTGACAAGCCTGGTCTGCAAGGCCATGGAACATATCATCATGGAACTCGTAAGCAAAGACATTGGTAATCTCCAAACTCTAGATCCTACCCAGTTCGGATTTGTAAAAGGCAGATCATGTCTCCTAAACCTGATTGACTTCTTTGAAGCAGTCACCAAAGCCATAGATGAGGGTAAGGTGGTTCACACAGCTTATCTAGATCTCGCCAAGGCTTTGGACACCATCCCCCACTCTGGAATTATAGATAAGCTCACTAAACTAGGTATAAATCCCTATGTCACAAGATGGGTTGCCAACTGGCTCATGGACAGAACCCACACTGTGAAAGTAGCAGACTCCAAATCCGACTTCAGACCAGTGACAAGTGGAGTACCACAGGGTTCAGTCCTGGGTCCTCTCCTGTTTGGTATCTACTTCTCTGAAGTACAGGCTAACACAGAAGGTCTTTGGCTAATAAAGTTTGCAGATGACTGCAAACTAGGAGCCATAATCGAAACTCCTAACGATGTGGACATACTACAAAAGGGCCTCACTGAGACAGATGCCTGGTGTCAAAGCCATGGCCTGAAGCTCAGTGCCAAAAAGTGCATTGTCATCCCCTGTGGTAAAAAGTCTGTACCCATGAACTACCACATAGCTGGTAGTCTACTTAATGCAGAAAATGTGATGAGACCTTGGGACACAAGTGGACAGTAGTCTCTCCTTTGATAATCACATCGCCACAGTGGTCAGGAAATCCTTCTACGTGGCTCACCTCATCACAAAAGGTTTCTCATCCAGAAAATACGAGGTCATTGTTCCACTCTACTCATCACTCATTAGACCCATTATAGAGTACAACACTCCTTTTGGTATGTACCTCACAAGACATCTACAACAACTGGAAAGGCCACAGAAATACCTCACAAAGAGGAATACTGGCCTCAAACAGATGCCCTACGCAGACTGTCTAAAAGAACTCCAGCTTTACTCCGTCGCATATCGCCTACTCAGAGGTGATCTCTGCCTAACATACAAAGCTATGTCAAACCCAGAGCTGTTGGACATGCTCCACTTAAAGAAATCCCAATCCCTCCGCGCTACACGCTCTAGGGACCTAAACCTTATCACCACAATAAACAGAACATGTTGGAGGAATAGATACCTGTCCCAGAGACTTCCCATACTCTGGAACAGACTACCTATCTATGTCAAACAGAGCTCCTCATTAGCACTCTTCAAAAAAAATCTTGATGATTGGATGGGAGATAGGAAATTCACCCCGGGGGTCACATCTGTGGCTCTGCTCGACAGGGGCACAGGAAAATAATTTTTTGGGTGGTGAAAACCAGGGTACATTTTTGGCTAGGCTTATATAGGCCCCAGGGCCAATAGCCTAGTACCCTCCTATGAACCTATATATCCATCCAATAATCCCCGTTTTCCCATTTTTGCATATGGGGTTTGGGTGTCACATCAGAAGTGACCATCATCTAGAGCCAATGTTCATACTGCAAATAAAAAGTAACTTTACTGCTGAAAAGATTAGGCTTGACCCTTATGCATATATGTTATTTGTAGATGACTGTTTACTGATGATCTGCAGTTCCTTAGCTCATATTACAATTAAACTGAGGCATAACTACTTTCCATGTGATTTTGTTTAAAATGTACAATTATGAGACAGTATTTTCGCAGAATATTCAGATTTGTAGGTTCATAGGGGATTATTAGGCTAACAGCTTAAGAGCCCTTATAAGCCTAGCCAATATAACCCTATTTTACCCAATATATGGCCCCTAGGGGCAAGGGAATGGCTTGGATTTGTGCCTATGCATTGAGTGTCTTACAGATTAACCCTGTCCGTAAGGGACATAGGCACTACCCCAAGTTGTGAATTTGTGTTTCCCCATCCATTGATCCAAACTGCATTTAAAGAGGGCCAGGGAAGGGCTGTGGCTTAATGTGAATAGAAAGCCTAAACCGAAGAAGGGGTGATCTCTCAGTCACATATCTGTCTCTCCAGCAAATTTTGTTTGAATCGCTGACTTAAGTTTAGATCCTTAGATTTGGTGACTCATGCTGTTTGACTTGTGGATATCTAGCAGCACCGTCAGGGCTGGATTTATGGCTGCCTTGTAGGTCAGGCATAGGTCACCCCTTAATAGTCGGTAAGAGACAGAGTAAAGGGTTAGGGCTCTTAGTGTGTCAGCATAGGACATGTTGTTCACACAATGTATTTTTTTTTCTTTTTTTGTGAAGATCCTCTTCGGTTATGGCTGTAAGTGCCTAGTCAAGTACATGCCAGATGGCACATTATACCTGGTTATTGGTCTAATGAGGGCTGAGTACAGTGGGACTGTAATTTCCTTGGATCTGGGTGCCACTTATAAGTTGTGCCACATAGAAGAACTTCCTCACCACTGTGGACATGTGGCGGTTAAAGTTCAGGCTACTATCTGTCTGTGTCCCGAGATCCCTCACTTCTGGGTCTGCTGTTAGGGGTGTACTACTGATATTGTAATTTTCAGGGGTGTCTGAATCCCAAAGGGTATGATGTATTTTTTCACATTTAGTTTTAGGCCATGGTTCTGACACCAGTCATTTGTCTGATCTGAACCTCCTGAGGGATATCTATGCCATTGGGGGATTTAATGATTGCCCCCAGCTTGCAGTCATCGGCAGACTTGGTCATCCAGAGGCCTTCACATTAGACTTGACTTCAGAGAAGTATATTCTGAACTGGAGTGTTTCCAGCATTGAGCCATTTGGCACACTACTAGTAACTGGTCTGTTCCTGGAATATAGATTCACCCACTTTAACCACATGTCCTATCCTTGAGCCAGTTGGCTATCCATCTGATGACATAGGGATTTATGCCCAGTTTTTTGGGTTGAACCGGAGTGGGGAATTGTGTTAAATGCCTTGGCCAGGTCAAGGTAGGCAGTATGTACTGTTTTACCGTAATCCACGGCGTTAGTGGCTTTCTCAAACAAATCCACCAGATTCGGTAGACGTAACATGCACATGATAAAGCCGAATTGGATCAGGTCCAGTGCTTTGGAGGTTTCCTATGTCATTATTTATCATTTCCATTATTGCTCTTTCCGTGGCATTACATAAAAGACTAGTCAAACTTATGGGTCTGTAAATGGTCCCCCTTTATGCAGAGGGATGGCAGTTGCTGTCCCCATTCTGTCAGGACAAAGCCAATCCAGAGGCTGTGGTTAAATAGTGGTCCTAATGGGCCTGGTAAGTCCTGATTTAAGCTGTTTCAGAGGCAGCCTGGTATATTTTTAGTCACTATTAAAGCCATGTTTTAGCTTTAGAGAGCACAGTGGCAACCTGATGTTTGGTGGTGATTGGCGGTGGAGTGGTGGAGGGTACTTCTTGGGGGGAGATGGAGAAGTGAAATTTAAGCTGAATTTGTTGGCCTGCAGATTTGCTATATCTTCCAGTGGAGTAAAGGTGATGCCATCTACAACTAATTCCACACATTACTGGGTGTTGCCCTTAAGATTATGGACATAACCGAAAAATGCCTTATGGTTATCCTTAGCTTTGGAGGCTATTTTTATCTCATATTTTGCTTTCACAGACATGACTAGCTCCCTGATTTGCTTTCTTTGATTTATGTGGGATTCTTTGTTTGGTTGTGCACATTCCCTCTTACTTAAAAAAAAAAAAAAAAAAAAATTATTCTAATGTTTATATGGTCATACGGGGCTTTTGTGTATTCCTCTGCATAGCTTTCAGTGTTTTCTGGATTTAATGGAACTTGGAAACTAGCTATCGCATCCCTTAATGTTTTTGGGGTTATATGGGTGGGACTAGTTTTACCTTTATTTCAAGGAAGACTGCTTCTGCTTTGTGATCTGATTTTACCAGTGACTGGGGGGGGGGGGGGGTGGGCAGCAGTCTACCATATTTGTAAGTACCACATTATATGTTCCCCTACTGGGAGTGCAAATTGTCTTCTCCAGGGCATTTGAATTGACAAAATCAATAAATCTTTGGGCCTGCATGTTAGTGGTGCTGCATGCCTCCCAACTAATGGATGGGGTAGTTAAAATCACCCATGAGGATGGTGAGTGATTCTAGTAACTTCAGGTATGATGCATGGGTTTTCTGGTTCATGGTGGGGGACCTGTAGCTATCAGGAATGTGGTAATGGATTTTTCATATGGTTAGTTGGACATGAAGTAACTGAAGCTTGTCATATTGTTTGACCAGCTTTGAGGTGTGCTTATCCTTTATGTAGATAGATACACCTCTGCCTTTTGATCTTTCTATGTTCAGTGGGTGGTCAGAATATATGAAAATCATTATAGCCATGCACTGCCTGAGTGCTTTCCATGACTTTTGAACCATGTTTCAGTAACTGTACAGATGTCAGCATTCTCCAGGGTGAGGAGAGCTTTCAGGGAGTGCAATTTCCTGTTGAAACTGCTGGCATTGAGCCGTAAAACCTGTAGCTTTTTCTGAGTAGCTTTTGTTATGTTGGAAGGTTTGTCTGTTTGGCAATGCCTAAAAACAGCCCTATAGGGGTGGATAGTGTTTTGGCCACTATACAAAAGCCTAGAGATTACAGGTAAAGACTATTCCTGGCAAAGCAGCATGGCATGTCAATCTCATCATCTCGGGCTGACAAGTATTAGACCCCTTTGGAATGACACCAGTAGCTGAGCCAGTTTGTTAAAGTTGATCATTTTGTGCTGGTATTGTGGCATTATCCTTGGAAATGGTAGAATGCTGCTCAATGCTAGGCTCATGCCTGCCTGCGGCACACATTCTGAGAGCTCAATCATGTCTCTCTTCATATAGTCCAAGGAGATACATCTCAGGTCATTCACACCCACATGGACTATGACCGAGTCATACTGGTACTTAGGGGTAAGTGACCTGAATGCTTAAATGATCTGGCTATTCCTGGCCCTGACAGGCAACTGAGTAGCCTTTCCCTTATCCAGCCTGGTAAGAGGGACATATAGTATGTCTCACAGTAGAGTCTCTCATGACCAGAACATTGGGTTGTGAAATATTTTGCCTTACAGGCTTGGTAGTTGAGACACAATGAGATGTGGCTTTGTGTTGTGATGGGAATTGCAAATTCACCCCCAGTTTAGCATACGTCCCTCATGAATAGGGGAAACATGTAAATGTCCCAACATATCCTTGTTCGGCCTGTATCTCAGTTATTTGAATGGAGAAATATGAGGGCTAAACACTACCATGGGAATGTGTTGTTTGTGTGCATTCAGAGTTTCTGAGGATGGCTTCTGAGAGGCCTTTGAGGTTTGGGTAAGTTGCATGTGAGCACCTTTGCATATGTGGGTCTGTGTTTGCGGTCCTTTGCGGGTGCAGTAAGTGATGTGTGAGAGTTGCTGACAACCTGTTTGTTGCTTTTAGTGTCTGTATGTGAAAGTCTAACCTCCAGTGTCAATGTGTAACTATATCTCTCACATATTATATTTGGCTGTTCAAGAATTAAGCAGTTGTCAATGTACAGTAAGGCATTTTTTTACATTGCTTCAGGATGCTCATGTCCACCAAGCTGGATGCAAAGATAGCAAGAAAGTACCATCCATAGTTGCAGGTCCTAATGTGTACTTGAAAGGATAGGAGTGAAGGGTGTTTAACCAGATGAGGGAAGGAGGTTTACTTGGTGTAATCTCCAGCTAACATAACCAGTGATGCTGCCCAGCATGAAACCAGATCCTCTGTGAGCAGTAATAGTCATGGGTGCTATAATAAGGTAAGGTAGACCTTAATAGTCCTGTATAAATGCTGCTTACCATGCAGACTAGCTGCCCCATGATCAATGCGAGAGTGAGGTAAACTTCCAAGGTGTTTTTATAGGGAATTTTCAACTTCTGGTGATTGCATGTATACAAGGCATTAGTAATTGCTGCTACTCAAAGAGCAGCTTCTCATGAATGTGAGGCTGATATACAATCAGAAAAAAGCACATTTTATACCAGCTGTGCCCTAAGGCCAATCAGGTAAGCACACAATAAGCTTTCCACCAGCAATTCCCAGGTCATATAGGTAAAATCAGCCCTGTACTGCCATAAGAGTGCAGACTTTGACCCTCTTACTGTAAAATGACTGATTTGGAGCCCAAATGTTAATGAACCTCAAACAGATGCCTAATACTAACTAAAAACACTAGATACAATGCATTTCAGTTAAGAGCAGCAGCCCTAACAACAGTTTGAAAATGGAACTTTAAAGAAGTACAAAGAAAACATTAAATAGCACAGTGAACTTTCAAAGTATAATGAAAATAACCAATGTTTCCAGATGTTTGTGAAGTACAGGGCACTAGTGCAGCAAGCAGCTCTGTGGAAATGTGCCAAATTTATACCAGCACTGGAAATATAGAAAACTGACTATTGTTTCCCCTGGTTAATAAAACAACTACACTTAGAAACCTGTCTGTGTGCTTTCCAACTCAGATAGACCAGGTAAACACCTACTGCACAAACAAAGGCAATACATAATTCAAGATAGCAACAGTGTACTTTAAACAGCTTATACTAGTGTGATTATTCAATAAAAGTACTTCACTTAATTGTGCAGAATATATAAAAGCACTAAAAACAAGGTAAGTTCATTAGTAAGCCCTCCAGCCACTAAAACTACATGCAGGAATCTCTAGTGTGTTTCCCCAACCTGTACATGCCAGTCTACCATCCAGTGACAGTAGACAAAAAATCCACTGTCCTCTTGATGTAAAAACAAAGAAAGAGCCTTCTGGAGTGTAAAAATACACTACTTTATCCTGCAGCTTACTGTCTGATGAATTCAGAGCAAGTAAGTCAGTATAACGAACAATGAGAGGCAAAATGCACTTTTTTTTTCAAAATAAGCACAAGGAAAGATAAATGAATAATTCAAGATATAAACAGCAGTGTAGAAAGGGAGGAGCTTAAAATACTTAATTTACAGTAAGGGTAATTTAAAAAGGAGATCAAGGAATGGTAGAGTGGGTGGAATAAATAACTAGCAGGGAGTCACCAACAGTGCTTGTAGTTTTGTAGGCTTTGAGTTTTATCAGAAAAGTTACACACATTTTCTGTGTATTTAAGTTTCAGTCAAGAAACAAATTAACCATTGGAAAACAAAACATGTGAAATATGCAGCCTAAATAATTTAGGTGTCTGTCTGCTACACAGAATAAAAACACCTGGCCAAGCAGTTATCTTAAAACAGCTCTATCATTTCAAGCAACTCACAGACAAAAAAATATATAGATTTACAGATTTTCACCTTACATTTTTTGGTCTGTTCCTCTTAAAATTTGTGGTTTCCTGATAAATCATTGAGGATTGTTGTGCAATAAATAATGACTGACATTTGAGTTTCAGACTTCTTTTAGAAACTGCATGCTAGTACTAGATCTGTTATTGTATCAGTGTCCTAAGTCTGTAAGAGCAGTTTTTTAAATCTGTCCCTATTTTGGTGTCTTTGTCCCCCCATTATTTTTGTCTTTGTCCAGATTTCTTGCTCTAAGAGGTTGAGAGGTATGCTTAAGGTTGTGTTACCTGTAATCATTCGGGGGGGGGGGGTCAGAGGTATGCCCCACTTGCAAAAAGAGTGGTGGTCTTTGAGGTTGGTACTCCAGTTCAGAGAAATGCTAACCTGAAGATAAGTTTTAGGCAGCATGTGATCAAGTTGCCATGATCTCATCAGTTTTCGTTGCACCCAGATATGTTGGAAGTCTGAAGATTAGCATACATGCTTGTATTATGTATTGAAGTTGACAGCCAGGGTTACAGAATCAGTTGCATTTATTAATCATTTTTAATGCACCAGAGAAGCACAGTTATCAAACAGAGAGTTGCAAACTTCGTAGTTACCAAAGGACAAATGAAAATAAGCATAACTTGGACTTCATGATATATTTGTAAAAGTAATATAGTTATGTTAACATTGAATTCCTGATTTATGCATGAACCAACATACATTTAAATCTACAAGCAAAAAACAGTCAGTCTGTATTCACATTTCTTATGCTTTTCAGGTCTTTGTCATTGGCCTTCTTTGGGAGTGTGGAGTATTCTTTTTCTGTCTTTCTGCACAGTAAGCTTTTGCTCTCTTCTGAAGTAGCATGCTGCATGACAGTTTACCAGCCCTTCTGTTTTTCCTTTTGTAAAGAATAACAGTTGTTGTCCGATTTAGACTTGTTTCTAGTTATTCGCTGCATGAATACTGTATTTTATCCAGTTACTTTTGGAGCATGAGCACCTCATTGTTCTGCTTGATCATCAGCACCTTTTCATGTTTCTCATCTCAGTTCAGAATGCACTGCTTGTAATGTGGCTTGTTAGTGTTAACTGTAGATGATATTATATGTTCTCTAGGTATGTGCATGTAAAAGTGCATGCACACTTGGACTGCATTTGGCTTGTTTAAGCAGCAAGCAAGGATGTATAAAACTTGTCTTCATTCTGGCATGTTATTTTTCTGTGAGGCCACAACCTGACCTCCTCATGTGTACATGCAGATTTTCAGAGTAACACACTAGCTAAAAAATGGAGAGCAGGAGAAGGAAAAGTTAAAAAAAAACAGAAAACACAATGAAATCCTTCTGCTACTACAAGTTTGATTAGCAAATGGGATGTTCTATGATGGCAGTAAAATCCTCCAGGAAGGCCTATCCCAAACAGACCTGGTGTTACAAGATTGGATTAAAACTAAATGCCAGAAGTGTGTAATCGTATCCTTTAGAAAGCATTACTCCCCTTTTAACTATCTCACTGGCAGCACACCCTTGAAAATTGATCCTGTAGTCGATTATCTGGGAACCTATGTCAAAAGTGAACTGTTGTTTTTATCAACACGTATCCACTGTTGTAAGAAAGTCCTTTTTCTTTGCATAGCTTACATATAAAGGTATTTCTTCCAGATCCTCAAATGCAATCATTCCACTGTACTTGATACTTATTAGGCCAGTCATTGAATATACTGCCCCTTTTGCCTATACGCTTTACCTTTCCAAACACTTGTCACTGCTATAATGACCATAATGCTTTCTCACTAAAAAAAAAATATTAAGGGTCTTAGTTGCAAAAACTGTGCAGACCATCTCATAGCCTTGACCCTCTTTTCACTATTTTCCAGGCTACTGAGAAGTGACCTCTGCCTTGCATATAGAGCCAATTCTGTCAGACCTGTTATATATTCACAAGTCCATTGATACAATCTCTTTTGCAAAATAAACGGAACATGTTGGAGGGATAGGTTTGTATAACAGAGAATGACACTTCTATGTTACTGACTTCCAATACATATAAAGCACAAATCTAATTTGGAAGACTGGATGGGTAATTGGATGGATAATTGCAAATTCATCCCCAGTTTAGCATACGTCCCTCATGAGTAGGTAAATGTCCCAACATATCCTTGTTCAGCCTATCTTTGAGTTGTTTGTATAGAAAATATGAGGGCTAAACACTACCATGGGAATGTAAGGCTAAGCTTCTTAAGAACTTCCAAGATTAATAGCCTAGTAACTGCATCTATGAATCTATTAAAATCAGGCCAGTTGGTACTTGAGTGTTATCGCAGCCAGATTCCAAACCACTCGATAGTACATAAGAAGCTATAGCTCTTGACAGTTTTCCAGTTTCTAAGAAAGTTTGTCATTAATTTGGACTGAACACTAAATAACTGATTGTTTTCAGTAATGATTTGATTTGCAAACAGGAGCCCATACTTTCATAATTTGCAGACAAACGAGATTCCGAGCAGGACAAGTGGCAGATTGGGAGTAAGGTGTCTTTCAAATGATGGGCTAACTACAAAATGACATTCAAAACCAGTTCAAACGTCACTTCATAACACTTGGCATGATTATGCAGACACAACCGGTAGCCTACCTATCCCATCTTTAAGTCAGTGTTGTGACAACATTATATGGAATACTACCAAATGCCCTACACCTTGTGTGTGGCTTTTCAACACAGTAACCTCAATCGATGTGTAAATAAATCGTATGCCACACCATGGATAGAAGATGTAGTCCTGCTGCTCGCGATTGTCTGAATGTAGTAACAGACATAAAGGTGAGCTCAACTATGACCTGCGCACTTCAATCTCTCTAAATGACAACACAGCATTGATGCATATAATCTAATATATAATATCCCATCTTGCCTCTGATACAAGGGGTTTAAGGTATCACACAATTGAAAGTCTAGCTTTGCTAGATTTTTCTTTTTGTGTTTTTTAACCAATTGGTTTAACTGTGTGACCTTTGTACTCATTGTTTTAGTTTGCTAGTTGTGATATTTTGTAGACACCCTAATATTTATGGATATCAGTTGAGTATGACAATCCTGTGATGTTCATCGTGCATACAGCTGCAGTCATAACAGATGGGTTATCCTGCCGTCAGGGGGGTCCTCGGTCGGCCGAATTCCAAAGTCTAGGTCCGGCGTCGGTTCTCGTCGCCTCTTCCCTGACGTCAGTGCGGCAGGGGTATAAAAGAACCAGCCAACGCCATTTTCTTCAGTCTTTCTTGCCGCGCGGTGCCCGAAGCAGAAGCAGTTCGCAAGTGCCGGTTGGCCAGCTCCTGAGATTACGAATATTTTTCAACCGAAGTCTTCTTGAAAGCTAAGTACCCGTTGAAACTTTTCTTGCCTCAGACCGATGTCAGACAAAGTTAATAATTGCATTTCATGTGGGAAGCAAATACTGCATAAGGATTTCCATTCCTTCTGCATTCCTTGCTTAGGCCCAGACCACGACATCTCGGCCTGTCGTTTTTGTGCTAGATTCAACAAACGCACTATTAAGCGTCGGGCGGAGTTCGCCCAACACTATTTTGGTAAAAAATTTAATTACATTATGTCGTCGGATACTCCGACTCCAGTTTTAAGTAAAAGACGCAAAGATAAGGACCGACATACGAGGTCCGCGACTTCTACCGACACCAAGCTAAAGCTGGCTACAGGTGCTCCGGTTCTCAGCGAGGCGCCTATGCAGCCCCTGAGTACCGATGACACTTCTTTAGTGGTGTCTTCTGTGCCCGAGGTCGCAGGCTCCTCGGCCCCCACCCCGACTACAGATACCGACGCCACTCTTGGTGGGGAAACTCAGAGTTTAGACAGGCCTGCCACCTCTCAAGGTGTCTTCAGGCCTTCTTCTTTTTCCATTAAGGCTTTCACAAAATCTAAAACAGCCATGAAAACTAAAAGACAAGCTCCACAGAGCCCCTCTCAAGGCCCCATGCCTAAAAAACAGATGCTCAAAATGGCTGAGGATTTGATTACTCTTATCAGGGGTTCTCAACCCCCCTCGGACAAAAGGCCCAGATTGGAGGAAGACTACCCTTCCTCGGACCAGGCCTCCATTACCTCAGAACATTCTGAAGACCAGGAATATTCATACTCCCCTTTTGAAGATTCTGATGCGGAGGAGTCCATTCCCTCTGTCTCCCCCCCCGAGGACTATTCTTTTGGGGAAACCTTGCATACCTTGAGGGAACACTTCCACTGGGAAGGCCAAGATTACTCAGACTCCAAGAAAAGGCTCAGGGATTTTCTCTTGCTCCCTCAGCACAGGCCGCTGGCTATCCCTCCTGTCTTAGACATACTAGATGATGTGTATTCTGAGGCCAGCCTTAACCCAGATTCTTTACCACCAGCTCCAGTTAAGCCTGACAGGTATTACCGGGTTCCTGATTCACACCAATTCCTTTACAAAAGCCATGCTACTGACCCAGAAACTATTTCACAGGGTCCCAAGGGAATTAAGGCCTCTACTGCCAAAAATCCATTACCTTCAGAGAGAGATTCCAGAGCTTTAGAAAGGTGGGGGAAAAAGGTATACACCTCGGCCACTTTAACCATGAGGGCATTAAACTGTCAGTTCCATATGTTAAAGTATCAACAGTTTTTGTTATCTCAGTTGAAAAGCAAAATGTCACAACCTGAACAACCAGACTTGAAGGAGTTGCAGGATTTGTTGCATAGTGCAGAGCAAGTGGGTAAACATACCTTGCAATGTGGTTTTGATGCTTTAGAGGCCTCATGTAGAGCTGCTGTTACAGGGTCTGTCATACGTAGACATGCTTGGCTCAAAGAGCAAACCTTACCAGATCATGTCAAAGCTAAATTACTAGATGCACCTCTTCAAAAAGATGAACTGTTTGGTGTTAAAGCTGAGGAGGTATTAAAGAAAATGGAGGAAAAGGCAAGATCAATGCAAACAGTGAAAGATTTCCTACAGGTACAACCTCCACATTTCAGTTGAAACTGGCCTTCAAAAAATTGGTCCTTTCCAGCCTCGGACAAACCTCAAAGAGGTAGATACAGGTGCCCGAGGGGTAGAGGGCAATCTCAAGGATCATTTAGAGTCAGACAATGGCAAGCACCTACACCAAGAGGTGGAGAGGATAGATCACAGCCATTCAGAAAGCAGACACAATGACTTTCCCCTTTGCATGCCAAGCAAAGCTCTAATGGCAGCACCTTTAGGCAGAAAACTGGCATTATTTTCGAAAAATTGGCATATTGTCACAAAAGACAAATGGATCCTGGACATTATAGACAGAGGCTACAGATTCCACTTTCACACCCTTCCAAAAATGCGAGGCATGCCAAACCTGCCACAAAATCAAAGGGCAGAGGCACAAAAACAAATTTCAGCTCTCATGGACATGAAAGCTATTCAAGAGGTACCTGCACAAGAACAGGGTCAAGGTTTTTATTCCAGACTATTCCTGGTACCAAGGAAGGACAAAGATTGGAGACTTATTTTGGACCTATCCATCCTAAACACATATTTACTCGTACCAAAATTCAAGATGCTCACATTACAGCAGCTTCTTCCCATGCTGGGCAAGGAGTCTTGGCTAGTAACATTGGACCTCAAGGAGGCATACCTGCATGTCCCTATCAGACAAGATTGCAGAAGATACCTCGGATTTCTTGCAGGTTCAACCCATTATCAATTCTCTGCATTGCCCTTTGGCTTATCTACTGCGCCCAGAGTGTTCATGAAATGCCTGGCATTATTAATTGCCTTCTGCAGACTTCAAGGGATACAAATATACCCATATTTGGACGACTGCCTGATCCAAGCGGACAGCAAGCACATACTTCTGAAACACCTGGCGTTTGTAATAAAGTTGTTGAACTTTCTGGGATACACAGTCAACAAAAAGAAATCAAAACTAATACCCTCACAAGCAATAATTTTCCTGGGTGCCAGCTTGAATACAAACACCCAGATGGCCTATCTCACGCCAGAGAAACAAGGGCAACTATCTCAATACTTCAGAAAAATGGCAACCTTCACCAGGCTGACTGCAAGGAAAATCCTGCAGGCTCTGGGATTCATGGCATCTTGCATCCTGCTAATCCCATGTGCAAAGCTGCATATGAGGAAACTTCAATTGTACCTAAAAAACTTATGGTCGCAACACAGCCACAGTTTGGAAACAATTATACCACTCATTCCATGTCTCCAAAAGGAATTTCTGTGGTGGGCTCAAGCATGCCAAAGAAACATAGGTCTCCCATTCTGCATGCCTCAAGCAAATCAAATCATCACAACAGATGCCTCGGACTACGCCTGGGGGGCTCACATGACAGATCAGTGCATTCAGGGCAAATGGTCCAAAAAGAAAAACACCTACACATCAATAAAAAGGAAATGCTAGCAGTAAAATATGCTATTATGGCCTTCAAAGACCTACTGCATCCAGGCCAGCTATTGATAAGAACAGACAACACCACAGTGATGTGGTACATAAACAAACAGGGAGGAACCCATTCATATCCCCTGTGCAGGCTAGCCATGTCTCTTTGGAACACGGCTCTGGAATTACAAATCCATCTTCAAGCACAATTCCTGCCAGGCAAGGAAAACACGCTGGCAGACAACCTAAGCAGAAATATGACAGGTCCACACGAATGGAAGTTGCATCCTCAAGTTTTTGCAAAGATAATTCAAGCATGGGGAAGGCCAGACATAGATCTCTTTGCTACCCACAGAAATTACCAATTGAAAAAATTCTGCTCAAGGACCTATCATCCACAGGCCTGGAAAGTGGACGCACTGTCTTTCAGTTGGGCAACATTGACAGTTTATGCCTTTCCACCTCTTCCTCTGCTGCCCAAAGTTCTATTAAAAGCCAGAGCAGAATGACCAAAGATGATTCTCATTGCTCCAGACTGGCCAAGACAACACTGGTACCCACTCCTGAGGAGCCTGACACATTCCCCACCATGGATCCTGCCTCTAATGCCTCTTCTGTTGACCCAGCACAACTTCAAAATTCTTCACAGTCAGCTGAAAACACTCAATCTAGCCGCATGGAGGATTCCTTGATTTCCCAACAGACCCTCCTCTCTAAGGAGGTGCAGGATGTCATTTTGGAGGCCAGAAGGCCTTCTACTAGAAAAGCCTACTCTGCCAAATTGAAACGGTTTTGTGCCTGGAATCAGAAAAAGGGACAGAATCCTGGGATACTGAATTTACCTCAAATATTACAGTACCTAGCTGAGATGCTAAACAGTGGACTTTCATTCTCCTCCATCAAAATCCATGCTTCAGCCATTTCTGCACAATACAACACTGATCCTCCTTTATTCTCTCATCCGCTCTTAAGACAGTTCCTCAGAGGGGCTAAGAATAGAAAACCCCCAAGGAAGCAACCAGTACCTGCTTGGGACCTCAATTTCATTTTAGAAAAACTGACCCTGCCTCCATTTGAGCCAGCTGCTTCATCAGAACTGCAATATTTGTCATGGAAAACAGCCTTCCTTCTGGCTATCACCTCAGCACGCAGGGTTTCGGAACTACAAGCCCTCATGGCTGTGCAACCTTTCATCATTTTCCATCATGACAGAGTTTCCTTACGAACCAACCCTTCCTTTATGCTAAAGGTAGTATCCAGTGTAGCCTTGAATCAGGCTATCCACTTACCTACTTTTTATCCTAATCCACAAAACAAAGGGGAGAGACTACTACATTCCTTGGACATTCACAGACAGCTTCGTTATTATTTGGACAGGACAAAGCCATTCAGAAAATCAGAGCAACTCTTTGTGTCCTATGCTACAGGTGCTCAAGGAAAGGCTATTTCCAAACAGACAATCTCAAAATGGATAGCCCACTGTATACGCTTTTGTTATTCATTTCATGGTAAGACTGTACCTACAAACATCAGATCTCACTCCACAAGGGCCACAGCTACCTCTGCAGCTTTCCTCAGGGGGGTTCCTACCAAGGATATTTTGGAAGCAGCCACTTGGAGTTCTGTGCATACTTTCTGCAAACACTATCACCTACCACTGTACTCTAAATCTAGAGTGGGCTTTGCCACAGCAGTCTTGCAGTGCATTTTTGCTCCTCCTAGTTCCACTTAGTGCCTGCCACCCCTTTTTAGCTTTGGGATTCTACCCATCTGTTATGACTGCAGCTGTATGCACGATGAACATAGTACAGTTTTGTACCTACCATAAATGTAGATGTTCGAGTGCTAATACAGCTGCAGTCCAGGTTTCCCTCCCTCCTTCCCCTCTTTTGACAAGCCTAATGACAAACACCTCCTCATACAACCTGATTGGGGTATTCTTTTATGGTGTATTTGCTTGCAACTACTGTTTTTTGATTATGTTAGATTGCATTATTACATAAATTTATGTTTTGCCTTTCTTCTGGGGGCACCTGACATCTGGGGCAAGAAAAACTGTAGAAAATGGTGTCGGCTGGTTCTTTTATACCCCTGCTGCACTGACGTCAGGGAAGAGGCAACGACAACCGACGCCAGACCTAGACTTTGGAATTTGGCCGACCGAGGACCCGCCTGATGGCAGGATAACCCATCTGTTATGACTGCAGCTGTATTAGCACTCGAATATCTACATTTATGGTAGGTACAAAACTGTACTTTTCCAAAAGTCAAATATTCCTCTTATGCTGTGCTGATGATGCCATAATCAGACAGAAACATGCATGTCCACAGCTAGCGGGTTGGCTTTATTGACCTGAAATTGTCCATAAATAGACTTAAAAAAGTAAAAGAAAAAGTCATGGGCATTCAGAATTGCCATTTAGCTGAAACACCTGATATCCTTAAAGGGTGATTTGCATATATCCCATGCTGCCTCTGATACAAGAGATTTAAGGTATCACACAGTTGAAAGTCTAGCTTTTGCTAAATTTTTCTTTTTGTGTTTTTTAACCAATTGGTTTTCCTGTGTGACCTTTTTACTCATTGTTTTAGGTTATAATTACTGAAATGGACAAATGTCAGTATCCTGCTTTATGTGTGGCCTAAAGTCACAAATCTGGTATGATTTTCTTTTACTTACCCTCATCTGCATCCTAGTTCCTGTCACTAATATTATTTTTTCTGCCTGGAACATTAATGCAAATATTAAAAATTAACATATTCCACACATGGTTCTACCAAAGCATTAAGTTGTATCTTTATTTCTTTTTATTCCTGTAGCTTCCAATTTCAAATCAGGTTATATGTTTTAACCATATTTTTTTGATTCTTAGCAAACTCCCATATGCCTTCCTCAATGAGACATTAGTGCAAGTATTATAAAATATGCAGATTGTCCTAACCAGTACTATGTACAAATGTGACTATCTTAATTTTCCTGTGGGCCATACCCACACAAACACAGCTTTCATTCACATATACTGTTTTGCAACCGTTTCTCACTTTTCTACTGTTTTATTTGTAGCTGCCAGATATTTTCAGACATATAAAAAATATTAGATTTCATACAGATGATGTTTTTCATGTTTCACTGTTGCAGTCATCACACTTGGGTTATCTGCCTGCAGGTATCCCTCAGTCGGCCCAAATACCAGTCTTAGGATTCTGCATCGGATGCTGTCACTTCTTCCATGATGTCAGGTCGTCTGGGGTATAAAACATGCAGCCGACACCATTACATCAGTCTTTCTTGCCAAGGAGGAGGAGCCTGAAGCAGAAGCAGTTCGCAAGTGCTGGTCGGCCGCTACCTGAAATTTTTGTTTTCGTGTCTGTAATCCTGAAGTCTTCTAAAGCTAAATACCCCGTTGGGGATCCTTTTTTCTTGCTCTAACTGATGTCAGAAAAAGTTAACAATTGTCTTGCCTGTGGAAAACAAATAGCTCACAGAGATTTTCATTCTTATTGCACCACCTGTTTAGGCGCAGACCACGACGTCCCTCGCTGTCAGTTTTCTGCCTTGTTTAACACCATAACCATTCGTCGTCGGGCTATCTTTGTTGCTAAATTCTTTAGCTCTCGTTCTCAGTATTCTGAAATGGCTTCAATAAGCCATCCGACTACCGATCTTCCAAAAAAACGTAAAGATAAAGACAGAGACAGACTGCATAGGTCCAAAACTGCCGATGACGCTTCCGTTAAGCTAGTCGCCAGTCCACTGGTACTCAGTGAGGCACCTTTGCAGCCCTTGATGCCCACTTCTACAGATTTGCAGGCCTCTGCTGAGACCCATTCGGAGTCCGGTATGCGGCGAGATGCTTCTTCGACTATGGAACCTGCGGATGTCTCTACCTTGGATGGGTCTGTAGCCGCTGTGCAGGCACCAGCTTCTGAGGGTATATTCTAACATACCGATCAAATTAAACCAACGACTTTGTTTGTAGCTAAAGTTACTGAGTTTCTGAGGGCCAGAATACGCACTACGCCTAGAAAACCGACGACCAAAATGCATGCTCAAGCTTCCATGCCACAAAAACAAATGCTTAGAATGGCTGAAGACCTTATTACACTAATCAGGGGAAGCCAGCCTTCCCCTGCTAAGAGACAAAGAATTGAGTTTCATTCTGATTCTACAGACCAGGTGTCTGATGACTCTCACCCTTCTGATTATCAGGGCATGCCCTTATCAACTATGAGGATTAAGATGCAGAGGAATCCATTCCCTCTGCCTCCCCTACAGAGGATTTTTCTTTTGATGAAGCCTTGCGTACTTTAAGAGAGCATTTCCGCTGTGAATGCCAAGACTACCCTCAGTCCAAAAAGAGACTCAGGGAATTTTTAGAGTTGCCTCAGCACAGGCCTCTAGCTGTACCCCCCTGTCCTGGATGTTATAGATGATGTTTTTATGGAATCCAGTCTTACTCCTGATACTTTACCCCCCCCGGCCCCTAGGAAACCTGACAGATACTGCAGAGTACCTGATTCCCACAAATTTCTCTTTTCAAGTATCCTACTGCAGATCCAGAGACCATTTCCCAGGGATCTAAAGGTATTATGGCTACTACAGCCAAAGATCCTACCCCTTCAGACAGGGCTTAGACAGATGGGGTAAGAAGGTATATACCTCTGCAACTCTTGTCATCAGGGCATTGAATTGCCAGTTTCACATGTTGAAGTACAAACAACATATTATGGAGCTAATTAAACAAAAAATGGTTTTACTTCCAGATTGTGCAGAAAATAAAGATTTACAAGAGCTAATGCATTCTGCAAACCAAGTTGGTAAGCATACGTTGCAGTGTGGCTTTAATGCCCTAGAAGCATCTTGCAGGGCTGCAGTCACTGGGTCTGTACTGAGAAGGCATGCTTGGCTGAAGGAACAAACCTTGCCAGATCATGTCAAATCCAAATTACTAGACACTCCTTTAAATAAGGACTGTTTATTTGGCACCAAAGCAGAAGAGGTTCTTAAAAAGATGGAAGAAAAAGCTAAATCTATGCAAACTGTTAAAGAATTCTTACAAGTGCAATCACCTAGATTCTGTAGGCATTGGCCTTCTAAAAACTGGTCCTTTCCAGCCCCTTCCAGGCCTTCTCAGACCAAACCCAGGGGAAACAGGCCATCCAGACTACAGTCTTGGGGTATGCAGAGATCTAAACAATCAAATGCCCCCACCTCAAAAACAGGGAGTGGTAAGCCACCCCTTATGGAAAAATTTCACAATGACTTTTCAATTATCCTTCCCAGCCCTGCCCAATTACTTGTGCCACTAGGAGGAAAATTTGCCCTTCATGCAAAAAACTGAATGTCCATTACTCAGGACTGATGGGTCCTAAACATTGTATCCCAGGGGTACAGATTCTACTTCCATACACTGCCAACCCCAAGCGGGTTTCCAGACCATCCTCCAAACCAGTGGGCAGAGGCTCAAAAACAAGTACTTTTCCTGCTCAATATCAGAGCTATTTAACCTATTATGGTGTCTGCTGGTTTAGCCGAGGCTCTAAGCAATAAATTTGTTGGCTTGTTCGTTGTTTGTGGCAATTCTCTGCTACTTAAATAACTTACCTGGAAAACTGCGTTGCTGCTGGCACTCACCTCAGCCAGCTGCATCTCCACTCTTCAAGCTCTTGTATGCAAGGAGCCATTCTCATTTTTCACCATGACAGAGTCACCTTGAGAACTAACCCCTCCTTTATGCCCATGGTGGTATGAAAACTATTCGTAAGCAAAGCCAAAAACACATCTTGTGTTTTTTCTATGTTCTCGTAACAAAGGAGAGAGAGAAAGAGAGAGAATTTTGCACTCAGTAGGTGTACCCAATTAAGGCTTTACCTCCACAGGACTAGATTCCAAAACAGATCTAATTAACTTTTTGTGGAATTTGTAGAAGTAAGGAGGAGAGAGCTGTGGGGAAGCAGAACATTTCAAAATGGATAGCAAACTGTATTACATACACCATGGCAAACAAATACCTGCCAGAGTCAAGGTCCATTCTACCAGGGCAAAGGCAGCCACCACAGTATTTTTGAAAGGGACACCTGCCAAGTCCATCTTGGAAGCAGCTACCACCTTGGTGCTATCTCCAGAGCCAGAGCTGGGTTTGCCTGTGCCATTCTGCTGAGCCTGGTATCCCTGGTGCAGAATCTCCAGTCATCCCAATAAGATATCTTTGGGAGTTCTCCCAAGAGTAAGTACTGCAACATTGACAACTAGGAACATATTGCAGTTGTCTTGATAACTTAGTATAATTGTAGATGTTCTGGTAGGTCAGTGTTGCAGTACCCTTTCCATCTCACCTACCCCTTTGTCTTTCTGCCCCTGGCATTGGTTAGGTACACTACCAATGCCTTCACCCCACCCCCTCACTTTCCTTCCTCCAACAAAAATGCTAATTGTTATCAGTAGGGGCAGTGAGGTATGTTATGCTCTGTCAGAGGAACATTTGAAATTCAGTACTTTGGACAAGAAAAATCTGAAGATGGCACTAGCTACCAACCCTTTATACCACTGATTTCTTAACTTTCAACAGTAAGGTCATCCATCAGCTGGTTGATGGTGAAAATCTGTGGCATTCGGGCCAGCCACAGGCTTCCACGGCAAGAAGTCCCAAGACTAAGTACTGCAGCTTCAGTGAATTCCAACATCTACAATTATAAGTTACCAACACAACTGCACTTTTTTTGACAGAACATTATATTTTATTTGTACTGTAGATCATAATGTTATGTTTTCACCACATCTTTTATAGCCTGAATCTAACTGCCAAATACCATATTCCTTGGTACTGTTGTCAGCACAATTGTTATTGTAGACCTTGAGCAGCGTTTGTTTACCCATCTTCATCTGTTACCTGATGCCCAATGCTGCTTATAGAAATCGTAGCATAGGATCATAGCAAGTTGTTAGACTACTGGCCCTGAGGCCCTTATAAGCCTAATCAATAAAGTAGCCCATGTTCCCACAAGTTAGAACCTGGTGCCGTTGTCCAGCAGGGACACAGGTGGAATCCCAGGGGTGTATTTTCTGTTTCCCATCCATTCACCCAGGTTCCTCTTAAAGAAGGATAATGAAGTACTCTGCTTGATGTGGATAAAAAGAAGGATAATGAAGTACTCTGTTTGATGTGGGGAGGGAGTCTATTCCACAGATTGGGGAGTCTCTGTGAGACAAATCTTTCCCACCAGCAAGTCCTGTTGACGTCGCAGACCAAGTTGAGAGTTTGCATGCGGGTCACGCAAGTGGAGTTTGGCTTGCGGATATGCAGCAATTTCATCAAGGTGGGTTCAGAGATTGCTCTGTATGCCAGACATAGATCACCTCTGAGGAGTTTGTATGAGATGGAGTAGAGGGACAGGGCTTTTAACCTAGCCATATAGGATAGATTTTTGAAGCCCTGAATTTTCATGGTCAGGAACCTCTGTGGTCTCTCCAGCTGCTGCATGTGTTTCACGAGGTACATGCTGAAAGGGACATTATACTTAATGATGGGCCTAATAAGGGAGGAGTACAGGGAAATTATCACTTCCTTGTTCCTGGAAGAAATACCCTTGCTAATGAGGTGAGCTGTTTATAAAGCTGTCAGTACAATGGAGGCAACATGGTGGTGAAAAGTTATATTGCTGTCAACTTGGGTACCAATGTCTCTCACAACTACTTGCATGCTTAGGACATTGTTATTAATGTGTTAATTTGCAGAGATGTCACTCTTCCCAAAGGGGATGACGATGTATTTTTTGGCATTTAGTTTGAGGCCGTGTTTCTTGCACCAGTCATTTGTCTAGGTGAGACCCTATTGTAGTAAGTCTACATCACTAGGGAGTTGATGACAGCACCCAGCTAGCAGTCATCTGCAAACTTGGTCAGCCATAGGCATCTGGTTTTGGCCTGCACCTTTTTGAGAAGTATATACCAAACAGCAGGGGCCCCAAGACAGATCCCTGGGGTACGCTGCTTGTTACAGGTCTACTGCTTGAGGTAACTTCCCCTATTTTGACTGAGTGAGTTCTGTCAGTGAGCCACTTAGCTACCCATCTGGTCACATACGGATTTATGCCAAGCTGGGATAGTTTATCTGTTATGCCCGAGTAGGGAGTAGTGTCAAAGGCCTTGGCCAAGTCAAGGTAGGTGGCATGCACCATCTTCCCCTCATCTATGGCTTTGGTGACTGACTCAAAAGTCTACCAAATTTAACTGGCATGATCTCCCCTTGACAAAACCACACTGTGTGGGATCAATTGTTTGGAGGTTGCTGATGTCCTTGTTAATGTAGTCCATGATAATGCTTTCCATGGCCTTGCAAATTAGGCTAGTTAGGCTGATGTGTCTTTAATTGCCTGGATCGGTGGATGCTCCACCTTTGTGCAGAGGGATGACGGTGGCCGTCCTCCACTCAGCTGGGACAAAACCGGTACTCGGGCTTAGGTTGAATAGGGTGCCTAATGGTGCTGTAAGTTCCTGGCTGAGTTGAAGCAGGATGCAGCCTGGGATGATATCAGGTCCGATGGAAGCTGTGTTTTTAGCCTTTGAGTGGGCAGTAATAACTTGTTCCCTAGAGGTAAGGGGTGGGGGTCAGGTGCTGGGGATATCCTGGATTATTGATGGGGGGGGGCAGAGGGGTGATGTTTTCACTGAACCTGTCTGCCAGCAGGTTGGCTATATCCACGGCATTTGTGTATGTGGTGCTCTTGACCATCAGTTCTGAGCAGATTTGGCTATTTCCCCTTAGATTGCGGATGTATGTGAAGAAGACCTTATGATTGTCTTTAGTAGATGTGACCAATTTGGACTCTGTTATCTTTGGAGGAATTCACTAATATCCTTATTTGCCTGTTTAGGCCAAGGAGAGATTGCTTCCAATTTGGCACCTAATCCTTCTTGGTCCTGAACAGCAATTTTTTCCTTTTGTTGTAGAGTTTATTTATAGCCGATGTCAACCAGACAGGTTTACTCTTCCTTGAGGAGGAGGATTTTGTCCAGTCAGGTATTACTGAATCCATGCATTTATGTAAGTGGTCTTATAGTACTTTGTTGTAGGTTTGGACATTAGTGCCAGTTCCTACTGTTGGTGAGGGGGCTGTGAAGCTGTTTAGACCTTCCCTCAGGAGGTTGTAATCAGCTTTGGAGTTTTTTTGTTTAACCCTAGCTGGGGGGGGGGGGGGTCAGGGGAGACAGTAACTTCAAACGTGATCACTTTGTGTTCTGATCTTACCAGGGATGATGACACTTTGGTGATACTGCAGTGGTTTCCTGCCTTGGTTAGTACCAAGTCCAAGATGTTGTCACCTCTTGTGAGGGTGCAATCAGCTGGTCCAAGGCATTGGCACTGACGAAGTAAGAAATCTTTGAGCATTTGTGTTCTGGCTCAAGTAGTTCTTCCAGTCAATGGTTGGGTAGTTAAAATTGCCCAGGATCAGGGTTTAGGGTTGAATTTTAATAGATTTGAGGAGGTCCAGATAGGTGGCATGGGCGTTCTAACATTGGGGACTGTAGCTAACTGTGATTTGAGTAGGGATCTTGTCAACCATTAACTGCACCTGGAGAGTCTCCTGTGCGTCATACTGTTTGACCAGTCTTGAGGTGTGTATATCTTTAATATATAATGAAACACCACCTCCTTTGGCTTTACTGCCTCAGTTTGGGGTCTGTATGTATGTTAGGATGAGTAACCAGGTAAGGCTGGTGTATTTTCCGCAGCTTTCAACCAGCTTTTTGTGACTGCACAAATGTCAGCTTCTTCTAGTGTTAAGAATGCTTGCAATGAGTGCAGTTTTATGTTGAGCCTCCTAGCGTTCAGCAGCATGACCTTTAATTTGCATTTATATGAGATTCTCATGTTGGTAGTTTTGACCTCAAGATATTGCCTAAAAAGGCACTGTGGGGGAGGCAAGAGCCTTTGCCAGGAGCCTGAAGCCCAAGGGAGACAGATGTAGGCCGTCTCTGGCAAAGCATCATGGTCTATCAACGATGTCTTCCCAGGCCAACAGGTACTGGATCCCCTTAGAGTGACACCAGAAATTAAGCCAGTTGTTAAAGTCAATATTTTTCTGTTTGTATTGAGGCATCATTCTGGGTGACGGTAGAATGATGCTTAAAGCTAATGATATACCTGCCTGGAACACACATTCATTGAGTTCAATTATGTCTCACTCCATATAGTCCAGAGAGGTACATCTTAATTCATTCACGTCAGCATGTACTGTGATAGAGTCTTAGCAGTACTTATTGAGGGACTTGAGTGCATGGGTGATGTGGCAGATTCTGGCACCTGACAAACAACTAACCATGACTTTCTCCTTATTCAACCAGGTGAGGGGCACATCTGTGCAATGGAATCTCCTGTCATTAATATATTGTGTTTATTGTTAAGCGTTGATGACTGTGAGATGTGTGTGGTGTGATAGGCTGTGGAGTTTGAACCTCCGCATATGTGGGTGTGTGTTGTATTGGTGTGGGTGATGTCTGAGGTGTGGTTTTGTGCAGACAACTTTTTCACTGCCATGCATACTAGCTTGTGAGGGAGAGAGCATAGACTCCAGGCTTTTAATGTAATTGCATCTCTCACAAGTTGTGTTCCTAGGTGGTATTAAGAGAGGATTGTCTGTTTACATGAGACATTTGCTAACTGTCTCAGGATGCCCATATCTAACAGATTGGTAGGAGAAATTGTAGGAAACTGTCCATCCATATTTGTCAGAATCGGTGAGGGGGATGAGCTAATCAGGGTGAAGGTGGAAGGATCTGAGATGGGTACTACTAGTAGCTTGTGTTTGTATAGAGGCTGTAAAGAAGCTTCACTACCTCAGGATCGAGCAAGTGCTAGTAAGGGAAAATGTGAAGCTGGAACACCTGCAATGGGTTAAATCAGTGCAGCGGCAGTGCGTGAAGTGCAAGCAAGTGCAGCCCCATGCAAACATAAATGGAAGTTCTAGTAATTCCAGCAGAATTTTTCTAGAACATAAAACAGACCAGAATTTATCACCTGTGTTAACAGAGTATGTCATCCTTCTTGCTAGTTGCTTGTAACTCCACGTTCAGGTCATACCATAATTTTAACATAAGTTTGGAGTCCTGAACCAAACTGTCATTCTCTGCTCTGTAAGATGCTTATTAGCCTAAATATTACAAAATAAGGGAAGTGACATCAGCATTACTAAAGATCTTCATTTTTCTGTGGGACAAACTCACAGATCCTGTACAGCTTTCATTCAGACACTGTTTTGTAATGGTTCTACAGTGCTGAAAATGTCAGTGAAATAATTATGTGAACTCAAAAATGGCATATTTCATGCATTTCAATAATATTTATTTGTGCTAATGCCTGTAAACTGCAAGCTCAGATCAAAGTGAATTTTCATTGTGTATTTTAATATTTGAAACAAAGTCCTGTATACCACAGTATATTGCCTAAGAGAGTTAGAATAATTAATATAATTTGATAAATGTGACAGTTTACTTAAACATTGCTGTAAGTGAATGTGAATCTCTTCATTTCCCTTTAGTGAATACTGTGCTACTCAGTTTCACCCACTCTCATTTGTCTTTTTCTGCGTGACACTTGTATCATAATCTGTCTGTATGTTAATGTGTTTCTGTACCCCTTCACCCATGTGTAGCTTTGTGCATGACACGCCTAACAGTATGTTTCTGGTATTAATGATAGACAAAGAGTACAAACTTGCACGTTAGTGGTTGCAGTCACTGTCCTTCATATGTAGTTTACCAAGATGTCATACATTGTCTCCATAGCACCATTCTAGGTATTTCCCAAGATGACCTCTGTCCTTTTGCATTGAGGTTTTCCCATCTCTTGAGTACAGGTGAATCATGTGTACATCATTCTATGCATGTAACTATTGTGCAGAGTTCTCACCTTGTTTGCTTCACATTGGGCTTTGCATGTCTCTTGTGCTGACAAGGTTCTCTAGCTGATAACGCAGTGTGACAATTTAGCCAGCACAACTGGACCATGTTAGGCACGTAGCCAGAACCTAAGCTGTCTGAGTTGTTTGGTGATGACATCATTGTCTCCTTTTAGTGGCACCATGATGTCAAGGTCAGAATACTTGCTTTATTTCTCCAGTAGCAACTGCAAGATCCCATTCCATGGCAGACCTTTTTTGCTGATCCACTGTGTTTACTCATTGGATATGGGGAAGGTCAAGTTTCAATTGCTAGAAGTTGTGGCTGCATGTTGGGCAGCCCATGAACATAGGCATGACCATTTAAACTAGACTTGGACTTATCACTGTCCTGCTGTGAAAGTGTTGTTGATTGTTTAGTCTCATCCTTGTGATGTACTTGCATTGTAATGAGGAAAAAATGCAAAAGCATGACTGCTAAAGTTGTGTCATGTAGGTAAAACAGCTGTATTTGCATTTCTAATGTATTACCTTATTTTTACCTGCTAGACTATGATAGTGCCTATTGTGTGCACTCGAAAAAGTCAAGGTTTATTAGAAGCTGATGTATTTGGTCATTCATACGAGCCAGTCTTGCCTTTTACATGGGCCCCAAGTTGCACAGCACGCAGCTTGCCCACAGCAGATATGGCCACATGTAAAAAATGCAAGAGAACAGCTTCCACTCCATAGATATTGACTGAGTGTGTAGAGGCTATGTAACCTGTGGCTATGATAGAAACGCAGCTTCCATTGGTAGGCTGCTGATGTTCTGTACCTGTGCTAGCCTGCCCACTCAGGCTATTCCGAACATTATGTTCTCAGACACTTATCCACTGTTGGCAGTTTTATCTTATCACATCTTTGTTCCTTTATGTCTGACTTGTCTCAAAGACAATGTGCATTTGATTACTCATGCAATGCTCTCACATTGTTACAGCATGTCGCACACAAGGTTGCTAAAGTGAGATGGCTTGCACCATGTTCAGCAAAGGTGTGGTCACATTTAAAAAAGAAAAAGAAATGTCAACACTCCACATATGCAGCCACTTTGAGTAGAGCACCTGCAAGCCATGGCTTTGGGAAAAAAGAAACACTGTTTCTAATGTTCTTCTGCTAGTGTAATGTACAGGTGCTTTCCTGTCAACTTAGACTGCTCAGAGTAGTACAGTTACAAGTACTTATCTGCTGTCAGCAGTTGGCCTTACCTCCTCTTTGCCTTTGAGAAATGTTGCATGTAAGTTAACAATCAGCCAACTCTCAAACACAACACTGTTAAGTCTATGAGTAGCCAGAGCTATACATGGACACCAACGAATGGGAGGTTATGCTTTATGAATGGTTTAAGAAGTCAAGCTGGCCACAGCTTTTACAAAAACACCTTACTGACTGCATGCATATCCAGTTGGTAGGCTTAATGACTCTGAAATGAAAAGCATCTGAATTCCTACTGCTGTACCTGGATATTGTTGATACTGTATGCTGTTTTACTTCTAAATTTGGTATGTGGCATGAGGTTTTCTGTACCCAAGGGGTCAGTGGCCAGCATGAGACTAGGTGTCTGTGCTCATGGTATTTTCCAAAGCAGTGAATTTAGAGATTAGCCTTACATGTTGGACAACCACAGAAGGCTTAGCGTGCTTGTCTTTGTGCACAACATTTTATGGTTTCTGTGTTTCACAGGGAAACAAGAACTCATCCCACTCTCTCTTACATAGCAGTCTCAGTGCACCTTTTTCCTTTGTAATAACCTACTAGTAAGTTCCATTTCAGCATCCTACAGAAGTACATTTGTGCCATAGAGGCAATTTGGCCATTCTTGGAGACTAGTTTTTATGCTGAAGGAAAAGAGTAAAGATTTTCATCAGCACCACACAGAAATAAAAGAAGTACAACCATCGCTGGTATCTGTTGTGCATACTGTGGTACTCAGACTAAAAGTGACTTGCTGAGTTTACACCATTCATGTAATTGTTGTACATGCTCATGACCAGAGGACAAGGAGCAAGCAACCGGAGTCCATCTGATTTTCACCTGTATGCATCAGAGACAGGCAGATTTTTCACTGTTTACAGTAGAAATGCATAATTAGTATCCTTCTCTTCTGTTGCCACCAGATTGCCATTCTGTAGCTGTTTATTACAGCCATGTGCTTTCTTACAATTACGGAACTTGTTAAACGCCTGTGACTGTTCAGCTCTTTTGGTGCATATAATTCTGCAGTTGTGCAAGCCATCCTTCGGTAGTAGGCAGAGTTAAAAGTGGTAAAGATATTAAAATAAATGTGATGTTTCTTCCCAGTTAAGTCCCTGATCAGTTTAGATACAGCATGGTGTACCAGACTGACCTCCCTGCTGACCTGGTGTTTGCCACTGTAAACTTAAAAATCATGAATGTAGCTGTTGTAGGTATCTACCAGCGCCTATAACTTTGTGCCATACCTACTACTGTAAAGTGTCTATATCCAAGTCATGTACAGAGTGCAGTCATTGCCCTATCTACTGATGCCCACTGATGAAGGGTTGCACCGAGTATTCCATGGGTGAGCAGCAGCATTGGGTAAAGGACACCCGTAATGTAGTAGAAAGTACTGCTGAACTTTTTCAAATCAGTCTTTTATGTATTTGGCTATGGGAAGATGTCCATAGAGGCAGTTAATTTCCTAGAACTACCTGATATCTGGTAGTTTTAACTATAGGCATGTGTACCTGAACATTACGATGTACGTGTGTCATCAGCAGTGACTGAAGTCTACTAAACATCGTCTGTGCCACAACTTGCAGTACCACAGGAAAGCATTTGGCCTTACAGGCAGTGTGAATATTTATTTCCTCTGCAAACATTAATTTCATGAAGTCCACCTCTGTCTTTTCTGGACCATGGTGGTAGTTCTAACATCCCCATAAAACCATCTGTGTGACTATATATCACATATTAATCACAAACATCAGCTCATAAATCATTAAGCACTGTCTGTGATGTGTACACTTTACATAGCAGTTTGACATTTTTTCTGTACTTGGTCATGGCACTTGCTTCCATGTAATGACATGGCTGACATTTGCCAAGACTCCCAAAATGCATTGCATTCCTGTTTGCTATGTACCATGTATGGTACAGTTCACAACAGAGTACCTTTTTTTACGGCATACTGAGGTCACCCTATGTGAGAATGTCTGTGTGACTGAGATCCAGTAGTTCATCTTCGTTACATCTGAAAGATGCTCTTGTGCACAGCAAATCTGGTGGTATTTCATCATCTGTCCGAATACATGAGCACATGGTGCACTGCAATGGTTAGTCTCCATTAGTGTGTCTGCTAGTGGGAAATCATCATTGTATCAACATCTGTGTGACTGTCAGTTTGAGGCACGCAATCCAGTCATTCATTTGCATGATTTGTGACCGCTTCCTTTGTCTTCAGCACTGACAATGGCAGATTATCTTCACTGTTATCCATGGCCTTTTCTCTGGCTATCCTTTGCCAGGCCATACTTCTTGACCATCAGTGATGACCAGCATCCTGCCAGCAAGTAATATGTTTTCATCATCATCTCACTAAGTATTGCCATTTGTCTTGAAGGCGTGCCCTGAGTGGTCAACATCTGCATTGCAAGTTGTCTTTTGTCTTTTATAGTTTGTTATGTTATGTTTGCAGTTTCACAGCCAAGGTGGGCATGGTCTCACTGAAGTCAGAGTAAGCGTCTGTATACAAAAAGATAATTGTCACATGTGTTAATGCCATGGCCTGAAACCATCAGTTGTTATCCACATTACTGTAGTGCAAGTTACAGCTGCAAGGAATAGTGAGAAATGCAGAGGAATAAGGTTACTTACCTTTGCTTGCCCATATAACTGAGTAATGGCAAGCTACAAACATTGTACACTGGAAAATAATTATTTACTCAGTAATAACATACCTTTTTACTCCGTCTAAAACAGAGACTTGCAATTGAAGAACTGTGCTGACATGTACATTGAGCTACGTCTCCCATTTACCAAATACACACAAGCTCTACAGGTACAAGCCAGAGTTATTGGCCCCTTCTCCTGTATTGATATCATTAATATTTGTCCATCAGTACCACAACCTTCCATTATAACAGACACACAGGTGTTTGCCCATATGGAAACATTTGATGTTCTTCGTGTTTCACTGTTGCAGTCATCTCATTTGGGTTATCCCTGCCAGAGTAGCCCTCGGCCAGCCCAAATACCAGAGGCTTAGTAGTTCTGCGTCGGTTGCTGTCGCATCAGGACTGCCACCAGGTCATCAATAGTATAAAGTAAGGCAGTCAACGCCATTACATCAGTCTTTCTTGACATGGAGCCTGAAGCAGAAGCAGTTTGCATGAGTGCCAGTCGGCTGCTACCTGAGTTTGGTAAAAAACAGATGGTAAGAATGGCTGAAGACCTTATTACTTTAATCAGGGGAAGCCAGCCTCCCCCCTCTAAGAGACCTAGGAGTGAGTTTGTTTATGATACTTCCGGCCAGGCTTCTGAATTTTCTATTTCCTCTGATGACCAGGATTTGCCCTTATCTACCTATGAGGATTCTGATGCTGAGGACTCCATTCCCTCTGCTTCCCCCCAGAGGAATTCTTTTTTGGTAAAACCCTGCATACTCTCAGGGAGCATTTTCATTGGGAAAGTCAGGATTTCTCTGTTTCTAAAAAGAGGCTTAGGGATTTCTTACTCCTGCCCCAGCACAGGCCTTTAGCCATACCTCCTGTATTAGACATTGTTGATGATACATTTGCAGAATCTAGCTTGGACACCTGACTCTTTACCTCCTGCTTCCAGGAAACCTGATAGATATTACAGGGTCCCTGACTCTCACAAGTTCCTTTTCAAAAATCCTACTGCGGATCCTGTGACCATTTCACAGGGGCCTAAGGACATTAAAGCTACTACTGCCAAAAGTCCTACCCCCTCTGACAGAGACTCCAGGACGCTGGATAGATGGGATAAGAAGGTATACACTTCTGCAACTTTGGCAATTAGGGCCTTAAACTGCCAGTTTCATATGTTGAAGTGTCAGCAGCATATTATTGGATTGCTTAAACAGAAAATGATGTTGTTTCCTGCTTGTGCTGAAAATAAAGAATTACAGGATTTACTGCATTCAGCTGAACAGGTTCGAAAACATACTTTGCAATGTGGTTTTGGCTCTCTAGAGGCAACTTGCAGGGGGCAGCCATGGTGGTTCAGTGGTTAGCATTGCCACCTCACAGCAAGAGGTTCTCCAGTTCGATTCTTGGCTGGGGTGCCTTCTGTGCGGAGTCTGCATGTCCTCCCTGTGGTCGTGTGGTTTTCCTCCGGGTGCTCTGGTTTCCTCCCACATCCCAAAGACATGCTGTAGGTGGATTGGACACTCTAAATTGACCCTAGGCATGTGTGTGTGTGTGTGTGTGTGTGTGTGTGTGTGTGTGTGTGTGTGTGTGTGTACACCTTCTGTGGAAGGTTGGGCACCGGGCTGGCAACTTGACACTGTAAAACTCCACTGCCAATCATGAGCGGACAGGTGATCCGCTGTGGCAACCCCTAACCGAGAAAAAAGCCGAAAGAAGAAGAGGCATCTTGCAGGGCTGTGGTAACTGGGTCTGTACTTAGAAGGCATGCTTGGCTTAAGGAGCAATCCCTACCAGATCATGTTAAAGCAAAATTACTGGATGCTCCCCTAAACTAGGACCGCCTGTTTGGCAACAAGGCAGAAGAAGTTCTTAAAAAGATGGAAGAAAAAGCTAAATCTATGCAAAATGTTAAAGATTTTTTACAAGTACAACCTCCAAGATTTAGTAGACATTGGCCTTCCAAGAATTGGTCCTTTCCTGCCTCTTCCAGACCTTCTCAGTCCAAACCCAGATCCAGCAGAGCTCCCAGGCTGCAGTCCCAGGGTACTCACAGGACTAAGCAGTGGGGGGCCTCCACTTCCAAATCTGGGAGTAATAAGACTCCCCCCATGGTAAGCTGTCTCAATGACTTCCTTTTAAAATTTCCAAGCACTTATCAACTGACTGCCCCTTTGGGGGGAAAGATTGCTCTTCATGCAAAGAACTGGGAACTCATTACCCTGGACAAATGGGTTATTAGTATAGTGTCCCAGGGATATAGATTTCACTTCCACACGTTGCCAACACCAAGTGGGTGGTCAGATCTACCCCCAAATCAGTGGGCAGAGGCCCAAAAGCAAGTACTCTCTCATAAGCATAGGGGCTATTCAGTTGGTACCAGAAGAGATAAAGGGGCAAGGTTTCTACTTGAGACTTTTCCTGATATCCAGAAAAGATAATTCATGGCATCCTATCCTGGACCTGTCTGGTCTAAACACCTTTTTGGTGATTCCAAAATTCAAGATGCTGACTCTTCACCAGTTGCTTCCTATGCTAGGCAAAGATGCCTGGTTGGCAACATGAGATTTAAAAGAAGCATACCTGCACATCCCAATCAGGGAATCTTGCAGAAGATACCTATGCTTCAAAGCAGGCTACATGCACTGTCAGTTCTCTGCACTGCCCTTTGGCTTATCTACTGCACCCAAGGTATTCACAAAGTGCCTAGCTCCAGTTATTGCATTTTGCAGGCAAAGAAATATTCAAATATACCCATACCTGGACGATTGTCTAATTCAGGCAGAAAACCAGGGCATACTTTTGAATCATCTGGCCTTTGTACAAAGGGTTCTAACTTGTCTGGGGTACACCATAAACGAAAAGAAATCACAGCTAGTACCCTGTCAACAAATTATATTCCTGGGAGCAAGCTTGAATACAACTTCTCAGATGGCTTTCCTCACGCCAGAGAAACAAATTCATTTGACAACCTACTTCAAATAAGTGGCTACAAAAACCCTGCTGTCTGCAAGACAAATACTGCAAGCCTTGGGGTTCATGGCCTCATGCATTCTTCTAATTCCATATGCAAGACTGCATATGAGGAAACTACAGAGGTATCTAAAAAGCCTATGGTGTCAACATTCTCAGGATCTAGACGCAATGATTCCTATCATACCTTGCCTTCCCCTAGAGTTCCTTTGGTGGACAGAGGCCTGCCACCAAAACAAGGGACTACCTTTCACACCACCGCCTGCCGCCCATACCCTAACAACAGACACATCAGACTATGCATGGAGGGCTCACCTGGCAGGGAAGTGCACTCAGGGCAAATGGAACCCAAGTCAAATGCACCTGCATATTAATCAAAAAGAAAAGTTAGCTGTACAGAATGCTCTGACAGCCTTCAAGGACCACATTCTTCCAGGAAAACTAATGGTAAAGACAGACAACACCACTGTTATGTGGTACATAAGCAAGCAGGGGGGTACACATTTTTACCTCCTCTGCAGACTAGCCATGGCATTGTGGAACACAACCTTGAGCTACCAAGTGCACCTACAAGCTCAATTCCTGCCAGGAAAATTAAATACACTGGCAGACGGACTAAGCAGAAACCTCATGGACCCACACGAGTGGAAACCAGAACCAAGGATTTTCAACATGTTTTCAAGCAAATGGGGGAGCCCAGATATAGACCTGTTTGCCTCTCCACAGAACTACCAATTGGACAAATTTTGCACAAGGACTCCCCACAAACAAGCCTGGAAAGTGGATGCACTGTCCTTCAGCTGGAAAAAACTATCAGTCTATGCCTTCCTCCCTCTGCCTCTGCTCTCGAAAGTACTACTAAAAATCAAACAGGACAAACCAAGGATGATTTTGATTGCTCCAGACTGGCCACGCCAAGACTGGTACCCCCTCCTATGCAGTGTGTCACAGTTATCCCCATGACACCTGCCTCAGGCTCCTTCCCTGTTGTCTCAGCAGGAGAACCAGATTCTGCACCCTCAGCTTCTAACACTGAACCTAGCAGCCTGGCTAATTACCTAATCTCCCCTGTACCATCCCTCAGTAAACCTGTGATGGATATCATGTTAGAGGCAAGGAGGCCTAGTACTAGAAAATCTAATGCTGAAAAATGGAAAAGATTATGTGCCTGGATCCACTCTCAAGGGATGAGCACAGCAGTGCCCAATCTCAGATTTTACAATACTTAACTGAGATGCTTCACAAGGGCTTGTCTTTTTCCTCTGTCAAAATTCAAGCCATTTCAGCTCATTATAACACAGAACCTCCCCGCTTCTCTCATCCACTGTTCAAGCAGTTCCTTAGAGGGGCCAAAAATGTAAGACCACCCAAGAGAGCTCCTACTCCAGCCTGGGACCTTAACTTTGTTTTGGAGAAACTCACTCTACCTTTTTTCGATCCAACTGCTACTGCAGACTTAAACTTTCTTTCCTGGAAAACAGCTTTCCTTTTAGCAATCACTTAAGCAAGAAGAGTATCTGAATTACAGGCCCTTATGGCAGTGGAGCATTTCATCATCTTTCATGCGGACAGGGTGTCCCTCAGGACCAATCCCTCTTTCATGCCCAAAGTGAAATCCAGTGTGACCCTTAATCAGTCCATTCATTTGCCACCCTTCATTCCTAATCCACAGAACAAAGGGGAATGGATACTGCACTCCTTAGATGTGCACAGAAAACTTAGATTCTTCTTGGACAGGACTAAACCTCAAAGGAAATCTGAACAACTGCTGATGGCATTTGCTGCAGGGACAGAGGGGAAGGCTATTTCAAGGCAAACCGTTTCTATATGGATAGGCCATTGCATTCATTTCTGCTATAAGCACCATGGAAAACCTATCCCACAGGGGATCAGACCTCACTCCACCAGGGCTGCATTTACCTCTACAGCCTTTCTCAGAGGCATCCCTACCAGGGACATCCTAGAAGCTGCTACATGGAGTTCTGTACATTCTTTGCAAGCATTACTATTTGCCAAGGTTTTCTAACTCCAGAGCTGGCTTTGCCACTGCAGTCTTGCAGGGCCTTATAGCTGGTCTTAATGCTATCTAAATTCCTCCTCACAGCCTTAGCTTTGGGAATCTACCCAAATGTGATGACTGCAACAGTGAAACACAAAGAACATAGTACAGTTGTGTACACTTACCATAAATGTAGATGTTCGAGTGTATTCACTGTTGCAGTCCTGGTTACCCTCCCTCCAGCCCCCTGACTTCTTTTGGCTATACCTCTACACTCTTTTACTATGCTTAAAAGTTTTTTGGTGTATTTGCTTTTTTGTTGGAGGTATAACCTTGTCTGTTTATAGGATTAATTGCTTCCCACTAGGGGGGCATCTGATGTCTGCGGCAAGAAAAACTGATGTAATGGCATCGGCTGCATGTTTTATACCCCTGACGACCTGACGTCACGGAAGAGGAGACAGCAACCGACGCAGGACCCAAGACTTTGTTAATCAGGCAGACTGAGGGCTACTGCAAGCAGATAACCCAAATGTGATGACGGCAACAGTGAATACACTGGAGCATCTACATTTATGGTAAGTGTACACAACTGTACTTTTCTTAGGCCCAGGGTATGAACTACACCCAAGAAACCCAATCTCAGGCACCTGCTTCCCTGCCTCAGTCTCAAATGCTTAAAATGGTGGAAGACCTTATCATGCTGATCAGGGGAACCCAAGTTACCCCCTCCAAAAGGAAAAGAGATCTGTCCCCTCTAGGTTTGTCTGAACAAGAGTCAGATGACTCTTATGCATCTGAATTTGAAGACATGCCAACCCCTCTCTACTAATGAGGATTCTGATGCAGAGGATTCCATCCCTTCAGCCTCCCACCAAGAGGATTTTTCCTTTGGGGAAACCCTTCATACCTTAAGGGAGCATTTCCAGTGGGAGAGTCAGGACTACCCTCAGTCCAAAAAGAGACTCAGGGAATTCTTAATCTTCCACAGCACAGACCCTTGGCCATCCCCTCAGTCCTGGATGTTGTGGAGGATGTTTTCCTGGAATCCTTGACTCCTGACACCCTCCCTCGTACAGCCAGAAAACCAGATAGGTACTATACAGTCCCTGACTCACACAAGTTTCCTTTTAAAAATTTTACTGCTGACCCTGAGGTTATTTCTCAAGGGCCTAAAGGGATTAAAGCAACCTCTGCTAAGAATCCCACCTCCCCAGATAGGGATTTCCGAGCACTAGACAGATGGGGTGAAAAAAGTATACACCTCAGCTACTCTTGCTATCAGGGCACTAAATTGTCAATTCCATATGCTAAAATTTCAGCAACAATACCCAGGAACTCTTCAAACAAAAAATGTTCTCCTTTCCTGCTTGTGCAGAATCTTGAAAAGCTCCAAGATAATAATACACATTGAACATTTAGTAAATGCTAGTTTCAAGCAGATTACAGTCTTAAGCAATACCAGCATTTAGCACATATTGTACTTATTATAAAACACTTTACAAAACATAACATTATTTTCAAAGTTAAACATACATAAAACACACTGAGCAGCAGTTATACAATTGAGATTAAATAAAGAATAAATAAAGAGTTACAAGAGTTAATGGATTCTGCAAGTGAAGTAACTAAGCACACCTTGCACTGTGGTTTTGACGCCCTAGAAGCTTCTTGCAGGGCAGTGGTCATCGGATCTGTCATTAGAAGGCATGCATTGCTTAAGGAAGAGCCCTTGCCAGACCATGTCAAATCTAAATTGTTGGATGCCCCCTTGCATTAAGACAACTTACTTGGCACTAAGGAAGAAGAGGTCTTAAAAAAAGAAGAAAAAGCAAAATCCATGCTGACCGTTAAGGATTACTTACAGGTCCAGCAGGCATTGTCCCACCAAGCACTGGTCCTTTCCTGCTCCCACTTAGTCAGTCCAGCCAAGACCCCGGGGAACCAGATCCCCCAGACAGCAGCCACAGGGAATGCAGAGATCTGAACAGTGGACTACCTCCACGTCAAAACCAGGGAGTTCTAAGCCACCCCCTTATGGTAAGATCTCACAATGACTCACCTCCCCCATCCCCTCTCTCTGCCCACCTTCATTTACCCCTAGGAGGAAAACTCTCCTTTTACGCAAACACCTGGGCCACCATTACCAACGACTGCTGGGTTCTCAACATAGTGTCCCAGGGATACAAATTTTCTTTCCACACCCTTCCAACACCAAAAGGTTCCCATATCTACCTCCAAACCAGTGGACAGAGGCTCACAATGAAGTCCTTTACCTGCTTTCTATGGGGGCAGCATGTCACGTTCCTGCAGAACAGATAGGCCAAGATTTCTACTCTAGACTTTTTCTGGTGCCCACAAAAGAGGGCACCTGGCGCCCCATCCTTGATCTATCCATTTTAAACACCTTCCTGGTGATCCCAAAATTCAAAATGCTCACCCTCCAGCAGCTGCTAGCCATGCTCTCCAAGGACACTTGGCTAGCCACCCTAGATGTAAAAGAGGCCTACCTCCACATTCCTATCACGGAATCATGCAGGAAATAGCTCTGTTTCAGGACAGGATCGCAGCACTTTAAGTTCTCTGCGCTTCCCTTTGGCTTATCTACTGCTCCCAGAGTTTTCACAAAATGTCTGGCTCTGGCCATTGCCTTTTGCAAACAAAGGAATATCCAGATTTACCCATACTTAGACGCCTGCCTGATTCAGGCAGACAGCCAGGGAAAGCTGCTCAAGCACCTGGCCTTTGTAAAGTCCCTACTAACCTCCCTAGGGTACACAATCAATGAAAAGAAATCCAAACAGGTGCCCACGCAAAGGATTATATTCCTGGGAGCAAGCCTGGACACAGCATCCCAGATGGCATTCCTTACAAAAGAAAAATGAATTTTCCTGACAACCTACTTCTCTAAACTAGCCACCAGACCTCCAGTTGTCTGCAAGGAAGATCCTGCAAGCTCTGGGGTTCATGGCATCTTGCATACTACTCATTCCATATGCCAGACTGCACATGAGGAAACTTCAGTGGGACCTAAAAAGCCTTTGATCTCAACACACTCAAGACCTGGAAACTCTTATACCTATAATTCCTTGCCTCAGAAAAGATTTTCTTTGGTGGGCAGCAGCATACTCCCACAACAAGGGACTACCTTTCTCACCACCCCCAGCCGCCCAGACCCTCACCACAGATGCATCAGATTATGCTTGGGGTGCAACTGGAGCCTGCAGCAAATCCCTCTGCACATCAACCCAAAAGAGATGATGGCTGTCAAGCACGCCTTGATAGCTATCAAGCCCCTTTTCCCCCCAGGGGGTCTTCTGATCAAAACAGACAACACCACTGTGATGTGGTATATCAACAAGCAGGGAGGGACTTTCTCCTCCCCTCTCTGCAGGCTGGCCATGACCCTTTGACACACAGCCTCTGCCATGCAACTGCACCTGTTAGCACAATTCCTACCAGGCTCTCTCAACTCTTTGGCAGACCAATTAAGCATAAATCTTCTGGACCCACATGAGTGGCAGCTCAACAGAAGAACCTTCACCCTAATAACTCAGAAATGGAGCACCCCAAAGGTTGACCTCTTTGCCTCCCACACCAACCATCAGCTCAGCAAATTCTGCACCAGCGAGCATCACTACATGGCTTGGAAAGTGGATGCCCTGTCCTTCCCCTGGGACAGACTATCAGTCTATGCCTTTCCTCCACTACCTCTCATCTCCAGGGTACTGCTCAAAATAAAGGAGGAAAAACCAAGGACAATTCTTATAGCTACAGACTGGCCTCACCAGCACTGGTACCCCTTGCTGCACAGCCTGTCCCCACTGCCCCCATGGCATCTTCCTCAGATTCCAAACCTCCTGACCCAGAGGGAAGGGGAATTCATGCATCCCCAGTTGCAGACACTCAGTTTGGCAGCTTGGCTTATTCCCTAACCCTGATCAATCTGCCAACCTCAGCAAACAGGTTTTAGATGCTATAAGTGAGGCCAGACGCCCTAGCACTAGAAAGTCTTATGCTGACAAATGGAAAAGGTTCTGCACCTGGATTCAGGCTAAGGGAGCCAATACTGCACAACCCTCCCTCCCTCTCATCCTGGATTACTTAGCTGAGCTATTACACAGTGGCCTCTCTTTTTCCTCTATAAAAATTCATGCCTCTGCTATCTCTGCTCGTTTACCCAATGAGCAGCCTTTTTTCTCACACCCTTTGATCAAACAGTTCCTAAGAGGGGCTAGCAACTTGAGGCCACCCAGAAGAGCACCAACCCCAGCTTGGGACCTTAACTTTGTGTTGGAAAAGCTCACCCTGCCCCCTTTCAAGCCAGCTTCTTCTGCAGAGCTAACATTTCTCTTCTGGAAAACAGCTTTCCTTCTGGACATCACTTCAGCCAGAAGAGTCTTTGAGCTGCAAGCGCTCATGACTGTGGAACCCTTCATCATCTTCCATGCTGACAGTGTATCCCTCAGAACTAACCCATCCTTCATGCCCAAGGTGGTGCCCAGTGTGGCTCTCAACCAATCCATTCATTTGCCCAGCTTTTTTCCTAATCCCCAGAACAAGGGGGGAGGATCCTGCACTCTCTAGATGTGCACAGATAGCTCAGATTCTACCTAGACAGGATGAAATCCTTCAGAAAGTCTGATCAATTGCTGGTTAGCTTTGCTGCAGGGGCAGAAGGCAAAGCCACCTCCAAACAAACCATTTCCAAGTGGATAGCACACTGCATCCATTTCTGCTACAAACAACATGGAAAGCCTCCCCCCAAGGGGTCAGGACTCACTCCACCAGAGCAGCCTCCACCTCTGCAGCTTTCCTCAGCGGAGTCCCCACCAGGGACATCCTGGAGGCTGCCACCTGGACATCTGTTCACACTTTTACCAAACATTACCACCTGCCTCTCTTCTTCAAATCCAGGGCAGGGTTTGCCTTTGCAATCTTGCAGGGCATCCTAGCCAGCCCCTAGTTTCCTTGCCTGCCTCCACCCATTTTCTCAACTTTAGGAATCAACCCAAATGTGATGACTGCAACAGTGAAACATGAAGAACGTAGTACAGTTGTGTACACTTACCATAAATGTAGATGTTCGAGTGTATTCACTGTTGCAATCCTGGGTTCCCTCCCTCCATCCCCTTTTCTTCTTTATACTTACAAGGGACAGATTGGTATTTACTTTCTACTGGTGGGGTTCTTTCACCAAAACCTGGCTCCTACTTGGGGGCTCCTGACAGGTTAGGGCAAGAAAAACTGATGTAATGGCGTCGGCTGCCTTACTTTATACTACTGACGACCTGACGTCAGTCCTGAAGTGACAGCAACCGACGCAGAAATACTAAGCCCCTGGTATTCGGGCTGGCCGAGGGCTACCCTGGCAGGGATAACCCAAATGTGATGACTGCAACAATGAATACACTCAAACTTCTACATTTATGGTAAGTGTACACAACTGTACTTTTGTCTACCTGCATGATGGAACATTATATATGTGCATACTAGTTACATTTTAAAGCCCCTCCCCCTTACTGACATACACCATTAATGTACTCTGGTGACAGACTAACCACAACAGAGCAGCAATCACAAACCGTGTAAATAATAACAGCTCTCAGTTACCCTCAGTGTAACAGTAGATAAGTTAAGGTGAAACTACCAGTAAAAAGAACAAATTCATTAAAAAAAACATAAAGAAATGTACTAAGAAAAAAAGTGTAAAAGTCAGATTTATAATTTATATTATTTGGCACAACCAGTACATACTGAAGTTAGAGTGCACAAGCCAAAATACTGACACTGCAGTACTTGTCAGACAAAGCCAGTAACACCTATCCTAACCTTCCAGAAGTCCAGCATTGCACTTGAAGGATTATGCAGATGTTCATCGTGTTACCCTGCTACAGACCACTTGCTATCCCCCCAGTTTTAGACATTGTGGATGATGTTTACTTAGAATCTAGTCGTAATCCAGATTCTCTGCCTCCTGCTCCAGCCAAACCAGATAGATACTATAGAGTGCCTGACTCACACAAATTCCTTTACAAAAGCCCTGTTGCTGACCCTGAGACTATCTCCCAGGGTCCCAAAGGGGCTAAGGCTTCTATGGCTAAAAATCCGGTACCCTCTGAAAGGGACCCCAGAGCACTAGATAGGTGGGGGAAGAAGGTTTACACCTCAGCCACTCTAGCTATGAGAGCACTAAATTGTCAATTTCACATGCTTAAATACCAGCAATTCCTAATGCCTCAAATAAAACAAAAGATGGGCACACACCCTCAACAGTCTGAATTGAAGGAAATGCAGGATCTGTTGCATTCAGCTGAACGGGTGGGCAAACATACTTTACAATGTGGATTTGATTCCTTGGAAGCTTCCTGTAGAGCAGCAGTTACTGGGTCTGTTATACGTACGCATGCTTTGTTAAAGGAACAAACTCTGCCTGATCATGTTAAAGCAAAGTTACTAGATGCTCCCTTACAGCAGGATATCCTATTTGGGGTTAAAGCAGAAGAAGTCTTAAAGAAAATGGAGGATAAGGCAAAATCTATGCAGACGGTCAAAGATTTCTTACAGGTTCAGTCCCCACGCTTCAGCAGAAATTGGCCAACAAAAAACTGGTCCTTTCCAGCTACTGACAGACCACAGAGGGATAAATACAGACGCCCAAGAGGCAGATGACAAGCACAAACCCATTACAAACCTCAACAATGGGGCACTGCAACACAGAAGGGAGGAGAAGACAGGTCCCAAACTACTAGAAGGCAAACACAATGACTTAATCCTCAAATTGCCAAGCAAAACTCTCTTGGCAGCTCCCTTGGGAGGAAAATTAGCACTTTTTACAGACAACTGGCGCATCGTCACAAAGGACAAATGGGTCCTAGACATTATTTCACAAGGATACAGATTCCATTTCCACACCTTGCCAACGATAAGAGGAATGCCAAACCTGCCACAAAATCAATGGGCAGAGGCACAAAAACAAATTACAGCTCTCATGGACATGAGAGCCATTCAACTGGTACCTACACGGGAGCAAGGCCAAGGATTTTACTCAAGGCTCTTTCTAGTCCCCAGAAAGGACAGTGCTTGGAGACCCATTCTGGACCTTTCAATTCTAAACTCCTTCTTACAAGTACCCAAATTCAAGATGCTAACACTACAGCAGCTTCTTCCCATGTTGGGCAAGAAAGCATGGCTAGTAACGTTGGACCTCGCATGTCCCTATCAGACAAAATTGCAGAAGATACCTCCGTTTCATTGCAGGTTCAACCCATTACCAATTCTCTGCACTGCCCTTTGGCTTATCCACTGCACCCAGGGTCTTCACAAAATGCCTGGCACCAGTAATTGCATACTGCAGACAAAGAGGAATTCAAATATACCCATACCTGGATGACTGCCTCATCCAAGCAAGGACATTCTCTTACAACATGTGGCTTTTGTAAAACACCTTCTAAGTTACTTAGGGTACACAGTAAATGAAAAGAAATCAAAACTAGTACCACTCACAAAATATGACATTCCTGGGTGCCAGCTTGAATACAACGGCCCAGATGGCTTATCTGACGCCAGACAAACAACTACAACTGACTCAATACTTCAAAACAATGGCAACAAAGACCCAACTCCCTGCAAGAAAAATTCTGCAGGCCTTGGGCTTCATGGCATCTTGCATACTACTTAATACCATTTGCAAAACTGCATGTGAGGAAATTACAGTGGTGCCTAAAAAGTGTATGGACTCAACACAGCCACAGCTTGGACACAATGATATCTCTCATTCCCTGCCTTCAACAAGAGTTTCTATGGTGGTCACAGGCATGTCACCTCAACAAGGGTCAGCCTTTCACCTTGCCCCCAGCTAGGCAAACTATGACAACAGATGCATCGGACTATGCCTGGGGGGGCACACATGGCAGGATGGTGCGTTCAAGGCATATGGACAAGCAGATCAAAGGAATCTGCACATCAGTCAAAAAGAAATGCTAGCTGTACAGAATGCCCTGACAGCCTTCAAGGACCTCTTACATCCAGGACAGCTTACAGTAAGGACGGACAACACCACAGTAATGTGGTACATAAACAAACAAGGGGGTATACACTCCTACCCCTCTATGCAGGCAAGCAATAACCTTGTGGAACACAGAACTGGCTTACCAAGTTCAGCTACAAGCTCAATTCCTGCCAGTAAAAAAGAACACATTGGCAGACGACCTAAGCAGAAACATCATGGATCCCCACGGGTGGAAACTGGATCCACAAGTATTTGCGATGATAACTCAAAAATGGGGGCACCCAGACATAGACCTGTTTGCCAGCCCCCAAAACTATCAGCTAACAAAATTTTGTACAAGGACATTTCACCATCAAGCTTGGAAAGTGGACACACTCTCACTCAGTTGGAAAAACCTGACAGTATATGCCTTCCCTCCATTGCCCCTTCTCACAAAGGTGCTGCTGAAAGTCAGGATGGAGAGACCCAGAATGATACTCATAGCCCCAGACTGGCCACGCCAGCACTGGTACCCACTATTAAGGAATATGACCCAGGGCCCACCTTGGATTTTACCACAAATTACTCATTTGCTCACACAGCAAGACAGTCAGATTCTACACAGCCAGCTCAAAACCTTAAATTTGGCTGCATGACAGATCACCTAAGCAACCATCCAGCTCCTCTTCCTCAAGCTGTTATGGATGTTATTCTGGAAACCAGGAGGCCCAGCACCAGGAAGGCCTACTCGGACAAATGGAAAAGGTTTTGCGCCTGGAACCAAGCTAAAGGCCAAAATACCCTTCAGCCACACATACCTCAAATTCTACAGTATTTAACTGAGATGTTACACAAAGGACTTTCTTTTTCATCTGTTAAAATCCACGCCTCAGCTATTTCAGCCCACTACAACACGGATCCTCCCTTATTTTCACATCCGCTTCTAAGGCAGTTTCTCAGAGGGGCCAAAAACATTAGGACCCCCCAGGAGAGCACCTACACCAACCTGGGACCTCAATTTTTTTCTGGAAAAACTTACGCTACCTCCTTTTGAACCAGCTTTCTCAGCTGACTTAAAGTTTATATCATGGAAGACTGCCCTGCTGCTAGCAATAACTTCAGCCAGAAGAGTCTCAGAGCTTCAGGCACTAATGGCAGTAGAGCCTTTCCTCATTTTTCATCAAGACAGAGTTTCTCTACCAACTAACCCCTCCTTTATGCCTAAGGTGGTATCCAGTGTGGCTCTAAATCAAACCATCCATTTACCCACCTTCTTTCCAAATCCACAGAACAAAGGAGAAAGACTCCTGCACCCCTTGGACATTCACAGGCATCTACGTTACTACATGGATAAAACTAAGGTTTTCAGACAATCTGACCAGCTCTTTGTATCCTATGCTGCAGCTTCACAAGGAAAGGCTATATCAAAACAGACCATTTCCAAATGGATAGGACATTGCATTCGTTTTTGCTACACCCACCATGGAAAACCAGTTCCTGCTAGCATAAGGCCCCACTCTACCAGGGCAGCAGCTACATCTACAGCCTTCCTCAGGGGGGTGCCAACCAAGGATATTTTGGAAGCTGCAACTTGGAGTTCAGTACACACCTTCACCAAACACCATCACTTACCACTTTACTCTAAGACTAGAGCTGGCTACGCCACTGCAGTTCTGCAGGGCCTTCTAGCCTCCTCTAACCCTGTTTGACTCCACCTCCCATCCTTAGCTTTGGGATTCTACCCAAGTGTGATGACTGCAGCAGGGTAACACGATGAACATAGTACAGTTTTGTACCTACCATAAATGTAGATGTTCAAGTGTATACCCTGCTGCAGTCCAGGTTACCCTCCCTCCATCCCCTCGGACCTAACTAACTAAAACCTTTCAATGCCGTAAAATCTGATACTACCTTTGTGGTGTATTTGCTTATAGCTGGAGGGATGTTTTGTTTGTGCTAAACTTTTATTATTGGTACTATCTACTGACCACCATTTTGGGGGGGCACCTGACATCTGGGGCAAGAAAAACTGAAGAAAATGGCATCGGATGCCTCCTATATACCCCTGGCGCTCTGACGTCAGGGAAGAAGCGACAGCAACCGATGCCGGACCAAGACTTTGGAATTCAGGCCGACTGCGGGACCGCCTGACGACAGGATAACCAAGTGTGATGACTGCAGCAGGGTATACACTCGAACATCTACATTTATGGTAGGTACAAAACTGTACTAAAAATAAAGTCACTGTAGCAATGCTGGCAGTTCCTTTTATATCCATAACAGTGCCAGTAGTACCAGCCGATTTAAAAAAAAATCTTATATTTCCAAAACAGGACAGGGACATATCACTAAAAGAGTTTGGGCTGTAGATTCTGCTCCAAGAGGCCTATAAAGTGAGCTAAAGAAATCTGATCTAAATCTAAAGTTACAGATGGCTCTGTATTGAAATGTCATCAGTCCAAATGCAGAGTGCCAACACTCTGGGGGGGGGAGACCAAAAATGAAGTAGAAGAGCAAATCTTGAACATTGCTGTTCTCTTTTAAACATCTTTTTTTGCAGCGGTGCAAGCCCCACTGCACCCCCCTGATGTGTGGGGCAAGCCCCACACCTCAAAAAGGGAATATTCCAAGAAACGGCCTTCTCATATTTAGTATATGTAAGTCCGTTTTTTTTTTTTTTTTTTTTTTTTTTTTTTTAAAGCCATTCAACCTCCATGTTTTGGGACTCACTGTAATGGGTTCTGATATTTCATATGGTTACCATTGTTAGATGTACTCTCCTGTTGGTTCCACTATGTCCACAGGTGAATGTTATCACCAAAGACACATAGATGGTAAACATGGTGGCACATGGCTTGCCCCTACAGTTCCCATCTGTTTCCTTTTTCAGCTCTCTCTCTCTACTTCAGTTAGGAGGTTGCCATCTTTTTTCATGTGGTGTGGGCCAGTCCCCAGTTAGCAGGAAGGACAGGATATTTCCTGGCATCAAAGGCATTCAGATTTCATGAACTCAAAATTTCTTGCAGCTACCATCTTTAGAATTATAGCTTTGCAATTATTATGCTACACTTGTACTGGCTAAACTTTGCTTAGTACCTGTATACCTGAAATATACATAAAAATAGAAGAATTCACATAACTGCTTCCAGTCAATTTCTGGATTCATTCTTTTTGGTTTGAGAATATGTTTCAAGAAATGTGTGGTATCTCTGTGCTACAAAACCAATTCTATGGGCTTATCACCTGTAATGTATGATAAAAAAACAATATTTTGGAAAATAAACTCTTTATTGTTGACAAAGAAAAAATGTTGTCAGATTTCTAAATTTGTCATTTTAAGACATGTAATATCTTCCTGTAAACATATTTAAAAACTGTACCTTATTTTCCTGTATAAAAATGTTGCCATTTACACCAAGCAACTACAGCCTGTAAACTGCTCTTTGCTGATACTTTTTCTGGCATACTCACCTCTATTAAGCCCTCCCCCCTCCTGGAACTTTTCTTCCTACCAACTTTCCACCCCTTTAGTCCCGCCTACGTTCTACCCCTCTAGTCCAACTACCTTCCCTCCACCAATCCCCTCCCCCGTAGCTAGTTTCCTCCTGGAGTTTACTTATATCTCCCAAGGACTGTGGTGCCATTTTTAAATCTTGTCCTGAGCATCCACAGCTCCTCTGTGCTGGTCCTGCAGATTAGGTTGCTTGTTTTCGCCTCCCGGGTAGGTCTTTTCAGCATGTCTGTCTAAGCAACTATTGTACTAAACTCCACATTTTTACTTGTAACTGTGTTTTAGGGTTATAGATGGCCTTGTGCTGATGGCTATCACTCCAATGTAATGTTTGTAACTGTGTTGTAAGGTTATTGTTGGCCTCATGCTGACGGCTTCATTTATCTGTGACCTACTTGTGTTTTTGACCTCTGCAAACTGCTTTTGGGATGAGTAGAGCTCTTTTCTACACTGACTAATGCTGCATTAATTTAGTATGGGTACAAGGGGCTTGATTGAATACTGCTGGCTTGTCACGACCAGAAACCTGGTATAATGATGTCCTGTTAAAAGGACGCCAACCAAAGTGCATCGCTGAATGCCGGATAGCCTCTTAAGGTGGGATAACAATCCCCCTTCAAGCCTTCCGCTTAAAATCAGGTTTAGCAGCCATTTTTCTTTCCATTTGTAACTATAAGGGCTCCGCACAGCTTCTACACAGTTTTGGGGACCGTTTTGCCCTATATACTGTACTGTTTGACTGCTTGCTTTGTACTGTGTCATTTGCCCTTTGCTAGGTTATTTACCGGCTTAGCAGCTGTAAGCTGCTTTTTGGGATGAGTGGGTCTCTTTTTATGTTGTCACCAGCTGCATTACTCTAGTCTGAGTATACAGGGCTCGACTGTTACACTTTGCTGGCCTAGTCTGCTTTCCAGATGTCCTGTTAAAAGGATGCCAACGAACGTATATTGTTGAAGGCTTTTATTTCTCTTTTAAGGTGGATCAGTGGTCCTACTAGAGCCTTTAGCTTAATTACTGGCTTAGCAGCTATTTTTCTTTTCTGTTCGTCTCTGTAAGGGCACCACACGGCTATTATATTTTTCTGTAAACTGTTTTGAAAACTGTTCAGCACAGGTTATTGCACAGCATGAACATATTGTAGTTTACTGTGTTAGTCTGTTGAGCACTATATATTGCACTGTTTAGAGATTTTATAGTATTACTTTATCATTTACCCCTTGTTTTCTGCCACTTATATTTGGCTCTACTGCTGTATAACACTGTCCTCTCAAACGGACTAGGGTCACTGATAGCATGCTGAACTGCTGAATGAATGTTTTGTTTTATTTAATGGAGTCTATATTGCCTAACTTGTATTGCTCATAGCATAATGTCTGCTGCTTTCCATTGTTAACCCCCTAAACCTAATCTTCCTCTATATACTTGCTCCAGCCTCATCTAACCATACCCTTTCTCTACTAGTGTGCTTTGTTACTCCCTCACTTCTTCTCTAAACATCCCTTACCTGCTACCTTTCCCCTCTACATCTGCGATATTAACTAACTCAGTGTTGTCTCCCTCTCCTCAGCAGTAATCCATCCCGGGTGCTCCCTCCCTGCTTTAAACGCAAAAGGAATACCTCTGGCCATCACCTGAAGACACCCTGAATTGGCCAGTTTGCCTGGTACTTAGAAAAATACTACTGAGAAGACCCCCCCCCCAACAAGATTGTGTAAATGTATGTTGCCTAACACTAATTAAATGTAGACTTGATGTACTATCTATAGTCTGCCCTCCCGTGTGCGCATTCTAGCAGCCTGCCGCAGACCGTTTGCCCTCTCCCCCTCCTGTTATCACTACCCTAGAATATATTTAAACCTAAGACTGGTTCAACTATCCCTGCTGTTTGCTATCTCCTTCTACCATTAGGTGGCAGCATCTACCAATATAAATCCTAGATATTCTTTATAATCCCAGCAAGTTTTATTTTTTCACAAACAGTTGGTTGTGAGTTAATATCCTTAGACTGTAAATACCCCCCCCCCGCCCGCCCGCCCGCCCGCCCGCCAGCCAAACCACCCTCTGTAAAGGCAGCCTTCATTTTCTGGCTGGAAATATTTAGCTCATACCTTCCAACTGCAGCCTTTAAACTGCTCTTTGCTGATACTTTTTCTGCCATACTCACCTCTAGTGCTCTTTCCCGCTGTGTTCGCCCTACGGGCTCACTCTGCTCACCTACCTTGCCCCCAATTTCAACCCGCCCCCAGTACTCCTAGCTTTATTCCTATCTTACCCAAACCTGTCAGCCTAATTACCCAATACCAGCTCCCCCCTCATTACTCCTCCCACCTATAGCCATCCTTCTTAAACTCTATAATCTGTACTCCACCCAATAATTATAGTCCCCTCCTCTTTTCTTAAATCTGTAGAATACCTCCATCACTTTTTAAACCCTTTCTTCTTCATAGCCTTCTCTGTTTTCCTAACCACTCGTACCACTCTCTCTTTGCTCCAGCATGCTCTCCAAGTTATCACACCCTCCAGTCCCCCAGCCTCCTTTTTATGTTCCTACTTCCCTTATACTATGCTACCTCATATTCCACCTATGGTTGTCCAGTACCACCTACAAAGACAACTACCATACAAACCCACCTTCTCCCTCACTCATACTCCCATTTCCACTCTTATCTCCTCTTCTCTCATTCAGCCCAACCCTCTGCACCTATTTCACCCTAAACTCTTCTCCTCTAAAGTCAAGTAACCGTCACCTGCTCCAAACTACATTCTACCAAAATTCATGCCTGACAGACCAATATGGCTAAAGGATATCTCCTTCAACAACCTACTCCAAGCTGGTGATGTCCATCCTAACCCTGGTCCTACATCTTTTATTAACAACACTCATCCCTTACCCTCTTCCTCCTATCTCAATACCCTAAATATTTTTTACAATTAATGCACAAAGTCTAAACAACAAAGTACACAAACTTCAAGCTTGGTTAAGCCATAACCAACAAGATATCTTAGCCATCTCTGAAACCTGGCTCAAGCCTTTTATCTCCAACTCTGAGATTCTGCCCCCAGGATTTCATTGTCTCAGAAATGACCGACTAAATAAAAAAAGGTGGAGGCACTGCCTAGTCTACTCCAATCTTCTTATCTTAATTCCAATTCCAGAACACTGAACTAACTGCTGGAATTCTAAAACTAAATAAACATAAAAATATCTGTATCATTGTCCTATATATCTCACCTGGTAATAATATCTCTACACTCGAAAATGTTCTGCTATGGGCCTCTACTGAAATTAACTATGAAACTTGTATCCTTGGTGATGTGAATATTGACTGAAATAAAATCAATTGCCCCTCTCCCTCCCTATCCATTAACCTCTATGACTTCACTCAAATAATCTTCTCCATCACTCAACTTAACAAAATAAACCCTCCCGTTTCCACTATAGATTGGATCCTAGTCTCAGATCCAAATAAAATAACCAATTCTGGCACAATTCCTAATACCTTTAGCGACCACCTCCCAGCCTTTATGCATCGCTCAACTAGTTCCTCCCCACACCAGCCTCAATACATTCAAAATCGTAACATCAGTAGCTTCAACCCAACTACTTTCTCAAATACTTTCAAACAAATGAACTCGCAAATTCTAAACATCCTTCCTCTTGACAAGGCTATAGAATACTTCAACTCTGTCCTCCTTGATACTTTAAACTCACTAGCCCCAGTAAGAAACAAAAGGATAAAAACTAAAACTGCTCCTTGGCCATCCAAAGAGACAAAACAGATTATGCACCACAGAGACAAACTATGGAAGCTTTACCCAAACAATAAACTGGACAATACCTTGCTGAAATATAAACAGCTCTGCAACCATGCAAAGCGAATAATCACCAAAGACAAAAAATCCTTCTATATCAAACTTCAGTCCAATAACAGTAAAAACCCCCAAAACAGTCTGGAACTCATTAAACTCACTCCTCAATCCAGGCTCCAAGAATAATCCGTGTCCTGACCCAAGTAAATCTGACCTCGAACTAGGCACTGAATTTAACTCATTTTTCATAGAAACTTTTACTACTCTCACCAAGACATTTCCTAATAATAACCCAACTGCTCTACACTCTCCCCCTTCTAATTCACCTTATCTGTTTGAACTCAAACCCATCTCCACTAACTTTACAAAAAAACTTTTGTCCAAATTAAACCTTGCTCTAACTCTCCCGACAATATTCCCTCTTCCTTCCTAAAATGTACTGCTGATGGCATTGCTCTCCCAATCAGCATCATTATTAACCAATCCATAAAAGAATCATATGTCCCCAAACTCTGGTGCTCAGTTTATATTCTTCCTCTTCATAAAGGAAGCAAAAATACCAGCATCTCAAACTTTCGCCCCATTACTTTGCTCTCACCAGTCTCCATAATCCTAGAAAAATGCATCCACCTCCAACTTATGCCTTTCCTGACCCAAAACAATCTTCTCACTCTTACCCAGCATGGCTTCTGTCCAGGCCGTAGCACAAAAAACGCTCTACTCTCTTTCCTAGAAACTGTCAATCAAGCCCGAGATTCAGGACACTTAGTTTCTACTGTTTTACTCGATCTGTGTAAAGCCTTTGATACTGTTTCCCACAAGCACCTTCTCTATCATCTCTCAAACCTTAATCTCTCACATAATGCTTTATCCTGGTTCTCCAGCTATCTATCAGACAGATCACAGGCAGTCAAATGGAAGAATTCCATTTCTTCCTTCCTGCCTACCCCAACTGGCGTATGACAGGCATCCATCCTTGGGCCAGTGCTTTTTAACGTCTTCATCAATAACTTTCACACTGCTATTCCTGATGCTAAAATCATTCAATACGTAGACTATTCAGCCTTAGATTGCTCTGCCTCAAACCTCTCTGAATTGCTGACTAAAACCTAAACTGCCTTCTCAACAACTGAAAACTGGATGCGCCAAGACCACCTCTCTCTCTCAATGCAAATAAATCAAAGATTTTACTATTCCCTCCCACAAAGACCCTCTCCTACGATAAAAAACAACTTCAAAGTCTATAGTCAAACCAGATCACCTATAGAAGTGGTCCCGTCTGCCAAACTACTTGGCATTACTGTAGATAAACACCTCAAGTTTGATATTCATATTCAACAAAATATTATGAAAACCCACCAAAAGCTAGGTATGCTGTGTAGGAATAATCGCTTTCTCTCCAACTCTACCAGGCAAACTCTGGCCTCGACTTGTCTTCTTCCTTCCTTATTATACGGAGCCCATCTCCTAACCAACCTGTCCTCCTCGATCACCTCTAAACTAGAAAACTGCTACAACAAAATCTCTAAATTTGCCTCTAAATCTAAAAATACCACCCATCACTGCCTAACCCTACAATCCCTGAATTGGCTTGAACTCCCAAACTACCTACACTATCTCCAACTCACTACTGCATATAGACTCATATTTCACCCAACAAAATGTCCCGCTCTAACTAACATCCTTCCCCCATATACACCCAACAGAGCTCTCAGATCTGAAAATCAGAACTTAATTACTATCCATAAACCTAAACGACCTGCTGGCCAACTTCTCCTATCTTTCTCACTAGGCAAAAAATGGAATTCCCTTCCCTCCACACTAAGAACCATACCAAACTCAGAAAACTTCAAAACCCAAGTATTCAAACACCTGTCCACTAAATGGAAATGTACCTGCCTTTACCCAGCCTAATCAAAGGGGGCTCTCTCTCTCTGGTTCCCAAGCTCTACAACTCTCATAGTTATCTTTGTATGAGTCTATCTAAGCTCTCAACAATTTCTATAGCTTCTCTCTAAGCTCTCAACAACTCCTACAGCTACCCTCACACAGCCCAACCTTGTTAATATTGTAAATAGCATTCTACTGTTGATGTTTGTATGTAAAGCGTATTTACATTTTCTTAAAAGGTTTGTATGTAAACTTTCCACACCTAAAGCATATCTGCTTTCTTCAAATGAAACTTTATGATCCCTACCTTCAAGCTTAATGAATTTATTAACTATGCATGATATTGAATACGTTTATGAGTAACTATTCTACATAATATTATCTTTAATATTAACTATCAGTTGTATCTAAATTGTATAATGCATCTTGGAGCTTTTTTCCCCGGGCCTCCACTGAAAATGGTTCAATTCGGGCCAGTGGACTTCCCCGGTAATCAAACTGCAAATAAATAAATAAATAAACAGCAATATTAATCAAACATAAGCCAGAATCTACTTGGAAAACATACATAGTATCTTTTGGACTGGGAAGTACACATGCATGGAAGGAGATAAGTATGTCTATTTGAAGTTTTTCTTTTTAAGTGACTGTATTCAGGATAGTCAGATAAACTCCTGCTTTTTGGGCATAAGTGACAAGGTAAGTTGCTTATCTGCCATTAATGTGTGATGAAATTTAAAAACAAACAAAACTGTTTCCTGGCATAAAAGTTTGTGTTTAGATGCAAAATGTTTTGTGATATCTCTGTCTTCTGTTAAACAGCTAATAAGTTGCCAGTTTTACCCAAACACCCAGATAACTGAGACATTATAGGCATTCTTTGGCTATTTTTCTTTTTAGTTTAATTTTAATTGAACTTTGAAAGGCATTAGAAAGCTGATGTACAAGCATAATTGCCTAGTCTGCATATACAGTGGATATAAAAAGTGTACACACCCCTGTTGAAATGCCAGGTTTTTGTGATATAAGAAATGAGACCACAATAAATCATTTCAAAACTTTTCCCACCTTTAATGTGACCTATAACCTGTACAATTCAATTGAAAGCAAACAAATCAGTTAGGGGAAAAATATAAAAAAATAAAAAATGTACAGTACGCTGGTTGCATAAGTGTGCACCCCTTAAACGAATACTTTGTTGTGTGTGCACATCCTTAAACTAATACTTTGTTGAAGCACCTTTTTATTTAATTACAGCATTCAGTCTTCTTGGGTAGGAGTCTATCAGCATGGTACATCTTGACTTGGCAATATTTGCCCACTCTTCCTTGCAAAACTGCTCGAAATCTGTCAGAAGGCATCTCTTGTACACAGCCCTCTTCAGGTCACTCCATAGATTTTCTATTGGATTTAGGTTTGGGCTCTTGCTGGACCATTCCAAAACTTTAATTTTCTTCTGTTGAAGCCATTATTTTGTTGATTTGGATATATGCTTGGGGTCATTGTCGTGTGAAAGGTGAAATTCCTCTTCATCTTCAGCTTTCTAGCAGATGCCTAAAGTGACTGGTATTTGGAACTGTTCATAATTACCTCCACCTTGACTAAAGGCCCCAGTTCCAGTTGAAGAAATGTAACCCCAAAGCATTGTACTGCCACCACCATGCTTCACTGTGGGGATGGTGTTCTTTTGGTGATGTGAAGTGTTGTTTTTGTGCCAAACATGCCTTTTGGAATTGTGGCCAGAAAGTTCAACCTTGATTTCATCAGACCATAACACATTTTCCCATGTGCTTTTCGGAGACTTGATGTATTGTTTTGCAAATTTTAGCTGGGCATGGATGTTTTTCTCTGTAAGAAAAGGCTTCTGTCTTGCAACCCTACCCCATAGTCCAGACGTATGGAGAATACGGGAGATTGTTGTCACATGTAGTACACAACCAGTACTTGCCAGTAATTCCTGCAGCTCCTTCAGTGTTGCTGTAGGTCTCTTGCCAGCCTCCCTCACCAGTTTTCATCTTGTCTTTTCATCATTTTTGGAGGGATGTCCAGTTCTTTGCAGTGTCACTGTTGTCCCATATTTTCTCTACTTTTTGATGACTGTCTTCACTGTGTTCCATGGTATATCCAATGCTGTGGAAATGTTTTTGTACCCTTCTTCTAACTGAAACTTTTCAACAGTCAGATCCCTTTGATGATTTGTAAGCTTTCTCCGAACCATGGCTTTTGCTGTAGCAGGCAACTGAGTAAATTTTATTTATTTATTTTACATTTGTTAACCGGGCTAGTCCAACTGGATACATGTCCATTTTCAGTGGAGGCCCGAGGAGAAAAGCTCCACTATCTAATGCATAATAACAAAAATACATTCAAAGTACATAGGTAATTTAAGACACAACTAAAACAGGCATTTAAAATTACATAGGGAATTAAGACACAAGTAAAACAGGCATATAGGATTTCCTTTCAGTAAGTTCAAAAAGGTGAATACAGAGACTATCAAATTTCTACAGTACAGGTCAAAGTACATAGGTAATTTGAGATTCAACTAAAACAGGCATTCATAATTACATAGGGAATTTAAGATGCAACTAAAACAGGCATTTAGGCTATCTTTTCAGTAAGTTCAAAAGGTGAAAACAGAGACTATCAAATTTCTTCAGTACAGGTATATAAAATGTGAGACAGAAATAATTAAGTAGTTTAAAAGCAAAATATAGAGTTACTAGAAAATTTTAGTTTGAAGTTGAGAGAGTCAATTTCTTAGGTAGAGATGAAAAATAAAATGGAGAAATAGAGTTGGGAGACAGTGCAAAGGAATGTCAGGAAATGTCAGGAAAGTCCTACTAGGACAGCTGAACTTTATTTGGCATTATTCAGCATCTCTTTAATTGATGGCAGGTGTGTACCCAAGAAGACTGAATGCTGTAATTAAATCAAAAGGTGCTTCAACAAAGTATTAGTTTAAGGGTGTGCACACACAACAAAGTATTAGTTTAAGGGTGGGCACACTTATGCAACCAGCGTATTGTATGTTTTTTATTTTTTATATTTTTCCCCTAACAGATTTGTTTGTTTTTCAATTGAATTGTACAGGTTATAGGTCACATTAAATGTGGGAAAAGTTTTGAAATGATTTATTGTGGTCTCATTTTTTTATATAACAAAAACCTGGCATTTTAACAGGGGTGTGTACACTTTTTATATCCACTGTATAACTAAGTTAAGATAGGCTCTGTCATCATACCGTTTGCTGACAATTCTCTGTGTAGATATGTCATATAAATAGGCTTAACCAGTGGCGGCTGGTGACTTCAAATCAAAGGGGGGCTGCAGGAGACAGCTGAATGGGCGGGGTCAATGGGAATGAGTGTGACCAACTAGAAAGGGGAGGAGCTATGCTCAAAACCACAAAAACTTTAATTAAATACTCTGCCCTGGGTGCCAAACCATCATTATGGGAGTCCAATCAAGACAAAATGAAGTGTAGAAGAAAAAAAAATATTTCAATCCATTGGCTGCATGACAGCTTACTTAATATCTAGATGGAAACAAAAAGGATGTGAGGCATGAAAAAATAAATTACTTTTTCAATACATTACTGGAATGTCAGTCAAAATCAAGTATAAGAAAAACAAGCAGCCCTTAACTCAAATCACTTCTCCTTGCACTCCAGTTCTAATTATAATTTATATTCAGCTTTATTAAAGTACCAAGTAACATGCTGAAAGTAGCAATCTCTGTGATACCCTCACTTGTAAAAATGTTTCTTATCCAAAAAAGACCTGCTGCCTGACAACTGTCTACTTGTTTCATGGGGAAAACATGATCAAAGTAAAAAATGAAAAGCAAACAAGAAACAAGATCAACATATATTGCTTAAATGTTTACTGCACAGGATATGGACCACGCATGATAGATTGGCATTCTGTTTAGTTTGCAGGTAAAGCCTGTAATGAGCTTAACATAATCTAATCCTGTCCTTTATTACAAATACTGTCATATGCATTTCAATACCCAAGGCTTATACGTTATCTAGTTATGTAAGCATTCTCTGCATGGCAACAACGGAAAGGCTTTCAATGTTGGCAATACTGCTTATTAAAACTTACTTACATCTTACAATATCAGACAAGCTTACCTGATGGTCATTAAAGCACTGCTACTTAAACACAGAGCAAAAGGCACTTTCTGAATAATAATAAGCATATATCAACAGTATAAAAATTACAGAAACCAGAACATTCTGCAAAATCAATGACAGATAAAAAGCCACTGTAGTACTTGTGTTTACCTAGGATGGGGGGGAATAGTCTGCACATTTACACTGCATAACTGCTCCTTGCCTTGCTTGGACACATCCAGAGTCACTACATGGGGGAGTGGGGTGCAACAAGTTTGTCACAATTTGAAATGTCACTGGCTGACTGCGATGGCCCTGACACATTTGTCATACTTCTCAACCTCAGAGTAAGAAATCTGGACAAAGCCATACATAGAAGTGGGACAAAGGCCCAAAAATAAGAACAATTTTTAAATATTGCTCTTATAAACTTAGAAAGATAATAGAATAGTAGGTCTTGCATTAGTATGAATTTTCTGAAAGGTACAAAATCTGAAACTCAAATGTCTTTCATTATTTTCTAACTTCAAGTCTTTAATGATTTGCTACTAATTTGCCAAAAAAACCCACAATTTTATGAAAAATGGACCAAAAATGTGATGCAAAAATATAAAATAGCCACACAATACAGCTGGGAACCTGTCAAAGAAGGGACACTTTTAATATTAGTACTGCTAACTTGAGCAGCTGACAAAATAAAAGAATCTACATGCATTTCTGAAATAAAAGTAATCTATAACTGATTATTACAGTTTTTTATTAATTGTAAACCCTCCATGTTTTCTTCCAAAATTGCCATTTTGCAGAAGGATTATTAGGGGAAGAACAACATTTTGAGCCAAAATTGGGGACAGTTGAGAGGTTTGGATATGCCTAATTCTATAAAGCAATTTTATTTGCACGTACCTCTCAACCTGTTAATGCAGGAAATCTGGACAAGGCCAAATATATTGGGGGAACATACAAACACTACTAAAAATTGCTCTTGTATAAACTTAAGACAGTTGATAGAATAACAGGTCTTGCTTTAGCATGCATTTTTCTCAAGGTTATGACGTAAAACTCAATGTCTGTCATTTAGTGACTTCATTCCTAAATGATTTGCCAGAAAAACACACATTTTATGAGGAACAAACCAAAAATAAGAAGCAAATATCTATTCATTCTGCAAAAATATGGACAGCTGAGAGGTATAGTTCAACCAGGGCTGTCTGAGTTTGCTGTCCTTCCCCTCTCAAAATCATGGTCGATTGGACCCTCCTCCCTGCAACCATTCCAGTGTCCCATTTCTTGGTTATTTTGCCCCATTTACCATAAACACTGTAATGTGCATACTGCTTTACTTCTGCAATGATTTGGATTTCATTTGAAAGTTTTATTTTGCATTTTTACAGCACAAACCCAATAGATATCTGCTAAACAAAGCAATGCAGTCTCACAATGAAAACAGACTTAGCATTAAAACTTCTCTGCCCTTGAAACTCACATGCATTGAAACAGCATTTAAACCCACATTCAGAGAAAATACATTTTGCCAGTGGCAGATGAAGATTAACTTTGGGCTGTTTTCAAATCATAGGCCCCTTGAACACGAAACATACACATGCTCTCTGATACACCTTCGCAATTGTATTGTATTCCTTGTACAATACAGTACAGTTGTTAGAGGGCATTTTAAATTTATTGTTTTGAACATTAGTAAACAATGAAACAAAATGCATGCACCAATGACAAAACTACCCAATTTAGAACATTTCCATCATAAAAGTCTACTCAACCTTCTACACTCCACCAGTATCAGTAAATATGCATAATCTCTGAAGTGTAAAAGTCATCTAAATAATTCCACATTAAAGAAATCTGTAACAATGAAGAGGTTGTTGCTAGCAAACAACTTTATATGTCATTGTTTATTCATCTACAAATAAAGTGCTTGTTGCCCTTGAGGAATAAATTGCCTATGTTGCATGCATTAAAAAAAATGATAAGCTAGTAATATCGCAATAGGGACTGTATGGCAAACTGATAACAGGTTCATAGTTACTACTCTACGTATCTTTGCCAAAAAGGACTGCAGCATCCACCCACTTTACAGCACAGTACAGTATCAGCAATGCATCTATCTACTGTGGGAGTAGAACCCACAACCTTCCGCATCAAAAGCAAGTACACTACCTGTTGTGCTATTAACAATGCAAGCAGACTCAGAGTAAGCAGCACTAAAGTTTTGTTCCCCTGCAGCTCTCAGCTCCTTGTAAAATCTACTCGACACACAGTTGTATCTCTGAACTTTGCAACACAAGAAATCTGGAAAGAAACAAAATTTATTGGGGGGGGACAAAAGCCCAAAAACCAGGGACACATTTTAAACATTGCTTGTACAATGTTGGAAAGTTGCTAGAATAAAATGCTGTGTTTCCACCATACATTTCACTGCCACGTCTTTAACCCAGGGGGCCCTGTGCAAAACAGTCAGAGAAACATACCACTATGCCAAATCAGCTGTTTTGTGAAAGAGAGGAAGACAAACTTAAATGGCTACCATTTAGTGAATTCAGTTCTCACCATAGCTGTCAACCTCTTGGCACAAAACACCTGAACAAAGCCAATAATGGGGGAATACAGCCCCAAACATATGAATTCAGTTCTCACCACAGCTCTCAACCTCTTAGCAAAAAACATGTGGACAAAGCCAGTAATGGGGGGAATACAGCCCCCAAACATTCAATGAATTCAGTTCTCACCATAGATAGCTCTCAACCTTAGCACAAAATACCTGGACAAAGCCAATAATGGGGGAATACAGTCCCAAAATAGGGACAAATTTCAAATATCCATGTCATAAACTTAGATATCTGCAAGAATAAACAGTTTTGTGTTACCATGTGCTTTCTGAAGAATATGAAGTGTGAAATTCATTTTCCTGTTATTTTTAAACATTTAACCAGGAAACTAGTCTGACTTGGAACAAAAAGCAATTTTCAGCAGAGCAGGGAGAAACTCCAGACACATCTTTGTAAGATGGGAGGACATGCAGACTCCACACAGAAGGCACCCCAGCCAAGAATCAAACCAGAGAACCTGTAGCTGTCAGGCAGCAATGCTACCAGTGCACGACTGCAGTGCAGATTTTGCAAGCCAGGGAAAAATGTAGATACAGAAACCACAGATTTTATGAGGAACAGAACAAATATGAGGCAAAAATCTGCAAATGTTTTTAGAAATGGTGGTGGATAGGGAATTCAGGTCATTGCCACCTGCATCCAAGGTGCAGGGTTCAAGCCTGAGTATCTCTACCCACCACCATTTGTTCTCTCCAGCCACCAGTATATAGCAACTGGGGCATTACACACACACACACACTTCACCTACCTGTTTCATGAACAAAACATGTCCGAAGCTTCACCTATTCGTTTCATGAACATCCCATCCAGCCAGTGACCATTTGTCCTAATCGTTTCACGAATATCCCATTTGTCCAGCATTCACAAAGCCCGTGCAGCGAAATCCCTGTGAGAGCTCTCAGCTCACCACTCATTGGCCCTGCCTGCAAGGGAAGCAGTCCAGAGCTCTTCTGTTCTGTGCTGTCGTCGACTGCACAGATTCCTGGGTATCTCACAGCACAGGTTGCTGGGTACCTGTTTCTCTGCATCCTGACTGCTGATAAAGGCAGTCTGAGTGTCCGCACATGTGCAGAGGAGTCGGGACTCGTGATTTTTTGTTTCACAGATTTTTTTTCTTTTGTTTTTTGTAGGTGGGAGGGCTGCAGTCCGATAGCACGAGCTGCCCCTGGGATTAACACATTTCCATGTACCACCCAGTATGTAGAACAACAAAATGTTATCCCTTTTATCAGCAGGCTGAGTAATGGTAGGTATCAGGATGATAAAGTAATTCCTTTAAAGACACAGGTTCCTATTTAGTGAAATTCTAAATAATATGACTATACTGTTTCTTTTTTTTTAATTCTAAGCTTTTCTCTTTAGCACTGTAACAACATTTTTATTAAAAAGATTATTAAAATTAGGTTTTCTGTATATCAACAAAATTTAAATTATGTAGATTGCCATATTCAGTGGTTGACTCAGGCAAACTGCATTAGTCAGTCAAAGTTACATTGTCATGCTGAACATCAGCTTCTCCTCAGATACACTGCTTGTCATCAAAGTAACAGGGAAGCTGTAATAGCAATATTAGTTTGAAATCGTTTGTATCTGAAGGAGCCTTGAAGAATTGGTAGGAATGAGTCTTAAAAGGTGTAGTAATTGTTTATAAACATTGTCAAGAAAGTCATTACAAAATATATTAACAGCACAAGTCCTAAAATACTCTGCATTGAAATTACTAATAGTAAACAATTCAGAGATCACACAAAAACTGTTCAGTGTTTCATGTATCTTAAACCATTTTACCCCTCTTATTTGCTGTATATTGTGGTTTGTGAAATGTAGTGCTTCCTCTTTTTGTGCCGTTTTTAAAAGCAAGAATTGATCACATTGACATTGATAGCACTGCTGTTCTGAGCCACATTATGAGGACTGCTTTGGTGTGCAACACTTGTATAAATGAAAAAAAAGACAGTATTATTTGCAGAAGATACCTGACTGTTTCCTCTGCGTCTTGTAAAGCCCTCCATACTCGTAGAGCCTTGATGCTGATGATGTCATTCTATTTGATGTTGCAGTATTCTTTACATATGGGTTGTATTCCACCCATCGACCCGACGTCCGGCCTGTATAGAAAACATTAAAGCCACTGCTTGTACATGGGACGTTGCACGATGGCACAATGTCAGCCATAAAAGGGACTTCCGCATGTAAGATCTTCAAAACTTTTTCGCCGCCATCCGGAAAGGTTGACTCGTATGTTCGGTCTGCCACTGGATACCATTCGTGTCGTCTTCCAGCTTCAGATAAGTACCTCATAGGGGATTTAATATATTGCTACTGCCTTTTGTTTTTGTTAATGTCATCCAGGAAGGGCGAGTGTAGGTGTGGAAGGCAAATTCAACATAAACATAGTTACGAGCTTTGCGGGATCTCAGGGGCCTTCTTCAGGGCATCCTGCAAAATTGCTTCCCCAGAGGAAGAGTCTAATGGGGGGGGGACTATATCATAGATGAGCTTTCTTTTGGGGAAACTGTTAATAAAATGAGGGATTTATTTAAGTGGGAATCTTCTCAAATCTCAGAAGAACAAAAGAGGTGTTATGAGCTACTCCAGTGGTGGCCCCTGCTCCTTCAGCAGTTCCTCCAGTCTTGACAGCTTTCTTGGATGCCTTTAAGGCAGCATCTAAGACCCCTGCCCTTAAAAGACCTATTCGCTTCTATAAGCTCTCTGAGGACTGCAAGTTTCTTTTTAAATGCCCCTCAGCTGACCCAGCTGTGGTTTGCATTACTTCAGATACATCTTCACGGCTACCTCCCTCTACCAAACTGCTCTTTCTGATAAGGAAAGTAAAAATTTGGAAAGATTGGGTAAGAAAGTCTATACCTCTTCCACCTTGCCTGTCAGGGCTTTAAATTACCAAACACACATGTGTAGGTATCCTCTGGCTCTGCTCTCTCAGGCTACTGAGGCTCTTTTCCCATTGCCTGACTCAGAGGATAAATCTTTGGCTCTTTCACTTTTATCAGCCTCCTCCCAGGTAACTAGACACTCAATCAGATGTAGTTTTGATGCAGGTGAGGCCTCTTCCAGAACAGCAGCTTCTGCATCTGTTCTCAGAAGCCATTCCTTGATGACGTAAAGGCAAAATTACTTGATGATTCTATGGATAATTCCTCCCTCTTTGGCAAAGCAGCTGCAGAATTATTTAAATCAGTGCAGGAAAAAGTTAAGGAGCTTCAAGATTTGAAACAGTTGTTTCTCCAGTTCCAAACTTTTGTAGGAACTTTCCTGCCAAGACTCCTTTTGTTAGGAAATTTGTTCGCTCCTCCACTTCTGCTCCTTCTGGAACTAGGCCATGTAAGTCTTCTAGGAGACACCCACAGGCTAAGGCTGTTACTTCCATTGCTGTTGCCCCTTCTCAGCAGCTCTTTCAGCCCAGAGTCCTCTGTGATGCTCTGCCCCCTCTCCCAAGTCACACCCCCTAGTCTCTTCGCCTCTGTCTTTCCCTTTCTGTTTGGATGGAAATCACTCAGGAATCCTGGGTGATTTCAGTTATCTGAAGCAGATACTTTGACTCGGGAGACTCCTTCTCTTTCAGGGAATACCTCAAACCCCCCCAGACAACTACATTTGTTTCCCTCAAATCTTGCTCAACTTTTTCATCAAGGCACTTTTCAGTCTGTCCCTCCAGGCCAACTGGGGAGGGGATTCTACTCCAGGATGTTTTTAGTTCCAAGGAAAGATGGTCCTTGGAGGCCTATATTAGATTTTTCCTTATTAAACACTTTCCTGGTAGTGCCTTCTTTCAGAATACAATCCCTGCCTGCTCTCCTTCCCCTGGTTCCTCCACTAGACTTCTTAGCTTCTATGGATCTCAAGGATGCATACCTGCATATCCCTATTCATCCTCACTTCAGGAAGTTTTTGCATTTCTCTGTGGGTTCCTTGCACTTTCAGTTTACTGCCTTGCCTTTGGCCTCTCTACTGCTCCAAGGTTATTCACAAAGTGCCTGGCCCCAGCTGTTGCCTACTTAAGACTAAAAGGCCTACATGTCTGTCCATACTTGTACGATCTGCTGTTGCTGGCCAACAGTCCAGACTTGTTAACCCAGCATCTGAACATAGCTATTCCCTTTCTGCAAGCCCTGGGTTTCTCAATAAATTTCAGAAAATCATCCTTCACACCAAGTCAGGATCTTATATTCCTGGGGTGCAGGTTCCGCACAGACTTGATGAGGATTTTTCTTCCTGTGGAGATGGAAACTTTTCATGGAGGCTCTTCTGCCTCTCCCTTCCATCACTGCCAGGGAGATTCTGAGGTTGCTGGGGTTCATGGCCTCCACTGTTCCCATGCTACCTTTTGCAAAGCTACACATGAGGAAGTTCCAGTGTTTTGTAAAGACAGTTTGGTTCCAGCGTGCTCATCCCTTAGATGTCTTGATTCCCCTTTTCCCCTGTCTGAAAAAAAGAGTTATGTTGGTGGATGCAGCAACTCAGTCAGAACCATGGCCTACCTCTTCAGGTACCTCAGCCATTTCAGCAACTCCTCACAGATGCCTCAGACTTGGGTTGGGGAGCAGCCTTTGCTTCCAGGAAAGTTTAGAGTCTTTGGTCCCTTTCTCAAAGGAATGAACATATCAACATCAGGGAAATGAGGGCTCTAATTCTAGCTCTACAGAACTTTCACACTTAGTTCTTGCCAGGACCCCTCATGATCCTTACAGACAATACCATGGTCATTTGGTACGTAAAAAGGGGGGCACAACATCTCATCTTCTCTGTCACCTGACCATCAAGGCTTGGGAATTGGCTACTCAGTACAAAGTGATTGTACATGCTGTGTACCTTCCCTCGGCCCAGAACTCGGTGACAGATGCATTAAGCAGATCTGTGACAAAATCTCACAGGGATTTGTACCTGGATCTAGTTCACTGGTGGGGTACTCCAGAACTGGACCTTTTTGCCTCCCCTGTGAACAGACAGCTTCCTTGCTTTTGTGCAAGGGTCCCTCACCCTCAAGTGTGGAAGGTGGATGCTCTGTCTTTCTCATGAAAGAGGATGTTTCTCTATGCATTCCCCCCTTCCCCTTACTTCAGAAAGTCCTGTTGAAAGTTCTACAGGAGAAACCCAAAATGTTCTGTAGTCCTATCTTGCCTTCATTCTTGCACTTGGGATCGGAGCAACTCAGCAAATCTCTAGTTCAGAATCTTCTGGTTGGCTTGTAGCTAAGGGGGATCTCATAATGCACCGCTAACGTATCCCAGATCTCGTTTGCCGCTCATTGAGCTCAGACATGCTTCTTCTTGGCTGTGGCTAAGTTAAAAATTTTCTATTCGTTTTTTCTAGTTATTTGCTGACTAAAAATATATGTATTCTCTGGTTTAGTGTTTTGCTATATTCCGTGTCTGTTTTAGACAATTTGCTGCATTGTTTGCTCTGTTTGTACTGTTTGTGCCTTTTTCATTGGCCATCCTTCCATTGGCCTTGTTGTATCCCTGCATCGCTTTTACTTGCTGTGCTAATTGTTTAATTGTTATTGTTATTTTTCTTTCACCAAGGGCTAGGCCCATTTAAGTTAGAGGACCTAGTCCTCAGTTCTGTTGTTTGTGTCTTCTTCCAGGGCTAGGCTCATTTTAGTTAGAGGACCTAGTCCTCGTTTTTTCTTCCTTCCTCTCTTAGGGCTAGGCCCGTTTAAGTTAGAGGACCTAGTCCTCTGTCTGTTTATCTTTGCTGTTACCTCAGGATTAACCATTTAGTGGAGGTAGTCCTTGTTCACTCTTTTACCTTTGGTTTTCTCATTGTACAAATGTCTAAGGATACTAAGGATCACAAGCCTTTGGGCTTTAAAAAAATGTACTAAATGTGCCCAGAAAATGTCTTTGACGGATGGGCACAATCTTTGTGTGTACTGCTTGGGTGCTATTCACCTCCAAGAGTCTTGCTTATTTTGTCATGCCTTTAGTCCCTGTGTTCTTCAAGAGAGAAAGAATAAACTTATTTTGAAAGGCCTGTTAAAGCATTCTTTTGACGATGAGTTGGCTTCTTCATCCTCCAGTTCCACATCTCCATCCTCCAAGAAAGACAAGGCAAAGTCTACAAAAAAGCTGTCTCCCACTCATTCAGTGTCGTCGGAGCTGCCAGACAAAATTGCCAAACTGACTACATCCTCATTGGCTCTACTGGTTTCCGTGCCGACAGAGGTTTCTATTGTGGATCCATCAGTTTCGACTCAAGGAGTTTCAGAGCTGATAACTCAGCCTGTGTCTCGGAGCCAGTCAGCTGAACTCCAACCGGTCTCCCCAACTCTTAGGTCACCTATCTTTCAGAGATCTAGGTCCCCCAATCTATCCTCCAGGTCCTCTAGGAGCCTTTCTGATGAGGACGTTGAGAGAGTGGTGTGCAGACTACTACAGACTTAGGTCCTCTAGGAGCCTTTCTGATGAGGATGTTGAGAGAGTGGTGTGCAGACTACTACAGACTTCGGCACTGGCAAATTTACTTTCAGCTCCATCCCAGTCAGCTCCGGAGCCTAATGTGCCCGTACACCCTGTCGATGTTCCTCCTCCGAGCCACTCTGGCGCTTCGGAGCCAGAGATGTTGGTGCCTCGGGTCGTGGAAGGGTCGGTTCCAGCTACCTCAGTTGGTCTCTCTGTTCCGATATCTGCTCTGACTCCTTCGGTGCCATCCGTGGGGTCCAGGGTCCTTAACTCTCCAGTCGGGCCCGAGGGGGAAGTTTGGACCTGAACTTCAGTTCTGAGCCTACCTCTCAGTGCTTCGGCTTGGTTGAGTTTGGACCCCACATCTGCCTTGGAGCCTATATCCTCAGCACTGAGGACTGCCTCTACACCTTCGGAGCAGGGGGCATCCTTGGAGCCGAGAGGATCGGCCTTTGAGGTGATGAGGAGTGTTCTGTCCAGGTCCTCAGTTCCAACCAGAGGTACCGACAATCTTCCCCCTAAAGCGCTGACTTCAGTCTCAGCTCCCTCTCTCTCACCAACATAACAGAGACTCGCAGCCTCATGAAACCTCCATGAGTGGTCCCCAGTCTTCCGAGGTCTCCCCAGAATACCCTTCTGAGAAGCCCCCTCAGAAGAAAACTTGTAAGAGGAAACATGTTGACTCCCCCGATGAGTCCATTACATCAGACACTGTCCTCGAGGAGTCAGAAGGTTCCCCCACATCGTCCTCTGATATCTCCTTCACAGATATCCTTGAGATCCTGAAACAGAGAGGCGGCTGGCCCACCACATCCCCTTCTGATAAGGAGTCAGTGTACCTGAAGGCTTTCGGGTCTCAACCCTCCACCTCTTGGGTGTCTCCACCTTTTGACAAGCTGCTGGATCTAGTGAGTCAAAAGGTGTGGGAATCTCCTGATTCTGTCCAACCAGTTCCTAGAAGACCTAATAAATTCTTGTCAGCACCTCAGGACAAAGTCTTTCTTACTAAGGGTGTGCCAGTAGATGACATGGTAGTGGCAGCAGCCACCAAAAAGGAACTTAAACTTCCTCCACTGTCCATGCGCCAAACAAGGAGTCTCGAACAATGGATAGGTACGGGAAGCGTATCTTTTCTTCAGCGGCTTTTACACTTAGATTGCTGAACTACATTTCTCACTTCACTAGGCTCCAGAGAGCTCTCCTAAGAGAACTGGGAGAGACTCTGCAAGATAACGTATCTGAAGCAGTGTCTGAGAAGGTTAATGCACAGATGTCTACCTTAAATTCTATTGTAAACTCCTCCATGCGGCTGATATCTTACGCAGCTGATGGAGCGAGTAGGGGAGTGGTTTCAGGAGTTTCTCTTAGAAGACACTCCTGAATGCACTTGTGTAACTTTGCAGAGTCCTTTAAGTCTACATTTACCAACACTCCCTTTGATGGATCCTTGTTGTTTAGAACCAAGGTAAAGGACGCACTCACCAGGTCCGAGCAGGAAGGGAAAACCCTGTCTGCCGTGGGAGTCCGTTTTTCCGTTCCTTCTAGACCCTATCCCAAAGTGCAGAAGGGTGGTAAAATGTGGTTCAAGAAGTCACAGAGGTTTTTCCAAAATGCACATGCTGATTCCTTCTCCAGAGGCAGAGGAGAAGGAAATAATGGCAGATGCCGCCCTAGATGCAGGGGAGGCCCGCAGAACCAGGGAGACCATGATTCCTTTTGTGGTCATCCCTATCAGTGCTCCTGAAAGGAGGCCTGACTGCATGTCTCTGAAGCCAGTCGGGGGTCCTATATCCTTACACCCAGAAGCCTGGCATGATATCACTCAAGACAAGTAGGTATTGAGGATAATTACCAGAGGTCACCATATTCCCTTCCCTTTTCCCCCCTCCTCGGATCAGACGAATCCCAGATGTTCCACCCAATCACAGGGATTCAGCAACTCTAGAAATCCAAACGTTTCTCGTAAATATAGTCATCCAACCCGTCCCCGCACATCAAGTAGGATTAGGGACTTACTCCAGATTCTTTTTGGTGCCAAAAAGAACAGGGGACTTGAGACCCATCTTGAATTTCAGCAAATTTAACAAATCTGTACAGAAGTCCAAGTTCCGAATGGTCACCTTACAGTCGATACTCCCATTGTTAGGGAAAGACATTTGGATGTCCTCCATAGATCTCCAAGATGCATACTACCACATCAAAATGGACAGAGCATCAAGAAGTCACACTTCCGGCTGGGGTCCAGTCATTACCAGTTTCGCGCCTTGCCCTTTGGTCTCACCACAACCCCCAGGGTGTTCACCAAATGCATGGCAGTGGTAACGGCTCACTTGAGACGCCTTGGATTTCAAGTGTTTCTGTACCTAGACAACTGGCTCCTGACTGGCACCACCAGGCATCTACTATTACAGGCCAGGGATGCTACTATTTCAACTTGCTTGCAGCTAGGGATTACAATAAACTGGCAAAACTCTGCATTATTGCCCTCTCAGCATGTGAATTTTATTGGTGCTGAAATAAATACCATCACAATGAGGGCTTTACCTCCCCATAGAGAGAATTCAGAATCTGAGGAAACAAATTTTGAGCTTACTTCCTCTAAGGAAAGCAAAAGCAAAGACGGTGCTCAAGTTGTTAGGGATGATAGCCTCCACAATAACATTAGTCCCATTGGCCAGACTGCATATGAGGATTCTGCAGTGGTTACTTTTTGCCCAATGGTCACTGCAGCATTTACCTCTTTCTCACCCCATCCTGATAACAGAATCGTGCAAACAGGATCTTCATTGGTGGACCCAGTCCAGCCATCCAACCACAGGCAGACCATTTGTTCTGTCTCCCCCGTCGCCACCATGACCACGGATGCCTAACATATGGGGGGCAGGCATTATCTAGGGAGAACAGTCCAAGGCACATGGCAGGAACACGAGGCTCATTTGCATATCAACATCTTAAGAGATGAGAGCAGTGCTTCTGGCTTTGCAAGCACTTTACAGCTTTCTCCCTCTAGGGACGATTGTGATCCACTCGGACAATATGTCAGTGGTGTGGTACATAAACAAACAACGAGGGACCAAATCTTATCCCCTTTGCAGAGAGGCCCTTCAAGTGTGGGAGTGGGCAGTGTCTTCCCAACGTTTTCTGGTCGCAATGCACATTCCAGGGAAAACCAACATGATAGCCGACAGATTCAGCAGGGCTAATGTACTTCATGTTTCACTGTTGCAGTCATTACATTTGGGTAATCTGCTTGCAAGTTGCTCTCAGTCGGCCTGATTAACAAATTCTTGGGTCCTGCGTCGGTTGCTGTCCCTTCTTCCAGGTCGTCAGGGGTACAAAACATGCAGCCGATGCCATTACACCAGCCTTTCTTGCCATGTGGTGCCCGAAGCAGAAGCAGTTCGCAAGTGCCGGTCGGCCGACTCCTGAAATTTTCATTTTCAAGTTTCAGAACCGAAGTCTTCAACTAAAGCTAAGTACCCATTGGGGAAACTTTTTCTTGCTCCTTACCGATGTCAGTAAAAGTTAATAATTGCATTACTTGTGAAAAGCAAATACCTCATAAAGATTTTCATTCGTACTGTATTCCTTGCCTAGGCCCTGACCACGACATATCTTGCTGTCGGTTTTGTGCTTTATTTAATCAGCACGCTATCCATCGTCGGTATATTTTTGCTTCTAAATATTTTGGTTCTCAGTTTAATTATCCAGAAATGTTGTCGGTTAGCCATCCGACTACCGGAATTCCAAAAAAACGCAAAGATAAAGACAGAGACAGGCCGCCAAGGTCTAAAACTGCCGACGACACTTCTCCTAAGCCAGTTGCCAGTTCACCGGTACTCAGTGAGGCGCTTTCGCAGCCCCTGATGCCCACTACTTCTGATTCGCAGGCCTCTACTGAGACCCATCCGGAGTCCGGTTTGCCGCGAGATGCTTCAACTATGCAACCCGCGGATGTCTCTACCTTGGATGGGTCCGGAGCCGCTGTGCAGGCACCGGCATATTAGGGTGTATTCAGGCCTACGGACTTGCATATTAAATCAACGCCTCCTTCATTACTTAGACCTAAATCTCGATCCATGTCTAAAAAACCAATGCCCAGGCCACATGCTCATGCCTCTATGCCTAAAAAACAAATTATAAGAATGGCTGAAGATCTAATCAGGGTTAGCCAACCCCCACCCTTTCTAAGAGGCCAAGGACTGAGGTTGATTATGAATCTTCTGATCAGGATTCTGACTGTTCTGATGACCTGGATTTGTCCTTACCTACTTATGAGGTTTTTGATGCAGAGGACTGTATTCCCTCTGCTTCCCCTCCTGAGGATTTTTCTTTTGGGGAAACCCAGGATTTTTCTGATTCAAAAAAGAGGCTTAGGGATTTCCTTCTCCTACCTAAACATAAGCCTTTAGCTGTTCCTCCTGTACGAGAATGAGTTATAGGTTCATACTAAACTAACTGCCCTCACGAGCCATTTTAAACCTAGCCAATTATCCCTTGTGAGACTCAAACCCTGTACCTTGTGTTTGTAAGGCAAACACCTTAACCATTAGGCCAAGTCCCAACCCGACATTGTTGATGATGCTTTCTTGGAATCTAGTTTGGCCCCTGATTCCCTGCCTCCTGCTCCCAGAAAACCTGACAGATACTACAGGGTCCCTGAGTCCCACAAGTTCCTTTTCAAAAATCCTGTTGCAGATCCAGATTCTATTTCACAGGGGCCCAAGGGCATTAAGGCTTCTACTGCTAAAAATCCTACCGCTTCTGATAGAGACTCCAGGGTGCTGGATAAATGGGGTAAGAAGTTTTACACTTCTGCATCCTTGGCCATTAGGGCTTTAAACTGCCAGTTTCATATGTTAAAATATCAGCAACATGTTATTGTACTGCTTAAACAGAAAATGATGTTGATTCCTGACTGTGTGGAAAATAAAGAATTACAGGATTTAATGCATTCTGCCGAACAAGTTGGAAAAGATACTTTGCAATGTGGTTTTGATTCATTAGAGGCCTCTTGCAGGGCTGCTGTTACTGGGTCTGTGCTCAGAAGGCATGCTTGACTTAAGGAGCAGTCTTTGCCTGATCATGTTAAAGCTAAATTGTTGGATGCTCCTTTAAATCAGGACCACCTGTTTGGCAACAAGGCTGAGGAAGTTCTTAAAAAGATGGAAGATAAAGCTAAATCTATGCAAACTGTTAGAGATTTTTTACAAGTTCAGCCTCCTAGATTTAGTAGGCACTGGCCCTCTAAGAATTGGTCCTTTCCAGCCTCTTCCAGGTCTTCACAAGCAAAACCCAGACACAGCAAAAACCCCAGGTTTCAGTCCCAGGGGACTCACAGAACTAAGTAGTGGGGGGCCTCCACTTCCAAGTCTGGGAATAATAAGACTCCCCCCATGGTAAACTGTCTCAGTGACTTTCTTTTAAAGTTTCCAAGCACTTATCATCTGACTGCCCCTTTGGTGGGAAAGATTGCTCTTCATGCAAAGAATTGGGAACTCATTGCCCAGGACAAATGGGTTTTAAATATAGTGCCCCAGGGATACATATTTCACTTCCACACGTTGCCAACACCCAGAGGTGGCCGGACCTACCCCCAAATCAGTGGACAGAGGCCCCAAAACAAGTACTTTCTCTCTCAGGCTATTCAACTGGTACCAGAAGAGGAAAAAGGACAAGGTTTCTATTCAAGACTTTTCCTGGTACCCAGAAAAGACAATTCATGGCTTCCTATCCTGGACCTGTCTACTCTAAACACCTTTTTGGAGATTTCAAAATTCAAGAGCTGACTCTTCACCAATTACTTCCTATTCTAGGCAAAGATGTCTGGTTGGCAACACTAGATTTAAAAGAAGCATACCTGCACATCCCAATCAGGGAATCTTGCAGAAGATACCTACGCTTCAAAGCAGGCTACTTGCACTGTCAGTTCTCTGCACTGCCCTTTGGCTTATCTACTGTGCCCAGGGTATTCACAAAGTGCCTAGCTCCAATTATTGCATTTTGCAGGCAAAGAAATATTCAAATATACCCATACCTGGAAGATTGTCTAATTCAGGCAGAAAGCCAGGAAGCCAGGACATACTTTTGAATCATCTGGCCTTTGTACAAAGGGTTCTAACTTGTCTGGGGTACACCATAAACGAAAAGAAATCACAACTGGTACCCTGTCAACAAATTATATTTGTGGGAGCAAGCTTGAATACAACTTCCCAGATGGCTTACCTCACACCAGAAAAGCAAATTCATTTGACAACCTACTTCAAACAAGTGGCCACAAAAAACTTGCTATCTGCAAGACAAATACTGCAAGCCTTGGGGTTTATGGCCTCCTGCATTCTTCTAATTCCATATGCAAGACTGCATATGAGGAAACTACAGTGGTATTTAAAAAGCCTATGGTGTCAACATTCTCAAAACCTAGAAACAATGATTCCTTTCATACCTTGCTTACGCCTAGAGTTCCTTTGGTGGGCAGAAGCCTGCCACCAAAACAAGGGGCTACCTTTCATACCACCACCTGCCACCCAAACCCTAACAGCAGATGCATCAGACTATGCATGGGGGGCTCACCTGGCAGGGAAGTGCATTCAGGGTAAGTGGAACCCAAGTCAAATGCACCGGCATATCAATCAAAAAGAAATGTTAGCTGTACAGAATGCTCTGACAGCCTTCAAGGACCACATTCTTCCAGGACAACTAATGGTAAAGACGGACACCACTGTTATGTGGTACATAAACAAACATGGGGGGTACACATTCTTACCCCCTCTGCAGACTAGCCATGGCATTGTGGAACACAGCCCTGAGCTACCAAGCGCCTACAAGCTCAATTCCTGCCAGGAAAATTAAATGCACTGGTAGACGGACTAAGCAGAAACCTCATGGACCCACACGAGTGGAAACTGGAGCCAAGGATTTTCAACATGTTGACAAGCAAATGGGGTGCCCAGATATAGACCTGTTTGCCACTCCCCAGAACTACCAATTGGACAATTTTTGCACAAGGACTCCTCACAAACAAGCCTGGAAAGTGGATGCTCTGTCCTTCAGCTGGAAAAACCTATCAGTCTATGCCTTCCCCCCTCTGCCTCTGCTCTCCAAAGTACTACTAAAAGTCAAACAGGACAAACCAAGGATGATTTTGATTGCTCCATACTGGCCACACCAACACTGGTACCCCCTCCTGTGCAGTGTGTCACGGTTATCTCCATGGCACCTGCCTCAGACTTCTTCCCTGCTTTCTCAGCAGGAGAACCAGATTCTGCACCCTCAGCTTCCAACACTGAACCTTGCAGCCTGGCTAATTACTTAATCTCTCTTTTACCATCCCTCAGTAAAGCTGTGATGGATATCATCTTAGAGGCAAGGAGGCCTAGTACTAGAAAATCTTATGCTGAAAATTGGAAAATATTCTGTGCCTGGAACCAGTCTCAAGAGATGCGCACAGCAGCGCCCAATTTACCTCAGATTTTACAATACTTAACTGAGATGCTTCACAAGGGCCTGTCCTTTTCCTCCTTTAAAATCCACGCCTCAGCCATTTCAGCTCATTTTAACACAGAACCTCTCCTCTTCTCTCATCCACTGCTCAAGCAGTTCCTCAGAGGGGCCAAAAATTTGAGACCACCCAGGAGAGCTCCAACCCCAGCCTGGGACCTTAACTTTGTCTTGGAGAAACTCATTCTACCTCCTTTCGATCCAGCTGCTACTGCAGACTTAACATTTCTTTCTTGGAAAACAGCTTTCCTTTTAGCAATCACTTCAGCTAGAAGGGTATCTGAATTACAGGCCCTTATGGCAGTGGAGCCTTTCATCATCTTTCATGTGGACAGGGTGTCACTCAGAACCAATCCATCCTTCATGCCCAAGGTGGTATCCAGTGTAGCCATGCCCAATGTGGTATCCAGTGTAGCTCTTAATCAGTCCATTCATTTGCCAACCTTCTTTCCAATCCACAGAATAAAGGGGAATGGATACTGCATTCCTTAGATGTGCACACTCAACTTAGATTCTACTTGGAAAAGGACTAAACCTTAAAGGAAATCTGAACAACTGCTGGTAGCATTTGCTGCAGGGGCAGAGGGGAAGACTATTTCAAAGCAAACTATTTCTAAATGGATAAACTATTGCATTAATTTCTGCTATAAGCACCATGGAAAACCTATCCCCCTGGGGATCAGACCTCACTCCACCAGCGCTGCATCTACCTCTACAGCCTTTCTCAGAGGGTCCCTACCAGGGACATCCTAGAAGCTGCTACCTGGAGTTCTGTACATACTTTCACCAAGCATTATCATTTGCCAATTTTCTCTAAATCCAGAGCTGGTGTTTCCACTGCAGTCTTGCAGGGCCTTATAGCTGGCCCTAATGCTATCTAAACTTCTCCTCCCAACCATAGCTTTGGGAATCTACCCAAATGTAATGACTGCAACAGTGAAACACAAAGAACATAGTACAGTTGTTTACACTTACCATAAATGTAGATGTTTGAGTGTATTCACTGTTGCAGTCCTGATTACTCTACCTGCAGCCCCCTAACTTATTTTGGCTATACATCTACTTTCCTTTACTATGCTTAAAAGCCTTTTTGGTGTATTTGCTTTTTTGTTAGAGGTATATCTTTGTGCTTTTATGTTTAATTACTTCCCATTAGGGGGGCACCTGACATCTGTGGCAAGAAAAACTGATGTAATGGCAGTGGCTGCATGTTTTATACCCCTGACGACCTGAAGTCATGGAAGAAGGGACAGCAACTGACACAGGACCCAATACTTTGTTAATCAGGCCAACTGAGGGCAACCTGCAAGCAGATTACCCAAATGTAGTGACTGCAACAGTGAATACACTCGAGCATCTACATTTATGTTAAGTGTACACAACTGTACTTTCTGATGCCTCACAAGTGGTCCCTGAATACAAGCATTGCCGAACAGATTTTTCGCAAATGGGGTCAGCCTTGCCGCGATCTATTTGCCACCCCTCTAAATGCCAAATGCAGCAGCTACTTCACCCTAATTCCCCCGGAAGGGGAGGCACCAAGAGATGCACTCGTTCACGATTGGCCCTCGGGACTTCTCTGTGCATTCCCACCATTTCCCCTGATATCAAAGGTAATTCAGAAAGCAATATCCTTGAGAAGCAGAATTATCCTAATTTCTCCTTACTGGTCTCGACAGATTTGGTTCCCCTTCCTCAGACCTCATCTGATGGATTAACCATGGACTCTTGACCCAGTGCCAGATTTGCTGACGCACATGTCAGGGGTGTTCATCCCTCTCTCCACACCCTCAATTTGACAGCTTGTCTGCTCCAATTCCATCCTTAGTCAGGCTTCATGACCTTTCCCCTGATGTCATACATATTCTCATAAACCTTCTACCAGAAAATGGAAAAGATTCTCCTTTTGGGCCCGTGAGAGAAACCTTGATAGTTATACAGCTTCCATTTCTGAGTTCCTTACTCAGCTGTTCCATCAAGGCTCAGCAGCTGCCACTGTTAAAGTTCAACTGGCAGCCATTTCTACCTTTCACTTGGCTAATGACCCTAACCTTATGGCGCATAGACTGTGTAGAACTTTCCTTAAAGGGGCCACCAGTCATGGTTCCAGTGGCACCCTGGGATTTGAATTTTGTACTTGAAAAACTTACTTCGAGCCCTTTTGAACCTTCAGCAACTTGTGACCTCAAGTTCTTATCATGGAAAACTATATTTTTAGTGGCCATTACATCTGCAAGGAGGGTCTCAGAACTGCAAGCCCTTTCCATTAAGCCCCCTTATTTGGTGTTTCACAGAGATAGGGATGTTCATCGTGTTACACTGCTGCAGTCATCACACTTGGGTTATCCTGCCATCAGGCGGTCCCGCAGTCGGCAAGAGTTCCAAAATTTTTCTAACAAGGCAGAGTACAAATTCTCTTGACAGAACTAAGAATTTCAGAAGGTCAGATCAATTATTTATTTCTCTTTCGGATGCAAGGAAGGGCCTTCCAGTTTCTAAAACCACATTGTCTCACTGGATTTCCAGCTGCATTTCCTTTGTCTATACATCCAGTGGCAAAGATCTTCCCTTCAAAGTGAAAGCTCACTCTGCCAGATCTGTGTCTTCTTCGGTAGCCTTTCAAGCAAAAATTCCTATAGATAACATCTGTGTAGCAGCAACATGGGCTTCATCTCATACATTCATTACTCAGTACAAATTGGACATGGCTTCCAGGAACAGGTCTTCCTTTGGTTCCACAGTACTCAGGAGCATTTTCCAGTGAGCCACCCAAGATAAAGGTGCTAGGGACGTTGTCCCAAGTGTAAGAATGAAGGCGAGATAGGACTACAGAACATAAAGAAGTTTTGTACTTACCTTACCGTTCAATGTTTGTTGTCCATCTAGCCCTTCATTCTTACGAACCCTCTTTCCTGCCCGCGCCTTGAGGGCCTGGGGGTAGTGTGACTGCTGCCTTATCTTTATGTTGAGACCTTTCTACATGGTTTGTTCTTTGTCTCTGTATATTTACTTCTTACAGCAAACAAGATCTGGAATATGTTAGCGGTGCATTATGGGATACCTCCTCGCCACAAGCCAACCAGAAGATTTTGAGCTAGAGATTTGCCGAGTCGGAGCCGAGGTTTGGCTCCGATCCCAAGTGTAAGAATGAAGGGCGAGATGGACTACAAACATCAAACGTTATGGTAAGTACATAACTTCTTTATCTTGCTAGTGACTCCCTTTTGGCCAAGACAGCACTGGTTCCTTCTTCTTCTGCAGTTAGCCAAGGGTCATCACTACATGTTACCTCACTGGATGGATCTGCTCACTCAGGACAAGAGATCATTGATTCACTACCATTTGTCAATCCTACAGCTAACTTTGTGGGTGATCAACTTTTGATCCTTTTCAGGTGCCTATATTCTAAGGACATGCTACGGGTTTTGCGGGAGGCCAGAAAACCCAATATTAGAAAATCGTACATTTTCAAGTGGAGATTTTCCATTTGGTGCCAAAAAAGGAAAGAGGATCTCTTTGGTGCAGACATTCCCTTAGCACTATCTTACCTATGTGAGTTATTCAACAGTGGTCTTTCCTACTCCACAGTTAAAGTCCATTGTTCTGCTTTGTCTGCCTTTAACTCCCCCCTTACCTTCCAGGCTTGAAGTTAAGTTTTTTCTTAACAGCATCCTACATTTAAAACCTCCCAGGAAACCAGTTCCTCCTCCTTGGGATTTTAACTGTGTGTTAGAAAAGCTACTCGGGGCCCTTTTAAACCAGCCGCTTCTGCTTCTCTAAAGTTGTGCACATGGAAGACTGTGCTTCTAGTAGCCTTAACCTCTGCTAGTAGGGTCTCTGAGATTCAGACATTGATGGCTTCTCCCCTTTCCTAGTTTTCCATAGGGACAGAGTATCCTTGAGAACTAATCCAACCTTCATGTCCAAAGTGGGGAATGAGTTGTCTGTTAATCAGTTCATCCAGTTGCCTACTTTCTTCCCTTAGCCTCAATCCCCATTGAGAGGATTTTTGCATACCTTGGATGTTCATAGACAACTCAGATTTTACCTTGACAAAGCTAAGCCCATTAGGATGTCTGACCAGCTTTTTGTTTCTTTTCATCCCAGGGCTTTGGGTTTGCATTTATCCAAACAAACCATTTCCACATCTGTCTAAGGCAATTGTGTTTTGCTATGAATTTCATGGGAAGTCTTTATCAGCATCTGTTAAGGCCCATTCCACTAAATCAGTGGCATCCTCAGGGGCCTTCTTTAAATGTCTAGATGCTCATGCCACCCTGGAAGCTGCCACCTGCTCATCTGTTCATAACTTTATGAAACATTACAAATTGGACATTGTTTCTAGGACCAGAGCAGGTTTTGCCAGAGTGATTCTCTAAGGATTCCTAAAAAAAATGCTTCCTCTTAGCTTTTCCCTACTTTGTCATCCCTCCCTGGGTTCCCTTTCAGCTTTTGCACTCTCCCATATGTAAAGAATACTGCAGCACTGAATAGAAGGACATAGAATAGTTGTGTAAAATCTTACCATAACAATAGATGTCCTTCTGTTCTGTGTTACAGTATTCTATCCCTCCCGCGTTCCCCCTACAACTTGCTCTTTCCTAGGATGATCTCCTTAGACTCCTTTTAGACTCCTTTCCTTATGGGGCTTTCTTATTCTGAAGATTGTACATGCAGACGTCCCTTTTATAGTTAATGTTGTCTGTGCCTTTGTGCGACATCCCACATACAGGCGTGGTTCTAAGCTTTTGTATACAGGTCTGACATTGGGTAGATGGGTGGAATACAACACATATGTAAAGAATACTGCAAAATAGAAGAGAAGGACATCTATGGTTATGATAAGATTTTACATAACTATTCTCTGTACAGCCATACCATGTCAATCTCTCATATCATGTAATTGAGAGTCCTGTTTTAGGAATTTATCTTTTTCTTTCAAACACTTTTATTGAACTATCACTTTTGACGTAAGCAAACTTACATTTACATATAAGAAAACAAACCATATAAACATTTAGCAGTTACAAACATTATACATCACATATATTCTTCAGTACAACATAATCAATCCAACATTAGATAAGTTGGCCCATTCCTGCCTTCCTTTAAATCTCATTCCTTCCCCAAAACAATTTTCTGCATGTTTTGTTTCCACAGTTCCCATTTTGCTATGTAATTTGCTCATACCAGTTGCTAAAGAGCCCACTTTCAATTATTTTATCTTTGTTACAATATTCACTACTTCAAATATGGTTTGTTTAGACTTTGATTTTTATTTTCTAATAATTGTTTGTTTTCGTTTTTTTGGCAGCCACCAGCATTAAAAAAGGCCTTAATATGTCTATGCAGTTCAGATTCTGCATCCCAGCACAAAAAATTTCTGAGAGAGTACTATATAGGGAATTTTTAAAGTTTGCCTACTCATTACACTCCCAAAACATATGTTCCCAATTAGCTATTTTAATCTATCAGTCCCTGATAGGAAGGCAGTCTGTAGCCTGCAGTCCGAATGTCTTATTGGCGTCTTCCTATTCTTTTACCTATCCCTGTCTAATTATTTGTTCCCAATACCTTCATTCCTTTGCCAGTTTTCTCCAGTAAATTCTAGCCTCCTCTTGCCTAATCCATATACCCCTAATTGCAGTCATCCTTATTGGCACAATCTCTTTTCTCCATTCCCGTGTTGGCTTAATTCCTAGAATACTTTCTGCTACTTTAGCAGTCATACAGAATATTATATTCATATTCTCCTTAAGGATCTTCATCCAAAATCCCACTCTCTCCTTATTTCTTGAGTTTTATCCCGTCTTCATCATCATTATTCCTTTCCAATTTGAATTGTAACTCTCTGCTTTTGTTATCCCTTCAAACCAGGTAATCCTAAACCACCTTGTTTTATTGGAAAGATCAACTTACCCCACCTGACTCTTGCCTTCTTCTCCTCCCAAATAAAATCCTTCAACTCTGTATTAATTGCTATCCACATCTTCTCCTCTGGTTGATAAAAATATGTTTGACCTGTGTATAAAACTAAAGGGGACTAAAAGCATTTTTACTGCTTGTATCTCCCTGTCCATCACCATAGACAAGAGCTTCTGTTTTCTCAGTTCTTGTATTATCTTTTGTTTAGTTTCTTCTTACATATCCTTAACATAATCCTTTTTAACCCATACTCCTAAATACTTCATTTTATCACGTCCCCATAAATAAGAGTACTGCTGAACCAATTCATGTATGGGTAAATAGTTTACAGTTGTAGCCTTTGTTTCAGCTTTATTAATTTTATATCCCGGAAAAATTCAGACTATCTCAAAATGTTGCACAACAATGAGATTTCCTTTTGTGGTTTTCAGGTGCAAAATAATATTGTCTACAAATAAGGCAACTTTTCTTGATTACCATAGCAATTATATCCTTGAATTTCTGAGTCTCTTATTTTCTTTGCCAGTGGTTCTAAAAATAACAAAGGGGAAAAAGGACACCCATCTCTGATTCCTCTGTTCAAACACAAATGGCCAGAAAGGAACCTTCCCACTTGGATTTTTGCCTCCAGTCCCTCATATATCCTCCTAATCAACCTTATTATTATTATATTGGTGTATACAAATGCTTCCATTGCTGTACTTATAAAATTCCGGTTTACTTTGTCGATTTTTCTGCATCCACTCCCTCATATATCCCCCTAATCAACCTTGTTATTATATTGGTGTATACAAATGCTTCCATTGCTGTTCTTATAAAATTCCAGTTTACTGTGTTGATTTTTCTTGCATCAAGACCCATCACTAACAGCTGAATTTTGTTAAATTCTGCTTCCCTATGGATAATCATTATCCCATAAATGCTGTCAAATATTTGCATCCCATCCACAAAACAACATTGTTCCATATGTATCAATTTTAGCAATACCTTTGCCATTTTTTTTAACCATTGTAGACATAAACATTTTATAGTCACGGTTGAAAATCAACATGGGGCCATATGAATCTGGATCTGACAGGTCTTTACAGTCTTTAGGTATTATAACCACCAAAACTTTTTTATTTTTTTCTAGGGTGTTGGTGCTTCTCCTCCTTTTAAAATATTGTTAAAATCTTCCAGATTTTTATCACTTTTTTTTCTCCCTGCTTCCAGACTTCCACCAGAATGCCACCTAGTCCTAGAAGGAAAGCCTAATCTTTAATATACTCAATTAGATAATATTGCAATTTCAGCACTGAGTGCAAATTCTTAAGCACAGCATATTGTCTTTTAGATTTATTATCTAATTTCTGTTTCAATCTGCATTCACACAAGTGCCCTTTGTGAGTTGCAACTAGACAGCGTTTCTTATGATGTTGTTTAGCATCTCCATGCACAATTAAAGCAGGACATTTAAAAGCATGGAGACGTCTAGAAATGATAGTTGTTTATATTTTAAAATCACAGTATTCAAGAAAATACTGTTTTAAAGTAATTTTCAGATAATATTGTTTTACTTTTTCAGTCTTGCTAATCTAGCCCTTCAGTGTTTGAGGGACTTCACATAAAATATTAGGTCGAAGACAAGAGAATAGGTCATTATTGTTTCACATGTCTTATCAGCCAGTAGTCTATGGGATCTTAATATCATCCAGATTATTTGTTGTTTAGCCTCCTTTTGAGTTTGAAAAAGCAACTATAGTTTCAGTGTTATCTTAAAGCATATTGGGTACTCTCGTAGATTCATGTTTCCCAGGCTTCTGGAGAAGTCAGAGTATATCATCATCTGGTAAGGAGTCAAAGCCATCACACAAATCAACATAACTGTAAGATGTTTTCAAAATCTGCAGCATACTGAAATTATTTACATATTTAATGTTTGCCAGTTTAACTATCAAAGATGTGCTGAAAATAGTGTTTGCTTCTGCTTTGCAAACTTTCAGATTATTAGCTCTGAAGTCATGTATATATACTGCATTTTATTACACCTTTATTACAATCACTTAGGTTCGTAGGTTGTTAATAAGCTTGCGTGCAGGGGACAGTTGAGGAGCCTAACCAATATTTCCAGTTGCCCCCAAACACTGTCTGTAAAGTAAATTACTTAAGGTCATCATAATTTTTTCCCATTTTCTACATGGGGTCAGGGTGTTGTGCTGTCTATTGCCGTATGTCTAGATTCAGTTCCACTGTCCTACCTTCTTCATCAGTCATGCCTGAGTGTTGCAGGTCTTTTCTCACAGAAACAGTCCATCTCTTTGCTGTCTTCCCTTGTTTCCTTCTTTCAGTTTGTCCCAAATCATGTTTATCAGATTGTCTTCTGCTTTCCTGCACATGTACAGAAACCACCATAATCTGTTCTCTTTGACGCTCTCTGCAGTTGCTTTTGCTTCTGCTCTGATCTCCTCATTTCTTTGTCTGACCCTCAGTGTGCATCCTACCAGCTGGCACTTCATCTGCATCACCACTAGTTTCCACAACTACTCTGTCTTTACTTCCCAGGTGTTTGTACCATACAATAGTACTCTGTTGCACCATTTTGAAACCTTACTTTTCAGTTTCTTTGGCATTCTTCCGTCACACAGTACCTTTGAAACTCAGCACCAGTTCGCTGCAGCTGCATTGATTCTAGCTTTGACCTCCATGCTAATAATTCTCTTCTTTTCAACCACCCTTCCAAGATACTTGAAGCTGTTAACCTGTTCAACTGATATCCCTTCTGTTACAGTTTTCATCTTCTGATTTCTCTCCATTTGTTGACAGTACAGCTGTCTTATCTGTATGTATTTTCATCCCGTGTTCCTTCAGTTTTGAATTGCATCACCCTGTCATTTGTTGAAGTAGTCTGCTTGTAGTTCCACATGGTCTTCCTACAGCAGCTTTAATGATCTGTTTGAATAAGTGGCAGTGGTCTTAGAACTGACTCCTGATATGCACCAGTTTCCACTGGGAAGCCTTCTGAGAGTCCAGACTTTTTCGTACTTGTGTCATTGGGTCCTTGTAAATAGCTTTCCCTAATTGGGACTACGAACCATCTGAGGCCTCTACAAATCAGCTTTCTTGGGACCTTGTCATGTACTTTCTCCAAGTCTGGAAATGATCATTTGGAGACTCTCATCATGTGTAACTCTCTATCTCACTGCAAACATCATTTTGGTTGTGCTGCATCTTCATCTGAATCCAAACTGCTAATTTCCCATCTTACTTTCTCCTTTGCTGTGTATTTGTTTAAGTGGTAACTACATGAATGTGGTGTCATCAGCAAATTTGATATGATTTATACTGAAGTTTGCTGTGCGGTCATGGGTTAGGATAGTAAACAATAGGGACCTGAGAACGCAACCCTGAGGAACACATGTTCAGTGTTATGCTCCTAGAGGTATTCTTACCCACACAAGCCTTCTGTGGCCTGTTAATCAAAAAGTCCAAGATCCAGTTGCAGAAATGTTTGTTGATGCTCAATGTTTGTTGATGCTCAGATGTACTAGCTTATTGATCAATTGCATGGGGAAGACTGTGTTAAATGCCGAGCTAAAGTCGATGAATAGCATTCTCACATAGCTGTCCTTGCTCTCCAGATGCTCAAGAGCAAGATGTAATGCGACCGCTATTGCTTCAGCTATGGATCTGTTTTCTCTGTAGGCAAACTGCAGTGGATCAAAAGTTGACTGTAGTTCTGCAGACGGGTGTTTCTTGGCTAGCCTCTCAAAACATTTCATAACTGTGGATGTTAGTGCAACAGGCCTGAAATCGTTCAAACTGGAGGGTGAGGCTTTTTTGGGTAGAGGGATGATATTTGTTACTTTGTAACATGAAGGGACGTTTGCTAGGCCAAGTGAGGTGTTAAATATATCCGTGAGTACTGAACATAGTTGGTCTCTACAGCTCTTTAACACCTTACCCCAAGATAATATCTGGACTGGCCTCCTTTCTGGAATTGACTTTCTGTAGCACCCTTTTTTCTTCCATCAGGCTAAGGCTGAGTACTGCATCATACTGCTCTGTGTATAACTCTTGCACATTTGTGGTGTTCCTCTCCTCAAATCTTCCAAAAAAGATTTTCAGCCTGTCTAGGAAGTCAGTGTTATCATCACAATGTGCAGCTCTCATTGTATAGTCCGTAATTTGTTGTATACCCTGCCACAACCATCTGGTATCCCTCATGTCCTCAAAGTGGTTTAGTACTTTCCTCCTATATTCCCTCTTAGCCTCTTTTATGCCTTTCTTCAGGTTTTTCTTGCCACACTAAAGGCTTTCCTCTCATTCTCCTGAATGCTGAATTCCCTGCCTTCAGAAGATCATAGACCTTACTTGTAAGCCATGGCTTTTGGTTAGCTCTTGTGATGATGCTTCTGATCTTTATGACATTATCAATCTAGTTTATGATGTAAGCCATCACTGCTTTGGTGTATTCATCTAGGTTGATGTGCTGGTCTGTTGTAGACTTGCTTTATGTTGGTGTACACTTTATCCAAGGTCTCCTACCCCTTGTTGGAAAACTTGCATGCTGGTAGTAATGGGGGAATACTGACTTTAGATCAGCCTGATTAAAATCACCAGCTATCACATGATGCATGTCACAGATAGACTGGTGCAGTTTTGTGAGTGCCTCATTTGTGTTAGCAGTAGGTGGGATATACACCACTGTTATGCAGATTCCATTTAGCTCTCTAGGAATGTAAAAAGGTCTACATTTTATAGACAGAAATTCCAGATTCTCAGAGCAGTGATACATAATGACCACATGGTTACTGTACCAAAGGTTATTAACATAAATGCAGACTCCTACTCCCCTAACCTTTCGACACAGTGCTTGGCTTCTGTCTGCATGATACATTGTGAATCTCCCTTAATTAACTGCATTGTCACTGATATTGCTGTATAGCCATGTCTTATTAGTCATAATTAAACAAATGTCTCTCAGCTTGTTCTTGGAAGAGAGTTCCATCATTAAGTAGTCCATCTTGTTGTCAAGAGAATGTGGATTTGCAAGCAGTATTGAGAGCAGCGTGAGGGTTTGCCTTTAGTTTAGCAGCAGTACCAGCCCTACATCCTCTTTTTCTTGTTCTCTTGCATCTCTTCCTTTTCTTACTTATCCTGCCTGTTCCAGCACCTCCCATCTCATGTTTCAGGCACTTAGCAGCATGCAGGGTTAAGCTCCTTAACTCGTAGAGATCTGAGACTGTAGTAGGCTCCACAGACCTTGCAGACAATAGAACAGCAGTCCAGCAGCACAGCGATGGAGTATGTTTGATTTCCAGCAGTTTCTGTCTACTGTGAACTCCTATATTTCATTTAATAGCCCAGACCCAGGTTTTCTTGTATTTTTGAGTGAAAAAGAAAAAAAATTAAGCACTTTTCCCTGACGACCCGATGCAGCCACTGCCTCACATGGCGCCGCCTTTTTTTTTTTTTTTTTTTTTGCAGCAATTGGAGAGACCTCATAGGTTTCTAACTAAGAAGATGAAAGTCCCTGTCACTATACTGTGTGTCATGTAGACTTCTTAGGACTCTTATGCATGGTTTACAGAGCAATCTCAGACCCAAACCTAATGAACTTGCTGCATGTCTGTAAATCAAATGGGACTAGGGCTACCCGTTCCAGGGACTTAAATGTGGCCTGTGACTTAAATAGGACATGCTAGAGGGACAGATTTATCTCCCAGCAGCTGCCACATCTTTGGAATATGCTACCTATTCATGTGAAACAGAGCACCTCTGTGACATTGTTCAAGAGGAACCTGGATGAGTGGATGGGGCACAATAAATTCTTACCAGGCCTAGCACTCACAACCCTCCTGGACATGGACAGCCATTACTAAATGCAATTTTGGGTATTAACTAACATTTCTGTGGTATTACAGTGGGATGTAACAGCTAGGCTTGAAATGACCTAGTAGCCTAGTAATCTTCTGTGATCCTATCACTTTCTCCAGAACTTTCATGCAGTATGGCAGATGTTTGTTACCTGTGTACTGCCAACAGCTATGAATATTTTTGTTCTTGTAGACTAACACTAGAGTTATTTTCTAGTTATCTGGGATATGCCTCTCTCTCTCTCTCTCTCTCTCCATACTGCTATGAGTACCCAGTGGAGCCATTTCTTCCCTACTCATCAACATCTTAATCATATCTGCTATGATCTCATCTGATCTTACTGCTTTCCCTGACTTCATTTTTCTTGGAGCTGTTCTTAATTTTTCTGGGTTGGACTCCTTTTCTTCTTTTAGCAAATGAGGACTGAGGGAATCAAACCCTGTTCCACCCTCTGACAATTTGGCACAGAGGTTTAAGACAATGTGCTGGTAGACTCAGACTCTGCAGCAGTACTGGGTTTGATTCCTACATCCTTCAGTTGCCTACTGTGCAACTCTGAGCAACTCATTTAACCAGACATTGCTTCTGAGTCACCCCTGAAAAGTGACCGTCTGTCCAGTGTACCTGACTGGTTAAAAAAATGTGTGGTATTATTATTACTATTATTATTATTGTTATCATCATCATCATCATTATTGCCATCACCACAGGAATTGCAGCTCACAGCCTTAACCCTCTTTGCCAACAGACAGACTAGAAACAAATGTTCATGATGAGTTGAGGTTAGAGGTGTGTGAAAGAATAATGTAAAACTCATAATCGCATCTCTAGGCACTTTATATAACATGCATATTTATATGAGAACCATTCATGCTGTTTTGTATGAAAAACATTCATGGTATTTCCTGCTCAAACATGTGAGTTTATGTGCATCTTTTAGTCCTACTAAACTTCTTATAAGCCACATGCCACAAAATATGTTGCTAACTAACTGCATTTTAAGATATACTAGTTAAAATTATTACCTTGTGAATTAGGTATTTGTATTCATAAGTACACATAATCTGATTGAATTAAATAAGTGAATGACCTGAATACGCCAGACAAGAGCAAGCAGAACCACACATGGTACCTGAGATGTTCAGTGTTTTAAAGACAGATCAGTGTAATATTGCAATCTGCTTCAGTATTTAGCTTAAAAGTAATAATCGTGCCTTGAAAAATCTTATCTGGCCAACATTTTTTCAGTGCTTTCTGTGCCCTGACTATGCATTTTAACTGCATCTACAGAAATGTCACCTTTTGTTTGTCTGCTAGATTCAACAGATTGCAAATCTTGCAAGTCATCTTCATTTCTTTGCTTGTGTTTTTTTAGACTGAAGGAGACTCTCACAGCACCTACAGATGTAATAGTTTTTTATTATTTTTTTCTCATGCCCGTGACTTCAGTCCATCGTTTTAGATTGTTGTGTAGAGATGTTTTTGTTTTCATTTAATTTATAAGCTTTGAGGTTTATTTTATTGTCATTATTAGTTTATGCCTAATTGCTGACACTGTTTGCTGTTTATGCAGCCCTTATGACTGATCAGCGAAATTATAACTCAGCCTACATACATGTGATGCATCACCTAGTATTAAGTCTGACTGTCAGTATTGTACCTGTGGTTATAATTTATAATGATACAGGCATTTTTGTTAGTGACGCATATAAGTCATCTAATTCGGAGTACGTTGTCCTGTTTTCAGCTCATAAGACTGTAATCTCTTGAACCCCTTGGCCTCTGGTAAAACCTCTGGTAATGAAAAAAATGCTTCGTCTTTAGAAGTTCTTTCTTTGGCTCATAGTATGCTTGAAATTTTTCTTCTAACTGGCAGCTTGCCTTTTTCCACCTAGTTGAGGCTAAAAGTGTTAAATACCCTTATTGTTTACTTGTCCTGCAGTAAGTACAAAGATTGAGTGCTGGACTTTTTTTGCATTCCAGTCACAGTGATATATAGTTTGGTTAATAGCTATAAGGGGCAGAATAAAACCCTAAACAGTAGCACTCAATTGTCATTGATTGTAAATGTAACAAAAGTGCAGAACCATTTTATTAAATTTTTGAACTCCTGAGTTTAACTCACTTTTCCCCACTGTAGTACAACTTTAGATTTGGTATATAAAGTTGGGGGGGGCAAAGACCCCCCCATATGGATGGGTTTGAAATGATGACATTTGTAAGACGAGGAAGTGTTGGCCAACTAGTTACTTTCCCTGTCTCACAGGCTCGATGAAGTGATGCTTTGATGGCTGAACATTCAATGATTAGGGTTCGATGATGTGCCGTTCTATGGTTAGTCTGTTTGACGATTAACCATAGACCCAGAATCCAAATGGTAGAGTCTAGGCAGTGCTATTGTTGCCAGGCCCAGAAAGAGAAGTGAAAGGATTTATTTAATGTTAACAGAGACCAGGTCTCCATTGTATACAGGTGTTGTGAATAGCTGTAAATTACAAATGCGGTGTTATTGGGAGGTGTATACCAGCTCAGCGAAAGCATAAAATCTAAATTAAAGCATTTTGGCATATTTTAATCCAGTATTATTCACAGAAAAAAATAATTAAAATGGCATTTTGAGAAGAAGCAAAAGAGCCAAATATGTTCAGATGAGGGTCAGTGCTCTCCAGAATTCCAGTCTGGGGGCTGTCTGTCTTGCATCACATACTTCCTGCATCTCTTTACAAGTTTGCTTCATATTTGGGTGGGGGAAAACTCATATTGCACGGACCATAGATTTTTAAGCATTTTCTGGCTTTGTTGCTGCTGCTTCTTATACAATTAATGCTTTGTATAGTGAACTGTTGAGAGACTAAGTGTCTCCATTATGGGGGTGTGGTGAATTGTTTGCCACCTTGGTAAAATGAGGTGCTTTGATATATTGTTTTAAAATAGAGTGCTTCCTTTTCTTCAGGGTAATCTTTCCAACTGCATATCTTCATCTCAAATTTGTTACCTTATTTCCTTTTCTTTTTCCTGTTTTTCAGCTTTTCTTCTAAGCTTACTGTGTCACTTCAGCCTACTTTTGATGTAGAGTCAGTTTGCAGCAGCTCGTCATTGCCACAGAGGTATTATTTATCTTATTTCCTCATATTCGCTGACACTTTTGAAGGAAACTGAAACATTTTAAGGCTTTATTGCTATAAGTAACACAATGTGTAAATGCTTGAATACCTATTAGTGAGCCTAAATGCCTGTAAATCTCATGAACTCTCAGTACCGCATAATGTATATATTTGTGCTTTCTTGAGAAAATATTTGCAGCAGTGTTAAGCATGGCACTGTAGGTAACTTGCATAAGTGATTTTCTATTTTGTAAGTTTAGAATATGGTTATAAAGACAGACTATAGTATACATGAACTACCTTTTTCTTGGGAAACTGATCTGCATTGCATTGCATTTAATTTTGGAAGTCATACAGCCTGAAAATGAAGCAAAAATAAAACTTGAAAATATCCATTGTACACATGAACCTTATTTCTCTAGTTGCCCAGAAATAAGAGGCTGAACCAGTTTGGTAAGTCACACCTGCAAGTTAACGCAATAATTAAATGTTAGCTCGCTTGCCAGCCATTGAAAGTGTAGATAGCATTTCTTATGTAAAATTCTCAGACTCAGTTTAAATCGATAGCTGTGCACTTTCAACTTTACTGTCTTTTGGGATAATTGTATTTTCAGCCATTATCTTTTAGTATCTCATTTGTTTCCTAATCATGACACTGGACTATATTTAATTCTAACCCTGTTGTTTCAGTTAGCAGCACTCGTGCATTTAATTTTCACATATGCTCTTCTTTCTCAGTGTGTAATACCCCAGTTTAATATTTTTTTATATCTAACTTTTCCGTGTTAATATGCCTTGTAATATGCATTTTCTTGTTTTATTTATTGTGGTGTCTGTGCTTAATTTTCACTGGGTTATAGTTGATGCACACAGTCAGTGTAACTTTTTTCCCCTGATTTCTGTGCTTTGAATTATGTATTGTACTGTCAACATGTGTTTCTCTTAAAAACAATTAGATCTCTGTAAGCCCAATGAAGCTGTCCAGGACTAAAAATGTTAAATTCTTCTTTGAAAAGATTCAAGGAGTGAGTTTCATTTCACAACTAGGATTACCTTCATTATTTGTGTTCCATGTTAAAAAATAAATGTATTACATGTTGGTAAGTTTATAGTGACTTGTTCAGCAAAGCTGATTATAGGCTTGGCTTGGAATGTTAGATGCAGATAGACATTTATTTTTGAAAATGTATATCTGTGATTTGCAAAAACAAAATTAAATTGTTATAACTTGAGTACTGTTTTCTACTTTGTGTAGCAAGCAATTATAACACATCACAGAGAGAAAATAATCTCCTGTTTAAACATTCTAAAAATAGGTGCATTGAAGTCTATGAGGAGGAATAAAAAAATATATATCCCAAAACTGAAAAAAAGTTGCTTATCATATCTTGGTTTAGGTCAATTAGGTTGTGTTGAAAGGATGAGGAAAAAAGTTGGAGTAACACCGAATGTCTTTTTTTGATCATGGTTTTCATTCAAGTAGTTGTTAGACTAAAAGGTTATTTAAAAAATCTGAACTGCGTTTTAGGGCATATAGAAACATTATTAAAAAAATGTAATAACCTGTATCTCACCATCCCATTTTCCTCATCCTAACAGCCCCAAACTTCTCACCAACACAGTGTCATTCCTGTCTTTCCAGAATTCTGTAAAATGTCCGTGATTTTGATAAAAGTTTTACAGTCAATCAATAAAGCCATGCATTGCATATTCATACTTTGACACACACTCCTTGTCTACAAAAAATATTCCTTTTGGTGGTTTACTCCTATATTATGCTGCAGGGCCTGTACTCCCATAATGCCTCAACTTTTAAGCTAGGGTAACGTAATTTGAATGTCAAGCTAACTGGAGCATAGCCACCTTGGAACACTCAGTGCTCTGCAGGAGCAAGTCGCTTTACTTTTTACAACAAAAATACATTTACTTATATATTTATTGACATTTGTTGACTGGGAAAGTCCACTGGGCCAAAAGGTCCCATTTTCATTGGAGGGCCGGGGAGGAAAGCTCCAATAATTACAGACATTTATAAATTTCAGATTACACATTACTGATTGTAGCATTATTACAAAAAAAGCTCCAGCAATTACAGACATTTTTAAATTTCAGATTACACATTGCAAGTTGTAGCGGAGTTAGAAAAGTATAACATTAGAAATAAAGCTGACATAGACCAAGTAAAAAAACTTTTCATTCGATATGCTTTGGTTTAGGTAATTATGTCTGAACATTCCATGAAATACTGTCTGGATAGTATATGTTAACTTGTATATCAATAGAGGGGAAAGGAAGCTTAAAGAATAGAAAAAAAGATTAAGTAATAAGAGATAATAAAAGGGATTGTTGGGGTTAGTAGCAAAAAGATAATTAAGGTGGTTTACTCAGGATAGTACAGGAACAAACTTGGTTATTGAGGTATAGTTCTTTCAGTGCTATTTTGAATGTTTTTATTAAGTCTAGTTGAGTGATGGCATGAGGGAGAGCATTCCATAGTTCAGCAACCGCATGGGAGTAAAGTTATTGTCCGGCTCTTTTGTTGGATTTGGTTACAGTTAGACGTTGTTTGTTGGAAAACCTAAGATTACAAGTTGAGGTATAAATTTGTATTATTGTTTGAAGGGATGGGCAGTAGTTTGGGTTGTATAGCAATTTGTGGGTAAGAGTAAGCTGGGTATAATGTAGGTAGTGAGGGAAATCAAGCCAGTTTATAGTTTTTATGGCCAGGCAGTGATGTGTGCGAGTTGGCATGTTGGAAGCAAACTTAGTTATTTTATAGTAGCATGACTGTAGTTTGTTCAAGAGAGATGAGTGTAGGTTAGTAAACATGGGGCTACCATACAGGAGAGAATGGAGAAGTAGACTGTTTGCTAGTTTTAATTTGGTGGCTTTGTCCAAGTAGAGTTTGTGTCTGTAGAGCTTACAAAGCTTAAAATGCGTCTTTTTGATTGTGCGGAGTATGTGATTTTCAAACTCAAGTTTGCCATCAATAGTGATGCCAAGTAGTTTAGTGTTCTTTATAATTCCAATTTCTGTATTGTTTTGTGAGAACATTTTAAAGTCTAGACGGGGATTGAATGAGAAGAGTAAGAGTTTTGATTTTTTGGGATTCAGTAGCAGTTGAGCGTTGGTAAGCCAGGATTCGATGCCAGTAAATGCGTTTTGAGTTACTTTAGGAGATCAGAGCTGCTGTTAGAAGATGTGATTATTGTTGAGTCATCTGCGTATTGTGTAAGTGTACTATGCAGGGATGCTGTATGGAGATTATTAATGAATGTATTAAAAAGCAAGGGCCCAATAATAGATCCTTGGGGGATTCCAGTGTTATTGACTAGATATTAAAAAGCAAGGGAAAAAGTACCCCCAACAAGCATGGTGCCTTAAGTGGTCATCTGTTTGTAAGGCCAGCCCTGATTGTACAGTTTGTCTAAACTCAAAATTACAATTTTAAGTAGTACTTTCTTGTGAGGTGTGTGTTTGTCACCTGTGACTTACAGCTCTCACTTCAAATGTGACAGTTGTGTAAATAGTCTCAATATTTTACTGTACCTAGACTATTGTAGGTAGAATCAGTGACCCATTTGCTTTGTTTTCCTAAGGCTTTTGTTATGTCTGTATTCATTGACTTCATTCAGTCTGAGAGTGATTCCATGATGTAGTACATACTCTGACAAAGTCCGTCAGAAATAAACACAACATTTAAAACCGAAATGTTATAAAAAATGCATAATCAGATAGTGACAGGAAATGAGCGAAATACTTAGTCATGTTTAGTTTGTATGTAACATAATAGAGGTTGGATTTTGTAAGAACATGTGCTTTATACATTAGAAGGTAAAGCACTAAAAATCTACTGATTTCAGCATCATTTATAAAATAATTTTAAATTCATGATGGAGATGTACTGCCTTGTCTGTGCAGCATGGAGGTTAGGGACCTAAAACAAAAGCTTTTAGAAGACCGAAGCTCCATTGAGGGAAAACAGGAGGTAATCATACTACTCAAATGCCTCTAAATTCTCATGCCTGGCATTTATTAGACTGCACATAACTGAACTGCTTGTGATTTATTAATCGGGGACATCCACTTGATCGTTCATGGTACATTACGATAATGAGCTGCTCTGCAAGCTCTTTTAGCTTGTTTGAGTCTCTTATACTAAGCAAAAGTAAGTTTATTCAAGTCATTCTGCTTTATCTAGGTAATAACACTGACAATGTTTGGTAAAAGCAAACATTTTATTTTTTCACTCCTTAGGCTAATGGAGTGGTACAAAACCATTTTCATCTATGATCCACCAAAAGTATAGAAGAAAAATGGTCTTAAATCAAAACACAAATATTCTACATCTATCAGTACAGAAACTTTATATCAGGAGTTGTGACCAAGCACTTGTATTCTGTTACATCAAATTGTTAATCTGTGTACGTAATGCAAGAGGTTCTAATGTAATGTGAAGTAGCATAAACAGGCAAAAAGTGATGCAATCTAGAGTGCAGTGGATTGGATTGTAATGTGGTTTGATGATTTTTTGAGATGGTTGGAGAGACGATTGTTGTATCTGCAGGATTTAAAGTAATTAATAGCTTTTGTGTGGTAAAAAGTGTTCAGTTGTGTTTTGCAGTGAAAAGGAGTCTGAATAGTCATGGAGATGGAAACAGTAAGTTCCTTAGACTAGACTCAAATATGGTAAATGATTTTTGCTTGCAGTCTCAAACTTTAGAGGCAGAATTACAGTAGAGTTTTGTACGTCTTGACTGAAGGATTTTTGAGTACAGATTTGGAGCAAGTCAGAAGGACATAGTTAAGGCGAAGAAGAATAAAGCTGCGTGAACTGACAACAAGTGGTCCCAGAGCGTGACCATTGTCAAATGGGACCCTAGGCAGGTAATGAACTAGGGCCCCTTCCTGCAACCTTTCTGGTGTCCCATTACTTGTCTGCCCCCATCACCACCACCATAACCATGAACACTGCTCAAAACTGTCAGCATTCATGCTGCGTTTTTCTTTACTTTTGAAATGAAAACAGAGATGTGGATATGATTTGAACCATTTAACTTATTTTTCCTTTATTGACCAGGTTAGTTCCACTAGGCTAGAAGCGTCTTTTCAAGGATGATCGTTTGCTGTTTTTATACTACTGGGGAAATGTGGCCAGGACATTGGGGAATTTCCCCTATTCTTTTCACTAGCTCAGGTGGATGTGAAAGATCTCACAGTACCTACCACCAAGACAGGCAGACAGGACCTCAGTTTAACATCTCATCTGAAGGATGACATACTTAGGAATGCAGCACCCTCATTATACTACACTGCAGTGTTAGCAATTCGTCTACATGGTGTGAAAGTAGAACCCACAGCCTTCTGTGCTACTAGCACTGCTTTCAAATTTTATAGCACAGACACTGATTGCGATTTGCTAAGCAAAACAGTTGCACATTGTAAACAGACTTGGCATGCTCAACAGTAAACTTCTGTTCTCTTGAAGCTCATATTTATTGACAATGCACTTAAACTCACATTCAGTGAAAATGCATTGAAATTCGCATTCATTGAAAATGCACCTGGTCGGTAGCTGATTAAGTATAATGAAAATTTTGATTCACCTTCCTGATATAAAGTATTTCATGTTAAATACAGCATTACTATTATAGTGTATATTAACATTTTTTCATTAAGCAGTGAACAAAATGTATGAACCAATAAATGACAAAAATACCCATTTTAGAACATCTTAACCAACTGGTTGTTGGTGCAGAGGATTAATGTTCTTGCCTCCTGTAGCAAAGGTACAGGGTTTGATCCTGAGCAAGTTAGTTAACTAAACTGCCCTTTCTAACAAGGACATTTCAACACACACACACACACACACACACACACACCTCGTACTTGCTGCTTCACTTACACAGCTAAGTCCTTTAAAATTATTCTCAACCAAATAGCTCCTACCTGCTGCTGCTTCACTGTCACAGCAGGAATTTAAAAAAGGATTATCCTCTTTGGAAATATACACACAAAGGCCATACCTGCAAGTTAAAAGGGCTGCTTCACTTGAAAATTGCCAAAGTCTTTCTGATGCTGATGCAAATCAAGTACTCAGCTTTGGAAATCAAATCTTGCACATGTTGCTGTACATGTGTCTTATTGCTTTGGAAGTGGATGGACACTGAAAGTCATGATAAAAAAAAGTAATGTAGGAAAGCTTTACTTTTTAATTTTAATTAAATTAATGTTTTGGTCAGCCCTCACTCCCCATCAGTGGACCCTAGCCAGCTGTCTAGGTCGCCTAGTGCTGGATCTGGCTGTGGGTGGTCCAGAGACGTACATATCAAGCCTGGCTGCTGTAGAGAGATTGACATAATGGTGCTTCATAGAATGGGAGAGCATAAGCCTTTTTAGCACTTTTATTAAATTATCACTTAAGACATATGCTCACATTAATAGAAAAGAAAACAAACCATATTAACATTTTTCCCATTTAACACATTATACAGTACATGCTTTATTTATAATTGTTTTTCAGTCTAACATTAAATAAGTTGCTAAATTCCTGCCTTCCCTTAAACTTCACTGGTCATCCTGAACATTAATTCTGTGTGTATTGTTACCTTCAATTCCATTTATTTCTGTGTAATTTGCTCCTTCCCTTTTCTAAAAATATCTCTTCCAATAGTTTTATCTCTTTTACAGTATTCGTATACAGTTGGTTTAGATTTTAATTTCCATTGTGTAGTAATTGTGTTTTTTGTCAGCTAGCAGAATTAAACTTAAGGACTTAGTATGTTCAGGCGATTCAGATGCTACATCCCGGCTCAATAGAATAATTTCCTTAGTGACATTCATTTGCTCCACCAATACTTCTGACAGAATACTCTGTAGAGAATTTTTAAAATGTGCCAAGTCTTTACACTCCCAATAAATATGTTCCCAGTTACCTCTTTCTTCCCCATTGTACCTCCAACATTTGCTGTCTACCTGAAGGAAAATTCTTTGAAGTCTGCTCAGTGTATAAAAATACCTATGCAAACACTTCCAAGCAAAAATCCTTAACCTTCTGGACATTGTTGCATATTTAGGAGCCATGCAAATGTCCTTCCATTGTTCACTTGTAAATTGTTTTTCCATTCTTTTCTAACTTCCTGCGATTCATTCTTTTAGTTAGCTTGCAATATTTTGTATGCCCTACTAATTATCCTGTTTTTAACAGCAGCTTATGTTGTATATTTGAGTAAAATCTCTACCAAAGCAGGTCTTTCACTTAGGACTCCCCTATCCATTTCTCTCTGCCTATACTGTGATATCAATCCCTGATAGGGAAGGCAGTTTCTAACCTGCAGTTCAAACTTCTTGTCCTCATCCCACTCCATTGCCTTTCCCTCTGTACTTATTAACCCCAGTACTGTGGTTGCTTCACAAGTTTTCTGCAGTAAATTCCAGCCCTCTCTTGCCTATTTTTCTGTATCCCTACTTGGCAGTCATCTCTACTGGCAAAATCATTTTTTCATTCCCGTGTTGGCTTGGTTCTTAGAATACTTTTTGCAACATTATGAATATAATGTTTTTATGGTGATTATTCTCTTCCTTAAAGATCTGCGTACAAAATCTCACTCTGTCCTTATTTCTTAAACCACTCCCCGCTTCATCATCACCCCTTTCCACTTTGAATTATACATTTCTGCTTCTTTTATATATATGAGCCTTAAGTGAGGAGCTCTAAACATCCTTTCAATTCAGGTAATCCTAAACAACCTTGTTCTGTTGGGAAGATCGACTTGTCCTTCTTAACTCTTGCTTTCTTACCCTCCCAGATAAATTCCTACAATTGTTTATTAATTATGGTCCACAGCTTCTTCTCTAGATGATAAAAATATGTCTGACCTGCATATTAAACCGATGGAACTAAAACATTTTCACTGCTCCTATCTTACTTTATATATCCATAAAAAAGAGCTTCCAGTTTCTCAGTTTTTGTATTATATTTTATTTAGTATCTTCTCACATATTATTAGCGGGCATAACAGAATCCTTTTTAATCAATATTCCTGAATACTGCTTATGTCCCATAAATATGGGTATTGCTGAACCAAATCATGAGTGGGTACACAATTTCAGCTGTAGCCTTTGTTTTATCTTCATTAATTTTATATCCCACAAAAGTCTTGAAACTGTTTCAGAATGATGCACTGAGATGTCCTTCTCTGGATTTATGAAGTACAAAATAATATCAAATGAAAATAAAGCAGCTTTCCCTGATTACAGTACCAATTATATCCTTGAATTTCTGAATCTTTTATTTTCTTTGCTAATGACTCTTAATATAAAGCAAGTAACAAAGGAGAAAGAGAGCAGCCCTCCCTGGTTCTTCTGTGTAATATAGCTTATCGTAGATGAACCTTCCCACTTTAATATTTGTCTGCAATCCTTCATATATAATCAACCCTATTACTGTATCTGGGTAATGCAGATGCTTCCGTTTTTCTATTCATAAAATCTCAGATTACTTTGTTGAATGCTTTCTCTGCATTAAGGCCTGCCAACAACAGCAGTATGTGCTTGCTTTCTGCTTCTCTTTAGATCATTCTTCTGTTAATGTTTGTCAACTGTTTGCCTCCCCTACACAAAAAACACATATCTGTCAGTTTTGACAGCATCTTTGCTGTTCATTTAGCTAGTATAAACACTTTATAATTTTGGTTTAAAATTTAAATGGATCTATTTGAGGCTGGGTCTGATGGGTGTTTACCTTCTTTGGATAAAACAGCACATCACAGCTTTCTCCCAAGATGATGGTACTTCCCTTCATTTGAAATACTGTTAAAAAATCTTCCAGATTTGTTTCAGTTTCTTCCTTCCTAACTTCCAAACTTCCACAGGAATACCATCTGTTCCTGTTGACTTGATTATACATCACAGTTTTTATCGCATCTCCTCCTGTCTTAACTATTAGTCATGGAGCGTCATCTTCCTTTTACCTTGACATAATTTAATCTTCCATATATTTTTTCTTTTATGCCCTTTTTTGGTTTCCACATTCCTGTGCTTAATATCAGTTTTCAGAAAATTTATGAAATGTTTCTAATACTTCACTAGGATCTCTCATTGTTTTTCTTCTCATAAGTCATCTAAATTTGATGACCACGCTTTTCACTTTCTGTTGCCTAAGTCGTCTTCATGGTAAAATGTTTTGTGTTTTGGAGTTATCAGAAAATATTTGGCTAATCTTTCTGAACATTATCCAGATACACACTTATTTTCTCTCTTGTGAAAAAAAAAGATAGGGCGGTGCAGCGGTTAATGTTGTCACCTCACAGCAAGAGGTTCTCTGGTTCGATTCTCGGCTGGGGTGCTTTCTGTGTGGAGTTTGCATGTTCTCCCTGTGTTCGCGTGGGTTTCCTTCGGGTACTCCGGTTTCCTCCCACATTCCAAAGGCATGCATCTGGAACATTTCTCCCCTGGCCTCCATTGAAAACAGGCTCTGTGGAACCTAGTCGGACTTTCCCGGTCAACAAATGTTAAATAAATAAATTAATTAATTAAAATTTGCACTCTGCACTTGCTGCTGTTCTTGTTCTCTGTGATTCCCTTTATTCTCTAATCTTTTATTTCTACCATATTTTTAAACTCTGTTTTCATTTTATCCCACTCACTTAGCTATCTTCCTAGTAAGTCTTGAATAATTTCTACTACATATTCCTTAATTGCCTCCTTTTTAACAGGCAAGTTAAAAGGGTACTTGATTTTATTACTGCATAGTATTGGAAGTCTGTCGAAGCTTTCAGTTAAATGTGCATGTTCCAGTGAAGTATAATTTCTATCCAGTCTAGCTACATGTTCTTCATGTTGCACTGTTGCAGTCATCACCTGTGGGTTATCTCTGCTGTGGTAGCCCTCAGCCGGCCCGAATAAGAGAGTCAATGTTTTTCTGCATCGGCTGCTGTCGCTTACTGACTGACGTCAGGTCGTCAGTGCTGTAAAGCAAGGCAGCAGATGCCATTACATCAGTCTTTCTTGCCGTGGAGCCCATAGCAGAAGCAGTTTGCAAGTGTGCTGGTCGGTCGCTACTAGAGTTTTGAATTACAGCTGAAAACATCTAAAATTAAGTATCCCGTTGGGGTTCCTTTTTTCTTATACTAACTGATGTCCGAAAAAATTAACAGTTGTCTCGCCTGTGGAAAGCAAATCCCACACCGAGACTTCCATTCATACTGCATCACTTGTTTAGGCCCAGACCACAAAGTCCCCCGTTGCCGGTTCTGTGGCCTCTCTAACATGAGAACAATTCATCGTAGAGCTCTTATTGTAGCCAGGTATTTTCGTCTTCTGTCTTCGCATTCCAAAATGGCATCCATCAGCCAACAATCCATAGACATTTCGAAAAAGCATAAAGATAGAGACAGACCACACAAGGCTAAGCCTTCCGACGACTCTACTGCTAAGCAGGACGTCAGTTCTCTGGAAATCAGTGAGGTGCTTTTGCAGTCCCTGATGCCTGATCCAATACTTTTACAGGCCTTTAGCGAGACCATTTCAAAGTCTGGTATGCCACAGAAATCTTCTTTGTCTTCTGAGCCTTTGGTTGTGTCTGCCTCTGTTGGGTCCGGAGCCGCGATGCAGGCACCGGCTTATGAGGAGGTTTTTCGCACTACCGAATCTAGACAAAAAACTACATCTTCTCATCCAACTACCATTTCTCTCAGACCAATGGATACTCTTAGGACTAGAAGCAAGGGTACTCCTAGGAAATCTACCTCTAGCCACCATCTTTCTCCTGCTCCACCACCCCAAGCTCAAATGCTTAAAATGGTGAAGGATCTTATCTCCCTTATCAGGGGTAGTCAGGCCACAACTTATAAAAGGAAAAGAGACCCTTCTCCTGAAATACTGACAGAACAGGATTCTGAAGAATCTGCTTATTTAAATTTTGAAGAATAACAGCAATGTCTGACTGCTTATGAAGATTCAGATGCAGAAGAATCCATTCTTTCTGCCTCCCCACCAGAAGATCTTTCCTTTGGGGAAACCCTTCACATCCTCAGGGAACATTTCCACTGGGAATCCCAGGACTTCCCTCAGACTAAGAAAAGACAAAGAGAGTTTCTAGACCTGCCCCAGCACAAACGCTTGGCCATCCCCCCTATCTTAGAGGTGATGGATGATGTCTTCCATGAATCCAGCATAGCTCCTAACACCCTCCCACCTGCTCTCAGTAAACCTGACAAGTATTACAGTGTACCGGATTCTAACAAACACCTGTACAGAAATCCTGCTACAGACCCAGAGGTCATTACACAGGGACCAAAATGAGCTAAGGCTAGTTCTGCAAAGAATCCTATTCCTTCTGACAAGGATTCCAGAGCTCTGGACATATAGCTAAGGTTGCAGAGGTGTATACTTTTTTACTCTGTCAGAGCACTCAACTGTCAGTTCCACATGTTAAAATATCAACAACACAATTTGGAACTATTAAAGCAAAAGATTTCAGCCTTTCCTGACTGTGCCAATTCAAACGCGTTAACAGATTTACTGCACTCTACTTGTCAAGTGGCCAAACAGTCATTACACTGCGGATATGACGCCCTAGAAGCCTCAAGCAGGGCAGCAGTGTCAGGATCTGTCATTAGTAGACATGCATGGTTGAAGGAACAACCTCTCCCTGATCATGTCAAATCTAAATTCATTGATGCACCCTTGGATAAGGACCGTGTGTCTGGAGTAAAAGCAGAAGAGGTGCTTAAAAAGATGGAAGACAATGCAAAATCTATGCAAACAATAAAAGATTTCTTTCAGGTACAACCTCCTAGATTCAGCAGGATTTTCCCTCAAAACACTGGTCCTTTCCTGCACCTAGCAGACAGGGGCAAAGTAAGTCCCGCAGGGACAGACCACCCAGGCTCCTATCCCAGGGACAGCAGAGAACCAAACAGTGGACCACTTCCGCTCCATAGGCAGGGAGTTCTAAGCCATCCCTCTATGGCAAAAACTCTCAATGACTCCCTCTCTCCCTCTGCCCTCTTTTCACTCACGAAAAATTAGCAGGAAGGCTCTCCTTCTGCAAAGAAAATTGGCTTTCTGTAACAAAGGACCAGTGGGTCTTAAAGATAATTTTTCAGGGATACAAATTCTCCTACATTGAACCCCCCAATTCCAAGAGGTTACCCAGACTTACCTCCAAATCAGTGGGCAGAGGCACTGAAACAAGTCCAAACTCTCATATCCCAAGGGGCAGTAGAACCTGTCCCCTCAGCTCAAAAAGGCAAAGGCTTTTATTCCAGACTCTTCCTTGTTCCCAGAAAAGAGGGCACCTGGCACCCCATCCTAGATCTATCCATTCTAAACACCTCCCTGGTTGTCCCCAAATTCAGAATGCTAACTTTGCAGCAGCTGCTGCCTACGCTGACAAAAAATGCCTGGTTAGTTACCCTGGATCTAAAAGATGCCTACCTCCAAATCCCCATAAGGGAATCCTGCAGGAAATTCCTTCACTTCAGAGCAGGCTCACAACACTTTCAGTTCTCTGCACTACCCTTTGGCTTATCTACTGCTCCCAAGGTATTCACCAAATGCTTAGCCCAGCCATAGACTTTTGCCGACAGAAAAATATATAGACTTACCCTTATTTGGACGACTGCCTCATTCAGGCAGCATACAAAGAAAAGCTACTCAAGGACCTCCTCTTTGTCAAAACCCTCCTAACCTCCTTAGGGTACAACATCAATGAAAAGAAATCAAAGCAAACACCCTCCAGGAAGATAATTTTCTTGGGAACACTGCTGGACACAGCATCCCAAATGGCCTTCCTATCCCCAGAAAAGCAGAGCTTCCTGCCTCTCTACTTTATCCAGCTGGCTTCCAGAAGTCACCTCACTGTGAGGAAGCTCCTGCAAGCCTTGGGGTGCATGGCATCTTCTAATTCTTCTGGCCAGGCTTCACATGATAATACTTCAGTGGTATCTCAAGAACCTTTGGTGTCAGTACTCTCATCCTCTAGAGACCTCTCTCCCTCTGATCCCCTGTATAAGGGCCGAGTTTCTCTGGTGGGCAGGGGCCTGTGCCAAGAACAAGGGTCTTCCCTTCACCCATCTGGGCTGACCATTACCACTGATGCCTCAGACATTGCTTGGGGTGCTCACCTAGAAGGCAGATGCACCCAAAGTCTTTGGGATGCCCAGCTCCTTGCCTTACACATCAACCAGAAGGAAATGATGGGAGTACAAACCCTATCTCAAGCCAGGGGTTCTCCCTATCAAAACAGACAACACCACAGTAATGTGGTACATCAACAAACAGGGAGGGACACAATCTTACCCTCTATACAGGCTAGCCATGAACCTCTGGCTGACAGCCTCTTCCATGGGATTGCACCTAATAGCCCAATCCCTACCAGGGATCAACACCACCCTGGCAGACCACTTAAGCAGAAACTTACTGGACCCCCCACGAATGGCAATTCCATAGAAAAATCTTTTTACAAATCACTCAGGAGTGGGGGACTCCGGTGGTGGATCTCTTGGCTTCGCATCTCAACCGTAAGCTGAAATAATTCTGTACCAGGGAGTATCACCACCTAGCATGGAAGGTGGATGCCTTGACCTTCCCCTGGAACACCTTCTTTGTGTATGCATTCCCTCCTCTGCCTCTTATTCCAAAGGTACTGATCAAAATAAGGGAGGAGAGACCAAAGGCCATCCTCATTGCACTAGATTGATCCAGGCAACATTGGTACCCCTTATTGCGCAGCCTGACATTACAGCCTCCCAGTAAGCTTCCCTTGATCTCAGACCTTTTGACTCTGGTGGGGGGGGGGTGCTGCACCCAGACTTGCTCAGCATGGCTAATACTCTAAAGGCAAACAAGGGGCCCCAGTTAAGCAAACGGGTCCTAGACATTGTCACAGAGACCAGAAGACCTCAACACCAGAAAATCTTACACAGGAAAATAGAAATGATTCTGCTCCTGGAGCCAGTCCAAGGGGGGCAATACCTCACAGCCTTCCATCCCTATTATCCTGGACTACCTAGCAGAGCTGCTTAATAGTAGCCTCTCTTTCTCTTCTATTAAAATTTATGCCTCAGCCACTTCAGCTAATTTTGACACAGATCAGCCCCTGTTCTCCCATCCTTTGATTAAACAATTCCTCAGAGGGGTTTCTAATATCAGACCTCCCAGAAGGCCAGCCTGGGACCTGAATTATGTTTTGGAAAAACTAACCTTACCATGCTTTAAACCTGCTCTTTCAGAAGAACAAAGATAGCTCTCCTGGAAGCCTGCTTTTCTCCAAGCTATCACCGCAGCCAGAAGGGTTTCAGAACTTCAGGCACTGAAGGCCATTGAGCCCTTCATTATTTTCCATGTAGACAGGGTCTCCCTGAGGACTAATCCATCCTTTATACCCAAGGTGGTATCTAATGTAACTCTCAACCAGGCCATATATCTACCCACCTTCTTTCCTAGCCCACAAAAGAAAGGAGAAAGAATTTTGCACTCACTAGATGTGCATAAACAGCACAGATGCTGTCTGGACTTTACTAAACCCCTCATCAAAACAGACCAACTACTTGTCAGCTTTGCCCCAGGGGCAGAGGGGAAGCCCATTTCCAAGCAAACCATTTCCAAATGGATATAACACTGTATCCATTTCTGCTACAGATCACATGGGAACCCCCCCCCCAAATCTATTCAAACCCATTCCACTAGGGCAGCCTCCATTTCCACAGCATTCCTCAGAGGAGTTCCCACCAGGGACATCCGGGAAGCTGCCACCTGGACTTCTGTCCATACCTTTACCAAGCATTACCACCTACCTCTATTTTCTAAGGCTAGGGCAGGGTTTGCCTCTGCAGTTCTGCAGGAGATGCTGACCCAGGCCTAGGTCTCTTACTAATCCTAGCACTCCTTTCCTCAGCTTTGTAAATCTTCACACAGGTGATGACTGTAACAGTGAAACACGAAGAACATAGTACAGTAGATGTTTGAGTGTATTCACAGTTGCAGTCCTGGTTTCCCTCCCTCCTTCCCCCTTATATCTTTTTTCTTTAGGGAGACAAACTTCTCAAGGTGGCTTTTAGCCACCAGGAACACTTTGCCATATTACCTGGGCTTCTGACTGGTTAGGGCAAGAAAAACTGATGTAATGGCTTGGCTGCCTTGCTTTATAACACTGACGACCTGATGTCAGTCAGCAAGCGACAGCAGCCGATACAGAAAAACATTGACTCTGGTACTTGGACTGGCAGAGGGCTACCACAGCAGTGATAAGCCACAGGTGATAACTGCGACAGTGAATACACTCGAACATCTACATTTATGGTAAGTGTACACAACTCTACTTTATTTTAACCTTTGGGAGTAATATATAAATTCTGCCCCAAGTTCCTACTACCAAATTCACATCTTCCATACCAATTATTTTCATAAGTCTACCCCCTTTTGCTATATTTTCCTTTCTAGGTCCCCCAGATACATCCTCACTATTGGAAATCAAGTTCCAGTCCACACCTGTTAGTAATATTCCCTGATGAATGTTTATTATTTCTCCCCAATGTTTTTTAGCTCCATAATCACAATTTTTGGTGGAATCTAAATACGTCAGCATAGTCTCTTCCCTTGTCAGAAGCCACTTACTACTACAAATCTGTCATTATTGTCTTTGTTTCCCTTTTCTCTCACTATTAGAGACCATTTAGCAAATTGATATTTACCCCATTTTCCCTGATATTCTACTGAATATCCATCATGAAATCCTTTGTCAAATTCACATGCTCATTTCTTTCCAAATGTGTCTCCTGCAGCACTGCTGTTCACACTCTGGATTTCATAATGTAATTCAATACACTCTCATTTTGTCTATACTCGTAAGGTTGTTTACATTCCAAGTTGCTATGGAGAGTGTAGCTATTATAGTAAATGCCATTATTCCCACATAATGTACTTCACCCACAGACATAACCTAATATAAAGTTAAGGTTACCTGTGCTGACGCACATGTTACAGCCTGCGTTCCTGCATACACTGATTGCTGTCTGTTTTTTCTCATCTCCATTCCCCTTCCAGATGTGGAAAACAGCTTGTATGCATTCAGAAAACATTAACTTTTAGATAACGAGCACTGGCTACCTTAAATAAAACTGAATTATGCACTGTTCTACCAAATGGATTTAAGTGTTAAGGTTGCCGAAGTGGCTACAGTCTCTTATTCACTTCTTGTAATTTCACATTTTATTTTTCATTGAAGTGTGTACCTTTAAATGTTACATTTCCTTCAGTAAAGAATTCCTCAAACTCTCAAGATTAATTGCTTGCACCTGCAGGCAGCTTTCTCCTTGCAAAAGTAGTCAGCAATGACAAAAAAATGCTGACAACTCTGAGGATGCTTGGTGGGAGCTTTGTAAGTTTTACTCTGAACAGAATTCCACTGGCTAACTGTCTTCAGCTCTGGACTTCTTGTCTCTCACTGAAAATATTTGCTAATGGAAAAAAAAGGTAATATATTTGCAGATGCAAGAATCTTATGATTTTCCAAGGCTTTCATTGTTTTGAATTATTTTTACAAGCCAATTTTGCATACAAAACACTTGTTTATAGCTTAAGCTTTGGACATTAATCTTGATATTCCCTCCTGTAACACAAGTAAGGGAAACCATCAGTAGCCCAAGATCACAGCATTATACTAACTTAAAATTTCTTCTGCCTGGCCTTTCTTCTCTTGACATACTGTAAAGTGTGTATTTCTTGCATTAAAAAAAACTGTTTGTTTACTGTAATATCTTTACCATCCATCACCCTCACCCACATTTAAAATACCCTTGACTGTACAATCTACAAAACTGCTTTACAATGTAATATGCAGTTTATATCTTGAAATGTTTTATGCAAATACCAATGGCTAAAATGTTTTACTTAGTTACTTCTTTGTCTTTAGTTTCTTTCTAAACATTAATGACATAAAGTAGGGTATATGCTTTACAGTCCAACCACAAGTCAACAAAAGTATGGTCTTTTTTTCAACCTTTTTTTTGTATTTATTTTATTTTTTTGCAAAACCCATGTTTCACAAATGAGATTGATGCTTTATAGTCTCCCATCTATTCACTGATTTTCAGTGTTGCTGGTCTGATCATCTCCATCTCCCAACACTAGACTCTGTTTCATATCGAAGGTATTCCTGATTGTTCTAGTGAACATCTGTGATTTTTTTCTGTTTTTCAAGCATTTTCCATTGTAACAGTGGAAACAGGTTCACTGGCAAAGTCCCTCAATGAGCTTTCTTATCAGAAGAATGATAAGAGTCACATTCTGCTTGCTGGCTCACCTTTCTTGTTGGATTAACTTTTTTATTTCCTCCTTAGCCTGTTCTGAATCAAGAATGGTCTTTGATCCTCCCAGAAAAAAACATGCTGTAAAGACAGCTGGATACTGCAGCTTGACTCTCTCATACCCGCTTCTCAACATTCCCTGATTGGTTGAATAATTTCCCAGTCTTATGCCTGTTGTACAGTTAATTTTCCACAAATACTCCACTGTTTTCAATTTTTAATACTTTTCCATTTGCCACAGTTTTGTCAGGATCTATTCTTTCTGCTGGCGTTATTGCTTCTTTACTAATATAAGGTCTTGGATGCTGTCTCCTGGCCAAGTTTGGAGCATGCACTTGATGTGCCGTTTCAATTAACAAATTAGTTAACACCAGTCCAGTTGGTATTTATGCTTTCATAAAGTTAATACAGTCTGTTCCTTTCATTTTCTCTGGTACAGCAGAAAATCTCAGGGTTTTTCTCTGCGTATGTTGTCATCTAACTACTATTTTTTGAAACAGCTCTTCTTGTGAAGCCTCATTCTCTACCAGACTTTTCTTCATTTTACTCTCTGATTTTTGCAGTTTTATCAGTTCATCTGACTAGCTAGTTAGAGTCTTCCATTTTCCAGTATTTTGTTTGATATATTCCTTCAGTGTTTCATTTATTCTAATCACCTCTAAGTACATTTGATTTTGTTCCCCACTAAATTACTGGAAGCCATTTCCTGAACCAAAGCTGAAGCTTGAATTGTGTTTTTGCTGAACAGCTATAGGATTCTTTCCAGCCAGTGTTTTCTCTTCACTTTTTCTGGTTGATTTTCTTTTAGGTTCTTCACATTTTTTTGCAAGTATTCCAACATTATGCTTACTAGCCAGTAACTGTATTTTACCCAAATTTACAATTTCACTGGTGTTTTTTTCTCAGTTTCTATTTTCACCCTGGGAGAGCTGAAATAAAGCTGTTGATCAGTGTGCAGTTATCTTAGAGCCAAGATCACAAGTTTTTTGAGAATTTTTGTTGATAGTGTTAACTTTATTGATGGCTGTAATAGCTAGTTGTAAATTCTACTTACTGTATGGAAAGAATGTCATTACATGTGACGTGTGGCTTTAGGAGAGAAGTGATTAGAAGGCATAAAGCAGTTCTGAGCTGAAGAAAAATCTGTTAATGTGATACAAAAGACAAATGGGGCAAGCCAGCAGTTAGAATATTTGTGGAAAGAGAGTTTTACTAATTACTTTGCCAGGGAGAAACGAAACACACTGCATATTGAAATAGGTGTTAATCTGGGTTTGGTTGTAAGTAGCATGGTTTATGTGGAGAAAGATGTCCTGACTGAAATCACTGCTGCAGTATTCCAAACAGATGAGTTTTCAACATTGTTTGGCTGGGATACCAAATCTTAAACCGTACGTGGACCATATGTTCAACATATGACCTGAACTCACAAGTGTAGGAGTATATAAGTGAAAGTATGAGCCCACACTCATAAACCCTCAGACTATCTTACTGCCAGTCCAAACACGTCTTTCACCTGCCAGTCTGATCTTCATGTGGTCATTAGTACCATTAGCTTCTCAGAATCAGATAAGTGCCCCATTGTGGACCCTTCCTTTATGGATGCCAAATAGGAGGGGTAAGTGCTGAGTGTGGTAGGCAAATCCCTATAAAGATCTCCATGCCCAGTGTCTCTTTTGCCTTGGTGCAGAGTTCGACTGTAAGGCCTATTTGATTTGCCAGTCTTTTCTGTTGAACACACTATGATCTTCACTACACACTTTCTTGGAGACCCTGTGACTGAAGCATCTTGCCCACTACAAGATGGCAGATAGCTCCACACTAGCTGTTCTCCCACCTCAGAATAAAAAGTTTAAGAGGCCTTGGCCTGACAGTCAGTCTGCCTGGTCTGACGCTGACATACAAGTAGATGTTATAGGACCCACAGTATATCTGACTTTACCTGAAATGTCCCCTACTGGAGGACATTGTGGCATCAGGGGATTGTACATCTAAACAGACTGCTGCTACTGAGAAGGGGGAGACCATGACTCATCATTTCAGATGGACCAGAAGGCATCCCATTTTAGTTAGGGAAGAGGTTTTAGCTGTTACCTGTACCTTAAAGTTGTTCCTATGGTCGTTACTCTGTTATACATCTGCAGACTGCTCCCTGCTGTTTTCCTTATCTAGTCCTGCTCTCCCACTCTTCTAACCTCCCTATAACCACTTTCTGTTCTCTGATAAGCACTCGTTTTTCTGGAATCCCTCCTCTTTCTGGCTATGGACTCTACTCTGGAGTTTTCTACCTCATCTACCTTACCTCCCTGGCTACCTCCAATTACTATACTTGTATACCTATGCTTTCCCACTTCTGTAGACCTAATTTCAGTCAATTGGTCGCTGAGCTGTTACTAACCCCACCCCCGCCTCTCCTGCTTACATTTTCTGGCAAACCACCTGCTTTTGTGATTGTTTCCTGAGGCTTCTCTTCCTGGGTACAGCCCCGCTCTGTTCGCCCTCACTGCACTCAAGCTCACTTTGTTCCCCTACCCTACCCCCATTCCCACCCACACCTATTACAATTTCCTTTATAGCGAACTATCCCTCCCCTTCCTGCCACATCATCCAATAACCATACACTTCCTGTCAAACATCCCTCCCACCCTATCACCTATTCACTCTTCCCTACATCACATACCAACCTTTGACTTTCAATTCAGTCTCCTACCACTCTGCACACACTACAACATAAAACACCTTCTCATTTTTTCTCTATTTCTCTTCCTTCTCTCTGCTCTAACCTCTTATCACTCCCTCCTTTCCAACTCACTTACATGCTCTCCTACCACCTACATAAATAATACCTCTCAAACAACTTCCTCATTTATTATCTCCCCAAATCTATTCAATTTCTCCACTATAAGTCTCCATAAACACCATATACTTCAGATCCTTAGACCTGCCCACAAGTCTAAACCTTAGCTACCTAAAACACGTATACCCATCATGGCTCTGTCCTATTTCACACAAATTCTTCTCTGCTTTGGTGACATCCACCCAAACCCAAGCCCCTCTTCACACCCCTCACATCCACCCCACCCTCCCCTCACTTCACACATCCCACCAATCCCTCCCTCATGCACATAATTCATCCCTATCTAAACATCTAACTATATTCTCTCTAAACATTCAAAGCTTAACAAATAAAGTCACTAAGCTACATACCTGGATAGCTCATTCTACTCCTCACATTCTTTCCTTGTCTGAAACATGGCTCAAACCACATATCACAAACAATGAAATACTCCCTCTTGGCTACAGTGTCTTTCACTCTGACCGACTCCCAAAAAAAGCTGGTGGCGTAACCATCCTCTACTCCAATAACTTAAACCTCTCACCATTCTCCTATTCCTGACTTCCACCCAGCTGAACTAATCATCCTCAACTGCCACCTTAATCCTCTTAAGAAATTTGCTGTCACCTCCATCTGTCTCCCTCCAGGAGACAATCTACCCATCCTAGAGAACATTCTGTCCTGGTTTTCAGACACTGTACCTTACAAAACCTTTATCTTAGGAGTTGTCAACGTTGACTGTTCCAAAATTACTACTGACTCTCCTGAGCTTGGTATCAACCTACATAGGTTCCACCAACTGATCTCATCCCCCACACGCTTCTATAAAAACTTATGCTCCAGCTCCATAATTGACTGGATTCTCACCAACTCCCCCATCACTACCACAACCCCACCACTCTACCTGATTCCCTTAGTGATCATCTCCCCACATCTGTCTTAAGATACACCTTCCAAATTCACAAACCCCACCTCTTCAGAGACTGCTGCAAGCTGTCCAACTTTAACATCTCCCAATTCAACTCTAATCTTTCCAGTATAGACTGGTCAGTCCTTAAATAAATCCCTCTCAATTATGCTGTAAGCATGTTCAACAGCATCTTCCTGAGTACTTTAAACTCCCTTGCTCCCTCCAGGAAGGTCAGAATAAAATCAAAGCCTGCCCCATGGCTCTCCAAAGAAACTAGGTCCCTTATGCAAGAAAGAGATAGAGTCTGGAAAGCCTGGACCAAAACTAAACAACCACCCCTCCTACTCAAATATAGACAACTTAGGAACCTTGTAAAAACAAACTACAAATGACAAAAAGTCCTACTATAACACCACCCAACTCAAAAGCAAAACCAACCCTCAAAAAATTTGGACTACTCTAAACAACATCCTTTCTCCTGGTTGTCCCGAAAACCCCTCCCCTTACCCAAACACATCCCCAGTGGAACCCGCTACCCTCCTCAATCATCACTTCATTGATACCATCCATAAACTTATACCCTCAAATGGTAACACTACTGCCATACCTACCCCTCCCAACTCTACAAACCAAACTACATTCACCTTTCACCCTGTTCCTACCTCCTACATCAGATCATTCCTTCTTAAGCTCAAACCCTGCTCTCCCTCTACTGACAATCTACCTCCTACCTTCCTCAAACTAGCAGCTAAATCTATTGCCTATCCTATATCCATACTAATCAGTAGATCTGTTTAAGAATCCACAGTGCCTACCCTATAGAAATCCTTCTTCACTATTCCTCTTCACAAAGGTGGAAACTCCACTGACCCTGGCATCTATCGACCCATTGCCATTCTATCCCCTCCTCTCAAAAATACTTGAAAAATGCATCCACTCTCAACTTCTTAATTGCCTCCTCCAGCATAACCTTCTCACTTCCACTCAGCATAGCTTCCATCCCAACCACAGCACAACCACTGCCCTCCTATCCTTTACCTATACCATTGCCAAAGCACTAGACAACAACAGACTCATGTCCTGCCTTTTCCTTGACCTTTCCAAAGCTTTTGATACAGTCTGTCATGCTCTGTTGCTATCTAAACATGCTAAACTTAACCAGTCTTCTCCCTCCCTTGCTTAGTTCAGCAGCTACCTATCTGGTAGACAACAATCCATCAAATGGCTCTCATCCTTTTCATCTATCCTTCCTGTCTTAACTGGAGTACCCCAAGGTTCCATCTTGGGTCCCCTCCTATTCAATGTCTTCAGAAATGATCTCTACTCATCTTGCAGTCAATCTTCTCTCATCCAGCCGATGACGCTACACTCATCTTTATCTCAAATAATGTCTCCGAACTCCATACCCTAACCCAACAAGCCTTTCTGTCCACCAAAAAATGGCTATCTGATAATCTACTTATTTTTAACCCCAATTAGACCAAACTCCTACTGTTCCTGCCCTGATCTCTTACTAAGCATAAGTCCACATTTCATATCAAGTTGTTTAACAACACAGTTATCAAACCCGATAGCCACACAAAATTCCTTGGGGTCTTCATAGATGTTTAAATCAAATTCAACCTGCACATACTCTAATGTATAAACAAAACTCACCAGAAACGGGGGTTACTTTATTGTAAAAACTTTTCTAACCCCCAATGCCAGACTCACACTAGCACAAGAATTCCTCTTGCCCTCCCTCCTATATGCTGCCCCAGTACTCACCAACATTCAAACCACAACCCTGAATAAACTCCAACAAACTTACCACAAAGTTGCAAAATTTGTCACAAACACTCCATACAAGGATCATCACTGCATTGCTCTAAACTCTCTGCAGTGGCTCGAGCTCTCCCAACAACTCCAACTATCTCAATTTCAAATGCTGCATCAAATTCATTACAAGCCTTCATCCTGCCCATCTCTGTCATGCTTTATCTCTACCTGTATGCCATCTAGAACCCTCCGCACATCTAACCAATAGCAACTTGAAATCTGCCATCCCAAGAAAACAGTGGGCAAACTACTGTAGAAATACTCTGTTGCCCTTGCTTGGAACAAACTCTCCTTACACATATGTTCCATCACCCACTCCCTACACTTTAAAAATTAACTAAAGCATTATCTACTTAACTCCAAGTCTTGCCGCTGCCAAGATCCAACATAAGCTCCATCTCACCCGCCAAAAGTAAAAATTTAATTTTTCTCTCATCTCACTCCCACATCTCCATGTAAGACAGCAAGTGCTAAATGCTTTAAACAATGAATATAATAATATTCTCTAGTGACTTTTTATTTACTATGTAAATAATAATGTATATATAGCCTAGTACTTGTATTTTACTATGTTCTTATTCTTGCTAGGTAGTATTTTCTGTTTTAGAATTGTTGTCTATTGTTATCTCATATATGTATGTACTAAGACATTCTTTTGAATCATGATTTTTCTAAAACTGTCTAATAATGGAGCTTTTCTCCTCGTTCCTCCACTGAAAATGGGCTCCAAGCCCAGTTGGACTAACCTGGTTAACAAATGTCAACAAAATAAATAAATAAAGAGGTTCCTGGAAAATTGATTAGGGAATATCAGGAATCAGAGCCTCTGCACTGTGTTCAAGTAGACATCACCCTAAAGAAAAATCTACAAACGACTAAGCATGTTTCCTGTCCTCCTCCTCCTAGGGTAAAGGAGTGGATGGACCTTTCTCAGGGATTGGTCAAGGCCATTATGGCCCTTAAACTGCCTTCCTTTACAGCCTGTCCTCCTGCTCCTCAAAAGGTTACTGTTGACTCTTCTTCCTCTAAAGAGAAAGTGGCCTCAGATTCTGATTACCATTCATTAGCTAATTCCTCTCATATTCGTTGCCCTGCTCAAGTTCTTTCAGATGATGAGGATTTAATTTCACCCGATTTCCCTGTGAAAGAGGTATCCTTTAAGAAGAGCATTTTAAACATGATGAGGCATTTTGAGTGGGAGTCTAGGCAACTCTTGGATCTCTAAGAGGTACTGCAACCTCTTTGAGGTGGACACTGTTGCCCCTTCCCATCTCCCTCCAGTTCTGGAGGACTTTTTTGGATGCTTTCAAGTCCACCTCCTCGTATCTTGATTCACAGCTTCCTGCTCCTAAAAGACCATCCAGATTCTACAAAGTACTAAAGGAACTTAAGTTCTTATAAGAATCCTGTGTCTGAGCCCTCTGCTGAGTCCCTGTTTTCTGACAAACCTTCTAAGTTACTACACAATTTTATTATTTATTTTATTTATTTATTTATTTTACATTTGTTAACCGGGGGTGTCTGACTGAACCGAAAAGGCCCTTTTTCAGCAGAGGCCCGGGAGAAAAGCTCCACAAAGAAAAATTACAGACACATTTAGTTATTTAGACATGATCAGTATACACACAAATTACAAGAGACATGTTTTTACAGTGGTATGCTGCACATAAACAGTTACAGTGGAGAGAACAAACAAAAAAATATTAATTTTAAAAATAAAGGTAATTAATAGATTTCTGGTGTGCGGACCGGAGTTCTGCTGTGGCGACCCCTAACCGGAAAAAGCCGAAAGACACAACAACAAAAATAGATTTGTGGTGTACAGCTGAAATTTGGAACATAGGTAGAATACATACATAGTACACAGGTACAGTACTTACATTTGTAGATTAGCCAGTGTTTGTGAGTAAGATTGAAAACTATTATCAAGTGCTCTAGATTTTGTATGTATATGTTATCTGTTTTCACTAGCCTGGGGAGCAATCATGGCACTGCCAACTTTGCTTGAGATGTTGCCTGATGAGGTCTTTAAAGGAGACTTTGGATGATGTGTTTTGAATGCTAGTAGGGATAGAGTTCCATTTTTTAGCCACTGAACTGCTACATAGTGCATCTCCAAAGCTATTGTAGCTGTTGGTGACTTCTAGTAGTAGTTTGCTTGATGATCTAAGAGGCCTTTTGGCTGAGTGATGTTGTACTAGGTTTTTGAGAGCAGGACACTTATTGGGGAGGTAATAGATAGAATGTCAGAGGCAGAGCTGATTGTAGGTTAAGAGGTTGGGCAGTTCAAGCCAGTGGAGCTGTCTCAAAGCAGTACAGTGATGAGTTCTATATGAGCAATTTGCAGCAAAGCGGGCAATTCTGTTATAGCAGGCTTCCATTTTGCTTAGTTCAGTTTTGTTGAGATTAGTCAGAATGGGAGATGCATAGAGTAGGGTGGATAGAAGTTGGGATTGAGCAATGGCTGATCTTGTGTTGTTGGTAAGAAATGGTTTGATACGGTAGAGTGACCCCAGTTTGGCATGTACTTTTTTAATAGTTAAGTTGAGATGACTATCAAATTTTAGGTGGGAGTCTGGTTATTCCCAATAGCTTAGCCTGTGCCACTGGAGCAATTGGAGTAGCATTTGTGGAGTAGATAGTGAATTGACTGTTAGTGTTTTTGTTAGAACTGGTTATAATCATAAGCTGAGTTTTCTTTGAATTGAGGATAAGTTGGGCTTTGGTAAGGTAGTTTTCAACATCAGAGAATGCTAGTTGAGTTGTTTGCAGGAGGGTGGGAATGTTTTGTGCAGCACAGATTAAGGTAGTGTCATCTGCATACTGAATTATAGATGCATGCTGTGTGGAGGTATGGAGGTCATTTGTGAAGACTGTGAATAGTAGTGGTCCTAAGATAGAACTCTGTGGGACTCCTATAGCTATGGGCAGTTGAGGAGATGGAGAATTTTCCCATTTCACAGCTTGGTACCTGTCAGTTAAGTAGCTTTGGAACCAGGTAAGAGTGGAATTTGATAGATGATATTGGTTTAGTTTGTTTAGCAGGATTTGGTGTGAGGCTGTGTCAAATGCTTTGGACATATCCAAAAAAAGAGTTGACACTTGTAGGCCTTAATTTTTGAGATGGTTTACTGTGAAGCAGAGGAGGGCTGTAGTGGTACTATGGGCAGATCTGAAACTATGCTGAGTAGGTGACAGGATGTTGCTGTCTAGGAGATAGTTTAGCATCTGGGAATGGATGCATTTTTCTAGGAATATGGCCAGGGGGGAAAGTAAAGCAATAGGTCTGTAGTTATTAAGTTCAGTGGAGGTCCCACCTTTATGTATGGGTGTAACATAGAATATTTTCCAGAGTTTGGGCACACAGTTTTCAACAATTGATCTGTTTATGAGAGTGGAGACTGGGATAGCAATAGCATCTGCTGTGAGTTTCAAGAAATAGCTAGGGAGTAGGTCGGCTACTGTTGATGAGGTTTTTAATTTGGAGAGCATGCTTTTGATTGAAGTGGTGGAAACTGTTTTGAGGGTAAAGCTTGTATTAGCGTTATTTGTGTTGGGGGGGATAGTGAGGAAGGAACTGTCCTGTGATACTAAGGATAGAATTGAGTTCACAAAGTGGGAGTTGAATTGTGTTTCGATGGGAACTCTAGTGTCAGGGGTGGTTGGTTTGGGGGTAGCCTTTTAGGTGGATTTTAGTAGCTGGTTTACATTTTTCCAAAATTTTTGCGGGTTGTGTTGGTATTTCGTTTGTAATGTTGTGTAGTAAGACTTTTTGTCCAGCCTAATGCATTTTTTTGCACAGTTGCGCAGTTCTTGGTACTTAGGCTTTGTGTTTCTTTGTTTTTTTGATAGTAAAGTCAGGCAGTGTCTCTGGACTTGAGGATTTGTTTGGTTTCTTTACTGAGCCAGGGGTTTGTAGAGGTTCTAACCTTGATTTTGCACAATGGAGCGACAGTGTCTAGGTGTTGTAGAACTGTTTTGTTGAAATATGCTACAGCCTGGTCAAGTGGGAGGGTTTTTAGGGGGGGGTCCAGTCACAATTACAGAGTAAAGTGTTGAAGACCTCAGGAGAGAATTTTTTTGTGTTTCTAGTGAATGTATAGTTAGTGGTTTTGCATATGCTTGTTCTACTACGTATAAAGTATATTATGATGTGGTCATTTAAGGTGTCTGGGAGACTGCCTGTGTGAGGGTACAATGTAAGGTTGTTAGTTAGGACCCAGTCAAGGATGGAATCCCTTTTAGACTTTTTATCACATCTAGTTGGAATTTGGACTAGCTGCTGGTAGCCATGGAGATTTATTAAGTTACTTGGTGGTTCTGATATACAGGTGAACCAATGTAGGATGAAGTCCCCCAGAATAAGGCTTTCTTGTGAGTATGTGGAAGAACACCAGGATAAGAAGTCTTCAAGGCTAGCAGGTGTATTACAAGGTGGAATATAGATCACATTTGTGGTGATGACCTTTGTAGGGTGAAGTTGAAGTTGCAAGATAAGTATGTCCCAATTATTGGGGGAGGGGTAGGAGTTTGGTAATTGGCGGACAGTTAAGTTGGACTTGTACAATAAGGCAGTTCCTCCCCCTTTATGAAGTGGTCTGTCTTCTCTAATGATATTGTAGCCGGTAGGGAGAACTTCTGAGTTAGCTATGTTTTTATTTAGCCAGGTTTCTGTTAGAGCAACTATGTCTGGGGAGTAGTGTGCTATTGTGGCCTGGAGTTCAGGTATTTTATTTTTGATACTTCTAATATTAATATTTAGCAATAAAAGATGGTTGGTTTTGCTGCTGTTGTTGATTTGCCCAGGGATGAAGAAAGTGGGGGTGTTATGTTCTGACATTTGTGTTGGAGCAGTTTGTGTTGGACAGGATGGATTTGTGCCTGGGTTGGGGTGGATATCCCCACTTATGGTGAGCCTGGAGTTAAAATGGCTATACAGATGTTGGAGTTTGGTGAGGAGTGTGAGAAAGTATTGTTTTTCTTTGGAGTAGGAATGAGAGCATATGTGTTTAGTTCTGTACTGGTCCGTTATGTAGTTCTTGAATAACTGTGGGCAGATATTATTATAACGTGTGGTGTCTGTATACAAGAGTGCATAATGTAGTGTTGTGCTACTAAGTTTAGGGATATTGCTAGAGTGATAACTTGTGGTGTAAAGAATTATGAGAAGACAGACGGCTTAGTTGTGTGATAGTCATGGTTATAAAGTTTAAGTTGTTTCTAAGTATGGGGGTCTGAATAGGAATTATAGGGTTGCACTATATGTGGATGGGGAAGTAGTGTGGGTGATGTGAAAAATGCCTAATGGGAATGAGAGTGATTGGGAGCATTTTGTGTGTGGAGCAAGTCGGTGTGGTATAATGTGACTTGAGGAGCTGTGATTGGTGGAGGTGATGTTAGGGTGAGCTGTGGGTGTGGCTGTGATTACTATAAATGTAGAGGTAGTAGGGGCAGGAGGGAATAGGGGGCAGGGCAGGGGAGCGGAGAGAGCCCGAGCATTAGCGAGGGCGAACGGAGCGGGGCAGAGCCAACCAAGACAAGAGAAAAAAGTAAGTATTATTTTACAAATCTGAACACTTTTAAAACAAATTCCTGAGGTCTAATGGCTTACTGGCAAGCAGAATGTAATTGCTGAAGAGCACTTGTGTCCTGGTGGGAGACTAGAAATTTAAGGATGGCTCCATACTCAGCAGGATTCTAATATAGACTTTGTATTGGGGGAGGGAGATAGCACAAGGGGTGTAAACCAGGTGGAATGCAAAGAAACCAGAGAGGCAATCAGTGGAAATCAGTGAAGGCCTCAGAGGGGGTAAGTAATAATTCAAACTACCTGTAAAGTGAAGGAGAGAAGAGACAGCAAAGTTTATTAAGGTTGGGAGTGTGTCTTCACATTGACTTGCTGATTAGTAAACAGTTTGCTGATACCCTTGTTTTTGACAAGGAAATCAAGGCTATGGATAGGCAGAGAAGGTCTGTACTTCTTCTCCTTATGTCTTCAGGGCTGCAGACTAATAGTGTAAAAAGTATGCTGAGAATAAAAATAGAATTGTACAATAACAGGAAACTACTAAAAAACAAAAAAGTACCGAAACTAACACAGCTGAAGGTAAAACAAAAAACTTTAATGCATACAAAAGAGAGTAGGTGCTTTCACTGTGTGCTGTCACTGCTTCATCAGACTAACAGACCCAGATGACCGAATAGCTTTTTTTCTGAACATAATAGTCTAAACAAGGTACTGGTAGAGTTGATGGGCATAGACTCTATAATCAGCAGATTCTGTTCCTGGTTAATTAGGCTTCTTACGTGCCTAGACACAGTATAAAACGTAGTTATGATGATGTTGAGGCCTCTTGCAGAGTATCTGCTATTGGTACAGTCATCCGCATGTATGTATGGTAGGGCAACCAGCTCATGCCAGAGGATTTCAAAGCTAATTTCATCGATTCATCCGTGGACAAAAATCTATAGTTTGGACCACAAGCAGCACCGTATTTAAAGCCATACAGAAACTGGGTAAAACTATGAAAGACTGCAGACAAATCCTACTTACTTCTGTACCTGGATACCATAGGAATTACCCAGCCAAACCTATTTCTTTTGTTAAAAGGGAACCTAGACTCCCACCAATGCCACCACCACAGAAGCACAAGTAAGTGCCCAGGAAAATATTTCCATAAAAGTCTGGTATGGACCCTAGTTCGGGGAGGTCTCCCTTCTAAGATAAGTCACTGTGACTACCTTCGAAGTCCCCGCTCCTTTCCCATTGGCCCTACTCATTCCTCTCTCAAAAAAGCTCACCTAGTCCATTTCAAAACTGGGAAAAGTTTCCCTCAGACATGGGGTACTCCATCATAAAAAAGGGTTACACTGTGTCATGGCAGGAACTCCCTCCCTTAAACAGCACCCACCTCCACCCTACAATAAGCTAAAGCTTCTTCTTCCCATATTTTAGGAACTGTAGCCCTAAGGCATGAGATAAACAGCGCCTCTTCATTTTTTTGGAAGGGATTTGTACTCCAGACTGTTGCCTGTTCTAAGAAAAGAACAATGGAGACTCCTACTGGATCTCTCTTTGCTCAGAACCATTTCTGAAAGTGCCAGCTTTCAAAATGACATCCTCCACACACTGTTGCCCTTTATTCTCCCACAGGCATTCCTAGTCTCTCTGGATCTGAAGGATGCCTACCTGCAAATTCTCATTTACCCCTCCTGCAAGAAATTCTGAGCTTCTTTACTGGCTTATCTCACTTTCAATCTACTACTTTGTCTTTTTGTCTTTCCCAGTCCCCAGAGTATTAAAAAAGTGCCTAGCATCTGTGATGTCCTTTTAGCAGGACACAGGGAATTCCATTTTTTTCATATGTAAATGATCTGCTTATCCAGGCCTCTTTACCTCATATCTCACTGCAAAACATCCAGTTCACTCTCAACCTTCTCATACAGTTGGGATTTATAGTCAACTAGAAAAATAAATCTTCCCTCCAGCCCACTCAGGACCTAGTTTTCCTGGGCTGCAGTTTGCACACCAAAAAGATGCAGACCTACTTACCTCAGTTGAAGGAGCAAAGCCATATAATTTACTTCTGGTCCCTAACCTCCCTCAAGGCCTATTCAACCAGGGAGTTTCTGTGAGCATTGAGATTCATGGCAGCAACCATTTCAATGCTCCCTTTAGCCAGGCTGCATATGAGGAAAATTCAGTAGTACCTGAAAAATGTGTAGTCCCAACACCCACTAGACACAAAGATCCCCCTCATACCTCATCTCAAGGAGAAGGTCTTATGGTGGGTTGCTGAGGTGAACCTCAGTCTAGGACTGTCAAGTAAAGTAAAATGTACACAAATGCACTAGACAAAGCGTGGGGGGCTTGGACAGGTGTTCAGAAGGTCCAGGGTCTTTGACAGTCCAAACTCAGAGAAGAACACATCAGTCTAAAAGAGATGAAGGCTCTCATTTAAGTTATTTAGGTTTTCTCACACCTCTGAAAACCAGCCCTGTTCATGTTTTTGTGATACATAATCAAGCAAAGAGGAATTCGATCATACTATCTATGCAGACTGGCTCAGATTGCTTGGGACCTAGCTACCCAAAAGAACATGTCATTTTAAGCAGTGTATATTCTATCACAGGACAACGTTCTGACAGTCTCACTGAGCATGTCCATCAAGGACCCCCACAAATGGAACCTTAATGGATGTCTCTTCCTAGACATACTGCACAAGTGGGGAATACCACAGATAGATTTATTTGCCACTGAGAGCAACAAGCAGCTCCCTCCCTTTTGCACCAGGTCTCCTAGCTCCTTGACACACAGTATAGATGTACTCTTTTTTTAGTAGACGAGGAGGCTTCTTTACACCTTTCTCCCATTCCCTCTGATTCTAATGGTGTTATCCAAAAAGAAAAACAAAATCCTACTGGTGGCTCCTTTTTGGCCCAGGCAGCAATGGTTCCCCATTTTCCATAATTTGGCCTGGGCAGTCACCATAAACTACCAAAAAAGTGGACCTCATCACCAGGCAGATGGGATCATTGTTTCACCTCAAGCTGTCATCTGTTAACCTAAGCCCATGAATGATAGGATTCTGATCCCCTTCAGATACCATCCCCTTCAGATACCAGTTTCCTGACAATGTGCCCCGAGTTCACCAGGAGGCAAGGAGACCCACCATTCCAAAATCCTATGCAGCCAAACGGAAACAATTTTCTATATGGTGTTATAGAAACAATCAGGAACCCACACAAATAGAAGTTCCTGTTATGCTAATTTACTTGTTTGAGCTCATGAAAACAGGTCTGACATATTACTCTGTCAAAACCCATCTATTAGCTTTGTCTGTCTGTCTACCCTTCAGTCCACCTGCTATGTCCAGGCCTAAGATCAAACAGATACTTTAAGGAGTGTACATCTAGGACCCCCGAGGAAACATGTGCCCCCACCTTGGGACCTCAACTTTATGCTAGAAAAACTCACTCTGCCTCCTTATGAGACAGCTGCATCTTCTACTCTAACGTTCTGCACCTGAAACACTATCCAGTTGCTGGGTCTGACTTATACTAAGAGAGTGTCAGAACTGCAGACACTCATGGCCATCCCACCTTTTCATATTTTTCCCAAAGACATGGTGTTCCTGAGGGTTAACCCCTCTTTCATGCCCAAAGTGGAGAACGAGGTGTCTATCAACCTGCCCACTTTCTTTCCCAGCCCATAGAACAGGGGAGAAAGACTCCTACATTCACTACATTTGCACAGACAGCTGAGATTTTATTTGGATAAGACTAAGTCCATTTGTAAGTCAGCCCAACTATTTCTCTTTCATGGACTACAAGCTGGGCCATCCATTGTCTAAACAAACCCTTGCATACTGGAGTTACAAGTCAATTTCCTTCTTTTTCTCACCCTATGGAAACCCCCTGTCCAACTGCCTACGAACTCACTCTACCAGGGCAGCAGTATCCTCAGGGGGGCCTTCTACAAAGAAGTGGATGCAAGACAATCCTGGAAGCCGCCACCTTGTGTTCTGTGCACACATTCACAAAACATTACAGAACTGATTCCTTTTCAAGATCCAGCGTTGCCTTTACTAGGTCAGTCCTCTCTGGACTCTTGGACAGTTCCCCACCATTCTCAACCTTCCTCCCTTCTATTTCCTTAACCTCTGGGAATAACCCATTTGTGTGGAATACTGCAACAGTGATTTCAGATTTCCGTTAGGACATAGTACAGTTAAGTAAGAATTTACCATAACAGTAGATGTCTTCCCCCTTCAGGTACTGTCTTCTCTTTTCTTGCCCTGGTGGCAGATCCTAGGATCGAGGAAGCTCCTCTCACCTCCTGCTTGACCCTTCCTTGTTGACCATACACTCTGATGCCTTCGGCTGCTGGAATGACAGTAGTCTGCGGATTTATGCTCAAACACTTGCCTGTGTACTCCTGCTCTTGTGAGCTGAGGTCATATGTTGGGCATATGCTGCAGGAAGGGTTTAAGCTTTGGTACCCTGGCTGGACTTCAGAAGTGAAAACCTATCTGTTGTACTTTATTGCTAAACTTTCAGGAAACTAAGAGGAAAATATAGCAAAATCCATCTGAGTCTGAAAGAAAACTATGGCATGATCTCTGTTGTGCCAGAGACGTACTAGATGATGATGGTCATATTGATCACTGATGCAATAGCCTAATCTATATCCTGCATAGGATATAATAGCTGGTCAGCTCCCAAAACTTCAGGGCACCTTACACGCACCCAAACTGTTTGTCATCATGAGCTGAGCTGACTGAAAAGACAGGTTTGGGTGAAAAGCCCTTCAGAGCTTTCCTGTCGCCAGGAAGAGTATTCTTCTGTGGGCTTTAAAGAACTGACAGTTGTCTAATGCTGTCCCATTTATGGGTGGATAAGTTCCCTTTGAGAAAAAAAAAAACTTCCACCTTACTTTTAAATTTATTTTAGGCTACTTTTTGAATGAAACAAGTACTTTTAGGCTAGGAAAAGTATTTTCCGTGATTGTCTTACGACTTTTATGTACTTTTAAACAGGAGTGCACTTTTTAACTTTTGTGATAAGTTAAAACCTCTTTTTCTGTGGACAAACTGTTTTTACTTTACTTTTAAGGGTGTGGAAGGCATTGAAAGTACATTTCAATGTGTTTTTTTGTGGGGAAAGTTACTTTTTTGCTCTTTTCTTTTTTTACTGACTAAAGCTGCTAAGCTTATGCGAGAAACAAGTGCCGTTTTTGGCTTGACCATGGAACAAATTACTGGTCCCTTAGTCAGATCTTCTTCAAGCTACTAAAAGAAACATTTTCTTAAACAGCCTTTGCAACCACAGTAGGCTGGTAATTTGCTTCAGCCATAAGCGAGAGACTCTGCTGTGGCCAAAGCTGGTTCCTTTGACCTCTAATCTTTTTTCTTTGAATTCTTCTGGTGGTGTTCATACAGCCACAAGGGACCGATGTTTAGCCCTGTCATCTGAGGCTGTTATGGTCCCCTGTATGTACAAGGGAAGAGACATTCTTGGTGGTCATGGGTAATGGGGCAGGGAATGCGCCCCTGCTTGGCCACAATGTTGTACTGACCCCTGGGGAAGTTGTTTTCTGGGAATACTGGTTCCATTTGCTCTAACATTCCTGTCAAAGAGAGACAGAAAACTAAACATTTAGCTTCTCTTGTGTCAGTTACTCTGGACAGGAGTAATTTATTGGGTTTGGCTCAGGGTCTTATGCAAGCTTTTGACCCTTCTTGTAATGTGGTTTGCAGTAAAAGAAAAAGGGACTCATGTTTTCCAGAAGAGGTTCAGTAATTGGAATCTGTAGAGTAATGTGAAGGGATAGAGGCAGTGTATTCTCCTCAGGTTTCTGATTAAGATTCTGAGGAGAGTATAGTATCTGGTTCTCCCTGTGAGGAATTATCTTCTCTGTGACTGTTTTCAGAATGATCCATTATTTTCAGTGGGGGAATACTGAGGTTGTCCCTTAGAAAATGTTATGATTTGCTACAACTGGAATTTCCAAAACCATCACCCATTTCCGCATTGCTGTTAGCATTAAAGAATGTGTTTGTCATAGCCTGTGGTTTGCCTGACAGCCAACCTGCTTCCCATGTAAAAGCAGTTAGACTGTACAAAGTACCTCAGTCTTTCAAGTTTTTATACAGTAGTTCCAGACCTGACCCAGCAGCTAGAACTTTAGTTAATCCATCTGATGCCAAGCATTTTGTTTGTTCTAATCCTTCTCCTTCTGAGAAGGACGATAAAGCTTTTGGTAAGTTTGGGGAAGTAAGTATTGCAACTTTGATTATTTTTTTTAGAACTCTAAAGGTCAGGCTTGTATGTTAAAGTTTATCCTGACTTATGTTGAAAGCATGAGGAATATTTTGACTTCAGTTTCCTGCTGTGAGGAAAAATCTGTGTTGTTTAGTTTGAGTTATTCTGTTTCTCACATCATTGTGTGTTTATGACTGTAATCACTACTTCCAGGGCTGTGACCACTGGTGCTGTTTTAAGGAGGTTTGCCCAGCTGCATTCTCAGAACCTTCCAAAAGATGCCAAAAATGAAAATTTGAATTCTCTCTCAGATAGAAATTTAGTTTTTGGACTGTCTACTGAAAAGTTTATCAAAAAGTATGACGAGAGAGGTAAGCTGATTCAGGGAATGATTCAGGTTTTTAGACCTCCTCTAAATTCACCATGGGATTCCCTGATTTTCATTATATAGATCACTGATGCAGTAGCCTAATCTTTATGGGTTATGTCCTACCAAGGGTCTAACAGCTGGCCAGCTTCCAAAGCTTCAGGGCATTTTCCATGCACCCAAACTGTTAGGCAGTATGAGCTGAGCTGCCTGAAAAGGCAGGTTTGGGTGCCAAATCCTTTAGACCTTTTCTGCTGCAGAAAATTGCATACCTTTTTCCCTGTTAGCATTACAGTTATTTACAAAATTTCTAAAACCATTTTTTTATGTGGAGAAACAATGTTTATTTAAATTTTTGGGACTGACAAAATGCATTAAAGTGACTTTTACTGTGATTTTACTGGGAAAAAGTGACTTTCTGTGACTATGAAGTTGTACTGGCTTGTACTATTAGTTTCCCCTGGGAGAAACTACTAGTACCCCAGTCAGTCCAGCTTCTAACCACAAAAAAGTTAAACAAACGGCCTTTGTCACCAGGTTAGCAGTTTGCCTTAGCCGTAGATGTGTGACTCTGCTGTAGACACAGCTGGTTCCTCAGATATTTCCTTTTTTCCCGGGATCTCTCTTGTATGTCGGCTACAGCCACTATGGGCTGGGGTTAGCCACATCCTATGCAGTTGCTGGGGTCCCCACAATGGGCAAGGGAGAGCTACACTTGTCTGTTTTGAGAGAAGAGACAAGGAAGATTGCTGTGTTTAGTCAGAATGCTGTGCCCATCCCTGGGGAAGCTTCTATTGACATTGAGAAATTTGTTTGCCATCATTTTCCTTTCAAAAAAGAAATGGGAAGCTAAACATATGTCTACTCCTGCACAAAACCCTCTGGACAGAAATAATTTTATTAGATCTGGCTCAGTGCCTTGTTCAAGCTATTGATGCTTCTTATAAGGTCATATCTGATAAAATAAAAAGGAATTCCTCTTTTCCTGAAAAGTTTCAGGATTCTGAATTTGTATAGGAAGATGAAGGGACATATGTAGGATTTTCTCCTCAGGTTTCTGATTCAGATTCCGAGAGGAGAGTATTGTATGTGAATTTCCTTATGAGGGATTCTCTTTCTCTAAGACTATTTGCAAAGTATTCCAAAGTTTTCAGTGGGAGAATCCTGTGGGTTCTCAATCTCTGAGAAAATACTATGAGTGGTTAAACGTGGAATTTCCAGAACCTTCACCCATCCCCCCAGTGCTGTCAGCATTGGAGGATGTTTTTGTCACAACCTTTAGCTTCCTTGATAGCAGATAGATTGTATAAGGTTCCTCAGTCTTTAATGTTTTTATACACACATTCCCCACCTGACCCATCAGCTGCTAAACATTTGGTTAATGACTAGCCTTCCTCTTCAGACATGGATGGTAAAATAATTGATAAGTATTAGAAAAAAGTATATGCTTCTGCAGCTTTGATTTTCAGAATTCTGAATTGTCATGCTAATATGTTAAAGTTTATTCTGACTTAAATGAGGAAATATGAAGAATGTCTTATATTTTTGCAGTTTCTTCTTGTGAGTAAAAACCTGCTTTGAATGGTTTAGTTTCTTCCATTTTACAGGCCACTACTCTTTTGTGTTTATGATTATGTAGATACTTCTTTCAGAGCTTTGGACAGCTGTTTGTACAGTGTTGAAGAGGTTTACCTGGTTGCATTCTCAAAACCTCCCAGACGATATAAAACAGGATCTTAAATTTTTATTTGGATAGAGAGTTAGATTTTGGTCCCTCTGCTGCCGAAGTTATCCAAAAATGTGTCGAGAGATGAAAGCTGATTCAGGGAATCTCTCAGATTTTTTAGCCATTCTTTTCCAAATTTTAGAAAGGGATTCTCTTCCTCTTTGTCCATTTTTGCCAAGAAACAAAAATGAAGAGGTTCAGCAAAATGCTGGCAAACAGGCATTTAGAAAACAATGGCAAGGAGGCTGCAAAGAGAAAGTAAGACCCCCCCACCCCAAAACAAAGGGCAGTCAGACAAGTCAGAATGAATGTATAAGGTACCATGCTGTACACTCCCCCACCTACACACACACACACACATACTGGCACAGTCCCTTATCTCTTCCAGAAAGTTTGAATCTCCATTTCTGTCTCTGCAACGGATAGTTTAGATAAATGGATTCTGAAGATCATTTGTCAGGGTTACAGATTGCATTGGGAAGAAATTCCTTCCAGGAATTTATTCCTCATCCTCCAGACCAAACCCCTGTGTTTCTTCTTGTTCTACAATACACTGTTTAAGGGAGTAGTAGAGACAGTTCCCATTTCCCAGTTTGGAAAATGTTTTTATTCAAGGATATTTTGGTACCAAAGAAAGATAATACCTGGAGACCAGTTCTGGATCTTTCTTTCCAAAACCAGTTTGTCATAGTGTGCAAGTTCAAAAAGCTCTCTCTTCAAAATCTATTTATTTATTTATTTTACATTTGTTTATCGGGAAAGTCCGACTGGGATAAGACCCATTTTCAGTGGAGGCCTGGAGAGAAAAGCTCCACATACAGAGATTATACAAAACTTATACAAAAAAATTAGACAAAGCAGTATACAAGGCTCACAGTACACCTTACGTACTTATTATGTTACCTCACTTATGTCACACCTTCTTCTTCATTTATGTTTTCTACTAACACTATATTTCAAAGATTCTTATCATCACATACTTATCTTCCAGACTTTGTGTTTCTTAAGGTTTTATGTATCTGTATCACATTATCAGTTCTCTGCCTTACCCTAGCTCCAGTTACAGCTCATTGCAAGGTATAGATTTTTTGCATATTTAGATAACTTGCTTATATTTGTAGAGTCTTTTTCAAAGTGCCAGGAATCTCTCTTCTTTTTATCTACATCACACAGGACTGTGTTTTAGGGTGTCTGCTAGACACCTCAATATGAGGGTTTTTCTTCCACAAGAAAATAGATCTGTATCTTGACTATGTTAAGGGTTTCCCACTCAGACTTCAGTCTCTGCAAGGGAATACCCCAGGATACTGGTTCTCATGGCATCTTTGATTCTTATGATACCTCTGGCAAGATTCCACATAAGAATGATACAGTGGTATCTGAAGTCTCTGTGGTCCCAGCATCAACACACATGATCTTTTCAAATTCTACTTCTAAATTGTGTCAGAAGAGAAATCACTTGGTGGAGCAAACGGATATCCATTAATCCAGGTCTCCCCTTCTCCCCTCCTGCTTCAAAGCAGTCAGTCACCACAGATGTTTCACAGTTTGCTTGAGAAGCAGTTTTAAGAGAACAGACACAGTTGCACTTATCAAGGCACCCATCTCTCTGAATCATCTTTGGTCCCCAGGACCTCTTCAAATTGTTACAGGGAGTACCACAGTAATGTGGTACATCAACAAGCAAGTGGAAATCATGTCTTATCCCCTATGCAGACTAGTCATGTTAGCTTGGGATGTAACCTTACAGCACAGTCTCACTCTGTAGGTATCCTACAATCTGTCAGCAAAATTGTGTAGCAGACAAGCTGAGCAGGACAAATGCAGGCTCTCATGAATAGAAACTAGACTGGGGGTCTTCCATGATTTGCTGTATCTGTGGGGAGTTACTAATGTAGACCTTTTTGCCTCCTCTCTGAACAAGCAGCTGGCAAAATTCTGTCCAAGACTCCATGCCAGAAGGCCTTGAAGACAGATACCTTTTCCTTTCCTTTCCTTGAACAGGAATGTTCCTGTATGTTTTCCACACTTTCCACTGATATCCCTAGTACTTCTAACGATTCTGAAGGTGTCCCACTAAGATCATTGTGGTGACTGCCTTCTGGCCCAGCCAGCTGTGGTTCTCCCGTCTCTTGGAATTGGCCAGGGGCAATTAACTACACGCTTCCTCACAGAATGGCTCTAGTCACACAAGAACAGGAGTGTTTGATACTTTCCAACCTCAAGCAACTCCAATTGACTGCGTGGATGATAGAGTCTTAATAGAGTCTTACTTCCTTTTAGGCAATTGTTTACTACAGACCTGCAGCAGGTACTTATGGAGGCACAAAAGTCTGCTACTAAAAATCATATATATATAAGTAAATGGAAATATTTTCTATTTGGTGCTAACAAAACAGTCCTCACCCATTCATAGCTAGTGTTTCTCTGGTTTGCAGTATTTGTTTGAATTATTGTCCTACTCCTCTGTCAAAGTTTTTTTGTCAGTCATTTCAGCATGTCTGCCCATAGATCCCCTTCCTTCAGTGCAATCCATCCATCCATCCTCAACCCCTTTTCCCATTTTTACACACAAGAGGTTGCGGTGTCACTTCAGCAGTGACAATCAGCTCGAGCAATGTCATGTGAAAATGTTTTTGAAAAGTGTGATACATAAGATGCCTCCTTGGAAGCCTGTGGCTTTTGCTTGGGGTCTCAGTTTTGTAAACACTTTCCATACCTCTTAACTGTCCAGATTTTCGCAGAAACAATATCAACGTTGCCTCAATATTTTGGTCTGTTTCTCATAATATCTAGCCCCAAAATTATACAGAGAAAGATTACTTAAAAAATGAATAAGCACAGGAATCTGTCTAATGAACAAGCCCAGTTATCTGTCTAGTTCCAACCTCACTACCACGAGTGATGAAAAAAAAATAAAAAAACAGAAACTAGTGGCCTTAATACTTCGTTGATGAGCTCAGTCACAATAATAATTCCCAAAAATCATGAAACCCAGGTAGTGTTCCAAAGCAACAAGCCTTTATTCATCACAGACAAGCGATCCTCAGTAACAAAAAATCAGAAATATTAGAAGTATGAGAAAGAATACTTCACACATTGGATGTCTATAGACACTGCAGGTGCTATCTTAGCAGAACAAAATAATTCAGATCTTCTGATTTATTTCTTGTGAAAGTATGAAGTAAGGGTGAACTATGTCATAGCAGACAAATGTCTGTCTCAGACTATTACAGTTTGTTATTCTCACCACAGCAAATATTTTCCAGGCAGGATCAAGGCTTATTCTATCAGGGCCTTGGGTTCATCTATGCCTTTTTGGAAAGAGTTGGACTCTAGAAGTATTCTGTAAGCAGTAACTTAGTCCTATGTGCATACTTTTACAAAGCTCTATAAAATTAATTCCTTCTTCAGGTCTAGAACAGGCATTACTAGGACTGTTCTGCAGGGGCTCCTGGACTTTTAAGCAATAGTAATTTACCCATATAGCTAAGACTACAGCAGCAGTGATAAAGAGAAACATAGTAAAGTTGTGTAAGTAAACTTATCGTAACAGTAGGTGTTAGGATGATACCTGTTGCAGTAGATGCTCCCTCTCTCCATCACTCTTGTTTTTGTGTTTTTATGCCAGGGCGTGGTCATGTATTTTTTCTTTTCCTGGGAATGCTTTGTCAGGACTTAGCCTCATTCCCACATTTGGTATGATTGCTGTGAAGGGCTTGGCACCCAAACCTGTCTTTTTAGTCAGCTCAACTCGAGCTGAGTAACAGTTTGTACGCGTGTAAGGTGCCTTGAAGCTTTGGAAGCTGACCAGCTGTTATAGCCTATGTAGGATATAACCCATATAGCTTAGGCTACACTGAAGTAGTGATAATTCAAACATCTACTGTTATGGTAAGTTTACTTAAATAATTATACTTTCATTTGCATAAAATAAGACAGATAAGTTGGAATGATTTTAGTTTAGAGAGCAGAGAAATATGGTTTAAAAAAGTCAATCAAAAAGCCTTGTGGGTCACCAGATAGAAGAGGTTAAGTAGAGGAAAAGCTGTAGTTAATAAATGCAGTAAAGGATGTTGCAGTGGTGTCTTGCTTATTTATTTTATTTTACATTTGTTAACCGGTATAGCCCGACTGGATACAGGTCCAATTTCAGCGGAGGCCAGGGGAGAAAAGCTCCACGTGTGGGTAGATACAGAAGAGTTAACAGTAGCTGTTTTTTTTATACAGTTACATATAGATACAAGTTACAGAATTATTGGAATACATGCATACATAAAAACTTTACAATATTAATTTTCTTGTTAGAACATAAACAGTTTTAGTGGTACAAGGCTGAGTAAGGTAGCATATCATTCAGTAGTACAATACATTTGAGTGAGATAGTTAATGTTTCAGACTTTTTAAGGCTGTTTCTTCAGGTAGCCAGATAGGAAAGTGATTAGTGAGATGGTTAGACAGGGTTTGTACAGGGCCACAGCCAGTGAATTTTTAGGTATCTTGTTAGCATATATTATGTCAACTACTTAACATAGTACAAAAAATGTACATCTTTTCACATGGTGCAAAGAGCCAAACATTTTGCTAGACATGTGAACAGTTGTCATAAGCAGATAAGCTCAGAGATTATTTATTTATTTACATTAGCTTGAGTAGAGATATTTTTCAGACCGGTTTATGAAAACAGACTAAAATGAACTAGAGATAAAATATAACAGTTATTTATGGCATGTAGCAGAAAGTAAGAATATGTGCAAACATAATAGATGGTTGTTAATGGCAATAGTTCTAGTTTTGCTTCAGATGAGTAAAAGTCTAAGCTATGTACAATATTTGCAGTTTGGTAAAGAATGAAGAGGAGAGGAAAATACTACGGAATGAAAGGATGGGAGGATAGAGGGTAGGAGATTTGGGGAGACATGAGATAATTTATCAAGGATGTGATATTTAGGCAACTGAGTAAAGGTGAAGGCAGATGAGTGATTGTGAAGGGTTGTGTTATGATTAGGCTATAATAGTTACATTTAACTAGCTTTGTCATATGCTTTTTTAAGTTGTAAAATATTTTACTCTGAAGCTAGGAAGTGAAGACTCCTTAAAATAATTGAATAGTAACTGAAGTATTTCAGTAACGTTTAGGTAGAGTACATAGAATCTTTCCTTGTTTATCCTTTTGATGATACTTCTGCACAGAATCAGTCACATCCTTTGAGTAAACTCAAAATCGCGTTTGTCAATGGCTCATGTTGCTCTAGAAGAAAAAAGGCTCCTTAAGTATTGCATTCTCCGTGAACTTAACGAAAGACTGATTGACACGATTTTATTGTTTTGTAAATTTCTTTAATTATTTTAGTACTTCATTGTTAAACTGGAATCACCAGAATTGGGCACGCAACTAATTACTCAGTACCGTCATCAGTCATCCACGTAAAGTGAAAGACTTTGAAGCTTAACTGTAATATTTTCAGGCCGTTAACAGTTTCCTCACCTTGTCTCTGTTATGTGGGCTAATTGAGAAGCAGTTTCCTTACCTAATCTGTGTTAAGTGGGTTAATGGAGAGGACGTTAAGAAGTTTGAAAGCATTAGAAGCACATTAAGAAATAGTAGTAATAAGCAAAGGATTCCTAGAGGTGCTCCTGACTGTAGACATATTCACAGTAGTAAAATGTTAGCTATCTCTTCAGTTTTCACTGGAGACTTGTTAGCAAAATGTTGAGCCATATTAATATTCTGCATAGCTCCCTCACTGTGGAGCGCATTACCTTCATTCCATAACATGGAGTATTATGAGAGGATCACAAAAGGACAGATGGTGCTCAGAAAAACCAATAAACTATAGTAAAGCACCACACCAAGGTAGAAAGCACGAACAGTTTATTCACTCCACACACTAACGCTTTTTGTAATCCAAAACGTTTTCGTCTTCAACTTCATCAGATAATGAAAAGCCGATGGTTTTCCACATATTACCTTTAATAACACTAATGGGATCGATTTGGAAGGAACAAGAGGCATGAATAAACGCAGCGATTCGCGAACGTTATTGAACAGAGACAATGTTCTTCCAGGTACAAAAAGACAGCTTTCAGACTTTTTAAATGTTAAATTTGATTTCAACAAAAAGAGCCCTAATATCAACAACAATGCTAGTTACAACACTATGCCTAAAGACTTGGACTATTGTATTTACAAGTATAAAATGTTGGATATGGACAATTCTTATTTAAAACACTGGTTGCAATTAAAAATAGTGCCTAAAGGTCTTAGGGTATGCAAATACCCAAACAATGTAGATGAAGGCACTGATTTTTACAATGATTTGATAAATGCTTTTGACAATTGTGGGTATGAGATTATGAGGGCAATTATCAAAAACAATGAAACTGAGATAGAGAAATTATATGTGGACATTGAAAATATTAACCAGGCCATTACAAGTGATCTTATGTTTACTGTTGAAATAGAAAAAGAAAAATACCACAAACTGCTAATGAACATTGAGTCTAGGTGTAAAGAGGTTCAGAACAGGAAATTTGGTAAGATTGATAGGGATTTAAACGAATACAAACACAAGACCCACTACCCAAAAACTAAATACTCACAGAGGAAAGGTTTTTGGCAGATGGGGGAAGGAACCTTGTGAGGGAACAGAATGGGAAGAAGTTAGACATATGGAAAACAATTTAGATAGGTCTGAGTTCCCCCCACTTAGAAGATCTGAGAGATTAATGGACAAGGAACCAGTAGATTACTATTCAAAAAACTACATGGGGATGGGATGGAGGCCGCAGGGGAAGAAATAATGGGTTTGGAACCAATAGATGGTTTAACACAAGAAGGGAACATATGGACGTACATGGATTTTAACATTTTTAACTTTTCTAATATTAAAATCAACAAAACTTTTTTTGATTTATTTTCAAAAGGTTTTGGTTTTATTTCTAGGCAGAGAACCAATATTTTAATATCTAGTGGATATAAAATTATTTATTAGAAAGAAGAACTTGGAGTTGTTTTTTAATGGGAAAAGAAATAATATTGAAAGTAATTGTTTGAAACGTAGTAGCACATTTAACCCACCATTACACCCTCAACTTAGAAATTTCGAACTAAAGGTTGAAAGGGAACTAAGAATAAAATTGAACCAACAATATGTACATTCTAATTTAACCCCTGCCGAATTGGAAATTTTGAAGGACATGAATAACAACAGAAATGTAAGGGTTATGAAACTTGACAAAGGTGGGGGTGTGGTGCTAATGGATAGTATACAATATGAAGGGAAAATTATGGAAATTCTTAACAACACTGACAAATATTCAAAAGCATCCATCAATGAAATTAATATAGCATACAAAAAAATACAAGTAATATTGAATGATTTACTATTAGAAGGTTCAATAGATATGGAAACATACAAATATTTACATGTAGAGAAGCCGAAAGTACCTTGCATTTTTGGTATTGCAAAAGTGCACAAAAACCCTCATGACCCACCTTTAAGACCTATAGTCTCAGCGGATGGTTCGGTGACGGCACCGCTAGCGAAATTTGTAGATCTAAAGGTGAAATGTGTATTGGAGGGAAACAACAACATACTGCAAGACTCTTGGGACTTTTTGAGGAAATTGGAAAGTTCATTGTTTAGTCACAACGTGGCATTTGGCACATTAGACGCGGTGGACCTTTTTACAAGTATACCACACAGTGTGGGTATGGAGTGGTTTGAAGAAATGTTAGTGGACAGTAAAAGAATTTCTCATAGATATTTTAGAACAATTTTAACCCTTATGGAAATAGTGTTGAAAAACAACTACATATTTTTCCAAGGTGAATACTTTAAGCAAGAAAAAGGTGTTGCCATGGAGGCACACTGTGCTCCCACTTATGCCAATATTATAATGGTTTATTGGGAAAATAAATATCTTGCAAACTCACCATATCATGGTTATTGGACACTATATAGCAGATTTTTAGACGACTTATGCTTTTTGTGGAAGGGGCAACAAGAAGATTTTGATAAATTTGTACATTATGTTAATAGTACAACCGATTTTTTAGAATTTACTAAAAATTGTAACCAGCATGAATTAATTTACTTGGATGTCCACATTAAGAAAAACAATGGTCATTTTACATCAAAGATTTATAAGAAGGAGACTTTTTCAAACTCCTTCCTACATTATACCAGTTCACATCCACCTCATCAGAAGAGAGGTGTAGTTAAGAGACAACTGGTACGTTTGAGTAGGATGACCTCTGATGATGGGACTTTCTTGAGTGAGGTTGGGGTACTTAGGGAATTATTTTTAAACAGAGGTTACACCAATGAACTTTTTGACAAAATTTTAGATGAAGTGAAGAAAAGAGGAAAGACAAATTTGCTCCAAGTTTGGGTAAAACTTATATTTTAGATGACAGAAAACAAGAAAATAAATCTAACGAAGACTATAGGTCAGGTTTAATCACTACCTATGATGGTCATTCAAGACTTATTAGAAATATTTTTGATAGAGAATGGGACAATTTCTCTAGGATATCTGATTTAAGATATATTTTTGACAAAGAACTGACATACACATATCGTAAAGGGAACAGCATTAAGAACATATTAGAGAGAGGTTCAAATATGGGCAACACACAAAACAGTAAAAAGGAAAATAAAGGTTTGTACAAGTGTGGTAGTTGTAGCTATTGTTCATTTCTGTCAACTGGAGATTATATATATTTAAACGCCAGGAAAAGGAAATTAATATTAAACACCTATGCCAACTGTAATACAAAAGGGATTATTTATATTGCAACATGTACAGATTGTGAATCCTTTTATAGGGAAAAGTGAAAGGAAATTGAAGCAGAGAATATACGAACACTTGTATGAAATCAGAACAAAGAATGAGAGGAACACACTATACAAGCACACTACCACCTGCAGGACATCTGGTTTTCAATTTTTTATACTAGAGGTTGTTGTTGTCTTTAGCACCAGTGCTTAAAATGAGATCTGCTAAACTTTAAATAAGATCAATATTTTACTTGTGCAAGTGTAAAAATAGAGGAAATAGTTGTTTTGCATAGGCATAAATAATATTCACTTTTTAGGTGGTTGACAGAATGAGTATTTTATATTTTATTATAAATGGCATTTTAACTAGTTATTTTTAGGTTTGCCATTAGAGGGAGACATGAAATGATTTATTTATTGGGTTAGGTTTTAACATTTTACATTTGTCATTATTTTCAACTGTTTGATAACTATTCATGATTTTAAATTTAAGAAAGTTTCACAATATTTATACATTTACTACTTTTATTGATTTATGTTTACAAATATTTAGATAACATGATTTTATTTCTGAACATTTTAATTAATTTAATGGTTCTCATCTGGTGATTGGTACTTTTAATTGGTTCTAAATAGGGGTGTGTGTGTATATATATGACTATGTACTGGTTGCTTTTCATTATCTGATGAAGTTGAAGACGAAAACGTTTTGGATTACAAAAAGCGTTAGTGTGTGGAGTGAATAAACTGTTCGTGCTTTCTACCTTGGTGTGGTGCTTTACTATAGTTTATTATGAGAGGATCATAACCATCTCCTTATAAGTTTGAGACATGGAGATCAAGAAATTCACCTCGAGTGGAGCAGAGCAAGCCTTTTTAGTCATCCGATTTTCTTCAGTACCTTTCTAGTTTTCCTCATCAGATTCCATTTCAGCATTAGAACTTTGGAGGCTGTAGTTGATTCTACAGCTGCTGGTATTGAATTTGGTGGTTCTGTTGATGCCATTGGTTAATGCTGTTGATGTAGATTGGTCTTGCTGTTGATACTAACAGTGTCAGTGGGTCCTTAGTCACAGAGCTGGAGGTCAGGTCCTCAAGGCTGAGATTGTCTTTGACATAGATACCATTGTCAGTAGGATTGGACTTCAGTCCTATTGGTTCAAGACCATCAATCAGTGTTGGGATTGAAGTAAGTGGGGTTGTTGGGTCAGGCTCAATACCAAGCCTGCCAATACCAATTTTAGTCATAGTGGACATAAATTTCCTGCATTTAGGACAGCTATCTTTGGCCTTGAACTCTGTGCTAATATCTATGTTGACACCATCAATGCTGTTTTTCATATCATCCGTTGTTGCACTAGTGTTAAGTCTTGGGACTTCTACTTGCCTGACTTCCAGAGCTTTCCACCCTTACCCCTTTAAGCCAGATGAACAGCCTCTAACAAGGACATGTGCCCACACCATCTTTAGTCCTTTTTTGCCAGATCAGGACCAGTGTCTGGCCTGACTTCCAGACCTTTATACCCCTCACCCCTCTTGGCTGTATGGATCCCCTCTGACCTTGACATTAGTATGCTTGTGGTATGAAAGGGATGTTCATCTACACCATCTTTAGCTCAAGAAATTAATCATCAGTCCATCAGCTTGACTTGGTTTGTGGAGTACAGATAAGAACTTAACTGGAGTAATTTCTACTGTTGTCTTAGCTTGCTGAATAGTGGCTTTAGGGCACCAGTTATTTCTGCTGTTTGTTTTATGTTGCTTGTTGTCATGTTAAATGTCAGTGTCTAAAGTGGCTGGTTGTATTCCTTGTTAAAATGCATTGCCCACCAAAATCTTTATATTAAATTTTCATTTTGGGCACAGCACATAACATCACCCCTATTCACATTGTGTGAGATATACTTAAAAGACCATTGAATGGTAAGAAAAAAGCTCTCCAAGACTACATGAATCAGAAAAAGCTGCATGCATCATCTAGGGCTGCCATGACTTCAGCTAGGTAATCTGTAGGCATTTTACCTAAAAAAAAAAAAAAAAAAAAAAAAAAAACATAAAGAGAAATGCTTACTAGAAAAGTTACTGGAGGGGAGCCATCATAGCTATTGAAGAAGTTTCATTTTCCTCGAGTTGAAGTCTTTCAACTACATTCAGTCTTGATGCCTCTCCACAGGCACCTAGTTCCAACTCCCATGTACTTATAACAAAGAGAAAGGACAGCTTAATGTTACTTGTGGTATGTCTGCATCTTTCCTAGTGAAGTTGTTGGTGCAGACCCTTGACCAGAGACTTCAGAGGTGAACGCTACCCATAAAACTAGGCCCAAGACATCGTATGTCAGACATACTCCGTCTTTCTTTAGCTTGAACTGGGCAGGTCTCGTACCTCACCCATACACAGACCACCTCACATGACTTTTTGAGACTGGAGCAAGTCTTCCTTAAGAACCTAGAGACTTAAAAAAGGAAGAGGAAAACACCTCCCTCCTTGAATAACCTGATTATTCAGTCTCTTAGGCAGACAAACTAGTTTATGCAGACTAGATGTCCTCCCCATTTCTTGTATTGGACACTTAGGACACCTGATCCCCTGTATCCCTACTAGAGAATTTCTGATTTGAAGAAGTAGAATGCAGTGCTTCTTTAAGCAGGATGCTAAAGATTACTTGGATGCTCAAAAAAGATGCAGAGAACTTCTTGGATTACCAAAATCAGACGCCTTGCCTGCTGTTGGAGGATGCATCCAATATGGCATCTTTGGAGCTAGATTCCTAATCCCCTGTTCTCAGGAAGCCTGCATTTTTTCTATGCAGTTATGCAACCCTGTAATTAGCACAGAAAGCAGAATACTTGACTGAGCAACAACCTACTCACAGACCACAGGACATGAAAGGTAGATAGGAGGAGTACTTCCAGCAGCTTGTGAATGAAGAAAACCCTACAGAAGCTTTACTGCCCCAGAAACAGCCTACAGTGAAAGAAGAGAAGGAGCTCACCTTATAAGAAGTAAGAACAGCACTAAGAAAAATGAAGTCAAGGAAAGTAACAGACTCAGATAAGGTCAGGGCAGATATGATCAAGATGTTGAGTGCGTTAGGAGAGAAATTGCTCCTCTGAGCACTCTTAACAGTATGGAGAGAAAGGCATATCCTAGATGACTGGATAATTGGCATTCTAGTGTCAGTGTACAAGAGCAAAGGCGATATTCACAATTGTGGACAGTATAGCGACATCAAACTCCTGTCACACTGCATGAGAGTTCTGGAGAGGATGACTGATAAACAAATACAAAGAGTAGTTAAAAAGTAAGCTGGGAGGTGAGCATTTGGGATTTGGGATTCAGATCAGGATGCAGAACCAGTAACTTTATGTTTCCAGTGAAACATATATTTGAGAAGATGCTATAGAAATGAGGAAGGAGTCCAGTTGGGCATTCCTAGAAATATATATATATATATATATATATATATATATATATATATATATATATATATATACATAAAAAAAAAAATATATATATATATATATATATATATATATATATATATATATATCAAGGTACCAAGAAAGCTGATTTGGACAGTACTGCAATGGCTCAAAGTCCCAGAAACATTGGTAGAATTAGTGTTGGCAGTGTACAAGGACCCAAAGGCACAAGTATGAATAGTGTTTGGATTCTTGAGTTTTTTTCAGTGAGTGTGTGTGTGTGCGTCAGATTTCAGGAAGATTTCATGACTGATCCCACTGCTGATATAATACATTTTTCACTTCCACTGTATCATTCATACGCGCTATTGTTGAGCTTGTACATAGTTTGCTTGGGAGCTTTCCTGTTTAATTTGATTCTGAACAGTGGTATGCAAAGGGTCCAAACTGCAGTCAGCTCCAAGTCTTTTTTTTTACTGTCTGTGTAGAGCTTCTCCATCTCTGACTGCAAAGTATGTAATCAGTCAGATTTCAGTTTTGACCACTTGGTAATAGTCATGTATAAATCCAGTTTTTGGCTACTGAAAGAGAGTTTGCTTTGGTGAATTATCTTGACAAATTAATCCAAATATATGTCACACTTCACTTCATACACCAAAGCCAAACTTACTATTATTTTTTTGTATTCTTTGAGCAAATTTAGCATTCCACTCACCTAAGATAAAAGTAATACCATTTCTGATTTTTGACAAACTTGAGCACTGCTTTTTACAACCTTTTTATCTGCTTTAATGGCTGTTTCATTTATGCTCCAAGATTCTTGCCCACAGTAAAACAGTTCTGGTAGTTGTCAGACATTAAATGACCCATTCCATTCCATTTTACTTTACTGATTCCCAAAATATCAACATTTTATTCTTGTCATCTAATCATGTTTGTCTTTTAGCAAGGAATCTAAGTACTTTCTGTGACAACTCTTGATGATAACTGGATAGTATGAATGCTGTGTAACAAATGAAGGTAATTGTTCTGGTGAATACACTCTGGATAAGAAGAAAACCAGTATGGGTATGGGTTATTTATTTATTGTTTGTTAATCTGGTGAAAGGTCTGGTATAAGATGCTTTTCAGCCACATTAATCACATCACAGGTAGCAGGTAAGTAGCATAACAGGCAGTTATAAAATAATATTGCATATTACATATCACAGTGGAGATTAGTACATTATAAATTAAGTACATCACATAACACAGTAAGCATTTTCACAAATAGTATAAAGGTAATAAATATTAACATGGTTCAAAGTGCAAACACTACATGTGAGGCATTAATAACATTTTAGAGAATCTGGATTCACAGTTTTAAAAACATAACATAGTGGGATATCCACAGACTGACATTACTCAAAGGTGTAAATATAAGCAAGCTGTAGTTCTGAAATATCAGACAAGACATAAAGCCGTAATAATTGAGGAGGAAGGTATGGGGGTAAATTCAAAAGATCTAGATACTAAGAATTTTTGATGCTGACTTTTCTGAGTGTTAAATTCCAGCATATTTGTTAAGGATAAACAGGATTGTATGTGTTTCTGTACAAATGTGAGGAAATAAAAAAAAAAAGATTTGTTCATGGGTAAGTTTTTCACAAGCCTGAACCTGCAGATAAGCTGGTACCAGAGTTGTTACACCGGAATTACAGACATATGTCATCTGAACTTCTTTTGACTAGGGATTTTAGTGCTAATGTGATTAGCAAATACTGAATAAAATTACAACAGTCCTTCATATGACTTGTTATATCAGATAATCTCTAAGTAAATATGTAACTTAAGAAACAGGGAAATGCAAACTTTTATGGTCACATTGATTGATTTCATCATGCTAGATGCTTTTAAAGAGACAAGATCTTTTTTCTTTTATTTGAAGGAAAATTCCAGTTAAATTGTTTCAAATAGTGTGCATTTCATGAGATGTTTGAAATCGTTATCAAGTTTTGATGAGTGTTGCATGATAGCTAGAAACAGGTATTTTCTAGTACTGGCATTGCTCTAGCTTACTTCTATTGTTAATTTTTGTTTGCACTAAGCAAACTGGTACCCTTTAGGAGAATTACAGTTAACAAGGAATGCTAGGAACAGATGATTCAACAAATAACTTCCATGATGTTAGAAGAAACATCAAGGTGATAAGAGTAAAATATTCAAAAGACTCTCAATATTTTCACAAGTTCTTATTCATTTTAATTGTACAATTGTATCATACAGGTAGGCTGTTACATATTAGACCCATGACATGTATCAGAAGTGAGACATTGTATTTATGAAGAAACAATAAATATGTACTTCTAATCTATAAAAGCAAACAAATAAATAATCAGAGTATGGACATACGGCCATAATATTGGTTTACCTGGTAAATAACATAATAAGCTTTATTTAAATGTGCTCATAGTATGTAGTTCACATCTATGGATAACATTGATGACATCAAAAAATTAATGTTGCCCTGATTTAATAAGCATGCCATATACAAAAGTCTTGTAATTATCTCGAAGAGCAGATCCTTCATAGTCAATTACAAAACTAATGCTTTTAGGCAGTTGGGTACCTGAAACTCACCCAAGCTGCTAACTATTGTTATTTACCCACAACGCTCTGCAAATAGGCTTTCTGTCAAGACCTCAGTTATGCTGTGCAAAAGTGAAGCATAAAACAACAATACTGATGAACTCAAGACAATGACAACAAAGGCAAAGGAGAAGGTAGCTGGATATACTGGCAAGGAAGGATTTGTTCATCTAGACTTGTCATCATGTTACATTTTTACTTTTGATGTTCTTCGTGTGGGTAGCCCTCAGTCAGCTCGAATACCAGAGGCTTAGTATTTCTGCGTCGGTTGCTGTCGCGTCAGGACTGACATCAGGTTGTCAGTAGTATAAAGTTAGGCAGCCGACACCATTACATCAGTCTTTCCTGCCGAGGAACCCGAAGCAGAAGCAGTTCACACGAGTGCCAGTCGGCCACTTCCTGAGTTTCATTTTCCGAACTGAAGCTGAAGTCTTCTACAGCTAAGTACCCCGTTGGGGATCCTTTTTTCTTGCTCTAACCAATGTCAGTAAAAGTTAACAATTGTCTCGCCTGTGGAAAGCAAATACCACATTGAGGCTTAGGCCCAGACCACGACGTCCCTCACTGTCGTTTTTGTGCTAACACAGGAAGCTACAACAATAAAATGCATTTCACATGTACACCCTTGCAATTATTCCTTAAGTCAAAACAATAGAAAGAATGTGCTAGCCCAGACAGACTAACTCTGAGCTCCAGAGACCAAAGGATAGATTTGAAATAATTTCAACCTCAAAAGAAAGATTTGAAATGCTTGCCTTAGCCTTCCCCACAGCAGATGGCAACTTTGCCACAATCCCGAAGTTCAACATTTTACGGTATTTTTTTTTTCATTTAAGAAACAAGCCTGTATTTTACATTTATATTTACAAATGCCAGAATTATGTATCAAATTCCATTTGGCTAGGCTGGCAGCCTTCACCCATCTCTACCCAGTCTTCACATCTCTACCCAATCTTCACAGGCTGCCTTACTTTATACTACTGACGACCTGATGTCAGTCCTGAAGCAACAGCAACCAATGCAGAAATACTAAGCCTCTGGTATTCGGGCCGACTGAGGGCTACCTTGGCAGGGATAACCCAGATGTGATGTCTGCAACAGTGAATACACTTGAACATCTACATTTATAGTAAGTGTACACAACTGTACTTTTCTGGTATGGGGTGGTCCAGACTTCTCAACAAAAGGAAACTCTCCCTTACCAACTTAAACATATGATGCAGAAGATTCAAACAATACCCTGAGTGATAATTTGCTGGATCTTTGCACACATCAGCACTGGTTTAATCATGAAGAAAATAGCTGTAGGTCTGAAGGAACCAAATGAGCTGTGGTAATTTTTGGAATGGGTGCCAGCCCAGGTACAGGCCTAATTGCAGCAACAGGGTAACTGTGGTCTTCCCTACATAGGACAACACTAGAATTAATTTGACTTGCTTTACTGTCCCACTTTGATGGTAACTGGGAGTCATCTTTCCCTCCATTTGAAGGCATGACTGGCCACCCTTCAGGACAATTATATTTAGAACCTATGCAGTTTCCTTCCACTCCTGTCCCTAGCCCACTCTTTCTTTTGCCAGACATCCGGCCTCATCATATGACTGCATCTTGAAAAGAGGATTGAAGTGTCATTCAGATGAGACTTATCCCGCAGTTCTCACTAGACCAGAAGGCATTAGATTATTGCTTCAGGTTCTTTATGGCAACTGGAAATACAAAGAATCTCAGGACTTTGTTAGATGTGAGCAGCCTAAATGACTTTTTCTCAGATGGTCAAAATGCAGTTCATTCTTTCCTGTATTTCAGAAGGACTCACTGCCCCAGGGTGTGATATAAATCCACAACAAAATCATATCAGTAGTTTGGTATATAAACAAGCAAGAGGGAATTCACTCTAACCCTCTCATTCACTATGGGAAAAAGCAAGTACTGTTTGACGAAATTACTTTCACCAACAGTGGCGATACCTTTTTTCTCTACTGGTATACAGCACTGGAACCAGTGTGTGTGTGCGTGTGTGTGTGTGTGTGTGTGTATGTGTATATATATAGATATATATATATATATATATATATATATATATATATATATATATATGGATCTACTTTCAGTCAACGAAAGCACGACGATCCATCAACTCTTAACTTACCCAATCTTCATTCACCAAAACTTCATTTTAACGAAGCAATGAACTGCTGAATTTCTTTCCTAGGGAAAGGAGCCATTGGACCACCATGGTGAACTGTGCCCTCTCCCCCTGTAGTGCGATCTCGGAGTTGGCATATTTAAGTAGGGGTGTGTGGGGGACGTGGGGTGAAGCACCCCAGTTTTGGTGCCTCCGTGTCTTTCCTTTGTGTGTTGTTTGCATGGTGGTCCAGTGATTCCTTTCCCTGGGAAAGGAATTTGGCAGTTGATTGTTTCGTTGACATGCAGCTTCGGTAGATAGTGAGCGGGTAAGTTAGATTTGATGGATTGTACTTTAGTTGATTGAAAGTAGATCCATGTGTAAGGCCAGTTGGTCTTATCCTTTGTAAAACAAAAATTGTTGAGTTGTACATCGAAGCTGGTTTCAGCGAATGATTTTCCATTTTTTTTTCCATTCTCTGAAATTACCTTTGCTGACTCTATATGAATTGTTGTCCTATTGCCAGACACATTCCAGGGGAAGCTAGTGTTCTAGCAGATAGTTCTATCTGTAGCTTGATAATGCTGGGACTTCAGTGGAGGCTTTTCTGTTGCTGTAACCACTTTGCATTGTATATTTTCTGTTGCTGTAACCACTTTGCATTGTATACAGTATCAAGCACAATGACCTTTTTCCCTTATCCCTCTTCCAGGGGAATGCAGCAAGAATTTTGTCATCTAGAAGTGCCCCATGGCATTCTGTTACACATTTCTGATTACTTCAGGGTTCATTCAGAAGGCCGTATAGACCAGTAATATGCGGAAATACTTCCACAAGAAAAACTGTCAGAAGTTTCAAATGAAAATTTGTGTTCATTAATACAACAGATTTGTGAAAAACAGTATATATATCAAGAAGCCTTCATCTGTTTGGAAAAAGAAGCATCTGAGGATGTGCAGAAATATAAACACCACCACCAAGAGATATTTGAAAAGTATAAAAAAAGAAATATGGACATGGGAAAGAAAGAGAGATTTGATATGGTGCAATATTTATGCAAAGGAGAAAGCCAAATTAATCAATGTAAAGAAGGCAACCCCAAAGATATTCTAAGAGAAATACAGGCAAAGGCATCTGGATATGGAGAATTTCACAATAAAAAATACCATCACAAAGATGGAATGTAGAAAATAGGATTAGTAAAGTAGATGTTAACAAAAATATAAGTTGAAGTTATGGAGTGCCTGTGACATGAAATATTTTATGCAGAAGGCCTAACACAGGTTACATCACCGCAGGATGGAGTGAGTCTCCAAAGTATGGAGAAACAGGAAGATCAGGAAACACCTGAAGAAGACATATGGACATGGGAAAGAAAAAGAGATTTAATATGGTGTAATATTTATGCAAAGAAGAATGTAAAACTAATTAATACAAAAGGAGCAGCACCAAAGATATTTGAAGAGAAATACAGACAAAAGAATCCAGACATGGAAAACTTTACAATACAAAAAATAAGAAGACAAAGAGGAACAGTAGAAAAGGAGATTAGTAATGGAGAAGTTAAAGAAATAGAAACTATGGTCATGGAGTACCTGCAAAGCAAAGGATTCAGTGTAGAAAATCTATTTCAGAAAACACCACAACAGGATAGAGTAATGGATATCCAAACTAAGGGGAAATCAGTAAAGCAAGAAGCAATTGGTCAAGTGCCATATGAAGAAAATTTGGAGCCTTCCACAGGAAACTACTATAAACATTCACTTGAAGCTAGACAGAAAGGGAAGAAACAAGAAACTGTGGAAACTGATGCAGTCAGTGTTGAGTGATAGGACAGTGAGCTCCCATTTGATAGAGCAACAGATGGCACAGGATGAAGCTGAAGAGAATGTGCCACAGGAACATGTTATAGAATCTTCTATAGAATGCCCGCAGGAATTGGAAACCAAGGGATGTGCCCTCAGTTTGGAAGAAAATGAGCTAACAGAAAAGTCGCTTGATTTAATAGACATAGACAGATATATCAAGATCAATGAAAGAAATCGACTGCAGAAGGTTAATAAAACCCCAAAAGTCAGAAGTCTAATAAAATAAATGAACACAGTAATTAGGACTGTTCATAGAGATCCATGCGATGTAACAGAAGTAAACAAGATATACTACTATGCAGCTAAATTAATAACTGATAAAGTTCTACCACAAGCACACTGGGTAGTGAGAAAAAGGAAAGGGAGAAATTGAATACCATCATGGAAATATCGTCTAGAGAAAACTATAAAGCAGTTAAGACAAGAAGTGTCACTGTTAGAAGACTATAGAAGAGGGAACAACAAAAATATTAAGAAAGATAGATGTGATAAAAGCAGTGCATAGTATTAGAAAAGACATAGATCTATCATACAGTATCGCAGATAAAGTAAACATTTCATCACAGGTGGAAAGAATTAGAAGATACGAAGATAAATATAAAGGAAAAGTACAAAATAAGCAATTTATTGATGATCCAAAAAAGTTTTATAGAGAATTGGGAAATAAGGTAAAAGGAATTGAAAGACCACAAAAAAAGTAGAAATAGATAAGTTTTAGAGAAGTATTTATGAAGATCCTGTGGAGCATGCATTTGCTAAATGGATAGAAGTTAAAGAAAGAATAAGAGGTTCAAAGAACAGGAAATGAAATGGCATGAAGTAACAGCCAGAGAAATTGAAACTCATTTAGAAGAAAACTCAATTATGGCAGTAGAACAAAAGCGCAATAAAAGAAAGTCATATGGAACAAAGGATCATTTGCTGTTAAAGTCATAGTGGTGAACTGTAGAAAGGGTAAGAATCTAAGTATGGCTTGGATTGACTACAAAAAGCATTTGATAGTATCCCACATTCATGGATAAAAGAATGTTTAAAAATGTATAAGATACACCATACACTAATTTGACTATATTACAATGACCATGAAACAGTGGCAGATCACTTTGCAGTTAAGCCATGATAAAGGACAAATTATTATCCCAGAGATAAAATTTCAAAGGGGGATATTCCAGGGTGACTCTCTGTCACTGCTGCTATTCTGCCTTGCCCTTAACCCATTAAGCTGTATACTTAACAGTTTAGGCTATGGCTGTAATTTGGCTCCTAGAAAACATTTATCAAAACTTTTTCAGATGACATAGGAATTTAATTTGGTCTTTATAAATGAGCAAAAGCAACCTTTAAAGCAGGAAAATTGCAACACCAGGAAAACATCAGTTTGGGGCAAGAATGTGATATAGAAGAACTTGAGCAAGAGGGAGTGTATAAATACTTGGGAAATGATGAAGGATCAACAATAAAACACAAAGAAATGTGAATAAAACTTAGTAAGGAATATTTCATAAGACTTAAATTAATCCTGAAAACAACACTGACATCTAGGAACAAAATTCAAGCTGTAAACCAATTTGCTGTTCCTGTCCTAACTTACAGTTTTGGAGTGATTGACTGGCCCCAAAACGTGTTGGATAAATTAGATAGGAAAATAAGAAGGATGCTTCATGTTCACCAAATGATTTATAAAAATCAGTGCATACCAAAGTTATATAGTTCCCATTCTGAAGGAGGGATGGGTCACCTTGAAATTGATTATATGTATAGATCTGCAATCATGGGACTCCACACATATCTGCTGACCTCACAAGACCCAAATGTAGTGAAAGTTTTGAAACATGAGGAGAATAAATCTAAGATTACTTCTGTGCTTAATTTAGCAAAAGCATATTGGCGTCGAGCAGGAATGGAAATCAAACCAGAAGTGGATAAAAATCAGGCAGCAACTGAATGTGCCAAAAAACAAAAGAAAAAAATATAAGGAGAAAGATAAGATGAGAAGTGAAGAAATGTGGAAAAAGCATACATATAGTTGCAAGTATAGAAAACTTCTGGAAGAGCCTTATGTTGATCAGGAACGAATGCATGAATGGTTGAGGAGAGGTGAATTCAAACCAAGACATGAAATGTTAGTATTGGCAGCTCAGGAATAGTGGGTTATGTACATGTTGGTTTATAAAGTCCATTGAACATGTGGGAGAAACAGACAAATATAGATTTTGTAAAACCAAATTGGAAACAGTCTCACACCTCATTGCTGGTTGTGACATACTAATGGCGGAAGGACTGTATACCAAAAAAGGCATAATAATGTGGCAAGACTGTTGCCCTGGGAATTGTGCAATCATTATGGTATTGAAGTGGCTGAAAAACACTGGAAACTTGAGCCACAAAGCATCATAGAAAATGATGGTTTATATCACATGGGATCATCCATTACCAACAGTTCAAAAGATAAATCCTAGAAAACCAGATATAATGGTCCAAGAAAAGAAGACAAAAGTAGCACTTATCATTGAAATTGCCACACCCAGTGACTATAGTGTCTTGCATACAAAGAGACACAAAGTCATAAAATATCAGGATCTGCAGGCAGAAACAAGAACAATGTGGAGAAAAGATACTCAGACAGTTCCAATAGTAGTAAGAGCAACGGGGCTTATAAAAAAGAATCTACAAACGTATTTAGATATGTTACCAATCTGTGTAACCCTGTACGAATTGCAGGAGGAGTCATTATTGGGTGCATTGCGTGTGCTGCAAAGAGCACTTTTGACTGACATCAAAGAGTAAAACAATACTAATTTCATGAACTGTAATTCTACTTTGACTTAGGAATGGGGTCATTTTCCGTCATAGTATTAGAAACCCAAAAGATTTGGAGAAATTAAAAAGAGCAAAACCAATAAAACAGTAAAACATGAAGAAATGTGAATAAAACTTAGTAAGGAATACTTTAGAAGACTTAAATTAATCCTGAAAACCATGTTGACATCTAGGAACAAAATCCAAGCTATAAACCAATTTGTTCTTCCTGTCTTAACTTACAGTTTTGGAGTGATTGACTGGCCCTTTAATGTGTTGGATAGAATAGATAAGAAGACAAGAAGGGCCAATAAAGCCAAACCCCACTAGCTATAGACATGCACGTTTCTGCCTTATAATGGCTTCATCAGCACAGTATAAGTGGAACGTCCACAGCTAGGGGGGTTTGGCTTTATGAGCCTGAATTTGTCCATTAATAGACTTAAAAGAAAAAGTCATGGACATTCAGAATTGCCATTTAACTGAAGCACCTGATCTCCTTGGGTAATTTGCATGTATCCCATGTTGCTTCTAATACATGAGGTTTAAGGAATCACACAGTGGAAAGTCTAGCTTTGCTATATTTTTCTTTTTGTTTTTAACTGATTGTTTTTTATGTATGACCTTTTTACTTATTGTTTTATGTCCAAACCTGGAAAAAAGATCTCTAGGTAAAAAATGCATGAGGAAGATCATAACAAGAGGACTGTCCTCCCATTTCTGTTGTTTTCCTTGCAGGGCACTCCCCCAAAATTTTTTACAGAGTTAGGTTAAAAATGTCCTCATCAGAAGGGCCTTCCAACAGATTCCACCTGACCAGAAAAGCTTGCAGTATTGTGTCTGCTTATTTATGGTGCTGAAGAAAACAAAGGCCCTCAGGCCTTTGCTGGATCTTAGCAACATAAATACATTTATTTCCAAGGAAACCTTTCATTTTATCATGGTGTAGTCCATCCTTCCATGCTTATCCAAAAGAGATTGGATGAGTTCTTTGAACCCCTTATGAGTCCTACTACCTTCACTTGAAGATAACCAAGACGTCAAGAAAGTTTCTATACCTCTGAGTTGAAGCGAATTACCACCATTTCTGGGCTGTTCCTTTTGGCCTCATTTCTGCCTCCAGGTTGTTTACTAACTGCATCTTAGTGGTTGCAGCTCATTTCAAGTTGCAAGGAGCAAAGATATTCCCTTGCCTGGATGACTTGCCGATTGCATCATCTGCAGAGGAAGCCTTGGTTCACATAATTCATCTCACTTCCAATTGTTTTCACCTTGTTTTGTGACACTGTACCTCATAGAGTCCCATTTGCTTCCACTCCAGTTTCTCATATTCATTGGATACTTACTGAAGCAACTTTTTGTTGAGTGCTTTTACTCCTCAACAGGACACTGTCTCTGTAGCAACTATCTTCTTAGTATATTCTTCCCAAACAGTTTTTTTTGAAGCTTGTCTTTCAGCTGTAGGTCTTAAGGCATCTTCAAGAGACCGCCAGAGGACCCTTCGGGTTTACTGGTCTCAGCATTTATATATTCACTTCATCCCATCCATATGCTTAAAGCATGTCATTTTCTTCTAGCCAGGTGAATGGATTCAATAAACCTTGGTGGAAATTTGTTCAAGCTATTGACTTATCTGTCAGTAGTTTGGGTTCAGTGTAATGTGGATGTTACTTCTAGTTCCAGGTCATCTTTCAAGGTCCTTGTTTTCAGGGACACATTCACAGGAGTGTGACTACCTAGCAGGATTAGCTTATGTCTTTTGTTCTAGAGACTACAGAAGATGGACCTCTTTTTATCATGTATGAAAGTTATGAAATTGCTATATTTGTGGCTCTTTAAGTAGGTCAGTAGTAATATACTGTCTTTCTCTGTCATTTTTTTTCTTCTCTCCTGTCTATTTTCTTCTGCCTTTCCTCAAAGGATTGTGAAAGGCAGCTTGGAAAGTTTGATCTGCTGATCAGTCCTTTGCCCGTGGTATAAGTGCTAGAGCATACCAAAGGTGAACTACCTTTTTACAGGTCTATCATTATGTTAATCACATAGCTTTCATTGTAGCATCCAACCCTTCGAAGTTGCAAATTGTGATTGTGAGAGAGGATTCAAGGGTCCTACTCTGTGAAGAAAGTAAATAGTGAATGTTAGGATAATGGACACTCCAGTTAGTGAGAATACGTGCCACTTTTACCGAGTTCTTGAAAAGGCCCACTTAAAGTAACATAGTACATGTGTGCCCGTGCTAACTGTAGCAGTAGATATTCACCATAGCTCTTGCAGTGGATCCCCTTCCATCCCTATATTGTGCTTATCCCTTAAGAGTCATTGTACTCAGTACACAGTTTAGTGTTAAGTAGAAGAAAGGAAAATTTATGGTGAGATAACTCTGTTGTCTTTATTTACTCTCAGGAATTCTGCCTGGTTCATTTAGGAGACAGAGTAGATGATGGCAGTTTTGAACACATTCCTTCTTAACCCTGATTTAGGTGATGCCAGTGTACCCTTAGGGAGCAAGCTTTTCAATGATATGATGCATTCACTTTGAAATTAGGTGTAATAGGTGCTCTGATGCCTGTGCTTTACTCATCAGCGATGTCTAGTGGGTGGGCCATTGATGCTAGGCAGGGCATCTTAAGATTTTAATTTGAGTGGTCCTGTTCAATGGCTCAAAACTTTTCATCCGTATGCCCTATTCTTCTATTAATTAAAACTTGTTGAACCCCTATTCTCTCAGATGTTTGCTGTTTTGCTCCTTGCATGACAAGTCTCCTCTTGGGTTAAGGAATGTGTGCTACACAGTGGTTACCAGTTATTTCCTGGAACTTATGCAGATGGTCCAGCTGTCCTTGTAATGTTCATTTGGAAAGCTACTACATGTGATGTCTAAGAGGTATAGTCTTTCTAAGTATGCTTCCATTACAGAGTATATTAGACCCACTGCAAATGCTGCTTGTTTGGTTTTGTTTAGGCCTAAACAACAATGATTATTATTGCGCTTCTGGAAGCTATTCAGACTGGCATCTCATCAACAGTGATGAGAGAATACTGAATCCATCATCAGTGCACATTGCATCATATGTTAGACCCACAGCAAAATGCTGTGTGTTTGGTTTTGTTTAGGCCTAAACCACAATGATTATTATTGCACTGTTGGAAGCTATTCAGAGTTGCATCCCATCAACAGTGAAGAGGGAATACTGAATCCATCATCAGTGCACATTATTCATGGTGATGAAGGTGTCAGTGTAAGGGCCTGCCTGAGGACCCATAGATGGATTGTGTGCAGGAACAGTGCAAGCAGAAAAGTAAAGGTCCTGTTTACCAAGCCAAAGGCCACCAAGTCTGACTATTCTTCAAGGCCTTTCACTACATTGATGAATTGTATTCCTTTGCCTAGCTTATCGTCATCTAAGAAGTGTTCATCATGTATGTCTTCCTCTGGAGATGTGCATGTAATTGAATGGAGGGGCTCTTTTCAGTCACCTGAATTTTGAAGCAAGTGTCAGGGTTCAACTGCGGCTTTTATGATCTCAAAAGAGAGAAACAAGCCAGTTCTCCCCATTGCATACCACAGGATATTTAATTATACTATGGAGACTGACTGCTTGTGCTTTCTCTGAGAAGTTTAGCTACTCTCCAGTGAGGAATAATCAGTGCTTGCATGTACTCCTTTGCCATCATTGGGCACCCTGTGAGCTCTTTTCCATTGTGGAAGAGCAGTGCAAAGATAAACCACTGCTGTGAAGGGAATTAGCAACTTTCCAGAAATTGCATGTAGAAGCCGGAATGAGTAGCTTCCCCTGATGCCTAAAGTGTTTATTGTTACCTAAACTGTGCAGTCTTTTCGTAGAAATTGGGAGTGGTGCCACGGGAAATATGGGCAGTAATTGTAGTTCTACTTTATGAAGGTGAATAAAGGATGTGACTGGGATTCTAAAGAAATCTCATTTCCATTTCAGGAAAGTAAAAGAATATATTCTAGGGAGTAGTTTGGTGGAGCTTCTGGCATTGTGAAGTAACAGCCTCATGGCTTCACAGAACAGCAGACTTACTACTCTGCATTGATTTAGTTTTAAGACTGGATCATCCCTGAAGTAAAAATAATCTGTATATAAATATGGAAATCAGCAGATATGCTCTATCTGAAGTTAAGTAATGTCTTTTATCCAGTGCTTTACAGAAGAATGATGGAGAGATGAAAAGGAATATGGAGGAGTAAAACGTTTTGAAAATGATAGAAAACTGGCTGCTTGGAAGCAGAAGGTGTCAAGGTACAGCAGTCTGCAGAAAATCAGTGAGTGGGATATTACAAGCTGTGCTGTTTAACATGCTTTTTCATACATCATGTTGAGGTAAAGACCGCAAGCTCAGCCTGTTGTTGATGGTCAGCATATCATTGGATAGTACATCATCCCATGAAACCAGTGACCCAAGCTTGGCTAGAGACTTGTGTGTCTAAAGTCCATTTTGGAATAAAAAGGTCTAATGACCATAGCCCAAATGGGCTTCTTCAATGTGAAGCAAGTCCTGTACAAGATTGCTGATTAATGGTGGGTGTTGGCTAATCCAGTATATCAGGACGTAGAAAAAAGGCTCTAAAAACACTTCATGTCCTTAATATGGGTGGGCTTAAGTTTCTCGGGGCTGATCATGTGTCCTAACAGAAGTCATATTCTGTAGCTTTTAAGTGCTGTTTCTTCGATCACAAAAATTGCTTCCTTTCATTGTGCCTAAGGTAGGGTTCCATGAAGTAGATCTTTATGATGAATGGTGATCCTCCAATTTGCAGAGGTGGTGATGAAAGCCACTTGCAGGGTAATGTAGCGATCTGGGAATAACAGTGGTCATAGATTATACTATTCTCCAGTGTGAACTTGTAAATATCAGCTGAAGTGCTGCTGGAAGAAGTACAAGGTCATGCACTGTGATAGGGGAAATTCAGGGAAATACGTTGTAAGGAGTACAACCCTAGTTAAGACAGAGAAGAAGCTTCTGTTACAGGATTATAGTTATCCTTGGCTGAGCCATTTGCCAAAGACCAAGATTATGATGTATTATTTTTCTAGCAAAGTGGAGTGATGTAATGTTAAAGTTTCTGTCATATAGAGCACTGCTAAAGCATATATGGAGATATCACTTTGAGACTTTTTAACTCCAGATGGATTTTTAAGTCCTCTGAGGAAAAGGTGCACTGGCTTGTCTCAGAAGGCTACTTATCCCCAATGCCAAACTGGATATCCTCCAAGCTGTTGTTCTACTCTGTGTCTACAGCTAAGGCTGAGATCATTGCTTTGCTCAAAAAAATCTCCTTGTGTTCTGACTTTGTGTACTTCTCAGCTGATAAGTATATTTTTGGCTCATTTTAACTGTTCAGAGTTGAATAAAACAACAGTTGAATTCAGTTCAGAATACATTTTGAATAAATTGCATGTATTTAAACTGTATTTGCTTTAATACTGCTACATGCACGTGTGTTAGCTTGCACTGAACTTGTGCTGTTTTAGCTGCTTTCTGAAAAAAAAAATTCTAAGCTTGTTTCCTGCCTTTCCTGAAACTAGTCTAGTCCAGTTACAGATTTGCTGTATCCAGGACTATTGGTAAACATCTGAGCCCCCAAGCCTTTCTGTGTTGGAGGGAAGCCTTCTAACTTATCAGTGGGAGTGGTAAGCAGTAGGTAGCCTATCTACCATGAGAGGAGTGGTTTCTGGCCCAGAAATTGTAGTTTATTGACTATTTGGGCAGTTTTTCCATCTCTTTCAACTTTCTGATTTAAAAGCCCACATTTGCACTTGTTTCCCACCTTTCCTGTAGCTAGTCTAGTCCAGGTACAGATTTGCTGTATCCAGGACAGTTTGTAAGCTTCTGAGCCCCCTAAACCTTTCTGTGTTGGAGGGAAGCCGTGAAGTTTATCAGTTAGGGAGTGGTAGCCTATCTATTACGAGAAGAGTGGTTTCTGGCCCAGAAATTGTAGCTTATTGGGCGTTTGGGCAGATTTTTCCATCTCCTTCAACTTTCTGGTTTAAAACCCTGCATCCGCCCTTGTTTCCCACCTTTCCTGTAACTAGGCTAGTCCAGATACAGATTTGCTGTGTCCAAGACTGTTTGTAATCTTCTGAGCGGTGCCAAAGTCTCAGCTTCAATTTTTCCCTTAGATCTGCTAGTTCTCTCCTCTCTTGCACTTTTACTAGCTTATTAGTTTAGCACTTTACCAGACTTCTTGTAGCAATTATTGTAGTACACAAAAGTGCTACCAGCACTAAACGTTCTACAAGGAAACAGCACCAGTACTTATTATTAATGACCACCCATCCAGGCATGTCTAAAGGTCAGTTCCCTGTGCTTTTTCCTATTAACCTGGTGAGCTTGGGCATCCTGAGGCAATGTAGCAACTGCCTCATGTACACTGACAACCCTCTCCCCTTACCTCCCAACACTCAGATTTGCGAGAGATGTACTTATATATCTAAATTGGAAGCCACACACTCTCTAGCCAAGACTGGAATAGCTGGTCAAGAGGAGTAGGTCACCACTTGCACCACACCACATGGAACACATAGCCCTCCAGAACACACGCCAGCAATGCCTTCACATAAAAACACAAACCACACACCCACCTTCGAAGATGCTCTCAATAAAATCTACACAAACAGCAGAGACCTGCAAGGCAGAAACGCACTCGACCACCACAACACAACACTAATCACGAGACACGCAACTCTCCTAAACAGTGTGCCACTCAACCAAAGCCCCTAAGGCAAAACAACATGCAAAACACACTAGTCATAGGTGACTCAGTAGTGAGGCACACTGATGTTCTACTCACTAGGTTGAATAAGGAGAAAGTAACAGTCAGCTGCCTGTCAGGCGCCAGAATTCGCCACATAACGCACGCACTCAGGTCCCTCAATAACAGGTATAAATATGACTCTGTCGTTGTACATATGGGTGTGAATGACCTGAGACATACCTCCCTGGACTACATGAAAAGAGACACGGAGGAGCTCTCAGATTGTATAGCCCAGGTGGGTATGACCCTAGCCCTTAGCAGCATCCTACCATCCCCCAGAATGATACCACAGTACAAGCAGAAAATTATTGATTTCAACAATTGGCTCAGTTTCTGGTGTCATTCTAAGGGGATCCAGTATCTGTCTGCCTGAGATGACATGATTGACAGAACTTGATGCTTTACCAGAGATGCCCTGCATTTGATACCCCTGGGCTTCTGGATACTGGCCAAGGCTCTTGCCACCCCTATAGTGCCTTTTTTAGGTGGTGTTCCAAAGATCAAATTACCACCATAACAGCTACAAACAAATGCAATCTGAGGGTCATGCTGCTCAGAGCTAGAAGTCTAAATCTCAAAATGCACTCGCTCGAAGTACTCTTTAAAATGGAGAACATCGACATTTGTGCTGCAACAGAGACTTGGTTCAAGGCAGCAGAAAGCACCCCTGCACTACCAAGCTATAACTCATTCCACACCTTTCGCCTCCAGGACTTGGACCGAAGCTCCAAAGGCGGTGGTGTTTCCACATTCATAAAGGATGTGCACACCTCCAGACTAGTAGCCCAACATAATGCATCTGAGATGCTTCAGGCGCAGCTAACATTGGGTAAGACAGAGATTCAGGTCATAGCTTGCTATAGGTCCCCAACCATGTCCCAAAACTCCACGTTCCTAAGCACCCTGAAGAATATTAGGGTCCAACCTAACACTCTCATACTGGGTGACTTCAACTACCCCTCCATTAACTGGGAAAACTACTCGTGTACCAATACACTTGCCCACCATTTCCTAGAATTCATTAATTCCAATGCCCTGGACCAGCTCATTCCTCCCCCCACTAGAGGTAGCAACATCCTTGACTTGCTCATTACTAACATGGGCAACCGTTGCTCTACACCAATATTCAACTGCTCCCTGGTTAGGTCCGACCACAAACTAATCACCTTGGAAATCCATATCCCTCCCACCTCACCCCACCCCACCCCCGCAAAGGTAACAACCATGAAAAACTTCTCCAAAGCTAACTTTGGGCTCCTAAAAGCAGAGGTGGCTAACTTCACGGCATCCATGCAAATGGAGAATAGTTGCATGACCGCCGAATCATACACCAGTGCACTGTACGAACACGTACACAAATGCATGGATCTCGCCGTACCCAATAGAACCAAGATGCTTTCCTCCAAAAAAAAAAAAAAAAAAGGAAGCCAATCTGGTGGTCCCATGCCATAAACAAACTCTACAACAGAAGGAGGAAACTGATGCGGAGTAAGGTGAAGTCCCAAGACTGGAAAAACTCCCTTATCAGCCTCAACATAAAGTTGAGATCCCTCATCATATCCTCTAAAGCTAGCTATGAAAACAGAATTGCAGCAGATAGTAAAGACAGTCACAAGGCCTTCTATAGTTATGTAAATAATCTCCACGGCAATAACCAGATTTGCTCTGAGCTACTGCACAATGGTACCTCCTATACCGAGCCAACAGATATTGCCAATATACTGGCCGACAGATTTCCATTTCCAACTTTACTCCTCTCCCCCCAAAGGACCAATCACAATACCAGTAGATTGCCGGGCACCCAGTATTACTGCTGCACAGGTTAAAATAGCACTGCCCATCACCAAGAATACAGCTTCTATGGGACCTGACAATATCCCTGGCTGTGGTCTACATGAACTACAGAGTGAACTGGCACCTCATCTGTGTGCCCTGTTCAATCACAGCCTCACCTCATGCTTTGTCCCTACCAAATGGCACACTGCTACAGTCATCCCTCTCCACAAAGGATGAGCGACTACAAACCCTGGGAACTATTTCCCCATTAGCCTGATGAGTCTGATATGCAAAGCTATGGAACGCATCATCATGGACCTAATAAGCAAAGATATAGAGTATCTCCAAACTCCGGATCCTACACAGTTTGGTTTTGTGAAGGGTAGATCATGCCTGCTCAACTTGGTCGACTTCTTTGAGTCAGTCACCAGAGCTGTGGATGAAGGCAGGGTGGTTCATACAGCCTACCTTGATCTGGCCAAGGCCTTTGATACCATTCCATACTCTAGAATCATAGAAAAACTCACTAAGCTAGGCATCATCCCCTATATCACTAAGTGGGTTGCAAACTGGCTCAGAGATAGAACCCCCAGTGTGAAAGTAGCTGAATCCAAGTCAGACTGCCGACCAGTCACGAGTGAAGTGCCATAGGGTTTGGTCCTGGGTCCTCTCCTTTTTGGTATCTACTTCTCTGAAGTCCAGGCCAACACGAAGGGACTCTGGCTGGCAAAATTCGCAGACGATTGCAAGTTGGGAGTTATTATTAACTCCCCAAGTGATATTGACATCCTACAGAAAGGCCTCACTAAGACCAACAACTGGTGTCAGAACCATGACCTTAACCTCACTGCCAAAATATGTGCTGTCATCCCCATTGGGAAAACCCGGTTCCCTTGAATTACCACATCAATGGTAGTCCACTGAATACAGAAGGCATTATAAGAGATCTGGGAACACAGGTTGACAGAAAACTCTCTTTTTGACCACCACATTACCACTGTGGTCAGAATGTCCTTCTGTGTGGCACATCTCATTACTAAGTGTTTTTGCATCCAGGAAGAAAGAGGTCATTGTCTCCCTCTGCTCTTCCCTCATTAGGCCAGTCATTGAGTGCAATGCCCCATTTGGCATGTACCTCACTAGACACCAGCAACAACTGGAGTGCCCGCAAAAGTACCTCACAAAGAGAATCCTAGGCCTTAAACACTTGTCTTTTATGGACAGACTAAAAAAAACTTCAACTATTCTCTGTCTCATATCGCCTACTTAGAGGCGAACTCTGCTTGACTTGCAAAGCCATGTCTGACCCAGCTCTGTTAGAAATGCTACATCTAAAGAAATCCCAATCCCTCCGCACCACATGCTCCAGAGACCTCAACCTCATTACCACAGTCAGCAGAACATGCTGGAGGGACAGGTTCATAACCCAGAGACTGTCCATGCTATGGAATAGACTTCCCATACATGTCAAGCGGAGCACCTCACTGGCCCTTTTCAAGAGAAATCTTGATGAGTGGATTGGAAATAGAAAATTCACCCCGGAGATCACTCCAGTGGCTCTACTCGACAGAGGCACTGGGAACTAAGGTCAGGTGGCACGATGCCAGGGTAATCCTATGGGCTAGGCTTGTAAAGGTTCCAGGGCCATTATCCTAGTACACACCTATGAACATTTGTCAGGGTGGCATGCAACAATCCTTTGGCTTTGCGCACCTTAGCCAACTGGTTCCTTGTCAGCTTGCTGTAATCCTCTGCTGACATCTTTGCCTGCTGTCCCTGACTAAACTGACTAAAACAAATAATTAAAACTGTTGTGAAGTGAAACACTGTATATTTATCTTGTGGCTGTCGAGAGTCCACACCTCAGTGACAACTTACCCACAGGCTACTGAAGCTCAAATAAAAATCCCTCACCGCTGGCATGAAATAATGTGACAACCCCACTTAAACCTGGGGCAGTAACTAAGGAGCCTCAATCCTCACCACTGCCTCCTGTAAGGGAGTGTCACTGAAAGCAGTTTCTTTTAAGAGTACACTGGGAACAGTCTCCAAACCTGGGACTTGACTATATGCTTCACTCACGTCCCCAAATGAGTCTTCACACTAACCACTGCAGAGCGCTGTGTCCTGGTACTAGGTATTTGACACACTCACTCTTAAATATTTGATACTGACACATACAAAGACTGGCACATATTTACCTTCTATGAACTCTTTCCCAAATTACAAGGTAAAGGCTGCCACCAGTCATGTACCAGAAGGGTGGTCAATTATATTGGGTAAAATAAATGTTGATGTAAATGGTAGCATGTAATCCAAGCAGTAAGGCTTTTCGGAGTGTCCTTGGTGTTATCACAATAAGCATAAACACTCTCAGGTTACTAAAAGTACTTTCTAAATAACCAGCCACAATAAAAAGGTAGTAAAATATTTAATAATAAATAAAATGATTTAAAACATGTACACACTGAATAACTGATTCTAAATTCTAATAAACCATAAAGTTTCACACACAAATTATGTAAACGACACTGTAGGATAGATTTCACACTGATTGTAGAAAAACTCTTATCTAACTATAGTTCCCTAACTATCTAAAGATTAACCATCCCTGTCTAATCTAATCAACTCAGCAAGGCAAGATAATACTCTTCCTTCTGCCTGGTAAGGTAAGGCTTTATACCCACTGTACATGCTGTTGTCTTGTTCTCAGTGACTGGAATAACATCCCCTACTATTATTGCTGAACAGCCCTGAAAGACAAACCAATCAATGCTGATCTGGAAAACAGCAACTGACAGCTAAACAACTGCAACAACTACTGCTACTGAGCCATAACTGACTCAGAGCCTGCTTTTATAGCATATATTTTTTTAAAGTCACAGAAAGCTGTTATGAGAATTCTCCTCTGTCATGTCAGATTTTAAAAAGTAAACAAAACAGCTGCCGTGGAGATTCTGTCACTTTCAACTCTGGCACATGATGACATCACATCTGGGTTAGCTGACTGGCATAACTTACATTCAGAATTCTTTTTAAAAGACGTACATTTGGTCAGCCAGAAGAACACTGATTCAAACATCTTACATAAATCAAAGTAATAATCAAAAAATACATAAACTTATTTACAAAATTATAGTTTTTTCATGCTGGCATATATAACAGAGTAATTTACAATTATTTACAGAACTTCAGCCATTCATGCTAGCACAGACAACATCCTCTAATATCCTCACAGAGTGTACCCTACAAAGTAGCTGTTGCTATTGGAGAGACCTCAGAGGTTTCTAACTAAGAAGATCAAGGGACTCCAGCACATGCCTTACACTGATCGACTAAAGTCTCTGTCACTATACTCAGTATTGTATTGACTTCTTAGGGGAGACATGCCTGGCTTACAGAGCAATCTCCGACCCAAACCTAATGAATGTTCTGCATATCTGTAAATCAAACGGGATTAGAGCTACCTGTTCCAGGGACCTAAGTGTGGCCTGCGACTTGAATAGGACATGCTGGAGGGACAGATTCGTCCCCCAGCGACTGCGTGTCTTTGGTATAGGCTGACAATTCATGTGAAGCAGGGCACCTCTGTGACATTGTTCAAGAGGAACCTGGATGAGTGGATGGGACACCATAAATTCTTACCTGGGATAGCGCCCACAGCCCTCCTGGATATGGACAGTCAATAATAAATACAATCCTGGATATTGACTAGAGCATCTATGGTTTTACATTGTGATGAAATGGTTAGGGTTGAAATGACTTTCGGGTCAATAGCCTAGTAACCTCCTGTGATGTCCTTCTGTTCTCATGTTGCAGTATTCATAACATGAGTGAGAGTCCCACTTAGGTGACCGGAATGTCAGACCAGTATACCAGAGATTTAAGCTACTGCGAAGTATGTACGATGTTGCATGTAGAACAGCCAACAATGGCCGTAAAAGTGAAGTCTGCACATACCATCCTCAGAACTTCACTTCCGCCAGTCCAAACAACAGCTTCTACCATTCATCTGATCGGCAAATGTTTTCTTCAGTTCAGATAAGTGCCCCGTTGGGGAAAACCTTCATTACACTTTTGTTGCTGCAAGCTTTTTAGAGGTTAATGTCATCCAAGAAGGACAAGTGCCACTGTGGAAGACAGATTCCACACAAAGACAACCACGACCAGTGTCTTTTCTGTTTGGGTTCCAATCATACCTCTCAACCTGGAAACATCAAAAATCTGGACAAGGCCCATGAAAAATAGGTACATATCTGTACGCTAATTAACTTCTAATTTACATACATAATTGCATAACCCCACCCACTCCATTGGAATTGTGGGATACCAACTTTCAAGCGAAAACTGAAGAACAGACAACCAAAATATGGCACCAGAGTCCCCCTTCAGCCATTCCAATGGCCCATTACCTGGCTATTTCACCCCATTTACTGTAAACACTAATGTATGCATACTGCTTTACTTCTACATTGATTACTTGGTTTTTATTTTTACATTTTACAGCACAACAATGCAGAAACACTAATAGACATCTGTACTGTCTCACAATGAAAATAGGCTTGACATTAAAATTTCTTTGCCCTTGAAACTCACATTCATTGAAACAGCATTGAAACTCACACCACATCCAAAGAAAATGCATCTGGCCAGTGATGGATAAAGATTATATTTGGGCTGTTTTCAAATCATTGGCCCCTTGCACACAAAACAAGAAAACATACATGTGTTCTTTTCTTTGATGCACCTTCCTGACACTGTTCAGTTATATTCCTTGTATAATACAACATACTTGTTTTAAATTATATTCCTTGTATAATACAACACACTTGTTAGAGCGCATTTTAAATTTATTGTTTTAACATTTTTCCAGTAGGCTGTACTGTAGGCAATGAAACAAAATGCATGAACCAATAATGACAAAACTGCCCAATTCAGAACATTTCCGTCATAAAAGTCTACTTCCACACCCACACTATAAATAGCATGACAGTAGTGTAAACCATAGGCATATTGCACAGCATCTCACACTTATTTTCAATTTCATTTTTTTTTGGGGGGGGTGACAAAATGTCAGAAACCAAGGACACATTTTAAACATTGCTTATATAATTTTGTAAAGTTGCTAGAATAAAATGTTGTGTTACCACCATGCATTTCACTGGCAAGATTTGAACCCAGAACCCTATGCACTACAGTTGGAACAACATACCACTATGCCAGATCAGCAGCTTGCTGAAAAATAGAAAGACTGAAACTTAATGGCTATCATTTAGTGAATTCATTTCTCACTTGTCACCATAGCTCTCAACCTCCTAGCACAAAAAAAAAACTGTGGCTAAGGACTTTAGGTTCTTTTACCCTGTACCTTGATCCTGAGTACCTCTAGCCACCAGTTGTATTACAATGGGGGCATTTTCACACACACACATACACACACACACACACACACACACACACCTGCTTAGATGGATGAGAATTGCAAATTTAATCCATCAACTCCTCCCCAAAGCTCTATATAGCCCTTAAAGGGCTGAATTACTACTAGCTAAGACAACAAAGCAAGTTGCTGTGATTGTAAATGAGTATAGATACAGTGACAGCGCTTACAGTAACTGTACAGCAGTATGAAGTATGCTTATGAGATTTTTTTCATTAATTCAGAATACTCCATTCAAAGATTTTTTTAGAATGTTGTCTTCACAGCCCTCCCACTTTAACTTATTCTCAAGCACTGTTCATGCCCTATTCATTTTTTGTGTGAGCAACATATTGGCGTAATGTTAAGATTTCTGTCTTACAGTTCCAAGGCCCTTGTTCAAGGTTGATCTCTGATCGTTGTCTGCATGCTTTTGCATGATTTACTTGTGTCTACACCAGTTTCTAATGAAGATCATGCCTTCCTGTTTACCAAACATGCCAGCTGCACCAGTATTCTAAATTGTCTATGGCTGTTAAAAATTTCCTTGTTTTATATCCTGGTTTATAGCTCAAAGGGATTCAAGATGATCCAGTTCACTTACTCATTTGGCACACACACACACACATAAACCATGCTGAGTGGCAAAGCCCTTGAGGTTGTCACTGTGCAGGAATTGAGCTTTTGTTAATGCCCTGTCCATTAGAAGCCTCTCTTGTGCAGGAGTCTGATAGCACACACTTCCACTTGTGTACACCATTGCAGCAGTATTGTCTGTTCTGCTACTATCCGTGCCTGCCCTTCTATGTACTGTCTAATATTCACTGAACAGCAAAGAAACTTGTAATTCTTCCTGAGGGAGGTCAGCTGCCCTCTTACTTCTCAGATCTCCTCAATCAGTAGTTCACAAGACACCAAGGTGGTCATTAAACTCACATTACTAATGATCACAGATGGAAAACACCCTTGGAAGAGAGTGCATGGCAGGATGAACTGCTTAGACAGATGAGAATTGCAAACTTAATCCATCATTACCCTGACCTCAATACCTCCCCAAAGCTCTATCTATATAGAAGTTAAAGGGCTGAAATTTTACTAGGGTCTTACTTACTTAAACATTTACTTCCATTTTCAGGCTGACGAGCAATAATACATCTCCGTTTCCAAATTCCATTGCAGCAGCTGAGTAAAAAAAGCAGGTAGGAGACGCTTCTAAAATAAATAAAATCCAGGGGCGAGCGATACAAACACAAGCCGTTCCCACTCACAAAAGCATTTGATTTGAGCCTACGTGCGTGAACTCAATTCCGACAGGCTGGTAACCCTGACAGAGCTGACGTCATCGCGTGGAAAATAAAAAATACAAAGAAAAAAATCGGAAATGAAGGGGTGCCACTCAGGAATTGTGGCACCCCATTTTTTTACCCCAAAACTCTGTAAAAACCGAGTAATTCGGGGTAGTTGGGAGGTATGGTTCCAATCATGACTACAAGGCCTGTGCCATCTGTCAGGCATTTGTCCCTAAAACTTTTCATAGTCGTCTGTCGGTTCTTAATATATGCATTGAAAACCAGAGACTAAAGTGACTAACACTAGGTATGGAGGGTTCTCCGGGGTTCCCTCCCGAAGAAAAAGGTGAAAAAGATAAGACCTGAATCTTCAGCTGCAGCTCTGATCCCGGACATCCCTCTGGAAGCAGGTGAAGGCCCAGAGGTATGTACGGTATCTGGTCCTCCTCCTTCGGTAGGTACTGATGTAGAAGCTGCTAGGAAGGGTTCCTTAAGCATGTTCCCAGAGGTATTGCAGTCATCCATTGTGGACGTTAAGGGGAAGTGCATCTCTCTTCTTCTAATGTTGCTCGTACTACCGCAAATGCTCCCTCCATTGAGGTTTTGAGGTCTGGAGCTTAGGCCTGTGTCAGCCTTCCAGCCCAGCCTAGGTTAGGCCTTCCTGAAAAGAGGAGACACAAACAAAAACATGCATCTCCCATTCAAGCGCCTTCCACATACTGGCAAGCCTTTTCCCAAGCAATATTGAATGCTTTTCTGGCACTTAACTTCCACTTTGCAACCACCTACTCCAGGATCTTCTACCTTCCCTCCATTCAGGAGTGCATCTGCTGAACAAGAGGTTTCAAAAGTTGATGAATCATCTTCAGATTATTCCCTGGTCTACTCCACCCAAATTGACTCTCCTTTGGAGGATTTAACATTTGGAGAAACTGTCTCTAGAATGAGGGAATTTTTCAAGTGGGAAAGTTCCCAGGTTTCAGAAATATAAAAGAGGTACTATGACCTCTTACAAATAGCTTCTCCTGCTCCTTCAGTCATTCCACCAGTTTTGTCTGCTTTCCAAGATGCTTTTCTTGCAGCATCAAAAAACCCTGACACTCAGCCTCCTGCTTCTAAAAGACCAGGCAGATTCTATAAAGTCCCTGAAGACAGCAGCTACCGGTTCATATGTCCCCTTGCAGACCCAGCTGTGATCTTTCTCTCTCTGATGATAAAACCGCAAAACTGCTGCCCTCCACCAACTTTCTGCCATCAGATAAGGACAGTAGAACGATGGAAAGAATTGGGAAAAAGGTCTACTCTGGCTTTTAGAGCCATTAATTGTCAGGCACACGTGTCCAGGTATGTTCTGGCTCTACTTTTACAGGCCTGTAAATTGCAGACAGATCTCCCAGTGCTGCAGCATAATCCCAGCTTTCTTCCCTCTTGGCAGTTTCCTCCCAGGTTACCAGGCATTCCATTAAATGCAAGCACCTCAGTCACATCATAATTGCAAGATTAACAACTTCTGGTTCTGTCATCAGGAGATATTCTTGGCTGAGATTGCACCCTTTGCCTGAGGATTTCAAGGCAAAACTGATGGATGCACCACTGAACAGCAATGCCCTGTTTTGGTTCTAATGCTGCAGCCCTTTTCAAATCCTTTCAAGAGAACAGAAAAGAACTTCAAGAACCTAAACATATTTTTGTTTCCCAGATCCTAAATACAGTAGGAACTACCTAGAGCTAATTTCCTAAGGAAGAAGACCTGTGTTTCCAACAAGACAAGAAGTGCACACGCAGACAGATGCCTCTTAGGTCTCAACCATCCTCTGCTCAAAAGGTCTCATTTCCAGACAAGCCAAGTAGTCTGTGACCACCTGGTAACCTTTTCAGAAATCCATCTTTCCAGCGCCTTTCTCATTTCCATTCAAAATGGACAAGCATTACCACAGACAAATGGGTCCTGTCTACTATCCAGACAGGTTATTACATGACTTGGAAATTTTCTCCACCCTTCATGGGTATTCCACAACCCCCAAAGGACCAAATCCCCCTTTTCCCTCAGGTCATTCAAGATTTGTAAACACAAGGAACCATGCAGGAGGTCACCTCCTTGGAAAGAGGAAAAGAGAGCTACTCCAGGATGTTCTTAGTTCCCAGGAAAGATGGTCCTTGGAGACCAATTTTAGACTTATCCCAACTCAATCTGTTCCTTCATGTCCCCACCTTCAGGATGCTCATCCTGCAAATTCTGCTTCCACTTTTGCTACCACAAGCTTACCTGGTTTCTTTGGACATAAAGGATGCATACCTTCACATACACATCCATCTTTTATTCAGAATATTCTTGCATTTTCTGTTGCTACTCTCAGTTTGAGTTCTGTGATTTGCCCTTTGGACTCCCTACAGCCCCAAGGGTATTCACAGTGTTTGGCTCCTCTCATTGCCTTTTGCAGACTCCAGGGAATTCTCATCTACCCTTACCTGGATGACCTGCTCATTCAAGCAGAACACTCAGACACCTTGCAATAGAACCTTCAAACCACCATCTCTTTGCTTCTCAATCTGGGATTCACCATAAATTACAGCAGGTCCTCCCTTTCTCAATCTCAGGACCAGCTTTTTCTAGGTTGCAAGATAATGACAGACCATATGATGGCATTCCTGCCTTTGTAGAAGGTGCAAGTTCTTCTGACTTACTTCCAACACTTGCTTCCTCTGTCCTCTCTGACTGCCAGGGAACTCCTAAGGATGCTAGGTTTCATTGCTTTGGTTTTACCAATGCTGCCCCTAGCCAGACTCCACATGCAAAAATGCCAGCGGTACCTGAAATCACTATGGTCACATCATTGTGCATCCACTAGAATTTTGCCTTCCACTTCTTCCCTGCCTAAAGAAGGAATTTTTTTGGTGGATTCACCAAAATTCTCTGAATCGAGGACTTCCATCTCAGCCTGTCCCTCCAATTCAAGAAATTTTCACAGATGCTTCAGATCTGGGGTGGGGAGCAACTCTGAGGAACCTAAAGGTCCAAGGCCTGTGGTCTCCATCCTTTTGGATTCAACACATCAACATCAAAGAGATGAGGGCTCTGATCCAGTCTCTTCAAGCCTTCAAGTCATCTCTTCTACCAGGCCCTTTGAAGCTGTTCACAAACAACACCACAGTTCTCTGGTATGTGAACAAGCAGTGGGGAACAAAGTCTAACCTACTCTGCGGATTAGCAATTCAAGCATGGGAGATTGCTCTTCAAGCAAAGGTAATTCTGACAGCTGTTTATATTCCCTCAGCTCATAATGTTCAGGCAGACACAGTGAGCAGATCCATGACACAAGTCCTCAAATAGATAATCCACAGGGATGTGTTTGTGGACATTCTTCACCAGTGAGATACACCTCAAGTAGATCTCTTTGCCTCCCCTGTGAACAGACAGCTTCCAAAGTTCTGTGCCAGAGTCCCACATCCTCTGGTCTGGAAGGTGGGCGCTCTATCCTTCTGATGGAAGGGGATGTTTCTCTATGCATTCCCCACCGCCCCTTAATTCAGAAAGTCCTGCTGAAGATACAGAAGGATAAACCAAAAATCTTGTTGGTGACCCGCTTTTGGCCAAGACAGTATTGGTTCCCTCTTCTTCTGCAATTAGCCAAGGGCAATCATCAAAGGTTACCTCACAGGGTGGATCTTCTTACACAAGACATCTGTTATTCATGCACATCTAGTAACAGTGAACCTGACTTTGTAGGTGATAGGCTTCTGTTTCTTTTAGGCAGCTTTTCTTGAGGGCGTGCTTCTAGTCCTGCAGGAGGCCAGGAAACCTAATATTAGGAGATCCTACTTATCTTCAGTTAAAGCCCATTTATCAGTCATTTCTGCATGTCTGCCTTTGTCTCCCCTTAGCTTCTAGATTAGAGTTTAAACTTTTCTTAAAAGGCGTCCTTCATATCAGACCTCCCAAGAAACTTGTTCTTCGTCCCTGGGACCTAAACTTTGATCTGAAGTTGTTGTCTTCATTTGATCAACAACCTGTGGGTTCCCAGATCCGGCACAGATCTGACTTGGCTGCATATCCAGCATCTGATCCGAGCTCAAAGCTCCTCCCCTACCCATAATGCCCCTGTCCCCTTCCTCCCTTCAGGTCTCGTATGCCATGCTCATGTCCGCATCACAATCCTTGCTGCTAAAAACTTTGAGTAAGTGACTTTCTTTTTTGCCTTGTAGCTCTAGCTTTAACTATATTTTTCACTTTTTTTGTTTTTCTACCACCCCCCATGCTCTGTGAGTCGGTTATGCAAAAAAAAAAAAAAAACTCCTTTCTTTCCTGTCTCTCTTGCATGTGTGTGTGTTCTCCGTGTGAGTGAGTGTGTTAGGCCATGTGGTTGGGAGTATGTCTGTAACCTCCAAATCAGGATTCCGAAAATTCAGAGCTGATGGCCACATTTTGTGTGTTGAATGTCTTGGGGCAGCCCATCTGGACACCTCATGTTCCTTCTGTGCTAGGTTTAATCCCCAGGCACTGATGGACAGGAGAAATAAGCTAAATTTAAGGGGCATACTTCCCCTCCTACCACCGGGGCACAGGCCTCTTCTGTCCCGGCTTCTACTTTGGTCTCCGCCCTGGCCTCTGGGACTTAAACTCCTGCCAAGAGGCCTGGGGACAGAGACAAGTCAGACAATTCTGCCAAGTGAAAGGACAGGGGCCAGGAAGCGATCCCCAGATCACTCGGCTTTGGCGGGCCCTCCAGCTAAAGTTAGGTCGGCTTGGAGGATGGAGTCACTCGGCTCCATTTCCCTCGGTTCTCTCCAGAGCCAGAGGAGCTTCGGTCCCAGTCGGTGTCCCCTCTAGGCTGATGTCAGTGGCCTCCTCTTCTTGCTCCACCCACAGCCCTTCCAAAGCAGACATGGATAGGATGATCCGGAAGTTCATCTGTACCCAGATACAGTTGGGAGTCCTGCCTCTCCCCCTGGAGCCAGAGGCATGTAATCGCCGTTCACCCCTATTGCCCCTTCTCTGATCCGACTACTGGTTTTGGAGCCCTTGGATCAGAGAACACTCTGCATCGAGGGGTTGGCTGCAGTAGTATCTTGTGCTTCTATGCCAGCTGTGGCCTTGAGCAGGTCGGATCTGACTAGCTTGGATCCATCTGGCTCTTGTAGCCGTAGCCTTGGCACTATATCCGAGGGGATGGCATCTGCTCCAAGCCTTTTGGAGCAGAGCTTTCCCTTTGGGATCTTTGCACTTGGAGGTTTAGTTCTATCTCCCCTGTCGGGTCAAAGGGTTATGGCTCCAACCATTGTGCTTGCTCAGGAGATCCATTCCCCTTCAGCTTTCAGTGTGGTGGAGGGGGTCCTCTCAATCCCATTGAGACCCTTGACAGTCTCGTCAGCGGAGTCTATCCTGGCACCTTCTGTTTCTGGGGCAGACCCAGACATTCTGCCACCTCAGGGACAGCCTGCTGCCTCTTTGCCCCAGGGCGGTCCCTCTTGGGAGCAGCGAGACATTGGCTAGTTCTCCCCAGAGACCCCCACTGAGGAGATCCCCCGCAAACATACTTGCAAAAGGAGGCACTTGGACTCCCCTCTGGAGTTCGTCCTGGAAGACATCAATTTGGAAAAAGGGGAAGGTTCCCCCCGGAGGATGTCTCCTTTGGAGACATTATGGAATCCATTGCCAGCATGGAGGGTGGTTTGCCCAAAAATCTAACTTGGACGAATCAATGTTCCTGGAGGCATTTGGTGCAGGACCACCAGCTTCCTGGGTGTCCCCTACTGCAGATCCTTTGGTGGATCTTGTCACATCTTGGGCATGGAAGGAACCGGACATGGTGGAGCCCATTCCCAAATGCCCTGACAAGGTTTTGAGAGCCCCTTCGGGCAGGACCCATTGGACTATGGGTTCCCTGGTTGATGCCATAGTGGTGGTGGCCACCACTAAAAAGAAGCTCACTCAGGAGAGCTCCACGGTCTACCCTCCTGACCGAGAGTCCAGGACGATGAACTGTTTTGGTAAATGGGTGTACGCATCAGTGACCTTTTCTATGCGGGTGGTTAGGCTGCAGCGAGACCTGGTCAAAGAGGTTGCTGAGTTTACCCCTGAGTTCATGTCGGCAGAGGACAAGAAAGCGTTCTCCTCTCAAATGGCCACCCTGACTTCTATCGCTAATACCGCTATGCATCTCCTTTCCCATGCTACCGAGGGCACCGCTAGAGCTGCTGGTACAGGAGTTGCCATCAGGCACCACTCCTGGTTCCAGTTCTATGCCTTTTCGGAACCCTTCAAAGCATCTTTTAAGAATGCCTCGTACGACGGTTCCTCCCTTTTTGGGAAGTTGGTACGTGACCCCTTAGTCCAGAGTGAGAAGGATGGAAAGAGTCTGTCTGCTGTTGTGATCCACTTTACGGCCCCTCAATGAACCTTCTCAAGGAATCAGTGGGGGGCCAAGAAGATGTGGTTCTGAAAATCTCAAAACTATTCCCAGGACACTCAGGACTCTCCTTCCCCCAGGGACAGAGGGGGATTTGATAGATGCTGCCCTAGAGGCAGAGGGGGTCTGTGGAATCAAGGGCCTCGTGAGCCTTTCTCGGAGAGACCTGCACAGCAACTATGAAGGACTGGCCAGCTGCTCATCTCTGGAGACAGTTGGGGATCACCTATCACTACACCTAACAGCATGGGAAGTCCATCATGCAAGATCATGGGGTGTTACAAATTATGTCCAAAGACTATTCAGTCCCCTTTCTCACATCACCCCATCCATCCAGACACCTTCCGGATGTTCCACCAGCACAAAGGGAAGATACAGCCCTGGAGATTGCTAGGCTGCTACAAAAGCGAGTCATCCAACCCGTTCCCCTAGACCAGTCTGGGTTAGGCATTTATTCCAGGTTCTTTATGGTGCCAGAGAAGATGGGGGACTTAAGACCCATTCTGGATCTTTCCACCTTGAACCTGTCTGTGGCCAAGACAAAATTCCGGATGGTTACCCTTCTGTCTGTCTATCTGTCCTGTCCTTCCTGCAGGAGAGCAATTGGATGTGCTTGATCAAGCTCCAGGATGCATACTACCATATCAAAATGGACAGGAGCTCTCGCAGGTTCCTCCGCTTCCAGGTGGGGGCCAATCATTATCAATTCAGAGTGCTTCCCTTTGGTCTCACCACAGCCACCAGGGTGTTCACCAAAGTGATGGCAGTGGTATCAGCTCACTTGATGGTAATCCATTAAGTACAGAAGAAGTAATTAGAGACCTGGGGACCCAAGTTGATAGCAATCTCTCATTTGACAACCACATGGCCAAAGTGGTTAGAAAAACATTTTATATAGCCCACCTAATCATGAAGGGATTCACATCTAGATCAGGGGAGGTCATCGTGCCTCTTTACTCATCCCTCATCAGGCCCATAATTGAGTACAATGCCCCTTTTGGGATGTACCTTACCAGACACCTGCAGCAACTGGAAAGAGCCCAAAAGTACCTCACCAAGAGGATCAAAGGGCTCAAACAGATGCCATATGCTGCCCGGTTAAAGAAACTACAGCTCTACTCAGTGGCATACCGCCTGCTCAGAGACGATCTGTGCCTGACATATAAAGCCATGTCCAACCCGGAATTAATAGACATACTGCACCTCAGAAAATCCAAATCCCATCGAGCTACGTAAATAAATAGGACATGCTGGAGGGACAGATTCATAACCCAGAGGCTCCCTTCACTCTGGAATAAAATCCCAGTCCAGGTTAGGCAGAGTCCCTCATTGACTCTCTTCAAGAGGAATCTTGATGAGTGGATGGGAGATTGTAGGTTTACCCCTGGTATCACTTCTGTGTCACTGTTAGACAGAGGCACAGTATACTAACCTCGAAAAAGGGCATAGCAAAATTAATTTAAAATGGGTGGCAAAAGCCAAACACACTCTGACTAGGCTTATAAATGCCCTAGGGCAGATAGCCTTGTATGAACCTATGAGACTCTGGGGCATGCAGGTCTAGGTCTTCCTCTACCTGGACGATTGGCTCCTCGGCACCCCTTCCAGGCATCAGCTCAATCAAGCAAGGGATTCGCTTCTTGTCTTAGTCCAGCAGTTGGGCATTACCATCAGTCTCAACATGTCATCTCTGGCTCTGGTTCAAGTGTTAGATTTCATTGGGGCTCGATCGGGCACAATTCAAACCAACGTCTTTCTTACCTTGGACAGGATTCAGTCTCTGAAGCTACACATCCTTTGCATTCTCCAAGCTCAGTCACTGACAGCAGAAATGGCATTAAGGGCATTGGCTTGCCCATGGCATGCTTTCACATGCGGGTTCTTCAATGGACCCTCGCAGTCCAGTGGTCCATATTAGACGAGGTCCAGTGATCCATGTTAGATCTCCCTTTGTCTCATCCTGTTCAAATCTCTTGGGTGTGCCTCTTGGGTGTGCAGGGACTCTCTTCTGTGGTGGATTCATTCCCCGGATCTGGCCTGGAGTCGCTTCTTTCTTCTGCCCACCCCATCGACCACTGTAACTATGGGGATTCACTTCAGAAGCTTGAAATACTGAATTTCAGTATCTCTAGCCCAAGAAGTGGAATCCACAAAACAACGAAAACTAAAAACCGCGAAATTCAAAACCTCAAAGACCAGAAGTTTTGAATTTCGCGGTTTTACTACACATACACACCATCCACCACACAAAAACACACAATCAGTCTACTACATGAAAGCAGCCCCCCTGCACCTCCCATGTGGGGGGATGCGCCCCCCCCATACCCCCTTACTTAAATATTCTCTCGCCGAGGTCGCACTACATGCAGACACACACAAAACACCACCACACAAGCTACTTTCCCTTCGCACACACACATCACAGCAACAAAACACACTGACACACACCACAACCCCTACCCAAACCCCTTAACACACACACACACTTACCCGAATACATAACCATAGCGGAACTTTCAAACCGCGAAATTCAAAACCTCCAGTATTCGAGGTTTTGAATTTCACGCTTCTAAACTTTCGCTATTATGTCAATTCGGCTTCTTGGGCTCAAAATACTGAAATTCGAGATTTCAGTATTTCGAGCTTCTGAATGGAACCTGACTATGGACACCTCCCTACTAGGGTGGGGGGGCAATGCTCAGGAAGGACAGTCCAAGGCATGTGGTTCCCCCTAAGAGACCAGATTGCATATCAACGTCCTGGAGATGTGGGTGGTGATTCTAACGTTCCAGGCTGTCCATGCCCATCTTCCCCCAGGGACAATTGCTATCCAGACAGACAATATGTCTGTGGTCTGGTGCATCAACAAACAGGGGGAACCAGGTCTTACCCTCGATGTCACAAAGCCATGAGAGTGTAGGAGTCGGTAATCTCCACCAGCTGTTTTCCCAGAAATGCTCTGCTTCATGCTTGCCCCCCCCCCCTCGGTCTCCTGTATGCTTATCCTCCTCTTCCCTTGATTCCAAAATTCCTTCAGAAAGCTCGCAGGCTGGGGAGCTTAGTTATCCTCATTGCCCCATTCTGGCCTCGTCAGGTCTGGTTCCCCCTCTCTGTGGTCTCATTTGGTGGCTCCACCATGGACATTGGATCCAGTTTCGGATCTTATTTCTCATCCATCAGGGATTCCTCATCCAGACCTGGGCAGTCTGAAGCTCACTGCTTGGCAGCTCCAGTTCCCATGATAGTCAGGACTCCAGGCTTATCTTCACCTACTGTCAAAAGGATCCTGGTGGCAGCTCATAAGTCTTCCACCAGAAAGGTGTACTCCAGCAAATGGAAATGTTTTTCAGTTTGGACCTCACAGCGTGCCCTAGATCCCTTCACTGCCCTGGTCTAGGTGGTTTTGGAATTTTTGCCAGGGATCTTTCAGCAAGGTGCCAGTTCTTCTACAGTCAAGGTCCAACTTGCAACAATTTCTTATTTTCATGTTGGTGATAATATGGCTTCCTTTAGCTTCCCAAGCTTTGTAAAGCCTTCCTAAAAGGGACCTTTCTTCTTCAGCCCCCGGTGAAGGAACCAACACCACCATGGAGGCTTTGTTAGTTTTGCAAGCTTTTGTTTTGTCTCCCTTTGAGCCTGCAGCCTCTATGGATCTGCAGTTTCTATCCTGGAAGATGGCCTACTTGGTTGCTATTACATCTGCCTAGAGGTTCTCAGAGCTTCAGCCTATGTTGGTCAAGCCCCCTTATATCATCTTTCATAAGGACAGAGTATCCTTGCATACTAACCCATCTTTTCTTCCTAAGGTAGCTTCAGAGTCTTAATATTAATCAGGTGATTAATCTCCCGTTCTTTTTCCCAAACTTTCAAAACGAGGGAGAATATAAATTGCACTTGTCGGATGTGCACAAACAGTTACATTTTTCCCTGCACAGGACTAAATCCTTTCACAAGTCTGACCAAATTTTCATTTCATACTCTAAACCCTTTTTGGGGAAACCAGTATCTAAGGTCACCCTCGCCCATTGGATTTCCCAATGTATTATTCTAGCGTTCTCTGTTAGGGGGTTATCCCCGCCAAGTCAAATTAAGGTACATTCCACCACATCAATGGCTACTTCAGCGGCCTTCTGGTCCAGAGTGTTGCTAGATAATGTCTGATCTGTGGCCACTTGGGCTTCATCTCATACCTTCATTTCGCATTACAAGTTGGACATCTTATCCAGGAATAGGGCATTCTGTGGCTCTGCCGTGCTCCTCAACATCCTTCCATGAGGGCCTCCCAGGTGTTTAGTAGCTGGGGACTCTGTCCCACAGGTTGAAGATCAAATTAAGGCAACAACGTCTGATAAAGAAGTTATGTACTCACCATAACATTCCATCTGAGTTGTTGGTCATTTATCTTCAACTGTCCCTCCCTCCTTCCCCCTGCCTTACATATACTGCATGGTGGTTTGATGACTAGAAGATGTGGTCACCTCTTGCATGCCTCTTACTCTCTTCTTTTGCTTATGCAGATGTCTAGTTTGAGATGAAGTGTTAGGTCAGGTGAGGAAGTTAGTTGGACAGCAAACTCAATCTGAAGGGAGGAAGGAGATGGGGCATTTTGGGTAGGGGAAGAGCTTTGAGCTCGGATCAGATGCAGGATATGTGGCCAAGTCGAATCTGTGCCAGATCCGGGAACCCACAGGTTGAAGACAAATGAAGAATGACTCAGATGGAACGTTATGGCGAGTACATAACTTCTTTTTTTGAAAAACTGACCCAAACTCCCTTTGAGCCTGCTGCCTCAACTTCCCTAAAATTCTGCACTTGGAAAACTGTTTTATTGGTAGCCATTACTTCTGCTAGGTGAGTTTTAGAACTCCAGGCTTTAATGGCTTCACAACCCTTTCTGATTTTCATCAAGGGTAGTGTGTCCCTTTGTACCAACCCTTCCGTCATGCCTAAAGTGGTAAATGACTTGTCCCTCAATCAGTCTATTCATTTACCCAGCTTTTTCCATACTTATCAAAACTCCAGTGAAAGGATTTTGCACTCCTTAGATAAGACCAAATCTATTAGAAAGTCTGAGCAATTGTTTGTTTCCTTTCACCCCAGAGCACTGAGAAAACATGTCTCTAAACAGAACATTTCATCTTGGATCTCTAGGGCAATTTCCTTTTGCCATGTCTCTCAGGGGAAAACTCTTTTCTACCTCTGTTAAGGCCAAATTCACTAGAGTGGTGGCTTCCTCTGGAGCCTTCTTTAACGGCCTGGACACTGCTTCTATCCTGGAAGCAGTCACCTGGTCCTCTGTCCATACATTTACAAAACACTGCAAGCTGGATTCTATCCCAGGATCCAGAGCAGGATTTGCCAGAGTAATTTTGCGTGGCTTTATGGAGACATCTTGTGCTCCTACCTCCCTTTCTCACTCATGAACTTTGGTATTCTGCCTCATGTTATGAATGCTGCAACATGGGAATAGAAAAGACATAGGATAGTTTGTAAAATCTTACCATAACCATAGATGTCCTTCTCTTCCATGTTGTAGTATTCTATCCCACCCTCCTCCCCCCTTGGTTCATACTCTTCTTTGAATATTACCTTATTGCTTCTTATCCTTGGACTGGTGTTCTGACTGAGGCATTCGGTTCTGAGGATGGTACTTGCAGACGTCATGGTACTTGCATATTTCACTTTTATGGGCAACGTCGGCTGTTCTATGTGCAGCATTGCACATACCTTGCAGTAGCTTAAGTCTTTGCTATACTGCCCAGATGTTCAGGTCACGTAAGTGGGGATCTCCTTCATGTTATGAATACTGCAATATGGACGAGAGGGACATCTATGGTTATGGTAAGATTTTACACAACTATTCTAGCCTTTGACAGTGGCCTGTACCTGCCCCAACCAGCGAGGCACCCAGGACTAGGCCCAAGACCAAACACAAGAAGGCTGCCATAAGCTTGCTATAGCCTAAGTCTTTTGGTGCCCAATCCCACTCAGAGGCCTTCCTGCAGGTCCTTGCCAGGCTAGCTGAAGATCTCATGAATTTCATGATAGCCAAATAGGATCCTGGAAGAATCCCTGCACAAGGAACTTCCCCTGCCAAAAGAAAGTCATCAGGAGACATACTTGGCTGAAAGACCAGTCTTTACCTGACCACATCAGAGCTGAAATCCTTAATGTCCCCTTAGACAAGGATTTACTCTTAGAATCAAGGCTCAGATTGTTGCTAAAGCTGGAGGAGAAGATTAATACTATGCAGACTATTAAAGACTTTCTACAAGTCCCACCTCCGAGGTTCAGTATAAATTATCATACTAAGTCCTGCTCCTTCTCGCTTTCCAGTTAAAGCCCATAAGCAGAAAGACCAGAAGGGACAGGCAGTAAAGAACGTGACAAGCTGACCCCAACCCCAGAAAAAGGCCTAGCAGATTGCAACCCCAGGGATCCAGCAAGGATCAACTGTAACTCAGAAAATACCTCCCTGCCTCCCCACTCCACCCCTAAAAAGTTTGAGGGCAGACTGTCCTCATTAAATCAGTGGCAAAACATTCACAACATGTTAGTCCTAGAAGTTATCAGGATCTCTGTACAAAATACAGTTTGTTTCCCTATCAAGCTTCTCGGAAATTCATTCAATTCCAAAGGGACAACTCAGAGAGACACAAGCTCAGATAAAAGACCTTCTAGCACAAGGTTTTATAGAACCAGTCCCCTCAAAGGAGTGAGAAACAGGTTTATATTCAGATTGATGTCCTTCATGGATGCATCTGCAGTCATAACAAATGGGTTGTCCTGTCGTCAGGCAGCCCTTCGGTCGGCCGGATTCCAAAGTCTGGGTCCGGCTTCGGCTGATGTCGCACTTCACCCGACGTCATCTCTGCTGGTCTTCGGGTATAAAGGCATCAGCCGACGCCATTTTCCCCAGTCTTTCTTGCCGCGTGGCGCCCGAAGCAGAAGCTGTTCGCAAGTGCCGGTCGGTCAGATCCAGAGATTACTACTACCGAATACTACTTCGAAGACTTCTAAAAGCTAAGTACCCCGTTGGGGACTCTTTCTTGCCTCAGCCGATGTCAGAAAAAGTCAATAACTGTTTAACTTGTGGGAAACAAATACCTCATAAAGATTTCCACTCTTACTGCCTGCCTTGCTTAGGCCCAGACCTGAAGGTAGCAGCCTGTTCGGCCTGTGCTTCCTTCAACCGACGAACGCTTAGGCGTCGGTCGGAGTTTGCTGAACAGTTTTTCGGCTCAGATTTTGCGTACATTATGCCGTCGGATCCTCTGACTACCCAAATTGTTAAAAAACGCAAAGAAAAAGACCGACACTCGTGGTCCGCGGTTTCGGCCGAAACCACGGTTAAGCAAGCCGCGAGTGTCTCGGTTTCGGCCAAAACCGAGAAAACCGGTCAATCTTCAGCCGAATCCATGACTACTACTGAGGCTCCTGCTACCTTAGTTGAATCGGCCTCAGAAATTTTGCCTACAATTGTGGTTCCTAGTGATTTATCAGACACCATCCCTTTGGATGTCTCTACCCCAGCACGTGGTGCTGCTAGGCCTCCTGCAGCCATGTCTATTAAGGCCTTTGCCAGGGCTAAAGCAGCCAAATCTGTTAAATCAGTGCCTGTTAAGCCCCCCTCACACAGGCCCACTTCAAGTTCACAAATGCTTACTCTGGCAGAGGATTTAATATCCTTAATTAGGGGATCCCAATCTCACCCAGACAGGGCCTCTCAGCCCCAGAAAAGAGACCTAGAGCAGAGCCCCCCGAGTCAGTGTCCTCTGATGATTCTGCGGATGACTCAGACATTACAGACCAGCCAGAGGCTCCTTTTTCTACTTATGAAGATTCCGATGCTGAAGAATCCATTCCAGCTGCCTCTCCACCAGAGGAATTTTCCTTTGGGGAAACCTTACATGCCATGAGAGAACAATTCCAATGGCAGGGACAAGATTTCTCAGATTCAAGAAAAAGGCTTAGGACTTTTCTGCACTTACCACAACATAGGCCCTTAGCTATACCTCCTGTACTGCCTGTTGTGGATGATGCATTTAATGATGTTTGCACTGCTCCTGATTCTTTACCTCCAGCCCCTGCCAAACCAGATAGATTTTACAGGGTGCCAGACACTCATCACCACCTATACAAGGCCCCACTTGCAGATCCTGAAACTATATCCCAGGGGCCTAAGGCAGTAGCCTCGACCTCAGCAAAAAACCCTATCCCTTCTGAAAGGGAATCCAGGTCCTTAGAGAGATGGGGAAAAAGGTTTACACCTCTGCTACTCTCTCAGCTAGAGCTTTAAACTGTCAGTTTCATATGATCCAATACCAAGAGTTTATGCTTGATCAGTTAACTAAAAGCTGTCCTCTGATGATTCCTTAGATAAGAAATATGTTTTAGAAATGGTGAATAACATCCAACAGGTTAGTAACCATTCTTTAAAATGTGGCTATGATGCACTGGAGGCTTCATTTAGATCAGCCATGACTGGCACAGTGATAAGAAGGCATGCATGGTTGAAAGAACAGGTCTTACCGGATCATGTTAAAGCAAAGCTGTTAGATGCTCCTATGGATAAGGCCAGTCTATTTGGTACACCTGCTCAGCAAGTAATGAAGAAAATGGAAGAGAAGGCAAAATCTGTACAAACAGTTAAAGATTTCTTACAGGTTCAGCCCCAAGGTTTAGCAGGAACTGGCCTGCCAAAAATTGGTCCTTTCCAGACTCCACAAAATCCCAAAGAGGCAGGAATAGACGCTCTAGAGGCAGAAATCAATCCAGAGGAGGTGCCTACAGAGGACGACAGTGGCAAGGCAATAACCGAGGCACAGACACAACCACTGCCACTGCAACAGGACAATCACAGTGACTTGGCTCTGACACCGCCTACCAGGGAGCAAATAGCAGCACCTTTAGGCGGAAAGTTAGCCTTATTTTCGAAAAATTGGCACTATATCACAAAAGACAAGTGGATTTTGCAAACCATAGACCAAGGCTACCGGTTCCACTTCCACACCTTACCAGTAAAAAGAGGAATGCCAAACCTACCTCCAAATCAAAAAACAGAAGCTCTACAGCAGATAGCGAAATTAGCAAAGATGAGAGCTGTGGAAAGAGTACCAATAACAGAACAGGGCAAAGGATTCTACTCCAGACTCTTCCTAGTACCAAGAAAAGAGAAAAGTTGGAGACCTATTCTCGACCTGTCCGTCTTAAACACATACATCATTGTCCCAAAATTCAAAATGCTGACCCTACAGCAACTTCTTCCCATGCTGGACAAGGAGTGTTGGCTGGTAACTCTAGATCTCAAGGAGGCATACCTGCATGTCCCCATTCAACCAAATTGCAGAAGATACCTCAGATTTCTTGCAGGATCAGAGCATTATCAATTCTCAGCATTGCCCTTTGGCTTATCTACTGCGCCCAGAGTATTCACAAAATGCCTGGCATCAGTAATCGCTCACTGCAGACTACAGGGAATCCAAATTTATCCATACCTGGACGCCTGTTACAAGCGGACAACAAAAGCAAGCTGACAACAGATTTACAAAGGGTCATTTGCTTGCTACAAGCCCTGGGATACATAGTCAATTTACAAAAGTCAAGGCTGATACCATCCCAAACAAGAACATTCTTGGATGCGGAATTGGACACAGTAAAACAAATGGCATTCCTAACTGCAGAAAAACAAAAAGAACTCCCTCTTTACTTCTTGGCATTAACAAAGCAGAACAAACTAACAGCAAGAAAAGTTCTGCAGGCCTTGGGATTCATGGCATCATGCATAATCTTGGTCCCACATGCCAGACTGCATATGAGAAAGCTACAGTGGTACCTAAAGAATTTATGGTCTCAACACAGGCACAGCTTAGAAACCGAAATCCCACTAATCCCATGCCTAAAACAGGAGTTCCTATGGTGGGCTCAAGCATGCCAGTCAAACCCAGGCTTACCCTTCCACAACTTTCAAGCAAGCCAAACCATCACAACGGACGCCTCAGACCTAGGATGGGGGGCGCACATGCTGGACAAATGCATACAAGGATTGTGGACTCAAGACCAGCTGCACCTGCACATAAACCAGAAAGAAATGCTGCCAGTAAAACTAGCAATCCAAAAATTCAGACCATTCCTCAAAGAAGGCCATTTAATGATAAGGACAGACAACACCATAGTCATGTGGTACATCAACAAACAGGGAGGCACTCATTCATACCCCCTATGCAGAATGACTCTGGATCTTTGGAATCTGGCTTTGAGCTACAACATCCAGTTACAGGCCATATTTGTGCCAGGAAAAGAGAACACCCTAGCAGACATGTTAAGCAGAACCACCTCGGATGCTCACGAATGGATGCTACACCCGGACATCTTCAAGGCCATCACAAAGAAATGGGGAATGCCACAAATAGACCTATTCGCATCCCCACTCAATCACCAGCTCAAAAAAATTTTGCACAAGGACATACCACCCACTTGCATGGAAGGTGGACTCTCTATCCTTCAGCTGGAAAGGCCTGACAGCATATGCATTTCCACCTCTTCCCTTGATGCACAAGGTACTACTGAAAATCAAAGAGGAACGTCCAAGGATAATCCTGATAGCTCCGAATTGGCCAAGACAACACTGGTACCCATTGCTGAGGAGCATGTCTCGGGGGAGAATGTGGTCAATACCCCTGATGCCTTTGATGTTAACTCAGAACAACTACAACATCATGCATCCAAACCTAAAACCTTGCAACTGACTGCCTGGAACATCACATAGCAGCAACTAACCCAGACCTATCCCAAAGGGTTAAAGACATTATCCTTGAAGCCCGCAGACCTTCAACAAGAAGGAACTATGCAGGAAAATGGAAAAGGTTTGTCATTTGGAGTACTGAAAGAGGAAAAGATGTGTCGAACATAGATATTGCTAACATCCTGGAGTACTTGGCAGAGCTTCTACATACAGGCCTGTCCTATTCCTCCATCAAGATACATGCATCAGCTATTTCAGCAGAATACAGCTTCGATCCACCTGTCTTTTCGCATCCTCTACTCAGGCAGTTCCTCAGAGGGATCAAGAATGTAAAACCTCCTAGGAAACCACCATTACCAGCATGGGACTTGAACTTTGTGCTAGAAAAGTTGACACTCCCTCCGTTTGAACCAGCAGCAACAGCAGATCTGCAACACCTATCATGGAAAACTGCTTTCCTACTGGCAATTACTTCAGCAAGGAGGGTTTCGGAACTATAGGCCTTAATGGCAGTGCAACCCTTCCTAATCTTCCATCAAGATAGGGTGTCCATGAGAACTAATCCTACATTTATGCCTAAGGTGGTATCCAGAGTGTCTTTAAACCAGGCAATCCACCTACCTACCTTCTTTCCCAATCCACAGAACAGGGGGGAAAGACTGCTGCATACCTTGGATGTACATAGGCAGTTACGCTACTACCTGGACAGAACCAAAAGTAACAGAAAAACTGACCAGCTTTTAGTAGCCTATGCAACAGGAAGGGAAGGAAAAGCAATTTCCAAACAGACAATCTCCAAATGGATAGGAAATTGCATAAGATTCTGTTACTCCTACCATGGAAAACCAATTCCACAGAACATAAGACCTCATTCTACAAGGGCTACAGCCACTACCACAGCTTTCTTACGAGGAGTGGCAACCAAGGACATTATTGAGGCGGCTACTTGGACCTCCGTGCATACATTTGCCAAGCATTATAATTTACCTCTATACTCTAGATCCCGAGCAGGGTTTGCCACTGCTGTACTGCAAGGGATCCTAACTACACCATAATTTTTCTTCCTCCACCCCTAGTTTGGCTATGGTATTCTACCCATTTGTTATGACTGCAGATGCATCCATGAAGGACATAGTACAGTTTTGTACCTACCATAAATGTAGATGTCCGAACTGGATAGCATCTGCAGTCAGGATTACCCACCCTCCTTCCCTCTGTGGTACTCCTAGGGTATTTACCCTCCTAATAGCTAGCTGGGGAGTCTCTTATGGTGTATTTGTTTGTATATATGTACATACATGCTTATTTTTGTGTTTGCCTTCTACTTTTTGGAAACATTGGCATTTATCCAAAATTTAGCCTTCCAGGAGGGCAACTGGCATCTGGGGCAAGAAACACTGAGGAAAATGGCGTCGGCTGATGCCTTTATACCCGAAGACCAGCAGAGATGACGTCGGGTGAAGTGCGACATCAGCGGCCGGACCCAGACTTTGGAATCCGGCCGACCGAAGGGCTGCCTGACGACAGGACAACCCATTTGTTATGACTGCAGATGCTATCCAGTTCGGACATCTACATTTATGGTAGGTACAAAACTGTACTTTTCTGGTCCCAGGAAAAGAAGAGTCCTAGAGACTTAGAACTCTCAAAAGTTAAACATATTCCTAGTGGTCCCTAAATTCAGAATGTTCACCTTGCAGAATCTTCTTCCCATGATCTCTCCTCAGGCACTCATGGTCACCTTGAACATAAAGGATGCTTACTTCTGCATAGTCATAGTGAAGGAGTACAGGAGATGGCCTTCGCTTCAGGGTAGGTGGGATACACCACAAATTTTGTGCACTGTTCTTTGGCTTGTTTCTCTCAGAGTATTCACCAAATATCTGTCTCCAGTATTCGCTTTTTGCAGGACCAAGGGCATGCAGATTTACCTCTGTTTGGACAAATGACTTATACAGGCAAGCACTGTGGAGGAGTTGATCTCTGCTCTGCAAGTGACCATAGCTTGCCCATCGCACTGTGGTTTCTCTCTATCTGAAGATGTGCAACCTATAGCCCACAAACAGATTAGTGTTCTTAGGAGCTTTTCTGTTAGAACAGACAAATGGCCTTCCCTCCTTAGGAGAAGGTTCTCTGCCTGACACAATACTTAAGAAAGTCAATTCAGGAAGACTCTGCTGCAGCCATGGAAGGCTTTATTTATTTATTTATTTATTTTACTTTTGTATGGCCATGTAGCTCTACTGAGCACTTGGGTATATGACCTCGGGTCTACTTGAAAACACCGAAACACCAAAACACCGATGACGAGAACACCAAGACCGGAAGATCGACAACTGAGATGACCGATGGTTTAAAAGCCCGACACTGAGAACACCGACATGTTAAGGCAAGTGTGCGATAGTGGCAGACTTTAGGGTTAGGGGCGGGTTAAGTGAGTTAAGGTTAGGGTGCGAGTAAGGTAAGTGTGCGATAGTGACAGACTTTAGGGTTGGGGCGGGTTAAGTGAGTTAGGGTTAGGACACGGGTTAGGTGAGTGTGCGATTGTGACGGACCTTAGGGTTAGGGTTTGGGTTAAGGTTAGTGCATAGATAGTTGTGTATGTAAGGTTTAGTGTAGGTTTGTAAGGTATTTGGTGTGCTTGTGTTGTGTGTGTGTTTTTCGGAAAAGGTATTTGTTTTGTTTTGTTGATTGTCGGGATTGTGGTTTGTCGGCATGTGAAGTTTCGTGCTTTTAAACTGCCTGTCATCTCAGTTGTCGATATTCCGGTCTCTGTGTTCTCATCATCGGTGTTTTGGCGTGTCGGTGTTTTCAAGTAGACCCATGACTTCCTGCATCCTAATGATACCCTTAACAAAACCACACATGAGGAAAATACAGTAGTGTATGAAAAGCATGTGGACTTAAGCACCAACACCCTGAGCTTCAACATCGCATTGTTTTGCACAAAGAAGAACTGTTATGGTAGATAAATGCATGGAAACAAAACGGAGGAGTCCCCTTTACTTTACAGGCAAGGCACCAAATAATCTCCATGGATGCTACAAACCTGGGTTGATTTACCCACACAGATGATTTGAAGGCGCAAGTCTTTTATTTAGAAAAAAAATGTCTACCTGAAGGAAATGTTAGCAGTTTGCAGAGGCCTTGTGGCATTCAAAGAAATGTGGACAATGGGCACTCTGTTGGTAGGGACAGAGGTATATCAGCAAACAGGAGTGGTACCCACTTCCACCCCACTGTGCCAAAAGGACATGCAACTTTGGGAAGACAACACAGGAGATGAGATTACACATTTTGGCTCCGTATCTCCCTGGGGCAAACAATGATCTAGTAGATCATGTAAGGAGGTCAGTGACAGACCCTCAAGGATGAACGCTAAAGAAGACTATGTTCAGAAAACTCTCAGACAAGTGGAGTGTGCCAGAGGTAGACCTGTTTGCTTAAACAGAAAACAGAGATCTCAACAATTTTTGTTCAGGGGCCCAAATCACATGGCCTGAAGGACAAATGCCTTTTATTTCCTATGGCTAGGTCTGTTTTCATACGCTTTCCTTCCCATTTTCCTCATCCCCGGGTCACTTCTGAAGGTAAGGGAGGTCAGGCTGAGGGTGATCCAAATAGTACTGTTCTGGTTCAGGCAGCAGTTGTTCCCCATGCTCTACAGAATTGCCAAAGAAGATTCAAGGCAGCTGTCATTGGAGGTGGCTCTCCTATCACAGAACAAAGGGGCCACTATGCACCACAGCTTGACCACACCAAAGTTGGCAGGGCAGATAACATAATGTGATTTTTGTCCCCTGCAGCTAGCTCTTTAACAAGGATGTATTCTCAAAACAGCCAGAAGATCCAGCACTAGGGAGTCATGACATCTTAAAATGGAAAAGATTCTTTCATTGGTGCCAGTCCAAGGGATAACAACCTAACAACCTTTACAAGTAAATATCCTACTAGTCTTATCTTGGCAGCACTTTTCTCCAGTGGCATGTCTTACTCCACTATTAAAATCCATACGCAAGTCATTTCTACCTGCCTGCCTCTGCAACCTCGTCTGTTTTTCTACCCCACAGTGAAACAATTTCTCAAGGGTATCATTCACTTGAGACATCCTCGAAGGGTCCCTGCTTCATCCTGGGATCTAAAGTTTGTGCTGAAAAAAACTGGTTTTATCTCCGTTTGAGCTTGCAGCCTCACTGGATATCAAGTTTACCACCCAGATAGCTGTCTTAGTGGCTCTCACAGCAGCCAGGAGGACTTCTGAGCTACAGGAGCTCATGTGTAGGGAATTCTGTCTCAGTTTTCAGATGGATAGAGTCTCCCTGAGAACCATCCCCTACTGTATGCCTAAAGTAGTCATTGAATTCTGTATAAACCAGGCTATCCATCTGCATGTCTTGTTCCCTTAATCCTTAGAACAAAGGAGAAAGGGCCCTTCACTCTTTGGATATGCACAGAAATCTCCAGTTTTACTTGCATAAAACTAGAAGCTTCAGAAAATCTGAGCAGTTATTTGTAGCTTTTGCAAGTAATAAACAAGGGAGTATGGTCAGCAAACAAACCATTTCTAAGTGGATCTCAAATTATATTACCTTCTGTTAAAAGCATCATGGCAAGAAGGTGCCTGAGTACATCAGGCAATTGCAGCTACCACTGTGTTCATCAGAGAGTCTCTACCTAGTGTATTCTAGAGGTAGCCACCTTTGTCTTCCATTCATACTTTCTCCAAATACCATGATCTGTCCTCAGCCTCTAGGGCTAGAGCTGGCTTTACCTCAGCAGTTTCTCAACACCATGAGGTACCCCTGCCTTACTCCATCTATGTGTAGCTTTGGGAGTCTTGCTAGGTGGTCTTACTGCAGCAGTGAAGCATGTTGAAGATAGTATAGTTGTATATACTTACCATAAATGTAGATGTTCTTATGCCTTTACTGTTGTAGTAATTATTCCCTCTAACCATCCGTTGTCTGCCTTTTTGTGGGTCAAGGTTGGTCCCCCTTTCTTCCTTCTTAGGATTCCTCCCTTACATCCAGTTGATTCCCTGCAGGTCCCTCTAATTTCTTTCAACTGGGAACAGTATGGGTAGATCTTGCTGCCTGACAGGGGCATGGAGAATAGGGGTCCCACCCGGGGGGGGGGGGTTATAAGAAAGACCTGAAGAAATGACACTGGCTTATGATCCTTTATTTATTGACAGAGAGAGGAGGGCATCTGCTGGGCCAAAGGGAGGGGAATAAATCTCTGAAATACAGGCTGGTCTTGGGCTTCACAACACAGGAAATCCTAAGTGTTATTATTACAGCAGTGAAATCACTTGAACACCTACATTTACAATAAATATACACATCTCTGCTTGTTTGTCCAGTTCTTGTGGTCACTACAGAGAAAAAATATACTGTTAAGACACTGTGCAGTAGAACGTTATGCATTTAAGGTACTGTAATGTACTCACAAAACACAATGATTTCATAGAAACCTTAGGAAATTTTAATGAATTAAGAGCTTTTGTCTTCCAATAAACAAGACTTCAGAACAAATCACGAAGCAAATAACTTCTCCTTAAATAACCTTGGTAAAAACACATTAATTAATGAAAATTAAATTTTAAAGGTGTATTAGTCAAAACAGTAGATCATTCACAACTCGTATAACTCATCCCTTTTATGTTTTTAAACACAACTAATAGACAAGTGTTCTTTTTATCAGATCCTAACTTTAATTGCCAATTTAATTCTCTTAATAATAATTAATTCTCCCAGTCACCCCATATTCATTCTGCTTCATCCTTTCCAACACAAAAAAACAAACTTGTTAAAACTCGTACAGTATTTTACATGTTTTGCTAAGGCATTCACTGAATCTTGCCTATGTATAGCATATACATACTGGTAAATGTGATTTCAAGGCTTTTTTAGTTTTCCCCACATAAAAAGCAGGGCAAGAAAGGCATATCGCCAAATAACCTCCAAACTTTTACAATTAAATTGAATTTTTCAGTAAATATCTTTGTCCCCTAGCAAGACAAAGTTTCCATTGTTGATGAATTTTCATTCTTTACATCTGACACATTTGTACATGCCTTTATGGATATTTGCCTTGTCTGACCTCAGATTCTCCAAACATAGTTTTATATTTGCAAAAAAGAATATGGTAACAGTTGTATGAAGTATAGCTCCAGACCACATAAAATGTAAACCAAGAGCTTTAATATTCGGTAAGCGCTTTCACCACTATCTGTGGCTTCCTCAGACCAGAGGAAGCCACAGATAGTGGTGAAAGCACTTACCGAATATTAAAGTCTGGAGCTATACTTCGTACAACTGTTACCGTATTCCTTTTTGCTGCTATCTTTGCTTGTTTGGTGGAACAGTTTTCGTTTACCAACTGGTTGTTCATCTGTTTTTTGCTATAGTTTTATATTTGCTGTATTTCTATACGTGAAGTGGGATACATTTCCAGTTTTCTCCATCAAACCGTTTTCCACTGAAAAATGTTCCAGTGCTGTATAATTGCAGCTTGTATGTCCCCATTGTCACTAGAATAAGGTAAGTTAAGTGAACAACCATAATTCACCATCTCACTGCTTAACTTCTTTTCCACTGATTTTATTGATATTGGTGTGAGGGAATCGCTTGTTTTCTTACTGATTTCATCTATAATGTTGGCAATAAGCGTGGAAGGATATCTCCTTTCTAGGAACATCTGTCTCAAAACACCCACTTCTCCTAAAAAAAACGGTGCATCTGATGTCAGATGAGATCAACTCACAAATTTCCCCTAAACGATATTACGTTTCATCCTGTATGTCCACTAGTAAAGTGTAAAAAAGAATTAGAATATGTGCGCTTCCTATAAAGTGTTGATGCAAAGCCATTACTTTTATAATCTTGATATATGTAAACATCCAGGAAATTGATACCTGTATCTGAATGGTTGTAAGTAAAAGACAAAAATGTAGTTGTGTCCCCCAAATATGTAAAAAAAAATTATTCGACATCTTAAGATCTCCTTTCCACAAAATAAAAATATTATCCAGAATGGTCATAAGTAAAAGACAAAATGTAGTAGTGTTCTCCAAATATGTAAAAAAATTGATCCAACATCTTAAGATCACCTTTCCACAAAATAAAAATATTATCCAAAAATCTAACATAAAAATAAATGTACTAACAAAATCAGAACAAAAAAAAGATATAATTTTTCCTATTCACCTAAAACCAGATTAGCGAATGTGGGTGTTACAGCTGCCCCCATTGCCACAGCAGAACTTTGTTTAAAAATAAGTCACACTCAAACATATTTGATTTTTCTATCTACTTGTATTGCCAAGGCCTATCTTTTACTGAAGTAATAGGCTGTAAGAGAGGGTTACTCGCATCCTTGTGAATCTTTGGAATTCCAAAAATATGTGGAATCTGGTTTCTTAACCTCCAAAAATTCATAGGTGTCTTGATCAGTCATTTGCTTTACATTCAATTATACTAAATGTTTTAATTGGTTAATTGTTTTGTCAATGGGAAGGGAGGGTTATTTAAGGAGATTACTAGCTTGGTTAACTATTCATTCTGATGAAGTCTAAGGACGAAAACACAAGTTATTGTTTTGTGGCATTAAATAAATCCTTTTGGTTCACTGACCTGAAGAGGCATTTTGTTTGCTGGTTCTGCAAGTGCTTTGGTTTGTTGTGATTTTGGTACTGTTTCCAAGCACTTTTTCCTTCTCAGTTGTGTTTATTGATCAAGCATTTGGTTATTAAATAGTTTGTGAAAAAAATATAATTTTTATATACCAAAAACATTTAATTTCTTGGTGAAGTTAAATAATCTTCATCATACAATAACTGCGGAAGTCGGGAGTGGCAAAGAAGTATGTAAGAGTAGTACAGGATATGTAAAAGGGTAGTGTGACAGTGGTGATATCTGCCGTGGGAGTGACAGATGTGTTTAAGGTGGAGGTGGGATTACATCAAAGATCAGCTCTGAGCCCTTTCTTATTTGCAGTGGTGATGGACAGGTTGACAGACGAGATCGGACAGGAGCCCCCGTGGACTATGATGTTTGCAGGTGACATTGTGATATGCAGTGAGAGTAGGGAACAGGTTGAGGAGACCCTGGAGAGGTGGAGATATGCTCTAGAGAGGAGAGGAATGCAGGTCATTGGGACTAAGACAGAATATATGTGTGTGAATTAGAGGGAGGATAGAGGAATGGTGAGGATGCAGGGAGTAGAGTTGGCGAAGGTGGATACTTGGGATCAACAGTTCAGAGTAATGACGAGTGTGGAGGAAAGGTGAAGAAGAGAGTACAGGCAGGGTGGAGAAGAGTGTCAGGAGTGATTAGTGACAGACGAGTACCAGTGAGAGTGAAAGGGAAGGTCTATAAGACAGTAGTGAGACCAGCTTTGTTATATGGGTTGGAGACAGTAGCATTGACAAAAAGGCAGGAGACAGAGCTGGATGTGACAGAGTTAAAGATGTTAAGATTTGCACTGGGTGTGACAGTGGTAGACAGGATTAGGAATAAGTATATTAGAGGGTCAGCCCAAGTTAGACGGTTTAGAGACAAAGCCAGAGAGGCGAGATTGCGTTGGTTTGGACATGTGCTGAGGAGGGATGCTGGGTATATTGAGAAAAGGATACTAAGGATGAAGCTGCCAGGTAAGAGGAAAAGAGGAAGGCCTAAGATAAGATTTATGGATGTGGTGAGAGAGGATATGCAGGTGGTTGGTGTGACGGAGCATGATGCAGAGGACAGGAAGAAATGGAAACAGATGATCTGCTGTGGTGACCCCTAATGGGACCAGCCGAAAGAAAAAGAAGATACAACAACTGTAACATTTTCCCACTATACATAAGAGTCCATAATTGCTGTCCTTCCCCCTTTATCTGCTTTCATAATATATATATTGCTGTTTGTAGAAAGTTAATGTAAAAACGTGTTCTCTTCTAAACTCATATTGTAAAACAAGTTTTTTTTTCTTTCAATAAAGTACATATATCATTTTGAACAATCACCTTGAAGATATTAAACACAGGGGGGAGTTGCGGATTAAATAAACTGTGCCTTTGTAAGTTTGTGCCCCTTTCCCCACAAATGTACAGGGAAACGGAATGCAATTTCCTTAATTGTAGTAATACCCGAGTAATATTTGGAATTGCTGTAATATTAGGGAAAACTTAGTTTGCATTTGCTCAGTGAGAAACTGTATTGTAAGGACTGAATTAACTGGTGATGTAGAGAAGACAGTAGATGGGTAGAAGTGAACAGAAATTGCAGCCATGATTAATGACTGAATAAGATTTACTGAAAGTTTGGTACGGTTCTATGTCACAATGTCAGAAAAGCTGGTGGAGTGAAATTCAGCAGAGTGGTTCAGCATTGCCTAGGACATATGGGGAAGGGGACAAGCTGCTGTGTAAAATATCGCTGTAACACTTGCTTGGGAAGACCAAGACCACAAGTCTTTCTTAGCATCTGCATATAATTAAATTATGTTTCCCAGAAAGTTGATGATTTGGAGCTTCAGATAAGCCTCCACTAACGTTTTGACAGAGCCATTGTATGTTTGGAACTTGATGCAGGACCCTGTTCAGATGTAAGAGCTGCCATTCAAGACTACTCATGTTGCCTTCATTTGGCTTCTTTTTTTCCATCCTGTTCATGCGCATGTCCCTGCAAGCTGAAAGAGACCAAGAAGTAGGCTGGACAAGGAAATGCCTCTAGATACAGTTTTGGACCAAATGAGAGTAGTGTCAAGACTTAGGAAATTCACTAAGCATTAACAAATTATTCATTCAACATTGGGGAAAAAGTTTATAGGCTTATGCACAGTAGAAGTGCCACTTTAGGTTGCTGAATTCTGTACCAGATTCCTGCTGCCTTTCCATGAGTTTTTATTCAGAATACAATCCATTGAGCCAAATATAACTAGAGTAGCTGAGGAAAAACTTCATTATCATGTGTAACATGTATACTACTGCCTACCCCATACATAGGCATAGTTTATTTAGAGTTCATGCACACCTGCTTTTGCTGTCTTTCCAAAACATCTTCTCTGAGAGAAGCTCAGTGTTCATCAGCCCCCCAAAATACTGAATAGACACAATATGAGTGTGTAGGATACAAACGGTCAACAACTACATTTCCACCAAATTTGCTGTTGTGTAGCACCCAGGTGATTCATTATGGCTGTTGTAGATATGTCGTAATACATTTCAAATTGCCCATGACTGTACCTGTCTGCTGAGTGAGTGCTAACCATGCCCTTGCCTACAGCAGTATTTCCCAACATGTAGTATAGCTGCCAAAACAGGGAGTTTGAAAAGTTCTGTTTTAAATCTATACTGTGATGTATGTTGTTCTCCACATTAATATTTACTAGTGGCACACCATTAATTATTCTGATAATTGCATCAAAATAAAAAAAAAGTGACGTATACACTCACCCATTATTACCAGTGTTAGTAGGGAGCGTACCACACCCTCCGTGAAGAGACAACATGTTTCAAAAGTAGAATGACTTCTACAGACATCTACTTTGTAATATAGTCATTCTGAAAAACAGCATTTTGATATCATTTAAACAGTAAGAAATGGAGGAGTCATCATTACACAGCAGCAAATAACCTTGAAGTGCTTTGTTAATGAATATTAGCTTATTTCTAACAGTACTATTTATTTTGTTTTTTGCCTAATTTTACCTAATGCTGAGATAAATCTCTGTGTGGTTTTGACTGTCAGGATCTGACGCCCTTTTTCAGGTTAAGGTATATTGTATCTAGAGTCTATTCAGACGTCGCCATGTAAACCACACAGGATGGAGTGTGACATTGGTCACTGTCATGAAGTGGACAAATGCAGAGGAACACAATGATACTTAGCTGTCTGCACACATTTGGTGGAGGAGAGCATGTCTCAGGAAGTAGAAATAGGGGGGGGGGGGCTCAAAGTGAAATAGAGTGCTCCCTATCAAGGAAGAAAATCGTCCTGCTACAGAATTGGTAAGCCAGTACATGACCATGAGCTGGGGGTCACTCTTCTGACTTGCTGAAGTGGGAGTCGTAACCTGTTGTTTCAGGGATGTGTACTACTTCAGTACACTGACCTGGATGGAGTCTGCTGGTGAGGTACCCTGCCAGTGATGGCTTGGTGTCGCAACTGCTCACAACAAGAGATGGCTGAGTGTTATACACGTCCTGATCCAGGTGATGATTGTTTACCCTAGGCAGGCTTCCCTGCATATTACCACCTTTAGTACTTTCTGTATCCTGACCATAGTCAGGGTGGCCAGCAATCTTCTGTTTGTATAGAAAAGATGACACTGACAATCCTGTGCATGGAAGTGGAAGTAGTGTATGTCACCATAGACCTAATAAGACCAGCTGTGTCAGTGTTCCTGGACTCTGTGCCCTCACAGAGCTGCTGACTCTGCTGGGTGTTATCCTCTGGAAAGCAAACAACCACCCTTTAGCTACATTTTGAACTGGGTAAAAGCAGACTGTGCCTGGAGGATGACCAGCACAACTACTGATTACTACTGAATGTCCTATGACATGTGATTGTGCTGGGCACATTTACAAGGTTGTGCTGTGGTGGGTATATCCATCTCAGATGCAGTGCACTCATCTGCTGCTGCAGCCACAGGAGAAGTATCAGTGTGGCTTGCAACCTTTTCCTTATCCTGCAGGCGAATGTCCACGCAGAATGGAAACAAGCATTGCAACGGTGTCATCTGACTGTGGATCAGGTGTTTGTGTCTCATTGTCATTGTCAGCCTTTGCATAGGTGCTGTCAGCCTGTTTTCAAGCCCTGGCTACTGCAGCAGTAGTGTACCCTGTGAATGCAAATCATAAGACACACCAGAGATGCCTACCTGTGCTACAAACATGGCCCTGTGGCATGTGGGTTAAGTGTAACGTTACAAAAAGAAGCTTTCAACACAGGCTTACCTCTGCTGCCATCCTGTTGTGGCTGTATACCCATGTGCGTTTGTCATATTATGAACAGTATATGCTGTGGTTGGCCTACATTCTATATGTGCAGTGTTGCCATATATGTTACTAGCCCAGTGCATCAGCCATTTAGCTCCATAAAGGCTGGTCTGTCCCGATGCCAATGTCCAGTCCTCTTGGGATGAGCCAGTACCGTTGTTGCCATGCTGGAACATTAAACTCCTCAAGCTTGGTTAGCTCAGTGCACCCCATGTCTGACATCTCATGTGATAAAATGTGCCTTTATCTTGGCACTGCATAAAATGTCAACGACATGCTTATGACATTGCTACATTGTGCAGCTCCAACAGCACTGATGTCGTGAACCAGTGTCTGCATACATGGTCCCGTAAAGGCAAAGGAATAGCGAAAATACATCATACTGTAGTTGAGGGGACAACTCCCTGCTGCAAATTTTATGGTATAACACGTAGGGGGGGGAAAGGGTAGCGCTGCTGTATGGTACTACAATAGTAGTACTAGTTTCTTGATGTATCTGTAACTGATTTAATACGCTGAGTTAAAGCACATCAGTTTAATTTACATGATTCCCTGCTGAGTGACAGAACTGTGTTTGGTATCAAAGAAGCAAACCACTGTAAAAAAAATTTAACTTTGAAGAAAGCTGTAAATGTGTGTAGAGCAGCAAAATTAACCAGTGTTAAAAAGAAATAACTTGTGGAACAGTTAGATGTGTGCAAAAATAAAATCAAGCAAAATTAATTTTGTTAATAGCAGACAAAATGCTACTGGCAAGTCAGATTATATATTGTGACACTGCAGCAATGAAAAAAAAGCTTCAATAAAGCATGAGACTCATAATGAATGTAAAAATTGTAGGTGGTGTCATGAGGACACAAAGCTACATTCAACTCTTAACAGCAAATATCCCAGTCAAGCTAATCATTTTTCTTTGGTATGCAAGTCTAAGAAAATTGTCACCTCACAGCAAGAGGTTCTTCCATTTGATTCTTGGCTGGAGCGCCTTCTGTGTGGAGTCTGCATGTCCTCCCCACGGTCGAGTGACATTTAAAGACATGCAGATAGGGGCGTGCGTGAATGGGTGTGCCTTCTTTGAAGATTGGGCATTGGGCTGGCACCTCGGCACAGTAAAAATCCACTGCCAATCATTAGTGGACAGGAGTTCCCCTGTGGCGACCCCTAACCAGGAAAAGCCGAAATACATTACTTTTTATGCATGTCTAAGAAAAAGTATTAAAAACATGTTACGTAAGTAGTTGAAGCTAACTGAGCAAGTAACAATGAGATAATGTGCAGGTCAGTGTTAATGATAAAAAAAGTCTATTGGTGCATTTGATTTGTGCGTTGAGACTGCATGCAGAATATCTACATTGAGTTCAGAAATGTACAATGTGTCTCAGAAGAAAAAAAAAATTGGACTGAAAAGTTTACATAAATGATAACTTTATGTTTAAGCTAGATTCCAGTGCAGACCATAGCACGTAGAGTACATTCAGCCTTTTGGGACTGAGAAATTCACTATCAGTTTCTAATGTCTCCTTATTGACTTGATCTGGTCATAAACTGAAGTCACCAGATCAAGTAATATGTTGCATGTTTAAAAATAAAGAATGCATTAAGATGTTTCAAACCGGGGCAGTTCAGCAGCCAAATATTTTAGGAAGGTCTGTAAGTGAACTGATGGGTTTGATTCGGTGAATTCATAGGGTGCAAGTGACTTAGCTATACACTAGATGGTGTATTGCAAACAGAAGCAGTAATTTGCACATTTGTAAAATGGTTGATTTCTGCAGTTGCAGAGTAAAGGAATCGCATAGTAGCAGAGACCATTTTTGCAGTGACTAAAGCTAAGCCTCAGCTACAGAATGCTGTATGCAATGATGTGGAATCACAGTACACAATCAGGGCTTCTTCACTTGAGCTTGCACATCTGTCTAATGCAGTGATTACTGACAATTCTCTGCCACATTTTCAGCTGTAAACTGATTGTAGTATAGAACTGCATTTCTTATAAAACAAGATGTTGTATGAAGTGATTCAAGAGTAGTAAGGAGTGTCATTAATTTCTAACATAGTCATTTGCTGGAGCGGAGCAGAGTGCTGTGATTCAGAGATATGATGCATAATTAGTGTAATGAAAGTCCTGTTGCTAATAGCTATGAGTCTGCCACCTTGCAGTGTGAGCAGCTGTGAATAGGCACCCCAGTGAGTAGACTGAAGCTGCTAACTAGAGCTTGTCCAGTTAGGGAACAAGTGATTTTCTTCCTTAGATCATTGTTGCATTATTCCAAACTGTTGGTTTATCTCACAAGATAACCTGGATGTCCAGCTAGGGTGCCAAAGACAAAACCTTCGATAGAGCCATACGTCTGACGTCTGACCTATGCCAGTGGGCATAAATGTACAGAAGCAGACTTATGAGCATAAAAGACTGTTTTACTGCCATTCCAAAAGCAGTTCTTGCACCCTACAGTCTCTTCTTCACATGATTGTTGATATCAGCCTGCACTGGTTCAGATTAGTGCTCCATCGGGGAACCTTCCTTGTGTTTCCTTAGTATCATTGCTGTTTGTTACTCTATTAAATGTCAACTAAGAGGGAAAAGTGCAATTGTGGTAATCAGATTCCCTGTAAGGATCTCCAATCTCAGTGCCTCTTCTCTTTAGTTGTAGAAGAGCACGATTATAAGAACTGTATTATTTACCAGTCCTTAATACCGAAAACTTCACAGATGCAACTTTCTTCCCTCAACACTTACTTGGAAACCCAGTGGCTTAAGCACCTTACCCAAGCTGAGAAGGCAGACCCTTCCCCCCTGACATCACATCAATCCCAGAGAAGAAATTTAAGAGGCATAGGGCCCCACTGAGGTCTCAGAACCTGTGGTATATCTGACACCTCAGATACCTGCTACCATGACCCCACTGGAGGCCAAGATGACACCTGAGGTATGCACCTCTGAAATGATTGATGCTACCAACACTGGTGAGAAGGAGGAACCCTGTATAATAACTTCTGAAAGCCCCAAAGGTGTTCTACAAATTTTAGTGACAGGTTAAATGCTGGGGACTCTTATTGAGGTACATCAGGTCTCAGAACCACAGAGTCTTGTGAAAATGGAAGTTACACCTAAAAAGGAAAAAAAAAAAAGGCAGAAAATCAAAATTGTTATCTTTCATTTGTCCATGGAAAAGGATTGAATGAGTTTTTTACAGGACCTATTTAAGGCCTTAGTGGCACTCACACCACCATCTTTTGCATCGTCTGCCTCTACTCCTGCTACCTCTCAAAAGTGACATTTAGAATCTTCTGAGGATGATGAGACAGAGTTAGATTCTGATTAGCATACTCTGGCCTGTTCTTCTCAGATCCACTGTTCAGGCCAAGTGGTTTCCAATGATGAGGATTTCCTCTGTCCTGGTTCCCCTGTTGAAGCAGCATCATTTGGAGAAACCATCACTAAAATGAAGAAACACTTTGAATGGGAATCCAAACAGAATTCTGTTGTGCAAAAACGATAATATAATCTTTTAGAGGTCAGTATCCCTGTTCCTACTGCTATTCCTTTTGTCCTGGAGGCCTTTCTCAGTGCATTTACATCTATGTCCACTGTTCCTGACTCTCAAACAGCAGCCTCTAAAAGGCCTGATAGAGTTTACAAAGTGCATAAAGATTTAAAGTTTCTGTACAAGAATCCCTTGGCAGATTCTTCTGTGTTTTCTCGTTCCGCCATACTGGGTACATCCCTCTGCTGAAAACTGTAGTCAGAGTTATTTTTACACTTGCAGGTAATACTTCCTCAAATGTCTTGTAACAATTAATAGAACTTTTTATTAAAATGTTATCCCAGTCTATTTCTTTGATCTGCTCTGTCAATTTGCCATAACTGATTAGGCCACATTTATACTTTTTAACTTGATTCTTATAATTTGTAATAGGCATAAGATTCCTCAATTTTTTGAATTAATGCATTGTCTGTTAGTTTGTATAGTTAACAAACTGTTCATATAAGTATCATATTCACTCATTATAAAAATCATAAGTGAGTAATTTTGTTCCGTTCATCACCTGGTACAAGAAAAATCAAATGCTGACCCTTTAAACCTACCATTTTAAAGAAATTAAAAGTATTAATGGAATCTTCAGTAAAAGCCATGGGAAATATTGTGAAGAGCCAAGCTTTTAAATATGTATGAGCTTTTCCATCTTACTTTTTTCACCACAGTAACCTTTCTTTTATTCTTGCCCTTCTTGCTGAATTTGCTGCGTTTTTAATTCAGATGTGACCCTAGCATATGTGAGCTGGTGTTGTCAGTTTGTCATGTTTGTGGGCAGCAGCAACATGATTATACATAAAATGAAACTGTGCAACTAGGGCTGTTATTAATACCTTTCTTCAACTGCTACTTTTATCTTTTGCAGAATGTCCAGATTTTGCCTCATATTTTAGATCACTTCCTTATAAAATGTATGATGTTCTGGACATCGTCAGTGATTGAAGTTACTAAATAATGACAGACGTGTGTTTCAGACTTAATATCCTTCAGAAAAATGCGTGGTGTTGTTATCCTTCAGAAAAGTACATGCTGTTATTCTGTCAACTTTGTAAGTTTCTAAGCACAGTGTTTAAAATTTGTTCCTGATTTTGGGCCTTTGTCCTTCTGTCATTTATGACTTTATCCAGAATTCTTGTCCTAAGAGATTGAGAGGTATGGATTTGGAATAGTGTGCATCTACGGATGTGCACTTCTAGCATGCACAGACTTCTCTTAATTTGATTCTCAAGGCTAAAACAATTGATGAAACCACTTACAGGAAGGAATGTGGGTACTGTATCCCACGCTTTGCAGTATAATTGTAAAACAGAGAGTCATTAAACAACTGATAATTCATCAAAGTAAGAGTTTCTAATTTTGTAGGTACTTCTGTGAAGTTTGTTTGCAGAATCCAGAACTTATAAATTCATGTAGTCTCTTTGTTAGATGTCAAAATTATAAAAAGAGATTTTGCTCTTGTGTTTGCCCTATATAGAATTCAGACCCAGTTCACCTTTTTTAACAGCTAATTCCAGAGTTGGATCTTGGTCAGAAATGGATCATGGAACAAACCCCCCTCCCCATACCAGTTTCCCATTATGTGGCTATTTCTTCCCAAATACCATAAACACTGTTCAAACGTGTCAGTGTGCATACTGTTTTCTTCTTAACTTCTACAATGATTAGAGTTATTTAAAACTTTTATTTAAAATTTTATAGCACAAACACTGATAGCCATTTGATAAAGAAAATAATACAGTCTCATAATGAAAACAGACTTAGCCTGAACAGAAAGCTTCTCTACCATTGAAACTCATATTTATTGAAATGGCTTAGAAAGCCACATGCAGAGAAAATGTATCTGGCTAGTAGCATATGACGTTTACATTTTGGTTATTTTCAAACCTTGCACACATTATTAGGACTCTGCATACATGCATGAGTTATTTGATGCACCATCCTGATTGTATTAAATTATATTCCTTGTGTAATACAACACCACTTTTTAGAGTGTGTTTTAAAATTTGCAGGTGTGAACATTTTTCCAGTAAGCCATGAAACAAAATGTATGAACCAATAATGACCAAACTACTCATTAACAGAACATTTGGAGCTGCAACAGGTCAACTCCTCCCACCTTAAAGTCCTGACCTCTCACACCCCTACACTCACTACTCAGTTGCTTCTAATTTGTGTCTATATGCACATCCTGACGTCTTATACTTCCATAACTCCTCTCACACCCTTACACTTAACTACTCAATTGCTTCTAAATTTTCCTTTATAAGTAACGTATGCCTTACTATCATACTCCTTTACAGTATCACTGTGAATTTTAGCTTGCATTACTTGTTTGGAGCGACTTATACTCGCACTGTATGTATCATAATAATTTCCCCAAACTGTTTTTAATTCTTCTGAATAAGTTTCTATAAGTGTTTACACACACTCATAGGTATATTGATTCTCTGAATGATTAACTTGCCTGTACAATTTATTTAAGTTCAAGATTTTAATTGTACAAGATTGCTACATGCGTTGAATTGTTGGAGCTTTTCTCCCTGGGTCTCCACTGAAAATGAGCGCACTCAGCCCAGTGGACTATCGTGGTAATCAAATGCCAGTAAATAAAAATTTCAACCACAAAAGGCCACTAACTCTTCTGTAATTATAGTCCTTCAGTATCAGTCATTATACACAATCTCTGCTGAAGTAATATTCATAATTCCACATTAAAAGATCTATAACTAATGAAGAGGGTGCTGCTGGCAAACAACTTTACATTTCAGTGTTTTATGTACAAATTCACTGCCTGCTGCCCTTGAAGTGTAAACTACCAATGTTACATTAAAAAAAAGGTAAGATAGTAAATATTGCAGTAGGGAATGCTTGTCAAACCAGCAACAGTGTTATAGTTACTAGGCATCTCATCCAAAGGAGGACATATTCAGGAGTGCAGCACCCCATCCCTCCTTAAAGGGGGCATTGCAATGTCGGCACTCTATCTACATAGTGTGGGATTGGAACTCAGCCTTCTACACCAAAGGCAAGCATGCTACCTGTTGTGCTAGTAACACTACTTTTAAAATGTATAGCACAAACACTGATGATGGTCATTTGCTAAACAAAACAGTTACACATTGAAAACAGGCTTAGCATGAGCAACAGTAAACTTAGCTTCTCTTGAAACTTAACATTTCTTGAAAATGTACTGAAACTCAACATTCCTTGCAAAAGCACAGAAACGTAACAGTCTTTGAAAATGCACATAAACTCAACAGTCTTTGGAAATGCACAGAAGCTCAACATTCTTTAAAAATGCAGTGGAATTCAGCATTCTACGAAAATGTACAGAAGTTCAACAGTTCTTGAAATGCAGTTTTGCAGTAGGTATAGAGGATTCAGGCTCTAGGATCCTGTAAGCAAGGTACAGGGTTTGAGCCTGAATAAATTAACCAACCTGCTATTCCTAATTGGGGCATTTTACACGTACACAATCCCACACCCCTCCCACATGTTTCACATTTGTATGGAATAGCAACAAGCAATGCTCGTTTCTCTTAAAAGTCTGTAATAGCAGTAGCATCATCTTTCCATAATCCGTGCTCAAGTCTAATCGTGTTTCACTCCAGAGTTTAAATGTGCGTGAGCATCATACTAAAGACACTGTTAAGAACACACTCTGCATGCATCCTTAAAGAAGAAATGTAAGTTTTGTGGCAGTCCCCTGGCCAGTGGGGCCTCCCCAAGCTGGTGGGACCTAGTTATTTGACAAAATTGTGTAGTGTAAAGTACTAAACTAGGGTTTGCTTCAAAACAAAATGCTGTACTGGGATTTTCTTCTGATTAAATAAACATTAAATTGTGTGTGTGTGTGTGTGTGTGTGTGTGTGTGTGTGTGTGTGTGTGTGTGTGTGTGTGTGTGTGTGTGTGTGTGTGGCAAGCTTAGTATTGTGCAAAATGACTCATTTATTGTACTATTGGAATTGACTAGTAATTATATGCTTGGTTACTGTAAATTTTACAGACCAGTTCCTTGCTGCCTTCCCTCTGAAGATGTAACATTTTCATTTCACTTTCAGCTTTTTCTAGGCCAGTAAGAAGTCATTTGTAATCACTTTATAGAACTTTGTATTTCAGTATCTTTTAAGAAAACCACACTGCAATTTATGTGTAAGTTTAGGAAGCATACCATCATCTGTTACATCAGACTGGATGATTGCCTTTTCGCTGAAATAAAATAATTGGTTTGTTAAGACTGAACTGAAGAAACTCCACATTCATTTGGTCTTCATAATCATATCCTTTATCCATGCGTGCCACAGTATTTCATTTCATTTGTAGACCATAATCTTTAAATGTTTTAGTTTGTCAAGTAAAAATTGCATCTGCTCCTTCCTCCATAGGCTCTGTGATACACTATTTGTTTTTCAAATTAGTTGGTGTTAGAATGTGAAATAACAGCAAATTGTACATCTCTGGTTAGTTTTCTCATGTATGTTTTCTTTTTTTTGTTTGGTATGTATGAAAAAAAAGGGCATGTCACCCTGTGGCAAAACATTTCCATGATATCCATGACCAGGATGTAGAAGGGATGAAGTTTTTTTATTTTTCAAGTAGTGTTTTCTATTTAATTTTTTAATGTAAAAAAGTACTTCAGCTGAGAGAAGCAGATGGTTTGAAATATGTTAAAATGTCATGTATTTGTTGCACAAGGAGAGAAAACTGAAACGTAGAAGAGACTCCTTTAAAGGTTGATGGATTTTTTTTTTGTACAAGAGATTAGACTGTGTAAGACTTTGTCTTTAAACGTTTTTGGTTCTTTTTCAATAAAATGTGATTACATGACCAATTAATTATTCAGTTAATTTCTGTATTGATGAGGTCGGTGCTACCCATGTTTCGGCTTTTCTGGAAATCCTTAGGAAGCTTTTTTAGCTAGGGTACCAGCTAAAAGAAAAGCTTTTTTTTTAAACAGCTGCAGTAAAAAAAAAAAAAAAAAGTGTGGATTTGTGAAATCAAAGGTGGCTGCATGTCTGTGCCTTTTCCTGTTTACTGGATTTGCTTCTTTATTAATACAGTTCTATGAGCAAGTAAGTAAAGTAGTAATATAGGAGCTTTCATGGTGTCTTGGCAGATTTGAAGCCATACTATGAAGTACCCCATCATAATTTTTGTAAACCAGTGAGACCTTCTCTGGCTTGGATGTGTGAGCACTGTAGTGGGTAAACAAGAGGACACAGCGAGTAACAGTCAGTGGAGTCTAAACTGTAGAAAACAATATTGTTCGAAGGTTGCAGCAGGTAAATAATTGGTTTGAACCGTTTAATTGTCTTTATACGTGGCACTGTATAATGTTTGGCAGGGGCGGCTCATGCTATAGGACTGCAGGACAGCAGCTCTGCCCCACCTAGTAGAAAAGAAAGAAGAAAATAAAAAAAAATTGCAAGTCCCAGAACTCCACGCAAGCATGCACGGAGTTCATGGTACTCACAAAACTCCAGACTGCTGTGTTAGGTAGTCCAGATAGGGGAGAAAGGCATCTCAGCCCTGCAGCCCAGAAGTCTGTGCGGTGACAACCGCACAGAAGAGAAGGAAACCGGACTGCATCATCTGCAGGCTGGAGGCTCCAGCCTACTCTCGCAGGGAAACCAGCCAGCCAAACTGGAAACCAACCATTAGCTTGCGCGGGCTGCCAATTGTGAAGCTTAACAGCTGCCGAAAGAAGCTTTTTTTTAGCCTGAATTAGCTTGCTTCAGCAGACCGAGGAGCTTTTGGAGACTGGAGGTAGGGTGTGTGTGTGTGTGTGTGTGTGTGTGTGTGTGTGTGTGTGTGTGTGTGTGTGTGTGACATGGAAATGCAGGTAATGCCTTTAAGTTTAAATGTATGGGTGTGTAGAAGTCTGCTCCAGTTAAGTATGTGTGTGTGCTTGGGTGGTTGTACCATGGAATGATTGTAGGTGCTCCATGGGTTTAATAATGGCTTAGTGAACGTGAGTATCGTTATTATGTGGATGACAGGTGGGCTGGAATGCAGTGATCCCAAAATCCAACTGTGTTCAGAAGTGTGCTTTTTTTACCAGGTGTATGTAAACATTTTCTCTATGAAATATTAACTATCCCGGACTTTCCTACATCTGGTATTTGTTAGTGTAAAATGTAAATCATTAGAAACTTAACAGGGGTCGATGGTAAATTTCCTACATCAAGTCACGGGCTGCTGTAATTTAAAGTGATGCTACGAAATATGAAAATGGCACTTTGCTTTGCCTGTCTACTGTTGTTTTAAAATTGCTCTTCCTTTTGAAACCAAGGTACTAATGGGCAAGACAAAATTTGTTTTCTTTATGAAAAGCTCTGTATCCTCCAAGCTTTTTCTTTCCCTTATGCTGACTGACTGTGCTGCAGAGCTCAGACTGCTTTGTTAACTCAGGCTAGCAATAGATGCTCCATTTGCGTTTGTACATAGTTAGTTAATTCAAGCTTTAGTTGTCTGCACATTTTTCAGTGATGGGCCAGCTGAGCCAAAGTAGCCTATTAGGTCTGTGCACTACTTTTAGTTTGGGATGCACCTTAGTATAACTCCAAGATAGCTGAATATTGGAGAAAAGGGAATCTCAGAAATACACCAATTTCGGACTAAGTATATATTTTCTCGTAATCGCACTCATGCCTCTCAACGGTCCAGATTTTCCAAAACTGTCCAGATGTTTGTCTTAAAATTTTTGTTTGTTCCTTATAAAATTTGTGGTTTTCTGCCATATCACCGATGATTACAGTGACTAAATTCATGCCTGTCAACTGTCTAGATTTTCACAGATTGTCCAGATTTTTGCCTCATACTTTTGGTCTGTTCCTCATAAAACTTGAGGTTTTCTGGCAAATCAGTAAGGATTGAATTCATTAAATAATGACAGACATTTGAGTTTCAGACTGTATAACCTTCAGAAAATGTACGATAAAACAAAACCTTTTATTCTAGCAGCTTTCTAAGTTTATATGAGAAAGCAATATTTAAAATGTGTCCCTATTTTTGGGCCTTTGTTCCCCCCCATTATTTTTTTACTTTGTCCAGATTTCTTGTGCTGAGAGGTTGTGCGGTATGGACTAAATAATGACATACATTTGAGTTTCAGACTTCATATCCTTCAGAAAAATGCATGCTGTAGCAAGACCTTTTATTCTATCAACTAAGTTTATACAAGAGCAATTTTTAGTACTGTCTGTATGTTCCCCCAACGTATTTGGCCTTGCCCAGATTTCCTGTGTTAACAGGTTGAAAGGTACGTGCAAATAAATTGCTTTATAGAATTAGCCATATCCAAACCTCTCAACTGTCCCCGATTTTGGCTCAAAATGTTGCTCTCCCTCTAATAATCCCACCGCAAAATGGCAATTTTGGAAGAAAATGTGGAGGGTTTACAATTAATAAATAACTGTAATAATCAGAGTTATAGATAACTTTTATTTCAGAAATGCATGTAGATTCATTTATTTTGTCAGCTGCTCAAGTTAACAGTACTAATATTAAAAAAGTGTCCTTTCTTTAACAGGTTCCCAGCTGTATTGTGTGGCTATTTTACATTTGCATCACATTTTTGGTCCATTTTTCACACAATTGTGGTTTTCTGGCAAATTAGTGGCAAATCATTAAAGACTGAAGTTAGAAAATAATGACAGACATTTGAGTTTCAGATTTCAAACCCTTCAGAAAAAACCACACTGCAATTTATGTGTAAGTTTAGGAAGCATACCATCATCTGTTACATCAGACTGGATGATTGCCTTTTCGCTGAAATAAAATAATTGGTTTGTTAAGACTGAACTGAAGAAACTCCACATTCATTTGGTCTTCATAATCATATCCTTTATCCATGCGTGCCACAGTATTTCATTTCATTTGTAGACCATAATCTTTAAATGTTTTAGTTTGTCAAGTAAAAATTGCATCTGCTCCTTCCTCCATAGGCTCTGTGATACACTATTTGTTTTTCAAATTAGTTGGTGTTAGAATGTGAAATAACAGCAAATTGTACATCTCTGGTTAGTTTTCTCATGTATGTTTTCTTTTTTTTGTTTGGTATGTATGAAAAAAAAGGGCATGTCACCCTGTGGCAAAACATTTCCATGATATCCATGACCAGGATGTAGAAGGGATGAAGTTTTTTTATTTTTCAAGTAGTGTTTTCTATTTAATTTTTTAATGTAAAAAAGTACTTCAGCTGAGAGAAGCAGATGGTTTGAAATATGTTAAAATGTCATGTATTTGTTGCACAAGGAGAAAACTGAAACGTAGAAGAGACTCCTTTAAAGGTTGATGGATTTTTTTTTTTGTACAAGAGATTAGACTGTGTAAGACTTTGTCTTTAAACGTTTTTGGTTCTTTTTCAATAAAATGTGATTACATGACCAATTAATTATTCAGTTAATTTCTGTATTGATGAGGTCGGTGCTACCCATGTTTCGGCTTTTCTGGAAATCCTTAGGAAGCTTTTTTAGCTAGGGTACCAGCTAAAAGAAAAGTTTTTTTTTTAAACAGCTGCAGTAAAAAAAAAAAAAAAAGTGTGGATTTGTGAAATCAAAGGTGGCTGCATGTCTGTGCCTTTTCCTGATTACTGGATTTGCTTCTTTATTAATACAGTTCTATGAGCAAGTAAGTAAAGTAGTAATATAGGAGCTTTCATGGTGTCTTGGCAGATTTGAAGCCATACTATGAAGTACCCCATCATAATTTTTGTAAACCAGTGAGACCTTCTCTGGCTTGGATGTGTGAGCACTGTAGTGGGTAAACAAGAGGACACAGCGAGTAACAGTCAGTGGAGTCTAAACTGTAGAAAACAATATTGTTCGAAGGTTGCAGCAGGTAAATAATTGGTTTGAACCGTTTAATTGTCTTTATACGTGGCACTGTATAATGTTTGGCAGGGGCGGCTCATGCTATAGGACTGCAGGACAGCAGCTCTGCCCCACCTAGTAGAAAAGAAAGAAGAAAATAAAAAAAAATTGCAAGTCCCAGAACTCCACGCAAGCATGCACGGAGTTCATGGTACTCACAAAACTCCAGACTGCTGTGTTAGGTAGTCCAGATAGGGGAGAAAGGCATCTCAGCCCTGCAGCCCAGAAGTCTGTGCGGTGACAACCGCACAGAAGAGAAGGAAACCGGACTGCATCATCTGCAGGCTGGAGGCTCCAGCCTACTCTCGCAGGGAAACCAGCCAGCCAAACTGGAAACCAACCATTAGCTTGCGCGGGCTGCCAATTGTGAAGCTTAACAGCTGCCGAAAGAAGCTTTTTTTAGCCTGAATTAGCTTGCTTCAGCAGACCGAGGAGCTTTTGGAGACTGGAGGTAGGGTGTGTGTGTGTGTGTGTGTGTGTGTGTGTGTGTGTGTGTGTGTGTGTGTGTGTGTGTGTGTGTGTGTGTGACATGGAAATGCAGGTAATGCCTTTAAGTTTAAATGTATGGGTGTGTAAAAGTCTGCTCCAGTTAAGTATGTGTGTGTGCTTGGGTGGTTGTACCATGGAATGATTGTAGGTGCTCCATGGGTTTAATAATGGCTTAGTGAACGTGAGTATAGTTATTATGTGGATGACAGGTGGGCTGGAATGCAGTGATCCCAAAATCCAACTGTGTTCAGAAGTGTGCTTTTTTTACCAGGTGTATGTAAACATTTTCTCTATGAAATATTAACTATCCCGGACTTTCCTACATCTGGTATTTGTTAGTGTAAAATGTAAATCATTAGAAACTTAACAGGGTCGATGGTAAATTTCCTACATCAAGTCACGGGCTGCTGTAATTTAAAGTGATGCTCTGAAATATGAAAATGGCACTTTGCTTTGCCTGTCTACTGTTGTTTTAAAATTGCTCTTCCTTTTGAAACCAAGGTACTAATGGGCAAGACAAAATTTGTTTTCTTTATGAAAAGCTCTGTATCCTCCAAGCTTTTTCTTTCCCTTATGCTGACTGACTGTGCTGCAGAGCTCAGACTGCTTTGTTAACTCAGGCTAGCAATAGATGCTCCATTTGCGTTTGTACATAGTTAGTTAATTCAAGCTTTAGTTGTCTGCACATTTTTCAGTGATGGGCCAGCTGAGCCAAAGTAGCCTATTAGGTCTGTGCACTACTTTTAGTTTGGGATGCACCTTAGTATAACTCCAAGATAGCTGAATATTGGAGAAAAGGGAATCTCAGAAATACACCAATTTCGGACTAAGTATATATTTTCTAATCGCACTCATGCCTCTCAACGGTCCAGATTTTCCAAAACTGTCCAGATGTTTGTCTTAAAATTTTTGTTTGTTCCTTATAAAATTTGTGGTTTTCTGCCATATCACCGATGATTACAGTGACTAAATTCATGCCTGTCAACTGTCCAGATTTTCACAGATTGTCCAGATTTTTGCCTCATACTTTTGGTCTGTTCCTCATAAAACTTGAGGTTTTCTGGCAAATCAGTAAGGATTGAATTCATTAAATAATGACAGACATTTGAGTTTCAGACTGTATAACCTTCAGAAAATGTACGATAAAACAAAACCTTTAATTCTAGCAGCTTTCTAAGTTTATATGAGAAAGCAATATTTAAAATGTGTCCCTATTTTTGGGCCTTTGTTCCCCCCCATTATTTTTTTACTTTGTCCAGATTTCTTGTGCTGAGAGGTTGTGCGGTATGGACTAAATAATGACATACATTTGAGTTTCAGACTTCATATCCTTCAGAAAAATGCATGCTGTAGCAAGACCTTTTATTCTATCAACTAAGTTTATACAAGAGCAATTTTTAGTACTGTCTGTATGTTCCCCCAACGTATTTGGCCTTGCCCAGATTTCCTGTGTTAACAGGTTGAAAGATGCGATGCAAATAAATTGCTTTATAGAATTAGCCATATCCAAACCTCTCAACTGTCCCCGATTTTGGCTCAAAATGTTGCTCTCCCTCTAATAATCCCACCGCAAAATGGCAATTTTGGAAGAAAATGTGGAGGGTTTACAATTAATAAATAACTGTAATAATCAGAGTTATAGATAACTTTTATTTCAGAAATGCATGTAGATTCGTTTATTTTGTCAGCTGCTCAAGTTAACAGTACTAATATTAAAAAAGTGTCCTTTCTTTAACAGGTTCCCAGCTGTATTGTGTGGCTATTTTACATTTGCATCACATTTTTGGTCCATTTTTCACACAATTGTGGTTTTCTGGCAAATTAGTGGCAAATCATTAAAGACTGAAGTTAGAAAATAATGACAGACATTTGAGTTTCAGATTTCAAACCCTTCAGAAAATTCATATTAATTCAAGATCTAGTATTCTATTATAAAGTTTATAAGAGCAATATTTAAATATTGTCCTTATTTTTTGGCCTTTGTCCCACTTCTATGTATGGCTTTGTCCAGATTTCTTGCTCCGAGGTTGAGAGGTATGACAAATGTGACAGGGGCATTACAGTCAGCTAGAGACATTTCAAATTGTGACATACTTGTTGCATCTCACTCCCCCATGTAGTGACTCTAGATGTGTCCAAGCAAGACAAGTAGCAGTTATGCAGAGTATCCCCCCCCCCCATCCAAGGTAGACACAAGTACTACAGTGGCTTTTCATCTGTCCTTTCTTGATTTTGCAGAGTGTTCTGGTTTTCTGTTATATTCTTATACTGTTGATTTATGCTTATTATTCAGAAAGTGTCTGTTGCTCTCTGTTTAAGTAGCAATGCATTCATGACCATCAGGTAAGCTTGTCTGAGATTGTAAGATACAAAGTTTTAATAAGGATACTATTAAAGAATTTCCAACATTGAAAGCCTTTTTGTTGTTGCCATGCAGAGAATACTTACATAACTAGATAACGTATAAGCTTTGGGTATTGAAATGCATATGACAGTATTTGTAATAAAAGACAGGATTACAGTATTTTTAAGAAGCTCATTACCTTTGTTGGAGACTTGCAGTCATCTTTGCAGGCTTTACCCGTAAACTAAACAGAATGCCAATCTATCATGTGTGGTCCATAACCTGTGCAGTAATCCTTTAAGCAATTTATCTTGAGCTTGTTTCTTGTTTGCTGTTCATTTTTTTAAACTTTGGTCATGTTTTCCCCATGAAACAAGTACATAGTTGTTGTCAAGCAGCAGGTTTTTTTGGATAAGAAACATTTGTACAAGTGGGGGTATCACAGAGATTGCTACTTTCAGTATGTTACTTGGTACTTTATAAAGCTGAATATAAATTATAATTAGAACTGCAGTGCAAGGAGAAGTGGTTTGAGTGGAGTGCTGCTTGTTTTTCTTATACTTGACTTTGACTGGCATTCCAGTAATGTATTTAAAAAGTAATTTATGTTTTCATGCCCCACAACCTTTTTGTTTCCATCTAGATATTAAGTAAGCTGTCATGCAGCCAATGCATTGAAATATTTTTTTTCTTCCACACTTCATTTTGCCTTGATTGGACTCTCATAATGATGGTTTGGCACCCAGGGCAGCGTATTTAATTAAAGTTCCAGTTTTTGTGGTTTTTGAGCACAGTGCCTCTCCTTTCTAGTTAGCCACACCCCTTCCCATGGCCCCCACCCATTTAGCTGTCTCCTGCAGCCCCCCCCTTTGATTTGAAGTCACCAGCCGCCACTGATGTTTGGTAGGAAATGTAAAAGGACTTTCAGATTATGGCAGTGTTCTGAATTGTGACAGAGTAAAACAAACAATTCTAGAGAAGAGTGCACAGTTGGAGAGGATTTGATGTAGGAAGTGACCTGGAATGGGAATCCAGACACCTTTTTGAGACAAACGAGCTTAAATCAGAAAGTGATAAGCACTTCTTTTTGAAAAGGTAATTTTTCCAAATTTGGTAGATTCTGCTAGGAGCGGAGTATCACCAATCTGTGAAGAAAGGGCATAGAATACACCTGCTTCTTCATAATATTGCTGCCATGGACTTGACATTGTACAATAACAGTGGGTGTGTAGGATGCAGTACCATGTGCTGTGGTGCGTGACTGGTCCCCCTGCTGTTTCATTTCTTATTTCCATAGCACTTCTGCGATTTGGGTACTTTTATGAGCAGTGCTTTTTGCAAACTTTGATCCAGATGTATATTTTGAATCTTTGTATGCAGAAGTAGTTCCTTTAACTGATGGAATGGTTTTATCTAGTAAGTGCAAGCTAAATGTACAACACAGTGAAACAGTAAAAAATAGTCATCTTTTGTTTACAGTTTTTCAGACCCAAGGTTGGAAAGTGGATGTTCTGGAAGCCCATTTTCTGCAAGGATGGATGTTTTTCATGTAGGGAAGCTAAACCAGTGCAAAGATCTAAACTAGCAACCATTTTAAAGTGGGAGTGAGAATTAACTTAACATGAGTATTTTTGGTATGTAGGGTTGGGAAAAATTACAGAAACTGTATCTCATGGGAGTCCACGAATTCCATGAAGTTAATTAGCATCTTTGAAGGAAAAATTGATTTATGTGAACAAGAGGAAAGTGTTTGAATGTTAGGTGGATGGCTGAAAAAGTGTGTGAAAGTGTCTTTAAGCAGAAAAGATAGCTATAATTAAAAAGCCTTCCTTTGGAGGCTTTGCAGTCAGGAAGGGGTGAGAGAAATTCAGAAATGTTTGGAAAGACAGTCACTTTTTTGAGCTTGTAATAATCTCTTGACAAAGTTAATTTGAAGCCTATTTACTAAGAAAATAAACAAGAGGAGGTAGGTAAGGTGATTATCTGTAGAAGCTGTTTCTGTGATTTTGCTTTCTAACCATACTGTGTTCTGTTTGCAGACCAGTCAACACAACACAGAAGAAAGAACATCCAGAAGAAAAGGGTCCTGTATTTGACCAGAGCCTGGAAGACCAAAGAAGGAAGTCATCCATTCAATTATCCCAGTCTCGGGAACAACTACCTCCTCCTCAGGAAAATAGAGGACGTTCCATTACTTTACCTAGCAACTACTCATACACACAGGAAGAACCCGAAGTTAAAGAGAGGCATAGAAGTGGTGCCCAGCCATCTTACTCTGATAGTCATTCAGTGCCTGAAACCCGTTTTTTGTCACAAAGTCACCTGGAAGACATTCCATTGCCATCTGGACCAATTAAGAAGAAAGGTCCTGCTCCTCCTCAGAGGCCACCTCCTCCCAAAATAGAAAAATATAGACCTCAGCACATCTCTAAGTCACCACTGTCTGCATCTTCTGAATCACTGCTAACAATTCCCAGTAGAAGAAGTAACCCTCATTCACCAGGTAAAGCTGAGCTGCAGTCAGTTCCAAAAACTGTATCACTGGCTGATAATCTAAACAGCAGTCAGCTGCAAGAATCTCACCAGATCAGGGTTTTAGAGAATGAACGACAGCTTGCCCAGTCTGGAGCTAGTGAGCCTTCAGTGAACAGAAAGCATCAAAATATACAAAAGCTGCCCATGGAAGCATCAAGATCCCCTTCACCTCAGTTTGCACCACAGAAGCTTACAGATAAACCACCTTTATCTATTGATGATGCTCCAACAAGGTATAGTATTGTATTTCTTGTCAGGAGGCATTTTGGGGTTGAATACATAGATGTACCATAGGATGGTAAACTGAAGTAGCTTAAAAACATTCTTCTGCCATTAGATATAATCCAGTCTTAAGATTAAAATAAAAATAAGTGTGCCATTTGAAAAAAAAAAGCTCTTGGTGTCATTGTGAAAGCAGTGCTGGGAATGGATATAGAAAGGATTCTTTTAATCTTAATTTTGTGGAGGACACCTGCAAATCTCTAACATGGGCTTCTTTCTTGCCTTCATGAGGAGGTACTGTATGGACTGATATCTTCTGCATTCTGAAGTTCCCTACTCATACAGTGGTATCTTCTTTCTTGAATTAGATCTTGCATTACTTGGTGCATACCTCATGCAAAGCCAAAGTTGCCCTCTACCATGTTCAGTTGCACTTTGTACTTCACATTTTTGCATTTTTGTTTCATAATTATCTGTTCTATCATCTGAGCTGCAGTTTAATGTAGTAAGGTTTTGTACTGAGAGAATTTAGTTTATTTGGAGAGGTACTTGTGAGGATTTTAAGTGCAACAAATGGCTCCACCCACCCCAAATAGATTTTTTTAAAGACAATTTAGTGTGTCAGAGATTTCATCTGTAGATCTTGTGAAAGAATTACTTATTTATTTTATATATTTGTTTAATGGGTAGCTTACTGATCTCAATGGATCATTTGCAGGCACAGCTCAGGTGAATAGGATCACATAAGAAATTAACAAAACATATTTTCAGATATAAAGATATGCTAAAAAACAAAATTATATTTACATTTATTAAAATATGATACAACATTTAATTCCAGAAGCATTTTACAATCTCAAAATATGACTGGAAAGTGGAATTATACTCAGCAGAGCTTTATGGATAAGATGTAGACAAAATAACTAAGATGGCTTATGCTATAGAGATATTAGCATATCATTATATACAGAGGTATGAAGACATTAAAAGAGGCAAGTAACAGCTGCAGGAAACGATACCATGGGAAGAAGAGAGAGAAGCTGAAGGAGGCATGCAGATGGAAGAGAAGAAAGGAGAAATGTGAGAGAGATGCAAAGAGTAGAGGGAAGTAGGATGAAAAAGGCAGTAAGTAAAGGGATGGGACTTGAGATAAGGAAGGATGAAACTGGGATAAAGGGGTGTGTGAGAGAGCTGGAGGGTTTACGTTATGTGACCTGCGTGAGTGCAGCTGTACTTTGGGTGAAGAGGTTTTCCTTGAACTGTTGTGCAAAGTACAAGTACTTCTGGATATCTTAGATTGAGAGAGGAATGGAGTCCTGTAGTTTAGGTGATAAGATGAAGAATGCATGTTTTTGTAGTTGGTAGTGTGGGTTGAGATTGAGAGATATCCAGGAGATTATATCTGGGTTTTTTCTTATTTATTTTATTTAACATTTGTTTACTGGGATAGTCCGACTGGATTAATTGCCCATTTTCAGCAGAGGCCCGGGGAGAAAGGCTCCACAGTCTAAAACAGTATTGTACACAGGACATAAAAATAATAATTTCAGTACAGGTACAGATAGTGTACAGATGCACGAAGAATACCAACTTAAATGCAACATGTACAATGGATAGTTCCAGAGATTTTCTGAGCTATATATGAATGAATTGGTTTGGATGCAAATAATTAAACAGAAAAACGTAGTTTTAGTATGAAACAGAAATTGATGCTGTCAGTTTTTACATAATATTTTAAGTTATAAATTTTGCTGGTAAAGCTTACAGTTTTGAGTGGTGAGGTGAGAAAAGAGAATTGCAGATAGAGGTCACAGTAGTGAGGGAGGAGGGATTGTGGGTAAGGGATAGTAGAGAGATTGAGGAGAAAAAATACAAGTGAATGTAATGGTGGAAGTGGAGATAGAGAAGGTGACAGTGGAAGGGTGGTGATTAGTGGAGGTGTTTGCTTGGGTTAGCCAGGGGCTGTACAAGAACATTCCCAGTTGTTGGTTAGATGGGTCCTGAGAAGTTGTTTGAACATGGCTTAGTTGGTGGTATTAAGGATATTCTGGGGGATGAAGTTCCTGACTTTAGAGATTTGGTTGAAAGATAAGGAGTCTCCATAGCTGTTATTGGCTTTAGTGACATTTAGTAGGGATTTGTCTGTAGCTCATAGAGTTCTGTGGTTTCAGTATAGTTGGACGAGACTATGGAGTGCAGGGCAGTTTTCAGGTTTAGTAATGATATGTGCATTAGTAATTTGGTAGAGAAAGAGAAGGTTGGATTGTTCAAGTCAACTGAGTTGATGGAGTGCTGTACAGTGGTGAGATCTATATGGGGAATTTGTGGCAAATTTGTCTATTTTGTTATAGCATGCCTCCAGTTTGGCTAGGTCTGTTTTTTGAGGTTCGTAAAAATTGATGAGTCATTTAACAAGGTGGAGAGAAGATGGGTTCGGGCAATGGCATGCCTGGTGGAGTTGGTTAGGAATTGCTTGATCCTGTAGAGTGTACCAAGTTTGATATGGAAAACCAAAATTGCTTAATCCACTGTCAGCCACAGAGAAACTAAACCCAATGGAAGGAAAATTGAATGTCATACCTTTGGATAATATTTCAACTATGCTAGAATTGTTGCATTGTTAAAACTTAAAGCATTAGAGCAAAAGAAATTGCAACATCTCTGTTCATTAATAGATTTGACTTTTCAGTTATATTTTGTATTCATTAATGCATTTATTCACAGTTTGAAAATTAGTGGTTTTATGGTAGTGAATATTAGTGTTTTAAAGCATGTTCAGTAACTAATTTACTTAATAGGAAAGGTTTATTGTTTCCATAGAAACTGGAGGTTCGGATCAATCAGAAGTGAGATGGCACTATTTAAATGCAAGAGAAATGTATATAAAATGTCTGAAGTTTGATCACCTGTTCAAACAAAAGCGCTTACATTTATTCGTTTTAAAGCAGTGTAAATAGTACATGGTCATAATTTTAAGATGCTGTTAATAAAATTATCAATTTTCCTTCTGTTGGGTTTCGTTTCTCTGTGGCTGACAGTGGATTAAGCAAGTTTGATATGGGTCTTTTTGATAACTAGAGAGATATTCTTGTTGAATCTAAGGTTGCTGTTGATGTTGACCCCTAGTACTTTGGTTTGAGGAACGGGTTCTATTTTGGTGGTGTTGGTTGAGAAGATAGCAAGGCTATAGTTGGATTGATTGACTTTTTGTTAGAGAAGAGATTAGTTTAGTTTTGTTGGGGTTTAGAATTAGTTGTTGCTTGGAGAAGCAAGATTCTAGGTCTGTGAAGGATTTTTGTGTTATTTCTTGTAGTTGTGACAGGGAAGAGGCAACACATATTAGGGTTGAATCATCTGCATATTAAATTTTGGTTGCAAGGTTGGTTGCTGTATGTGGCTTGTTAGTAAAGATTGTAAAGAGCAGTGGATCTAAGATTGATCCTTGTGGGACCCCTACTGAAATGGGTAAGTGAGTGGATAGGTCATTTTGCCATTTCACAGCTTGCTGATGGTCTGTGAGATAGTTCTGAAACCAAGAGAGAGCAGAGTGAGATAGATTTAATGATGCAAGTTCATTTAGGTGTTTTTGATGTGCTACTGTGTTGAATGCCTTGGACATATCTACGAAGATAGATGCAACTTGTTGCCCATTGTTTTTTAAGTGATTAATGGTGTCAGTGAAGCTTACTAGGATAGGTGGTATTATAATTAGGCCTGAAGCTGTTGCTGAGAGCTTGTTAGCAGATTGCTGCAGGTAAGGTAGTCCATAAGCTGTGTGTGGATGCATTTTAGACAACCGAGAGAAGAATAGCTATTGGTCTGTAATTTGAAAATTCTATTGAGACACCACCTTTGGTGTAGAGGGATGATGTATGAAGTCTTCCAGAGTTTGGGGACGTAATGTTCTCTGATTGAGCTGTTGATCAATATAGTGATCGGATAGTTGATGGAATCAGCTGCTAACTTGAAATATGTGCTAGGTAATTGATCTGTTGCGAGGGTTTTGATTAAAAGTTTATGAATGAGAGGGAGCAATGACATAGGAGAAAGGGCTTTGTGAATTAGGGATCCTAGTAGGAGGATGGCCCTCAAATATACTGGGAGCCATTTGGTGTTGATGAGAGTTAGGCAGTAGTTGAAAAGTAAAAAGCTTTAAAAGTTTGTGGTACAGAAAACATTAAAGGGAAAGAGGCTAGTAAATGAGAGAGTAGCATTCCAGAAATGAACTTAAAAAAGAAAGCTAAAGCAATTTCAGCAAACACTGGACAGCCACCTAAAGGAGTTAAGGACAGTGCAAAAAAAAAACAGAAAAGTAAATCAAAATGAAAAAAGTTGTTCTTTACATCTGACTCCATTGAAGAAACCCCAAAAATGGCTTCCTAAACAGGGATATTAAAGATGGTCTGTAAGAATAAATTTGAAGATAGTAGTGAGGGAATTTGGCTCACCTACGCTGATGATAGTAAGGCATCTGCACCAGTTTCATAGCAGTTTTCTTATTTCTTTATAGTAATTTCTGCACAAGAATCAGTACAGAGTTTGTCAAGAAAACAGTAATCTCCAAAAGAGGAAGCATCAACCTTTTTTTCAGAGAAAGGGTTCATAGTGTATGGTGGTTACTAAATAGTTCTTATTTAAGTTCACTCGCCAGTGCCTAATAAATTAATTTTCACTACTTCGTAAGCTGTTTTAGCATTGTGGTGTAAATGTTCAGGGACCCCTTTGTGTATGTCTGTTCCAGGAGGGAGACCCAGGGTGAGTATACTGTGGGGGGGGGGGGCAGTCAGCATGTGGGAAACTGTTCAGGTCCTGGCATTGGAGGAAGCCTGAAAGACAGCAGCAGCAGTGTAATAAAAAGCAAGCAAAACATATCCTGGATCTTCTCACATTTTAACAGTGAATGATTTGATTGTAGCTGAGGGTTTCCCACCATTTCCTAATGATTTAAGGCATCTAGTAATCTCAGAGTTGCTCTTCATATCAGGATGAGTAAAGTAAAACAGCTTTGTTTTCACTGTAAGCATTTCAGACAGTTCTGGTTGTGGGAACTCTACAAGTAGACACAAATAAAGTAATTGTGTTGTGTCTTTTCAACAAGCAGGAACACAGCTATGCTTACAGAGAATCTGTCAATATTGGGATTGGACATCAATTTATAAGATGATCTCTTAGGCTGTACTTTTATGTATTTATTTATTTGTGTTTGCTTACTGTTTTTTTTTTTAATTTGTTAACCAAAATATGGCACTGTTCCTAATGGGCCAGTTTGACCTTCAGCCCTGGTGAGGGAAAAGAAGCGCACAGTTAAAATAATAGAACAGATTGCACAATTAGAACAAAAGCATAGCTGTGTTTTACATAGCATCTTAGGAATGTTTTAAATACATTTTCCTTAGTTTAATTTGTAAAGTAAGATTTCAGAAAACAGTGCAGAGTAGAATGCATAGAAGGATAGTGGTTGGTATTGTACTGTAGTTTGTACATTTGTTAACTACTGGACACAAGTGTTTCTTTTCAGAGATGACATGAGAGCACCCTCTGGTCTTGTGACTTGCTCAGAGTTGCACGTCAGACAAACAGAGGTGGATGGAATCAAGTTTTGTACACTTGGCTACATGAAGCAGCTCATTAACATCGCAGAGCCTTAATCCCCTGCTCTAACTGGTAAAGGTGGGAGGTTTCATACATGAACTGCTGCAAAGATCCATTTCAGTCATGACCTGGGCCAACTGTCAAAAACGCAAAAAGTACAGTGCAGTTATCAGAGAAACATTCTCAATTTGGAATAATGTAATACAGTTTTGAAAGTAATGTAAATGGTTTCAAACCAACATTCACAAATGAGACATGCTACTCAAAGAACTAAGTTAAATTAAATAGTTATAAAACAACTTAGTTGAACATAGCCTCAGTGTGTCCTTCACCGTGACCTGCAAATGGCAATTAGTGACATGTTTCATGGCAATTAGGGACATGTTCTTGCAGACACTTCATCTTTGGGGGACTCCACAGCTGGACCTCTCTGCTACCGACGGCAGCAAGTGAATTCCATATTTCTGTTCTTAACATCCTAAACCAGTGGCCTGGAAGTTGTGCAGCTTCTGTTTCCAGTGTAACCTCAAACTGTTTCTGTTAATACACATCTTGCTTGACTTTGAGCAATTTTGTATGACTTAATTCTAATAGCCTCAAGGCGGCCAAGACAGCCATGGTTTTCTATAGTGCAGCAGATGATGTTCACCAATAGATCACTGTTGAAGTAGGATAAAGCTATAATGTTCTTAACCTGCCAAGGATATTGGAAGTCCAGCCAGTGTACTAAAGTTTTTGGGTGCCTTCCTTATGCACCATGCGCCCAGTGAAGTATGAAAGCATGCTGTTACAAATATTACTTATGGGCACTAAATGTCAGAAGTTTCTTTCCATTGAAGAGTTCAGTCAGACATCTTGTCTATACTTCAGCTTGAGTGCTAGAAGTCGGCTTGTATCTCGGCTTTGCAGGCAGATAAGTACCCCTTTGGGGACCTTCTTTATATGTTTTGCAAAAAAAAAAGTATAGTTATATTTTTCTTAAGTCTATCAGAAAGGGGAAATATGCATGTAGTAGGCAGATCCCATTAAAGGACTCACACATGGCCTACATTTTCTTGGTGAAAGCCATGATGTATGTTCGTGTGACATTTGTTTTTTGTTTACCCCAAAAATGATTAGCAGTATTCTGTGCAGCCTAAAACTCTTTCTGGAAAACTGATGAGGTGTCCATGGCTCTTCATCAGCCATTCCCTTTCAGTTAAATAAGAAAAGAAAAAATATTAAAGAAGGTACTGAAAGGATATTTCCATCTAAAACTTTTGCCTAGTCTGGGACTGGTAGTCTTGGAGCCCTTAGGCTATCAGTCTGATCCTTCAAGAGAATGGCATCCATTGGATGTTTATTAAATTTAAAAGCTTTAGTTAGATAAATATTTAATTATGTAAAAGGTTGGTATTTCATAGTTTTATTTTTATATTTTGTGGGGTGTGTTTCATTTATTTTTGAGTGCTTAATTCTTGAATTTCCTACTGTTTCTTTAAAATGTTTTATATGCTTTATTGGTTTATTAGTATCATGTGACTTATTTAAGAATGGTGGTTATGATTTTAAGTTATCTGATAAAGTCTCGAACTGTTGAAGAAGAGACAAAAGTGCTTATTGTATTTAATAAACCTGTGACTTTTCTGATACAGCTTCCAGATGTTTGGTTTTTGTTTTAAAGTTTGTTTCTTTGTCTTTTTGTGATTTAACTTTTTGTGAAAATACTTAGTTTTATCTCTCCTTAACCACCTACTTTGGATCATTATATAATGGTTCATAGGCTCATGTGTGCATAGGTGAATACTAGGCTGACTGCCCTGAAGGGCTATTTTAAGTTTAGCTAATAACCCAAGGTCAGAATCAAATCCTGCACTTTGAGTCTATGAGCTGAAGACCTTAACCAGTATGCCAAATCTCCTCCCAACACTTTTGTTCTCATAACCTGTTTTTTGAAATACGTAGATACTAGTCATACTAGTCATTCTCTTGATTTACTTCAATGTTTTGTTAAAGCCCCCTTTATGCTTATAGTCTTCAAAACCATACATACCGTATTTCTCCGTAAATAAGACCTAACCAGAGAATAAGGCCTAGCATGGTTTTCTGGGGTGGTCATGATATAAGCCCTACCCCAAAAATAAGCCCCAGTTAAGATAGTCAACCACACATGACGGACGTGTTGAATTATAAAATAATAATATTATTGACACCTGTTGACTGAGGTTATTGTATTCTGCTCGCCATTTTCAGACCATTCGGACACCCAACTTCATCTCTTTGCAGAAAGTCATAAGATTCTTTCCCCGGGAGTCCTCCGCGATTCTTACTGTAACCCTAATCCTCACTCACACTTGACGTTTGAGATCCTTGGCCCATAAACACTGGTAAGTGTACTTGGATTGGTCAAAGTACAGACAACGCACATAAAACGTGCACACTTGATAATGAACGGGTGTGGTTGTGTCTTCTTAACTCTCACCATTTTTGTTGCCACTCCTGTCTCGTAAGATTTCAGTTAACCCCCCCCCCCCAGACGAGCACAAAAAGAAAGAGCTATTCCATCGAGTACAAGAAAGGAATCATGGACGACTCCCAGGGAAAGAATCTGATGGCTTTCTGCAAAGAGAAGCTGGATCTCTGAATGGTTCGAAAATGGCGAGCAGAGTACGATAACCTCAGTCAACAGGTGGATGAGGGAAATGCTAAGAAGTGCAAGTGTGGATCAGGTTGGCAACCATTATTATTTCCTGAGCTGGAAGACATCTGTGAATGGATTGCTAACAGGAGAGCAAATGCTTTGGTTGTGCGCAGGGTTGATATTCAAACATTTGCCCTTGCAATGGCACCACATTTAGAAATATACCCAGAAGAATTCAAAGCATCACAACATTGGCTGTATGGCTTCCTTCAGCGATATGAGCTGTCTCAAAGAAGATCGACAACACTCTTCAAGCTGGAAGATACTGAAGTTATTAAACGTGCACTTACATTCAAGTCCTTTGTTGATGGCATAGACTTTTCTAAATACCAACTCTCCAACATGATTGCTATGGATGAAACTGCAATGTTTATGGCCCAAAGATCTCAAACAACAATTGATCAGAGGGGTGCCTCGTCAATCTACATTAACTCCACTGGTTACGAAAGTGCATGTGTTACCTGTATTTTGGCAATTCGTCTAGATGAAAAGAAAACCCCATCTTTAGTAAGGGCAAGAAAGGTAAGATTGAACATGATTCAGACATTTACATTCTTGAAACCGAAAAAGCCTGGTGCACACAAGCAGTTATAAGGAAGTAGGTCGATGTAATGCTGCCACTTGTTTTGCAAAGTGGCAAAAAGAGGTCTGCTAGTCAGGGATTCAGCCAGCACTCACCGCGCTAAAGACATGAAGAACTTCTTTGCATAGAAAAGAGTAGATCAAATAATGATTCCCGCAGGAATGACTGCCTATCTCCAGACTCTTGATATTGCAATAAACAAGCCATTCAAGAACCATTTGCGCTTGGAACTCAATGACTACATTGAAAATAGGAGAGAAATCAGAGTGGAAGTTTTGTGAAGCCTAGCCTGCAAGATGTCGTGACTTGGGTGAAGAATTCAAAGGATAAAATCACTGACAGCTGTGTTGCCAGTGCACTACGAGCAGGCTACATGGACAAGCAGTGCTCATTTAAGGAGAGCTCTTTTGCTGGGCATGACAGATTGGGGCCGATGGTTCTACAGGAAATGGAGTCGCAAGAAATTCAGGCCAGAATTCGGGGGTTGGAGACTTTTATGACAATGTTCCAGAAGATGACATGAATAACTTTTCCGTTATCAGGGCAACAGAATGTATTGCTTCTGCTTTCAGCTGCCAGCAAGCTCTTGTCAGTTTGACTTTATTGTATTAAGGTAACGTTTCATTATCAAGGGGTAATTACAAAGTAAGGCCACTAGTTCCAAGACTTCATTTTTATGACTTTCTATCATCCTTCTCGTACGGTTTGGGTAAGGAATAAAGAAAGCATTACAACTCAAAAAGTGGCATTTATTAACCTGTTTTATTCCCTTCCTCCAATACACATGTATTGAGATTTTTCTGCACTTTCTGTTAAGCATGAAATATTGCACTGTGAAAGCCAAGGTGTAGATATTCTGAAGTTGAAATGTTTGTTGCACTGTTTATGTAGAATTCTCACACAACTGTTAACGCATTACCTAGAACTGTTGCCCAATAACGGAAAAGTACCAACTAAATGTCAGTTTGTGTTCATGAATAAATGTCGATTTTTTTTTTGTAAATGAATAAATGTAGATTGTTGTACAGGGGTGTAAATAAGGCTTCCATCCCCTGATAATAAGCCCTAATGCTTATTTCGGCAGGGGAAAAAGTATAAGACCCGGTCTTATTTTCGAGGAACTACGGTAGTATTGTCTTAGTTTCCCTTTTATGACTTGTGAAGACCATGCACACTTTTTATTGACTAACTTTGAATTTCCTCTGTCTTGTGCCATTGTCATTGCAGAACTGGACATAATAGCCTAACTGAGGTCTTACCAGGTGCCTAAAATGAGGGATAGCAGCTTTACTACTGTATGCTGTTAAATCATTTTCCTGTATGTCCCGGTATTTCACAAGTCTTACTTGCTGCTCTTGCCACAGTGTTGCTTGATCATCTCATATGTGTACTCCAGAACGGTTTACTATCATTTACTCGACACAGAGATGGTAGCGTCCACTTGCGCGAACCCTGCATTGTGAACATTGAACTGACATTACTGACTTTCCATCCTTGCCCCCTTCTGCTCCCATGGTAATGCTTGATGTTCTTCCATGTTTCACTGTTGCAGTCCTGACTTGTGGGGATTTCACACCATGGAAGCCCTTGACTGGCCTGACTACCAGAGTAAGAATTTTCCCCCTCTTGCAACTGGCAGACACCTTAACCAGGCATCAGTGTGCTGGGGTATAAGTGGAGTCTGCTGATGTGATTACCTCAGTTCTTTCTTGCCGTCAGAGCACAAAGCAGACATCCAGTATGTGTGTTGGTGAAAGTACCCCATTGGAGAACTCTTTCTTTTTTGCTAATTAATGTCAGAGGAAGTTAACAGTTGTCTTGTGGTAAATAAATCCCACACCAAGACTTCCATGCCTACTGTGTTACCTGTTTGGCTCCAGACCACGACATCCCTAATTGTGGTTTCTGTCCGCTTTTCAATTCCAGGACTGTTTGGTGTAGAGCAGACATTTTAGCTAAGTTCGTTAGCGAGGTTCTCCGTGTGGTAAGGCATCCATTAATCATTCCGACATCTATCTTCCTAAATGCAAACAGCCCAAACTCAGGCCTTCTGAAGATGTCCATTCAGCATCTGCTAGCCCTCTAAGGCTGGTTATCGTGCAAAATGGTGAGGAGCTTTCACAGTCCCCTCTCACAACCGAGGTGACCTCTATCAAAACCCATTCAGAGTCCGATATGCAGTTGGGCCCCTTGCCATCAGCACAAGTTTTGGATTTACATGCATCAGTCAGGTTTGGGACTACTTTGCCGGCCTCGGCTTCCGACAGTCAGAGCACTACCACTACAGTACTGACATCTCCAGGCCTAAACAAAGGACTGCTCCAAGGAAGCCATCTTTCCATTTCAGGCTCACCAGCTCCCAGTCTCAGGCCTATCAGCAGGATTTGGTTAGATTGACAGAGGATATTATTTCCCTGGTTAAGGGCAGACATCCTCCCCTGAACCCCCCTCAGGAAAAGAAAAATAGATCCAATCCCAGAGGTTCTTACTGAGCTTTTTGAGTCAGTGGAAGACTCTGACCAAGAAGGTTCAATTTTTGATGAGGATCCCTCTTTGGCATCCTTGGGGGAGTCTGATTCAGAGGAAACTTTGCCTTCTGCCTCCAATCCTGAGGATCTATCCCTTGGAGAAACTTTACACTCTCTGGGGGATCATTTTCATTGGGAAGAGCAGGACTACCCCTAATCTAAGAGAATAGTCAGGGAAGTTCTCAACCTCCTGGAACATAACCCCCTTGCTCTTCCTCCAGTTTTGGAGGTGGTTGATGATGATTTCCAGGAATCCTCCTTGAAGCCAGATTCCCTCCCTCCTGCACCCAGGAAGTCTAACAGATTGTACAGGGTTATGGACTCGCATAAGCACCTTTTTAAACACTGTTCAGCTGATCCAGAGGTTGTTATTCCTGGACCCAGAGGTGGCAGAGCCAGCACATCCAGAAACACCCTACCCACTGATAAAGAAAACAGAGCCCTTGATAGAATTGGCAAGAGGGTATACACTTCTGCCACTCTGTCTGTGATGGCATTAAGCTGCCAGTTCCAAATAATGGAATACCAATAAGCTCAACTGGAACAGATGAGACAAAAGCTTTTGACCACTGAAAGAGCTTATCTAAAGAATTACTGGGCATATGCAACTCCACTTCACAAGTAGCCAAGCATTCCTTATACTGTGGATTTGATGCTTTGGAGGCTGTCAGCAGGGCGGCAGCCACCAGATCTGTCATTAGGAGGCACACATAGCTAAGGGAACAAGCCCTCCCCAAGCATGTTAAATCCAATCTTGTGGATGTTGCCTTGGTAAGGAGTTCTCTTCAGCCCTAAACCAGAAGTTGTGCTCAAAGAAAATGGAGGACAAAGCTATGTCAATGCAGACAGTCAAAGATTTTTTGCAGATACAGGCGCTAGGTTTCAGTAGAAACTTTCCAACTAAACACTTGTCCTGCCTTTCCCAACCCAAAGCAGGTCAAAAACAAGCCCACAGGGAAGGGAACCAGAGTCAGCGCCAGAGACTTAGGCAAGAGCAGTCTACTTCTTCAAGACCAGGAACTTCCACCCCATAGGTCCCTTGCAGGGAGCAATTGTGAGTCTTTCATGGCACGCCCCCCTCCCTCCCACCCTGTTTTCAGACTTGGAGGAAGACTGGCACTATTCAAAGAAAATTGGCTTTTCATTAATTCAGACCAGTAGGTATTAAATATTTCCAGAGGATATCAGCTCAAATCCATAACCCCCCCCCAATACATTCAGACTTCTGAGATATACCACCATCCCACAAAGCAGTGGCTTTTTCACATATAGAAACAGTATGTGTACAGGGCTCAGTGGAAGTAGTCCCTGCATGTCAAATAGGAAGGAGCTTTTACTCAAGAATGTTCCTGGTCACAAGAAAAGAAACCCTATTATGTTATATTCTGGACCTGCCTAACATCAACTTATTCCTGGAGGTTCCCATATTCAGGATGCTTGACCCTTCAGTAACTCTTGTCCAGGTTTTCCCCAAAGGCTTTCATGGGTACTCTAAACCTAAAGCATGCATACTTGCATATTTCCATAGAAGAATCTAGCAGAGGATTCTAAAGCATCAGAGCAAGTTCCAAACATTTTAAATTTTGTGCTCTGCCCCTTTGACTTGTCTAATTTTCCCAGGGTATTCACAAAAACGCTTAACTCCACTAATTGCCTACTGCAGAAAACAAGGGGTATTGATCCACCCTTATCTGGATGAGTGCCTCATCTGCTGTACAAGCCTGGCACTACTCAGCACAGATTTGATGTTCACCCAATTCATGTTTACTTTCCTGGGATTCACCATAAATCACCAAGAATCCCAAACTCTGTTCACAACCAGAGTACTGTTCTTGGAGGCCCTACTGAACTCTATCCTTCAAAAAGCTTTCTTGCCTCCTGTCAAGGTATCCTTCTTGACCAATAACTTTCAAAAAGAAATATGGACAGTAATATTCTTACAGCCAGACAGTTTCTCCGGACACTGAGTTACATGGCCTGTTTCATTCTCATGATCCCCCTGGCCAGGCTGCATATGAGGGAATTACAATGGTACTTCAAAATGTGTGGAGCCAGATGCGCACTCACTGTCTACCAGGATACGGCAGATACCTGTCCTCAAAGGTGAATTTGCATGATGGACCAAGACCTGCACTCTAAACCCAGGCCTACCATTCAGCTTTGCAAACAAATTCCACCACAGGTGCCTCAGAGACAGCCTGAGGAGCACTCTTCAACCAGTTGCAGACTCAGTGGAAGTTGGAACGCAGGATTAAAAACAAACACATAAACTTAAAGGAACTAGAGCTGTAGGGAGTTTTGAGGTTCAGTGTTTGTGTTAGGTATACTGGAATTTGTCATTCCGACTTTCATGGAATGGTTTCGAGCATTGGAGGACTTGATGGTCTGTGTCTAGAGTACATGATAGTAAACCCTCCAGAACATTTTCTACTTTTGTTGTTGCTACCACTTCCCCTCTGTCTGTATGCATCTTTCCAAGAGTTTTTCTCCAGTTTGTGTCATTTCTATATTTTTTGGCATTAAGTTTAAGTTGCCATGATTTATGCCATCCTTCAAGTCTTGCCAGTTTTTTTACATGTATATTTATGTGCTTATGCCATCAGCATAATGGCAGCATGCTTTTCCAAGTTTTTCAAGTAGCGTCATTTACATAGACATTAAAAATGGCATTCCCCAGCACTTGGGCTGTGTGTTAAATACTGTCATAAAATCTTAGTGAGTCTTGTCTACTGCCTTGGTTACCCAAAGAATTCTGTTAGCATTTTCTAACATTACCTTCCTGCTGTGAGTCAGTGCTATCATGGAGCATGTGTCACAGTGGTGTCTAAATTTTCCAGAATTCATTATTCAGCAATAGTCAGGCCTTCGTTTTCTTTTTGCAGTAGCATCAAGGAATATTGGACAGTTAAGCAAACTCTTTGTGTGGCTTGCCAACAATACTGTTTGCTTTCTTAACAAGTGCAAGAAAACACTTTTGAAGTGCAGTTAAAACTCGTACCAGTACAGTTGCCACATGCTAAAAAGTTTCTGTTCAAATTACATGTGAAAATTTGGCCTTAGCTTTTCCCATACATTCACAAAATGTTACCAGCTACATACCTAAACTATTAGAAAAACAGTGTTTGGTAGAACAATGTTACAAGGGATCCTGTCATGATCTCATCAAACTAGATAAAACAGTGTTTGGTAAAACAATGTTACAAGGGATCCTGTCATGATCTCATCAAACTAGATACAACAGAAAACTAATGCTGTTTATTATTTTACCTATTAGTGATAGGATTTGAGAGTCGTCTTCAAAGTAAGAGAATATCTTTGTGTGTGTTTTAATCATAGTAGTTATAGATATTTGAGGGAGAGACTCGCATCGGGTACCATTCCACTGTATGCTTTCCTGGAATTCATATTTACCCTCTTACCAAGTTTTTATTTGTTTTTCTGCAAGGGGTAAAGATAAAATTTGGGTAGTGTCAGTTTTATACTGAATGTATATCATTCAATGCAAGAAATGGTGCAGCACAGCTGCTTCGTAGTATGAAGGGGGAGGCTACTAAATACTAAAATAACAGGCTTGGAAGCATGATATTAGTGACAACGAGTTCATCTGTTACAATGCTGCAAGAAATCCTGTCAGTAAGTTTGCTTCTATGATGTGCACCAGTGCAAGTGAGCTTTTCTCCAGTACACTAGTTTCCTGTATACATCTAAAATTATAGTGTCTGGCATGTTAACATTTCAAGAGAAAACTAGATAATGTTAAGTTGTAAATCTCGCCTTCATTCTTGCTGGATGGGTTCGGAGCCGAGGCCACTTACTAAAGCTCGAGAGCTAATTTTACCGGCTCGAGGCAACCCTATATCCCATGTTGCAAGGTGATGACTACCCAGATCTCATTTGCCGCTTTCGCTTGCGAGGTGCTTTTTTTACTGGCTCCTGGTAAGTTTTTCAAATTTCAGACTTTTAGTCTCTCCCCTTTAGTTTTAGTCACCCCCCCCCTTTGGCTCCGTCGTCCTCTGCTCCGATTTCCTCCTTGATGTCTTCATTGGAGGGATCCGGGCGTCTGGTCTCTCTCGTCGGCTCCGAGGGGGCGAGTGGCATCGGACCCTTGTCTGACCCCGTTCTCCCTCTCGGAGCTTCGGCGCTGGTGAGCTCAGCCCCGACATCAGCCTCGGAGCCGTCCCTGTTAGTGCGGCCTGGGGTTCCTATCTCTTCGGAGTGGGAGCCTTCTGGCCTCTCTGACGGGGGAGCCTTCGAGGTGATGAGGAGTGTACTAGCCCCAGGGCGTAGTCAACGATCAGTTCCATCAGCTCCTCCCACTACAGTGCCTGCTGACGTCTCTTCCCACTCTCTTGCTCCCGGACCCAGAGATCCAACGCCTCAGGTTTCCCCACTGGGAATATCTTCCTCTTCCAAGGCTTTTCCTGACCCATCAGGTGAACCTCCGCATAAGAGGACATGTAAGAGGAAACATCTAGACTCCCCCGAGTCTATTACATCCGATACTGACTTGGATGAGTCGGAGGGATCCCCAAGGTCCCCCTCTGAGGATGTCTCTTTCTCAGACATCCTTGAACTCCTTAAGCAGAGGGGGAACTGGCCTTCCCTTAATCCTTCCGAGGACGAGTCGGTATACCTGGAGGCGTTCGGGTCTCGACCCTCCACCTCCTGGGTGTCTCCGCCTTTCGACCCTCTTATGGACGTGGTGGCTCGGAAGGCGTGGATGGCCCCGGATTCGGTGGAACCCATTCCTCAGAGGCCTTCTAAATTCATCACGGCCCCGCCTGATAGGCAATATTTGACAAAAGGTGTCCCGGTTGATGCCATGGTGGTGGCTGCAGCCACCAAGAAGGAACTAGCTGATCCTTCAGTACCTGTCCATCCTCCTAACAAGGATTCCAGGACTATGGATAGGTACGGAAAGCAGATTTTTTCTTCAGCGACCTTTGCCATGCAGTCGCTGAATTACTTGTGTCACTTCACCCACCTTCAAAGAGATGTTCTTAAAGAGTTGGGAGAAGTTTTACAGGATCCGTCAGCTGCTGGGTCCCAGGATAAAATTAACTCACAGCTAGGAATCCTAAACTCCATTGTTAACTCCTCCATGCGGCTCATTTCATATGCAGCAGATGGAGCGAGTAGAGCCGCAGGCACAGGAGTGGCTTTAAGGCGTCAATCCTGGATGCGGCTTTGTAATTTTGCAGACCCCTTCAAGGCGTCCTTCACAAACTCTCCTTTTGATGGTTCGACCTTGTTCGGACCTCAAGTGAAAGACACCTTAACTAGATGCGAACAAGATGGCAAGACTCTTTCTGCCGTAGGAGTCCGTTTCTCCACCCCTTCAAGACCTTACCCAAAAGGTCAGAAGGGAGGGAAAATGTGGTTCCGAAAATCTCAAGGAGTCACGCCTGACACACGAGGTCAGTTTACCCCCAGAGGCAGAGGGGGTAACAACAACAGACGCCGCCCTAGGGGCAGAGGGGGTCCGCAGAATCAGGGTAGCAGGAGCCTCTCTCTGACAAACCATTCCAGCATCCCTGAGATGTTGCCCGATTGTCCACCTTCGAGGCAGTCGGGGAAGATTATCGCTGTACCCAAAAGCCTGGCTTTCCTTTCTCAAGACAAATGGGTACAGTCGATTATATCCGAGGGTTACAAAATTCCCTTTATTCAAACCCCAGTTCAGCAAAAGGGAACCCTTCCAGACATTCCACCCGGTCTAAGGGAACTAGCAGTACCAGAGATATCAAAACTGCTAGCAAAAAGAGCCATCCAGTCAGTCCCAGCAGACCAAATAGGATCCGGAATCTACTCAAGGTTCTTTTTAGTACCAAAAAAGACAGGGGACTGGAGACCAATATTAGATCTCAGCAAACTAAACAAGTTTGTAAAGAAAACAAGATTCCGGATGGTCACGCTTCAGTCCATTCTACCCTTTCTGGGCAAGGACAATTGGATGTGCTCGGTGGACCTTCAGGATGCGTACTATCACATAAAAATTCACAGGCACTCCAGAAGGTTTCTCCGCTTTCGGCTGGGAGCCAGTCACTTCCAATTCAGAGCCCTGCCATTTGGACTCACTACAGCTACCAGAGTGTTCACCAAATGTATGGCAGCGGTTACGGCTCACCTGAGACGTCAAGGATTCCAGGTGTTTCCATATCTAGACGACTGGCTCCTCACTGCCACCACCAGGCATCAACTTCTCCAAGCCAGAGATTACACTATTCACATTTGCAGAGGGCTAGGGATTTCTATAAATTTCGAAAAATCTGCCTTGTTGCCCTGTCAATCTATTACCTTTATAGGCGCCAAATTGGACACCGTACAACTTTCAGCAAAGTTAACAGACCAAAGGATCTTGGATATTCAAAACCACATCCATGTGATTCTTCACAGCGACAAAATTCAGGCCAGATTTGCTCTGAAAGTATTGGGTCTTATGGCAGCCGCCATAACACTTCTTCCCCTTGCCCGCTTTTACATGCGTCTCCTACAATGGATGCTGTTCGCCCAATGGTCCTTTCAACGACTTCCCATGCATCACAGGATCATAATACCTCCAATTTGCAAAAGACATCTGACCTGGTGGATATTGTCCCCTCAAGTCCATCCTCCAGTCGCCATGGTTACATCGGACTCCTCCCTGATCGGGTGGGGGGGCATTATCAGGGCAGGATGGTCCATGGCACTTGGCAACCTTTCGAATGCCACCTGCACATAAATGTCCTGGAGATGAGAGCAGTGCTTTTAACATTGCAAGCCCTCCACGACTCTCTTCCCCTGGGAACTATTGCAGTCCAAACGGACAATATGTCCGTAGTGTGGTATATCAACAAGCAGTGCGGAACCAAGTCCTATCCACTGTGTCGAGAGGCACTCAGACTTTGGCAGTGGGTAATCTCTTCTCAGCGGTTTCTGATAGCAACGCATATCCCCGGGAAATCCAACATCATAGCAGACAGGTTGAGCAGAGCTATTCTCATGCCTCATGAGTGGTCTCTCAAACAATCTGTGACGGAAGAGATTTTTCAGAAGTGGGGCCTTCCTTGCTGCAATCTTTTTGCTACCCCTCAAAACAGCAAATGCCCCGACTTCTTCTCTCTCTTCCAGGCCATCCCCCCAGAGACGCTCTAATCCAAGATTGGCCCCGGGGACTTCTCTATGCTTTTCCTCCTTTCCCTCTAATACCACAAGTAATTCAGAAAGCAACCGCCTTGAGAGCCAAGATGATTCTCATTGCCCCTTATTGGCCTCGACAGATATGGTTTCCGTTCCTACATCGTTATCTTTTGGTACAGCCATGGCATCTGGACCCGGTTCCAGATCTTCTGACCCACCAGTCGGGGCAGCTGCACCAATCCATACCTTCTCTCAACCTCACTGCTTGATTGCTCCACTTCCATCCCTAGCCAGGCGTCCTATGATTTCTAATCCCATCTGGGATATCATAGTAGCTTCCCTTAAATCTTCCACCAGAAGGATTTACACTAGTAAATGGCAACGTTTCTCCTTCTGGGCAAAAGCTATGAACATAGATCCCTTTACTGCTCCGATTCATTCGGTCTTGGACTTCCCAGCCGAGATTTTTCATTCAGGATCTTCTTCCTCCACGGTAAAAGTTCAGCTGGCAGCCATTTCAAATTTTCATATCGGCTTGTTGGACCACAACATCATGTCACATAAACTTTGCAAGGCATTCCTTAGAGGTATATTTTTACTTAAACCTCCGATTAGAGACCCCCCATCACAGTGGGATCTAAATTTAATTTTAACATCCTTGATTCTTCCCCCATTCGAACCTGCGGCTACCTGTTCATTGAAATTTCTTTCTTAGAAGACACTCTTTCTAGTCGCCATTACTTCTGCCAGGAGAGTATCTGATCTTCATGCCCTCTGCATTCGTCCTCCCTACTTAATCTTCCACAAAGACAGAGTTTCTCTAAGGACTAATCCGTCTTTCTTACCCAAAGTGGCATCGCAGACGAACTTAAATCAATCTGTTGATCTTCCAGTTTTTTTCCCAAATTATTCTAATAGAGCGGAACAAAAACTACATTATCTCGATGTTCACCGCCAACTCAGATATTATCTGGACAGAACCAAATATTTGAGAAAATCTGATCAACTGTTTTTATCCTATGCAGAGAACAGGAAAGGCCTTCCAGTATCCAAGGTAACCCTATCTAGATGGCAGTCTTCTGTGATTACATGCATTTATCAACTCAGAGGTAAAGAGTTGATTTCTAGGCCAAAAGCCCATTCTACCAGAGCACTAGCTACATCTACAGCTTTTCAGGCTAGACTTCCAATAGACACTGCTTTCCTTCTGGCTATTACCTCAGCTCATAGAGTTTCAGAACTACAAGCTGTCATGGCTGTGCAGCCTTTTATCATCTTCCATCAGGACAGAGTTTCATTACGAACCAACCCGTCCTTTATGCCAAAAGTGGTATCCAGGGTAGCTTTGAATCAGGCCATACACTTACCTACCTTTTATCCTAATCCTCAAAACAAAGGGGAGAGATTACTACATTCCTTGGACATCCACAGACAACTGCGTTATTATTTGGACAGAACAAAGCCTTTCAGAAATTCAGAAGAGCTCTTTGTGTCCTATGCTATAGGAGCTCAAGGAAAGCCAATTTCCAAACAGACAATCTCAAAATGGATAGCCCACTGCATACGCTTTTGCTATTCTTTTCATGGTAAAACTGTACCTACAGGCATCAGATCTCACTCCACAAGGGCCACAGCTACCTCTGCAGCCTTTCTCAGAGGAGTTCCTACCAAAGATATTTTAGAAGCAGCCACTTGGAGTTCTGTGCATACCTTCTCCAAGCACTACCACCTTCCACTATACTCCAAATCTAGAGTGGGCTTTGCCACTGCAGTCTTGCAGGGCATTCTGGCTCCTCCTAGTTCCACCTAGTGCCTACCACCCCTTTCTTAGCTTTGGGATTCTACCCATCTGTTATGACTGCAGCTGTATGCACGATGAACATAGTACAGTTTTGTACCTACCATAAATGTAGATGTTCGAGTGCTAATACAGCTGCAGCCCAGGTTTCCCTCCCTCCTTCCCCTCTTGGGACAGGCCTATTGGCTAACATATCCTCATGCAACCAGATTGGGGTATTCATTCATGATGTATTTGCTTGCACTACTGTATTTTGATTATATGGCATTGTTTTATTACACAAATTTATGTATTGCCTTCCTTCTGGGGGCACCTGACATCTGGGGCAAGAAAAACTGAAGAAAATGGCGTTGGCTGGTTCTTTTATACCCCTGTCGCACTGACGTCAGGGAAGAAGCGACGACAACCGACGCCGGACCTAGACTTTGGAATTCGGTCGACCGAGGACCCCCCTGATGGCAGGAGAACCCATCTGTTATGACTGCAGCTGTATTAGCACTCGAACATCTACATTTATGGTAGGTACAAAACTGTACTTTTTGGCCACCTCTGAGCCTACTAAATAATAATGTTTATAGTGAATCCCTCGTACCCTGCCAATGCGCAGTAGCAAATCCTGCCCAAACCCTACCCACCACCTGCCAATCAGTGAGATGTCTGAATACTTGCTCAATATTCATACAAATCTTCTCATTAGCCTTATCAATATTCATTAAGTGTTTGGCAACATTCAGTAAGGCACTACTGAAACCAGAGTATTAATTTGATAATTAATGTAGACGTAGTAAAATACATACCTGAAATGCTAGGTGTGATTGGAAAAAAATATGAGGCAAAAATCTGGACAGCTGAGAGGTATGTTCGGAAGTTAGAAGAACAATGATACTTGAATTAGTATGCATTCTTTTTTCTGAAGAATAAGATGTTAGGAACTCTGATGTCCTGCATTGTTTACATACCGCAGTCCATCTCCCTACTGAAATGTCAGCGCTTAAAAAGCCAAAAAAAAAAAAAGACCGGAAACCCAGAGAAGAGTGAATCACGAAAGTTGCCTTTCTCCTTTAGACTTCTTTTTGCAGGGGGTAGCAAAGCTCTCCTCTGCATCCCTTCCCCCAACTTACATATACCAGCATTTTACATTATTGTTAAATACATGCAATGGAAGGCAAAAAACTTCAAGTAGATACTGTGTGTGACTGGAAGATATGATCCTCACTGCTTTTTTACTGCAGTGGATTTAGTGGCCATGTGGGGAAAGGATTATAATAACAATACATGCTGTCAGTGCACACCTCCTACTGTTGGCTGATTTCATTTTGCCCACAGCATTAGGTGAGTGCACTTGAAAGAAAAAAAAGTTCCTTTTGAGAATTAATATGAATTAAAATGATTTGTTTGTACTTACCAACCATGGCTATTATATGGAAACATTAACAAGGAATGGCCCCTTTCATTGTGAAGCTGCAAGGAACATGACCTTTTTAGACTGAAAATGAAGAATGTTCCTCATAACGAGGTACCCGTGAATGCTATCTGCAGAAAGGTATTGTTGCATGAACTACAGTACCTTGCTGGACTTGTACAAGACTTGTTGCAATGTATATTATTCTACTTCCCTTCTGAAATGCTTTTGATTAACAGCTGGAAGGGCAACAAATAATCAGCTGATTCAGCATTTATTAGTACTCTTGTCACAGTTATTATCAAAGAAGAATAGAAGACTCTGTCATGCATCTTCCATTGATTGTGAGCAAAGGCACTCATTTACATAATTGTCAATTAAAGCAGTATATGTGTGATGTCATAGACAAATCTGCCTATATGTCAAGTCATGATTGATTTACCTATTATACTGTACTCATTTTGTATGTCAGTCAAGCTAGTCACACCCACATCTGAGCAGTCCTGCCAAAGGGGGTACAAGGATTCACTATAGTAGCAGTAGTAGTAACTGTAGTAGCAATAATAATAATAAGTTTATAAATGTTAGAAACCAAGACCTTTGCTTCTAGTGAGCCTTGGAGTGAAGTGTTTTTTGAAAAGCTTTAGGTGTGACTGATAAAGTGCATTTTACATTTCTTTATTGCCCATGCATCTTCAGTCTCCACCAGTTGTCAGCCATGATAGTGTATCCAAAGACACAGCCTTGTCCCTCCCACCAGAATGAGTGAGCTGACATAAGCCACTCAAGCCCACCCTCACATGAGGATCCTCCAGCCATTGGGCTGTTAATTGAATTTAAGTCATCTGGGTTGCACTTGAAGCCCTGCCACCACACAACTGGTGCCATTTTCTAGTCCCTTTGGAATGTCCATATATTTGTATCCCGTTTTACCTCGGGAGGTGACTGCAGTCATTCTTTTTGTGTTTAAAATGTTGACTGAACATTTTAATATTCATTATTTAGATTTACAGTTGTGGGTATTGAATTCATTATTTTTAAAATGATCTTATGCACTTTTAGGAGATTTAAATGTATTGATTACAAAAAAAGTACTTGGGGCTTCACTTCTGCTCCTCAGCTGTGGAGTGTGAAGATGTGGTCATGGCATTGTAAGGATATTGGTGGGGGTGGAAGGATGATTCCACACCTAAGGAGATTAATGGTGGTGGTGGTGGTTGGGGGGGGGGTCCAAGGCTTAATGGATGAACATTTTGTGTGAGGATCAGTGGAATAATCTGAAGATAAAAAGCTTTTTATGATACAATGAGATACTGGGTTCTCTCCCTTTTACACTTCTTTTACCCCACTCCTACTTTTCTGTATGTATTTCAGTGTGTCAAGGAAACAGCGTTTCAAGCTCGTTTGTTTCTTAAAGGTTTTAAAAACTTGGACAGAATTTATTACTTAACAGACAGTTACAGTCATTGTCTAGAAAACAACTGCGCTGGCTGCTTTAAAATCAAGGAAATATTTATAGGTGATCTGTGCCTTCAGGTGACTGTTGATTACATTAGGCAGGAGACACCATGATGTTATGCAACATGATCCTTGCTGTATTTGTGATGAAGTGTCAGTAAGTGACAAAGTTATGGAAAGTTATTAATGTACTGAGCTATGCATCTGGGCACTCTCCACATATGTACAAATGTGTTGTCTTGCAGCTTATTGTAATTTTAAATCAACAGTTCTTGGCACTTTGTCTGGGTGACAGGTGAAGTTGAAAAGACAGCTTGCACTGACAGTGTGATTTTGAGACTTTACAATGTCTTTATGGCTCCTGTGATACTTTTGTGAAGAGATGTTGGTATTTTATTGTTGCAACTAAGAGTCTAAGAGTTAAATTGGGTATGTATGTATTTCATAAGAATCTGCTACTCATGGGGAACAGGGCAAAATTGAGGAGACAGACCATATGAATGGATACTAGTAGCAACACCTAGGTGGAGACGCTCTCAATGTTTCTTCTGTGTATTAGTAGCTCTTTCCTTGGACAGATAATTTTGGTGAAATACTTAGGAATCTTGATTTTTTTTTTAATAGTAGGTTGTATAGCCTGATCTTTGTATCTGTAGGTCCCGCTTGTCTTGGGTGATTTATTCCTACAACTTTGCAAAGAGTCACTGTTTTCTTCCTATTTTCTCTGGTAAACAAGAGAGAGGGATTACTTGTGAGCAGGTGTGGTAAAGTGTCGTAGCTGGTCCCTGTTGGGACTCTGGGTTTGAGATCCCCCAGCTCTTCCTTTGGGAGTCAGTTTACCTTTGTCTAGTAAACTTACCCTTTTTCCCTTTTTATGGTTTCTTTTTGCTTTGCTTGGGAGGAAAGGGCCAGCTTTTATATGAGTAGTGTTTGATTTTTCTGGGTGGTACAAACTGGAAACGGTTTGTAACTGACTGCTTAGTTTTTCCATTTCTCCTGCAGCTTTTTTAACACATTTTCAGCAGGGAGCCCAAAGCAGAGCTCCTTGTTCAGGAGTGAGTAGTGCAAAAATAAATCTACTCAAATATCTACAATTATGTTAAATTCCTAGCACAATTGCACAATAGCACAATTGCACTTTCCCTTACCCAAAGAGAGTGGGAGTCCCCCTCCTTGCTTCTGTAAAAGTAGTAAAAGTGATGGAGGAAGCAGGACCAAATTCCTGGTATACTAGAAAGGCAGATATGTGCAAGGATTTGTGTTAGTGGCTTACATGACAGTGATGTTTGACATATAGCTCAGCTGATTTTGAATGCACCCAAGTCTCTCTTGTTAGCTCGATTGCTCTATGATTAGCTTGTTGCTATGCTGGGAGCATCAGTATGCTGCATGTTACTCTTTTGACACCAGGTAACATTTAGATTTCTTGAGCACTTAGATAACACACAAAGTACTGGATAATATGTTAGGCCAGCAGAATTATTCCCCTCCCATCGCCAGCCACCTAGCACTTGGGATGATAAGGCAGTGTAGAAATGACCTCCTGCTTACTGATAATGACTTTCTGCTGTCAAGTGGAAGCCAACATACCAATAAAACCGAGGTGCCCTGGTTTTGAAACACAGCTTCTTCCTCAGTACCAAATCTGTTACAAACAGGAGCTTTCAGAATTTAAACAGTCACAAGTCATATCACATCACAGTGCTTCAAAATTAATAAAAAAAGATTAACAAATAGGCAAAAAATAAATCCTTGTTTATTAATTAGTATATGATATAGAAATTGTGCATGTTCCAAGATGCTTTGTCTAATATACCTTATAGCTGTGTGTCTAAATGATGGTCACTGTTGATGAGACATCCTGACTCCATGTGCAAAAATGGGAAAAAAGGGGGTTATGGATGGATGTAAAATGATATCTGGTATTCAGATTACCGTTAAGAAGCCATGTATTCAAGTACCACCTAGTGGCAAAAAATAAAAAAAGAAAGAAAACTAAAAGCATTTATTCCTGGCTGAAAAAGGAGCACCCAGTGTTCTAATCCATCTTTGTTATTTTTTGGCTAAGAAGACTACAGACCAACTTTACTTGTAACATTAGTCCAAATTTGTTGTTGTTGTTGTGTCTTTCGGCTTATCCCGGTTAGGGGTTGCCACAGCGGAACTCCGGTCCACTAATGTTTGGTAGTGGATTTTTACTTGCCGAGTTACCAGCCCTGATGCACAACCTTCAACGAAGGTGCACCCATTCACGCATGCCTCCACACAGAAGACGCTCTAGCTGAGAATCGAACGGGACAACATCTTGCTGTGAGGCAACAACGCTACCGCAGCAAAACTACCATGGGACATCAATAAATGTAAATTTAGCCCCTGGATATTTCTGAGTATGTTTGTACAGTGGTTTAGACATTTTTTATACTTAACATCACTCAGACGGTCAGACTACTAATTATAAAGCATCAGGAAGTTTTTTTCTGTATAGAAAGCCAAACAGGTACATGCAATCAACTATAAACAATCTATTCACACTTGCAAGTGATAGAAAATATGATCTTATATTGTGTTTTCCATGCCTTTAGGCCTGGTGGAAACTGCAGTAGTGTTCCATATTTGTCAAGAACCACATCTCAGCTGCACTGAGATCCACAAACCTAGGATGTTATGTAGTCCAATCTCGCCTACATTTTTACCCGTGGGTTCGGAGCCGAATATCGGCTCCGACTCGGCCAAACTTTTGTAGCTCGAAGTCTTCTATTGGCTGGGCTAAGAAGGTATCCAATGCTGCACTGCTCTATATCCCCAGATCTCGTTTGCCGCTTGTGTAGCTCAGACGTGGTCTTGCTCTTGGCTGTGGCTAAGTACCTGTTTCTTCTTCTTGAGAGAATTTGTTACAGACAAAAGCTATTTTAATAGCTATTTCTATTTTGGTGTTTTTGGATATAATCTGTAGTGTGATTGTTTTTTGTTGTATCCCACTAGCTGTTCCAACGGGCTAGGCCCGTTTCGGTTAGAGGACCTAGTCCGTCCCCTTACTTGTCTCTGTGTTGTTTTTTGCTATCTAAAACCATTTGCGTTAGAGGTTTTAGTGTCTGTCTTCCTTGTTCTGTATGCTAGTTGGTCTAAAACCGTTTTAATTAGAGGTTTTTACCCTAGTCGTCTAGTGTGTGTCTCTTCTGAGGATTGTGCGTGCTGTTGTTTGTAAAACATTTCTTCCCACGCTTAGCGTGCTGTTTTGTGTGACTGTAGTTGTTTTTTCCAGTCAGGCAGTGACTTGCTCGTTGTTTGGTATTTGTGATTAATTTCAAAGATGTCCAAAGATTCCAAGCAGCACAAACCTTCAGGTTTTAAAAAGTGCTCTAAGTGTGGTTACAAGATGTCCATCACCGATGGACATTCAGTATGCGTTTATTGTCTGGGAGCAATCCACCTGCAGGAGTCCTGCAGCTTCTGCCATGCTTTTAGTCCCAGGGTGCTCCAAGAAAGAAAGAATAAGTTAATTCTGAAGGGACTCTTGAAACCCTCGTTCGAGAAGGCCATGGATTCTGCTTCCAGTTCTAAATCAAAATCCACAAAGTCAAAAAAAAGATCTCCGGCTCCTTCATTCTCCTCAGAGCCACCGGAGAAAGTAATGAAACTAGCTTCGACCTCCTCGGCTCCACTGTCCTCGGGGCCGCAGGAAGTGTCGGTGTTGATGGAACCAGCATCGGCTCCAATTATATTGGAACCTCTTCGGAGCCGATCGCCCAGTACTAGACCAGTGTCACCTGAGAGGAGATCCCGATCTCCCTCCCTGTCCTCCAAATCCTCCAGGGCACTTTCAGATGTGGATGTTGATAGGGTGGTGCAGAGGCTCCTTCAGTCACTGGTTTTGGCTAAATTGTTCTCTGCTCCAACCCAGTCGGTTCCAGAGCCCGTCCCGATACCTTCTTCGATTGTTCCTCCTCCAAGCGCATCTCTGTCTTCGGAGCCGGAATGCTCCATTCCATGTGATGTTCCTAGGTCAGTTCCAATGGCCCCTCCGAGCTTATCGGTGCCGACATCAGCTCCGACCCCATCGGCGCCGTCCACGGGGTTCGGGACTTGGGATTCTTCAGTCGGGCTCGAGGGGGACGCCTCGGGACACCTTTCGGTTCCTAGTCTCCTGCTTGATGCCTTGGCTCGGGGAAGTTTTTGCCTGAGGAGCCCCCTAGAAAGAAAACGTGCAAGAGGAAGCACATAGACTTCCAGGATGAGTCTCTCACCTCAGATACTGACCTTGAGGAATCGGAGGGGTCCTCCAAGTCATCCTCTGACGATGTTTCTTTCTCCTACATCCTGGAGATATTGAAACAAAGAGGTGACTGGCCGTCCAAAGCCCCCTCTGAGGAGGAGTCGGTCTTCCTGAAGGCCTTTGGTGCTCAGCCCTCTGCCTCCTGGGTGTCCCCACCCTTCGACGAGCTCCTGGATTTAATTTGTCAGAGGGTGTGGGAGAACTCTGATTCTGTGGAACCCGTACCCAAGAGACCCAGTAAATTTCTGTCTGCTCCCCCGGTAAGGAGTTTTTGTCCAAAAGAGTCCCTGTGGATGCCATGGTGGTGGCGGCAGCCACTCAGTAGGAATTAGCTGAGACTTCTTCCTCCGTCCATCCTCCTAACAAGGAGTCTAGGACCATGGACCGGTACGAGAAGCATACCCTCTCGTCAGCAACCTTTACCTTACGGTCGCTGAACTACCTGTCTCATTTTACTCTGCTTTAGAGAGATCTCCTCAAGGAGTGAGGAGATACTGTCGCGGGTAACGTTCCTGAGGTGGTGGCCCAGACGGTTAACACCCAGATGTCTACCCTCAATTCTATCGTTAACTCCTCCATGCGGCTCATTTCATATGCAGCTGAGGGAGCGAGTAGGGCAGCAAGCTCAGGAGTCGCCCTTAGGAGGCAAGCCTGGATGCGCCTTTGTCATTTTGCGGAGGCCTTCAAGTCTTCTTTCACTGACGCCCCCTTTGATGGTTCTTCTTTGTTTGGAATCAAGGTGAAAGTCACCCTCACCAGGTGCGAGCAAGAGGGAAAGACTCTGTCTGCTGTAAGGGTCCATTTTTCCCTTCCCTCTAGGCCTTACCCCAAGGCCCAGAGGGGTGGGAAGATGTGGTTCAAAAAATCACAGAGGTTTTTTCCCGGTGCACAAGGTGAGCCCCCCTCCAGAGGCAGAGGAGGGGGAGGTTATTCAGGGAGACGCTGCCCTAGAGGCAGAGGGGGCACCCGCAGTTTGGGAGACCACGATTCCTTTCGCGGCTCTCCCTACCATCGTTCCTGATGGGATGCCTGACTGTGCGTTTCCGGAGCCAGTCAGGGGTCGAATATCGTTATACCCGGAAGCCTGGCCAAGCATTTCCCAGGACCGATGGGTATTACGAATAATTTCCAGAGGTAATGTCATCCCTTTTTCGTCAAATCCCCCTCCAGTCAGAAAAAATCCCAGACGTTTCACCCAGTCAAAGGGATCACGCAGCTTCAGAGGTTTCAAAGCTGCTAGAAAAAGGAGCCATCCAGCATGTCCCCTCAGACCAGATCGGATTAGGGACTTACTCAAGATTCTTTTTGGTGCCGAAATGAACAGGGGGCCTGAGACCCATATTAGATCTCAGCCAACTGAACAACTATGTACAAAAGTCCAAGTTCCGTATGGTCACACTACAGTCAATTCTCCCATTGTTGGGAAAAGAAGTATGGATGTGTTCCATCAACCTCAAGGATGCTTACTACCATATCAAAATGGACAGGGTATCCAGGAGTCACCCACGCTTCCGTCTGGGAGCCAGTCATTTTCAGTTTCGAGCCCTGCCCTTTGGTCTCACCACAGCCCCCCAGGGTGTTCACCAAGTGTATGGCAGTGGTGACAGCTCACTTGCGATGTCAAGGATTCCAAGTGTTTCCGTATCTGGATGACTGACTCCTCACCGCCCCCACCAGGCATCTACTAATGCAAACCAGGGACGCTACCATCACTCTCTGTCAACAGTTGGGCATAACACTGAATTGGGAAAAATCTGCCATGTTGCCCTCACAGCATGTCATTTTTATAGGTGCAGAGCTAGACACCATTCAAATGCGAGCCTTTCTACTGCAGGAAAGAATCAGAGTCTTACAGCAACAGGTGCACGCCCTGCTACCCCTGAGGAAAGCGAAGGCAAGGTGGGTTCTCCAACTCCTGGGGACTATGGCAGAAACAATTATTTTAGTCCCTCTAGCGAGATTGCATATGAGGCTCCTTCAATGGCTCCTCTTTGCTGAATGGTCTCTCCAGAGACTTCCACTTTCCCACCCTATTTTGCTCACGGACAGATGCAAACAGGATCTCAGTTGGTGGCTTTGCACCAACAATCTGGACAGGGGAAAACCCTTTGTTCCACCACCCCCGGTTGCCGCAGTGACCACTGATGCCTCCCAGATGGGGTGGGGGGCCATTATCTCGGCAGGACAGTCCAAGGCACGTGGCAAGATCACGAGATACATCTGCATATCAACGTCCTAGAGATGAAAGTGGTGCTACTTGCGTTGCAGGCACTTCAGAGCTTTCTACCTCTCAGGACTATTGCGATACACTCGGACAATATGTCAGGGGTGTGGTATCTGAACAAACAGGGAGGAACCAGATCATACCCCCTGTGCAGAGAGGCCATGCGAGTGTGGCAGTGGGCAGTATCTTCCCAACGGTTTCTGGTGGCAAAGTACATTCCGGGGAAGTCCAGCATGATGGCAGACAGGCTAAGCAGAGCTATTCTGATGCCTTACGAGTGGTCCCTGAATCGTCTAGTTGCAGACCGAATCTTCAGCAGATGGGGTCAGCCTTGCTGCAACCTTTTTGTCAGCCCCCTCAATGCCAAATGCAGCAGCTACTTCACGCTGATCCCCCCACAGGGGGCGTCACCCAGGGACGCTCTAGTTCATGATTGGCCCTCCGGTCTGCTTTATGCTTTCCCTCTGTTTCCCTTGCCATCAAAAGTGATTCATTAAGCGCAATCCTTGGGAAGCAGAATGATTCTAATTGCTCCACACTGGCCTCGTCAAGTCTGGTTCCCCTTTCTCCATCCCTACATTGTGGACACACCTTGGACTTTGGACCCACAACCAGACTTACTGACACACATGTCGGGACAGTTCCACCCCTCTTTGCGGAGCCTCCGGTTGACAGCCTGGCTACTCCACTTCCGTCGTTAGGCTTCATCACTTTTCACCTGAGGTAGTCCATATTTTATCTTCCTGTCATAAACCCTCTACTAGGAAGATTTATTCCAGCAAATGGAAGAGGTTTTCTGTTTGGGCTCATACTCAAGGAATTGACCCTTACACAGCTCCAATTGCTTCCGTCTTGGAGTTTTTGTCTATGCTTTTCCAGCAGGGCTCAATGTCCGCTACCATTAAAGTTCAGTTGGCAGCGATTTCTAATTTTCATGTTGCTAATGAGCCTAGTCTGATGGCTCACAGACTCTGTAAGGCTTTCCTGAAGGGCACTCTGTTACTCGGTCCTACTGTCTCAGAAACGGTCATGCCCTGGGATCTAAATTTTGTTCTGCAAGCCCTTACTTCACACCCTTTGAGCCTGCAGCTACCTGTGACTTAAAATTCTTGACCTGGAAAACTGCCTTTTTAATAGCCATCACATCAGCCAGACGCGTTTCAGAAATTCAAGCTCTTTCTATCAAACCTCCATACTTGATCTTTCATAAGGACAGGGTTTCTCTTAGACCAAACCCTTCTATTCTTCCTAATGTGGCGTCCATATCTAATCTTAATCAATCTGTTGAGTTGCCAATGTTTTTTCCCCATTTTTCAAACAAGGCAGAATTTAAATTTCATCAATTGGATGTACACAGACAGTTACGTTTCTATCTGCACAGAACCAAAGATCTCCGAAAATCTGATCAGCTGTTTGTCTCCTTTTCGGAAAACAGAATTAGGTCCCCTGTCTCCAAAATCACCCTATCTAGATGAATATCAAATTGCATCTCTTTCACTTATTCCTCAGGAGGTAAAGACCTACCGTTTCCAGTCAAGGCTCACTCTACTCAGGCTGTATTTACATCTATGGCCTATCAGGCCAGATTGTCTATGGATGATATTTGTGCTGCAGCTACCTGGGCATCTCCTCACACCTTTGTTACTCATTACAAGCTGGACGTGGTATCTAGGGCCAGGTCTTCCTTTGGTTTCACAGTACTCAGGAGTATCTTCCTCTGAGCCTCCCAGGATGTAGGTGCTGGGGACACTGTCCCACGGGTAAGAATGTAGGCGAGATTGGACTACATAACATCAAGAAGTTACGTGCTCACCATAACGTTCGATGTATGTAGTCCATCTCGCCTCACATTCTTACTTACCCTCCCACCTTCCCCCTTCCTGGAGGATCTGGAGGTTAGGTCTGGTTTTTAGAGCTCCCTTCACCTTTAGTTTATTCCTCTTTACTTGGATGTTGTTATGCATGAGGTATGAGTGTGGTGTTTGCAGCAAACTAGATCTGGGGATATGGAGCAGTGCAGCATGGGATACCTTCTTAGCTCAGCCAATAGAAGACTTCGAGCTAGAAAAGTGTGGCCAAGTCGGAGCCGATATTCGGCTCCGAACCCACGGGTAAGAATGTGAGGCGAGATGGACTACATACATCGAACGTTATGGTGAGTACATAACTTCTTGTTCTAGAACTTCCATATGCCATTTACGAGACAAGCTACCAGCTTATGACATGCTACAAAACCCCATCCATGTTTCCAGATGATCATGTTAGATTCCTGGAAGTTTTAGAAGAAATTCCTATAAGCTATAACTTCATAATTCTAAGTGACTTCAACTACCCATCCATAGACTGGAGCACCTTATATATTCATCTAATGTAGAGATTTTCGAATTTGATAAGCAGGAATTCCCTGGGCAAAATAGTGAGCCCATTGCAGGACAAGATAGTCTGGATCTGGTCTTCATTAATATTCCTCCTATGTAGTTCACTCCTTTAGCCCCTCCTTTTCCAGTTACATTGAACCATAAACTTGTGACATTTACTCTCAACCCCCCCCCCCCCCGTAACCACATTTCAGTGTGTAAGGACTTCATAAAGACAGACCTTTTACAATTTTATGATGAAATCTCAGAATTTATCCTTAATCTCACTACCATTGACACTGACATAGCAGCTAACTTCACTAAGGAGTTTTGTGCCCACTTAGAAAAATACGTGGATCTAGCAGTCCCAACTGGAGACAAACACAATGGGAAATGAATCCCCACCCATTGTGCTCAGCTGACATAAACTTTAAAACAAAAGAAGAAAATTCTTAACTTGTACGATTAGGTGGGAACGTCTCAGAATGAGGATTGTATAAAATATTACCAAGAAAATGAAAAACGCAGTAACGACCGGTAAAGCAACCCATAAGCAGAGATTAGCTTCTGATAACTAAAAGTCTTTCTTTAGCTATGTTAAAAAACTAAGGAGTAATGCTCGCCATTGCTCTGAACTTCAGTTTAATGGGAACCCCACTAATGTCCTCTACAAACTTCACTCACCGATACCATTCATCCCAGATTCCTTTAATTCCCCATCATTACTAAAGAACATCTTCTTAAAGTGTTATTTAAACCAAAAACATTTCTTTGGTAGGTCCTGATAGCATATCTGGGCATACCTGTCAACCTGTTAGTGCAAGAAATCTGGGCAACAACTAAAATAATTGTGGGACAAAAGCACAAAATTGGGGGAAAATTTTAAATATTGCTCTTATAAACTTATAATTTTACTAAAATAACAGGATTTGTGTTAGTGTGCATTTTCTGAAGGATATGAAGTCTGAAACTCAAATGTGTATCCTTATTTAATGACTTCACTCCTCAGTGATTCGCCAGAGAGGCAGGAAATATGGACATTTTACAAAAACCTGGAAAGTTGAGAGGTATATGTAAGTGCTTATTAGACTGTGTCAAAAAAGATCTCTCCAAAAATGTCCTTAAATTTTTTAACCATTGCTTAGCCACATGTTATGTACCCAAATTGTGATGCACTGCTTTGGTGATGCCTCTTCAAAAGGGTAATATTACCACTGATTCTGAGGATTACATATCATTCAGCCTTCTAAGTCTGTACTGTAAAACTGTGGAACTTACCATAACCGATTTTATTAATTAGAATAATAAAAATTTCTAAGCTTGACCCCCCCCCCTCCCCTTACAGTTTGGCTGTCATGCCTTTTAGATCTTGTTAATTTCTTCAAGAAAATTACACAAGCTGTTGATAATGGTCGTGCTGTTCATACAGCTTATCTTGATCTGGCCAAAGCATTCAAACCATACTTTATGCCAGTATTTTAATTATAAGGAAACTATCATTCCTAAACATAGACATGGTAACAAGCAGCATACCCAAAGGATTGGTCTTGGGGCCTCTGATATTCGGAATATACTTCTCTGAGGTGCAGGCCAAAACCAGTAGACTATGGCTGACCAAGTTTGCAGATGACTGCAAGCTGGGCGCAGTCATCAATTCCCCAAGTGATCAAACAATTCACTGGTGCCAGAAACATGGCCTCACACTGAATGCCAAAAAATGCATCTTCATCCCCTTTGGGGAGCATGACATCCCCACATATTATCACATTAATAACAATGTCCGAAATACACAATCAGTAGTGAGGGATTTGGCACCCAGCTTGATAGCCACCTGACTTTTGACCACCATATTGTTTCCGTTGTACGGAAAGCTTTTTACATCGCCTACCTCATAAGTAAGGGTATCTCACCCAGAGACAAAGAGGTTATAACATCCCTGTAGTCTTCCCTTATTAGGCCAATTATTGAGTACAACACCCCCTTCAACATGTACCTCACAAAGCACATGCACAGAAAACAGAAGATACCTACAATGTACACCATAGATAACATGCCCTTACAAAATGAGAAGGTAGTCAGTGACCTGGCCACTGTGGCAGCTATTGTCAGGACATATTTAGCACAGCTGTTAGCCAAGGGTGTTTTGTCTAGATCCAGAAATGTTATTGTTCCCCTATATTTGCACTGGTCATACCCATTGTAGTGTTCCATTCTGTATGTATCTCCCATGAAATCTCCACAAACTTGAAAAGCCCCAGAAGTTCCAACAAATAAAGATTTGTGGTCTTAAGAACCTTAGTTATCAGGAGAGACAGAAAGCCCTGTCCCTGTACTCTATGTCTTATATACTCTATTTATTTATTTATTTATTGACATTTGTTAACCGGGTTTGTCCAACTGGGCTTGTGGCCCATTTTCAGTGGAGACCCGAGGAGAAAAGCTCCAGTAATACATTTTAAAACAAGTACAATTTTAAACAATATTGATATAATAGCAGTTATAGCAAAACGATTCACATATGTTGGGTTACATGCATAAAGTTAAAGTTGCATTAAAAAGAAGCTAAGTAACAATTTTACATTGATATAGTTCAATAGGTCAACAATAAACATTTTTTGTTTGTATAAAATTGTGCAAATGCATAGTAGACACATTGGAGAGAGAGGTGTAATGCGGTACTAAGTATGGTCCTTTTGAGGGTACATAAAGGGAAGGAAGACTGAGAGGAGATTTGCACTTCACTTATCATGCCATTAAAGGTTCAGTGGTCCTTGACTTCTAATATCTCAATAATACAGAAATAGGTTAGCTAACACTAGAAAAAGAGACCTAACTCAGTTTCTCAGCATTTAAACAGAATGCAATGGAGAGAGATTTATCACCCAGCACCTCTCCCGTCTCTGAAATAAACTTCCTCTGCAGGTTAAACAATATGATTCTATATCTTCTTTCAGAGTAAATACAGATGACTGGATGGGGCTCTCAAATTTATACTGGGACTGAGTTTCCTGTCTCTCCTTGAGAAAGGAAGTAAAGCCTAAAGATGGATATTGGCAAGGCATAAATGATCATTAGACTAAAAGACATTGAAACTCCTATGGGGGAAAAAAACAAATTTGGAGGAGTACATTAAATATGAGTCTTTAAGGTAGTTCTTTCACACTTCATAAGAACAGATTAGTTTTTAAAGGGTTCCTTCTGTGTTGAGAAGAATAGATTAAAGTTTTTCTTGTGCTGACAAAAGCCATTTGTAGATCATTTCCTTTTTCTAGACTCCGTTTTCATTCATTGAGGAAAGCCAAATTTGTCCCCCTACCAGTAGAGTGTATTCCTAGGGGCCTCTGTTGGATTCTGCTCCAAAACTATTTCTTACTGCAGCCAGGGTGTAGGATATGGTGGGTGTATTCCACTGAGCAGACAGCCTTGTCTACTAACTTGGAACATCTTCCATCTTCTAGGCCATATGTCATTGATACTCATGATAATACTAGATGTCATATTGCACATAAAGAGGTTTCAACATTATTTGAGGAGCTTGTTGAAGGAGTCAGAGGATACTCTTGATTTGCTGATTCCCATTCTAGTTGGGGAGCTATAGTGCTTGCTGCTGGCTGCAGAGACAGATGTAGGCAGCCCAGAGTTGTCAGACTTGTGATGGTTGCTTACCTCCAAGATTCAAGAAAATGTCTCTATCCTGCAAATTGGTCTGAAAGAGTATCTGGTAATTGTCTTTGGCTTGTAGGCTTAAAGAAAAGCCAGAGCATGGGAATACTTGATATGGCTACAGACAGTGCCATAGCCATGTATCATGTTAACAAGATTGTTGATATTTCTTCACACCATCTGTGCAGGATGACCATGGAGTTGTCTAAGCTTACTGTGTTGATTTATCTCTGTCTGGCAGAGGTGCATTTGACAGTGCAGTACTATTTCTGTATGGATTCCTTAAGTGAAGTGATATTTAAGAACTGTAAGAACTCTGGGAGTATTTGCTTTTTTGACATCAGCTTGCAGATCCTAAAGAAAGACTTTTTGCCCTTGACCCAGAGTTTGAATTCGATCTCTTCTCTGTCATGAGGCCATTGTCAGGAAAATTATTTTACATGTTATCTCTATTCACACTCCATTCAAACGATTCCACTAATGGCAAAGAAAAGTAAATGTTAAGCTGCTTAAAGTGGCTTCTTTGACCAAGGCAGCTTTGCTTTTCATTTGTGATCTCAAATTTGAGTTATTTTGGCCCATATACCTACCTTTTAGGACACGTCTAATCATTTGGCAAAAGAATAGGGGCATGTACTCTTCCCTGCACATTCATCATCTTGTAGCTTAGCTGCTGGCAGTCTAGTCCCAAACAGAAAATTGGTCTCATTTTGGAGGTGTGAAAGTTTATTTTGGAGGGTAGAAAACCAACCACCAGAGAGTTATATATTTCTAAATGAAAAAAAAAAGAAATGTTCAGTTTGATATGAGCAGCAGTCATTCTTTTGCAGGTGAAGCTTAAAACTGTTTTTACTTTCTGGCCCATGTGCTGGGTTTAGGCTTCTCTTTGATATGACTTGTTTTTGACCTTATTAGCATATCCCCCTAGGAACATTTGTTGGGATCCAGAGCTGTGACTAGACTTTTCTTTAAGTGTTGTTTCATAATGCTGGTGAAATGTCTAATTTGATGAATTAAAAAAGACAGCTGTGGATCTAATGTTTCTAGAAACAGATGTCAAAATGTCTGAGCAGCATTTGTTTTGCTTACCACAAATAAGTTTAAGTCTCCTGTGGGTAAGCAGACTATGTTGCACTTGGCTAATTGCATTGGGTTGTTACGACTTGCACACAAGTCTGTCAAGGTTCATATTAAACTAAACTAAACTTGACTGGGGGGGGGGGGGGTCGCAGCTTTGGCTTCTTTGTTTGGAACAGTCTTAGACAAGGAGGACTTTGAGTTAGCTCTCTGATCCTTCCTTATACACCTGTATAAAACACTTCAAACTGGATCATTATTCTAAAACTAGAGAGAGATTCTAAGTACAACAGTTCTGCAGAATATGTCAGCGTGGTCTTATCTTGGGTACATGTTGATTTTCCTCTGAAGAACAACTACCTGTGAAGACAGAGATGAGAGAAATTCTGTACAACAGTTGTATAAGGTACTTGCTGCAGATGTTTGACTAAATGGCTACCTCTGCATTATTCGTTCCTTCACTACTTTCTTCTACCTTTATTTCTTATATTTGTACATCTCACTTTCTCTCTCTCTCTCTCTCTATATATATATATATATATACATGTATATGTGTGTTTTTAGGGTCCCTATTAGATCTACGAAAAATCAAAATCTTGAACGGCTGACAATTCGAAAATGCCGTTCTTCGAAATCACTATTGTGAGATCGCGGTACAGTGAAAAATCAGAAAATTTGGCCTTTCCTCACTGTAGTGCTATCTCAGAGTTGGTATATATAATTAGCGCAGCCCCACACAATACCTATTTTGAAGAACGGCATTTTAAACTTTTAAGCTGTTCAAGATTTTGACGTTTCGTTCGTATAATAGGGACCCTGTTTTTATGTGTGTGTGTACATTTTCTTTTTTAAATAGCTTTAGGGAACAACAGAAAATAAGATAGGAAAATGAGTAGAAAGGAGTAAAGTTTAGAGAACAGGAAATAATGCAGCCTCCTACTCAGTAAATTCAGAGTACAAATGCAATAAGATAAACATAAAAATACATAATACTGATGTTGAATCTTTTTAAAGTTTTTCAGGTTCTTAGCTTCTGGTATTTAGGCCCTGCATTTGAGCAGGTTTCTGCTTGTTTGTACCAAGCTGAACTGAGGTGGGCTACCAGCTACAACTCTGAGCTGAGATACCAGAAAACTAGAGGCTTTTGAGCTTCCAAAAAAACATAAGTTGACTATTTTTTTTTTTTTTTTGCTTATTTATACTATTTACTGCACTTTTTTTCTTGCCTGATGCCTACTTTTATACTGTATTTATTTATTTACTGTGTACTAAACTACTGTTCTACTGCAACCGTCTGCTTTACTGTACCTGTTAAATTTTATTGCTGCTTTCACTGTTTACAACGCTTTTTTCTAAGTTTCACTGTTTAAGTACTTACCTGTATTTTTCACTGTTTTTAAACTCTCTGTTCTGCTTGTTCTGGTTTTCCAACCAAGCAGTGGTTAAATAACCGATCTTTCTTTAGAGCCTCCTTGCTAATTTTCTGCGGTTTTAAAAATTTTTAGTGTCTCACTACTATTTTTTTCTGCTGTTTTAAACATTCACTAGTGTTTCCTATTGAAACTAGGGTAGCTAGTAGCTGCAGCATAATCCAGATGCAGGCTTGCTGCTTCTGCAACTGTTTGTAGTGGTTTGTTTGTTTTGGGGATGGCTTCAAGGCCATCTAGGACTGAAAGGGGCCTATCTGCACCTTTGTGATAGAAGTGTGCTGATTAGGACCTGTCTGGTAAAGGGAGGCTGGTCTAGGGCTTGGAATAAGCATCCTCATTGGTTCTTTTGAATCTTTTTAAAGTTTTTTTTTCCAAGTTCTTATCTTCTGGTATCTAGGCCCTGGTTTTCAACAGGTTTCCACTTGCTTGTCCGTTGTGCCCTAAAACCAGACAGTTAAATTCAACCAATTTTCTCTAAAACCCAGGCAGAAATATTCATCCACTGAGCTTCTCCATGATCAATTGTGAATCGCCACCCCTAGTGATAATAGTCTTCAACCTAGTAGTAGAAAGGACCAGCGCTAAGGTAAACCTTCACTGAGACAACCAAAAGTCCAAATAGAAGCTAAAGTCCAGTGAAAGGAAAGACCTGACACATCGAAATAAAATCCAAACAGACTTTAATAAATCCAAATCACAAGGTCACAAAGCTTTCAGACTTGTGTCCGTCTTCAGTGTGTAAAGAAAGAGATTTACCAGCCTCATTTAAATACTATCAGCGTAAAATCACGACACACCTTATTAAAGTAGAAATTTGTTCTTAAAGGTATAGCCTTAAAAATGTAGAGCATCAATGTATAGCATAAAGAATACATAACATAAAAAATATAAAATACATATGCAGATAAAAAAAATCTAAAAATTAATTTTAGCTATTTTCTTTTAACCATTTGTTTCTTTTTCAATACTGGTTTAAGACTTATATTAGCATTAACTCCAGGTTTAACATTTGAATGAAGTAGTTTAACATTTGAATGAAGTAGTGTTATCCATTCATACTCACTCATCTCTAGAGCATTATTAATATCACTACCTCTAATCTTTGTGTGTGTGTGTGTGTGTGTGTGTGTGCGTATATATATATGTATATATATATATATATAATATATATATATATATAAATTATATATATATATATATATATATATATATATATATATATATATATATATATATATATATATATATATATATAATTAGTGTGTTTTCTCACTTGATGCCAAACACTCGTCTTGTCTCCATCTGGTACGTGTTTTATTTCTTGACCCTAACTCTTTTTTTCTGTCTTCTTTGCATTACCTACATCTTTTATCTATCCTATACTTTCTGTCTTGCTCACTTAACCTTTACACAGAGCACTATCTATATCACTCCTTACTCCTTCCTCTAGCATCACTCTATTTTCCTGATACTTAGTCTATCATACACTGTAATCAGTCTTGCCCCACCTACTCTACCTGCATATACTAGTAATCCCCTCCCCCTTACCTGCAATTAATCCCACTCCCCTCCCTCCTCACTTCATGACCTCACATCCCTTTTAGCCCCTTATATACTGTTGCCCTTCGTGGCGCCATCCCTTAGTATCGGCATCTTCCCTTGGCTGCTGTGCACCCCTGGTTCTAGTGAACTACTGCTGTGAGTATAAATGTGACTGTCTTTTTTTCTTTGATTGTATTAATTGTTTCACTCTGGAGAAAAAGAAATGTATCCTGAACTGTAGTTCCAACAAACTTGTTGTGTTAAGATTACTGATCTCCTGCTAAATACCTGGTAGTTGATGTAACTGTTTCTACTGCGTTTAAACCCTAAATAAACCCATTAGCGTACATTCTCAACTGCATTAACAGCACAGAGTCTTGTACAGCAAGTAATACTACTCCAGATATTTACCACATAGTTAAACCCTAATACTATTAGCATTAGCTGCTAAAAAAGTGTTATTGCTATTTTCTAGCGTGCTGGGTCTAGCGACCTTACTCTTGAGTTATTTACTGTTTTTCACTTGTGATTTCAGCCCTATTTTAATAAGCCTGTTTACCTTATAGTGAATAGACCTAAAAACTAACATGTAACAGCTGCCCAGGAAAGCTGTTATAGTTTTAAATATATGCCTGCTGTTACAAGTGACTGTAATATACTTTTATGGCTGCTGTGTATTGCGTGTTGCACTACTTAGAACCACGAGTATATTTTTTGCTCTACTGCATCAACCGCGTGGAGTTACTAGCGGCTTTTTGGGTTATGCAGGTGGTATCTCGTAGTTAAACTTTCATTCTTACTTGTACTACACTGCTTAGGAAAGGTGCTTTTTGGTCTCTATTTTAGGCTTACTTGGGTCTAGGAATTTTAAAATATTCCACCTAATGGTTTTGTACGTGTAGCCTTTGGCGGCTATTGTGTTACTTTTTTTCCTTCTCCCCAAGGAAGGCTTAGGACAACAAGGTACCCCTTGCAATTTAAGATTTAGGAATTGTACTTAGACTTATTGTAGCTGGCTAGATCTAGCGACCTTTATATTTCATACCTAGTAAATGATTTAATTGAGTTAAGCGTTTTAGAGTTTACAGCTCCCCTAGCTGAAGGATTAATCCATATGTAATTATCACTGTGTATTACAGCGTTTCATGTTGATTTCATGGTCATAGTTACGAGTGCTTAGCACATCTTGGAGTAAGGAATAACCCTGCACACTTGGCATCCAGAACAAATGGGCTTATATTGATTTTTTTGTAGAATTAACTATCCCTGGTTTATGGCGTTTTGGACCCATCCAAAGTCTGCTGCATTTCGCGACTATCTTCTTTCCCGCCCACTGAATGCGCAGTACTCTTAAAACACCTCGAATGTGATAGTTTACAGTTTTAATTGATAGCATTGCCTAACCACATTAGAAAAACAGCTGGTAGAAACAGCATTTATACTTTTATTTTACAGTACCGTTTTGATAAGAATTGCCAAACTTTAAACCTGCACGGTCTCTGCTTGTTTATCTGTATGCTATTATGTACTGGGCAATGCGACCTGACTGCAGATAATATTTGTGTGTTCTACTGATTTTTTTCTGCAACTAGTTGAACCACTGTTTCTTTTGGACATTTTAGTTTGGATTTCCAACTGTTCAACTGTTAGTAGGCTCATACTGTTTTACTTTATTGTTGTTTATGGCAACCCAAGGCATAGTATGGTTTCTCTAGTGTTCCTACTAAGATTCTTGATGTATTTCTGTGGACCTTGTTACTACAGCAAATTGTTCCCAGCCTGTTACAGTATGATATCTGTATATACTCGATTAAGGTGTCTACATTGATATTATTTTTTGGCTTATGCCTAACACTTCCCTGCATTTTCTTTTTTGTTTTCTAAATGAATGATTTTTATTTTCACTACAGCTCCTTCTCTCTATCCAAACGTTTCACACTCCTCAACCTTGCATATCCTGAACTAGGAAGCAAATCACACTGCCTGAAGTAAAGGAACCCAGTAATTACTCTCTTACTGCCTCAACTAATCTACCTCAAATCTCTGTACCTTCCAAGAAAGGAAGTCTGAAAGTATGTAATTTTTCCTACAAACCTGACTACTATCTGTTTATAGTAATTACTACTTGCTAGCAGACTAAGATACACTTCCAAACCTAGATTAGCCAGCAGCCTTATCCCCCTCGCTACCATCTGCCGTTTCACTCTCTGTATACATTCTATTGTACTGCCTGCAATTTTTGTGTCTCCCTACAGAGACTTTTTTCTTTCCAGACATATAGGAATCTCTTAGTTATCTTTTTCCTTACACCTCCTTAAGGCCATTCCCTCTGCCTAGATCTTTCCCCTCTCACTTTTAGTAAACTGTCTGTCTCTCTTACTGCCACCACTATAGCATTTTCTTGACTCTTCAGACCAGTACACTTATCTCTCCCTCTAGCTAAGCATTTCTCTGACTGATTGTTTTCTCACTTGATGCCAAACACTCATCTTGTCTCTACCCGCTCCGTTCGCCCTGCGGGCTCACTCCGCTCCCCTACCCCACCCCCAAATCTCACCCACCCCCAGTGCACTTAACCTTATACTTCCCTAACCACACCCTCAGCCCTAATCTACCAATTACCTCTCTTCACAAACTTCATAGCAATTAACACACCTGTTCACCATTTACTTAGCCATTACCTTCCACACCCACTCTTACCTATTTTCCCTAAGCACTCCACTTATCATGACTACACTTTAAATTTTCTTTTTCTTTATTTTTAGCCAAACCTCCTACACCTCTAACTATGTATAATCATCATCAACCTTTTTTCCCCAACATTCTTTTCTTATCCATTGGGCTCACCTTATTACTTACAACTCATTGCCTTACTTCCTGTGAATTCTCATCCTTTGCTACATTTTATCATCTCCCAAGACAGACTCACCCTTTCTCTGCTAGCACCTCTCTTACACACTGTAACATAACATCCTATTCATCCTTCATTCTACCACAGTTTCATAGACTAACCCATATTAAATACCTACAAATGAAAAAAGGACAGCTCTCTCTTTATAAATTGTTTAAACTATCACTTAACCCTCATAACTGCTTACTTCTACACGGTGACATTCACCCAAACCCTGGTCCTAATCTCTCCATCCCAAATACTCTATTAGCCCCTACTTCCACTCCCCTAAATCTCCTAAAAGCCGTTACTCTCTACTTATAGGTCAACTCAATATAAGAAGTGTTAATAACAAAATAACCCAACTACATGCCCTATTAGACATCTATTCCTTTGACATCTTATGCCTTACTGAAACATGGCTTAAACCTACAACAAAAGATAATGACATTGTCCCACCAGGCTATAACATTCTCAGACTAGACCGTTTAAATAAAAGGGAGGTGGAGTAGCAATACTGTTCAAATCTGAACTGAAGATTACATCATTAGATATGCAACCTCCTCCTCCTAATAACTCTGAAATCTTAACCTCAAAGCTCCAAATTAATGCGAAAAAATCAATATACATTATCTGCTCTTACATCCCCCCTGGGAACAATATTAGTACTCTCAAAAATACCCTAAACTGGCTTTCAATATCCCTACCACAAGAAACCATGCTCCTTGGTGACTTTAATATTGATTGGAATAGCTGTACATCTCCCACTCCCACTACACATATAAACCTCTTTGGCTTCCACCAAACCATTACCTTCCCAACCAGGATCCACAAACCTAACAAAAAACAAACTACCTTAGATTGGATTCTAGTAAATAAGGACCCCCATCTTTATCAAACAGGTATACTCCCTGACAACATTAGTGACCATTCTCTTACTTACATCACTAGGCAAAAGACCAACTTTCATAATCCAATAGCTTTTAGAACGACCAGAAACAAAAAAAAATTCAACCCAAGTAATTTTCAAGCTGAGCTTAAAGCTTGCAACTGGTCACCCCTAAAATACCTACCTCTTGACAAAGCCATTTCACACTTTAACAAAACATCCTTGCTTCTTAAACTAAAACCATGTACACCAACAGCTGACCTGTTCCAGCTGAATTCCTGCAAGTCGCAGCTGGTGCACTTGCCTACCCTATTTCTATCCTAATAAACAGAACCATCTCTGAATCTTATGTCCCATCTATCTGGAAAATCTCCCATATCATCCCTCTGCATAAGGGAGGTACCTCAAATGAATTATCTAACTTTCGCCCAATAGCCCTTCTCTCCCCCATTGCAAAGATTATGGAGCGATGCATCCATCGGCAATTACTTCAGTATCTCCTACAAAACAACCTTCTAGTTGACTGCCAACATGGTTTCAGGCCTCACCACAGTACCACAACAGCTCTTCTATCCTTTACAGATAGCATTAATAAAAACAGGAATACTAACCTACTATCTTCTGCTCTTTTTATAGATCTCTCAAAGGCCTTTGATATGGTTAACCACCAAATACTATTAAATATACTTGAATCACTTTCCCTTGATCATCAACTAGTAAAATGGTTCCAATCCTACCTTGAAAACAGGAAACAAGCAGTCCTCTGAGAAAACAATCTATCTTCTCAGCTCCCTATCACCCTTGGAGTCCCTCAAGGATCTATTCTTGGACCTCTCCTTTTCACAATTTTCATTAATGATCTAAAAACTTCCCTTTCACAAACTACATGCATACAATATGCTGACGATTCAACTCTGGTATGTGCCGCATCATCCCCTGCTGAATTACAGGCTAACACACAAACTGTCTTTACTTTAGTGGAAAACTGGTTCCATCAACGTTGTCTCCTCCTGAACCCTAAAAAAACTAAATTACTTCTATTTACTCCCACACAGAAATCCCCCTCTATCAATCTCACAGTAAAATCAAACAATGACACAGAAATAGCCCCTGAAACCACCACCAAACTCCTCGGTGTATTAATAGATAACCATCTTACCTTTGACTTGCATATTAACGCTAGTATTAAATCAGTAAATAGAAAACTTGGATTCCTCTACAGAATCAGACCATTCCTTACAGAATCAGCAAAGATCTCTATTTCCCAAACCCACCTTATTTCCACCCTACTCTATGCCTCACCTATATATATACCAACCTATCCAGAACTAATCTAAATAAACTAGCAACCACCTACAACAACATAGCTAAATTTGCCACTGGTACCCCCTTCCGTACTCACCACTGCCTTAACCTTAGACATCTCGGATGGCTGGAAGTACAAAACCAACTAGTTTACCAGCAACTTATTTTTATTCACAAGATTTTACATCATCCTTCAAACACTCCCATACTATGTAACCTAGTAAACTCTTATAAAAACCTTCCTACCCTAAGATCAGCTAAAAAACTACAAGTAGCCACTACCAAATCCTTTAACAAAGCGGGAGACTGCCTATTCTCAAATGCAGTTGGCAATTCCTGGAACAAACTTCCAACTGAGATCACATCCCTTACTTCCACCAACCTTTTCAAGAATCAGCTGAAAAACTTCATGAAAACCAAATGGCTTTGCCCCTGCTCTCAGCCTGACTGATACTTATTTTCTCCTCTTTCTAACTCTAACTCTCAAACTTGATTTCTTTTGCTGAAACTCCTCTACCTTCTTTATATGGCAAGTTTAAATACTTCTTGCTCTCTTTTTTTTTGTATCTCCCCATTATGACTTTTTGTATTTTTTTGCTTACTGAAACTGAACTAGAACTTTTTCTTTTTTGGCTGTTAAAAAAAAAAAAAAAAAAATATATTATTTGTACTATTTGTATAAATGTTTCTTTGTTTCTGTCCTTGTTATTGTCTCGGAGCTTTTCTCCTCGGGCCTCTACTGAAAATGGACATATATCCAGTTAGACTAGCCCGGTTAACAAATGTAAAATAAATAAAAATAAATAAATAAAATTACACACACACACACACACACACACACACACACACACACACACACATACATACATATATATATATATATATATATATATGTGTGTATATATATATATATATATATATATATATATATATATATATATATATATATAACCTAAGCTGCAGTGGTGCAGCGGTAGTGTTGTTGCCTCACAGCAAGAGGTTCTCCTGTTCGATTCTCGGCTGGGGTGCCTTCTGTGTGGAGTCTGCGTATCCTCTCCGCGGTCGAGTGGCGTTCGAAAGACATGTGTGAATGGATGTGCCTTCGCTGAAGGTTGGGCATCGGACTGGCAACTTGGCACCATAAAAATCTGCTGCCAATCATTAGCGGACCGGAGTTCCGCTGTGGCGACCCCTAACCGGGAAAAGCCAAAAAGACAAACAAAAATATATAAATATACATATATATATATATATATATATATATATATATACTCTAGACCTTGTGATTTGAATTTATTAAAGTCTGTTTGGATTTTATTTCTATGTGTCAGGTGTTTCCTTTCACTGGACTTTTGCTTCTATTAGTCTTCAACCTAGCATTATAGACAGTTGGACTACCCTTGTTTCTCCTGCCAACCTTGTTGACTTGGGTCTCTTGAGGCAGTGTAGTAGTTGCCTCATGTACACAGACAACCCTCTACTAGTAGCACACACTAGTACAGAGTGCGAGAGATGTATTTACACCAAGAGTCTAGAATCCATGCTCTGTCTCACTCAAAACAGTAACATGGAGAAGGATGTCAACTCACCCACCAGTGTATATGTAGTACCACTGCTTATACACATGCCACTACTCATACACATAGTCTGCTTCAAACATGTAAATCCACATACATGGAGGTTCTCTTAAAAACCTGAATGACCAGAGACATCCAAAACACAACGCTGCTACAACTAACACAGACCCACAGCACCCATGACACACAGCAACACCAGTGTCTCACCCACCAAGCCAGTAAGGTGTAACACTCAAAAAACAAAATTTTTTTTTGTCATTGGGGACTCATTAGTGAGACACGTGGATGCCCCACGCTCTCATTGGACAAGGAAAAAGTCACGGTCAGCTGTCTGCCTGTCCAATGCCAGGATTCATCAGATCATGCATGCACTCAGGTCTTTCAGCAACAAGTACCATTATGACTCTGTCATAGTTCATGTTGGTGTGAATGACCTGAGACGTACCTCACTGGACTGTATGAAGAGAGACATGATTGAGCTGTCTTTGACCTAGGTAGGTATGCCCCTAGCCATGAGCACCATATTACCCTCACCTAGAATGATGCCACAGTATAAACAAAAAATGATTTATTTAAATAATTGGTTCGGTTTTGGTGTCACTCAGAGGGGATCCAGTTCCTATCAGCTTGGAAAGCCATGTTCAACAAACCTCGCTGCTTTGCCAGAGATGGTTTGCACTTGGCACCTCTAGGCTTTCAGCTACTGGCAAAGGCTCTTGTCTCCCCCATAGTGCCTTTCTAGGCAAGGTCTCGAAAACAGCATTACCAACATGAAATTAACCAATCAGAACAAAATAAGGGTTGTGCTGCTAAATGCTAGGATTTTAAACCAAAAACTGCATTCCCTGGAAGCACTTCTGTCAGTAGAAGATGTAGATATCTTTGCAGTTACAGAAACCTAATTCAAGGCTTCAGAGAGTACCCGAGCTTTGCAAGGCTACAATGCCTTCCACACCTGTAGACCACAAAATGAATGTGTGAAAATCAAAGGAGACTGTGTTTCAGTCTATATCAGGAATATATTCACCTCCCATCTAGTTAGACTGGACGTCTTCATGGAGTTACTCCAGGTCCAGGTTACAGTGAGTAAGACCCCCATTCAAGTCATAGCCAGTTATAGATCCCCCTGCATGGCTCACGACACCCACAAAGCCTACTTGACAAAACTGGAGACAATCCAAATGTTACCAAATGTACTGGTTATGGGAGATTTCAATTATCTCACCATCAGCTGGGAAACCTACGCTAGCCCTAACTCTCTAGCGTAAAAGTTCCTTGACTTTGTTATTTCAAGTGCTGTGGAACAAATTGTCCATACTTTCTACAAGAGGAACAAACATTTGGGATCTGGTCCTCACCAACATGTAAATCAAATGCACTGCTGCAACTGTCGGACCCTCATTATTCAAAGCTGACCACAAATCAGTCACATTCGAGCTGGCACTAATACCAGAACTCTGAAAGTATGAAATCAGACTACAAAACTTCCCCAAGGCAAACTATACCCTCCTAGGTGAAGAGATAAATGCATTCCAAGCCCCACCCCAAGCTGGAAGTGGTAACTACGCCATTAGTAATTAAACAAAAAAGTATTCAGTTGAAGTTTAATTTGCTGGTAAACTTTACCGTAAACGTGCCTTTCTGGATTAAATCAAATGGGGCAGTGACATACCCCGTGGGTAATGGGATAGGTCTAACTTACCCTTTGTCACATTTGCATGTGAGGACTAGGCAGACAGGTGTAGATAACTCACAAATAAAATCTCAACATCTCTAGTTTCCAAAGTACTAAGTAAAACATGATTCAGCAAACAGGAAGAGCTGTTCAATGCTTCACATGGAGACATGGAGTTTGAAAAAGTTCAGTCATTCTGTGAATTTCTACAGAGCTTAACAGTTGCCTCTGCATCTGGTGTTACAAAGACATGTCAGTGCAAGTTTGCTGTATTTCTTTACCTACACTCTTTCTTACAGCCAGAACCAAATTTTTTTTTTTTTTTTTTTTTTTTTTTTACTGAGGACAGAGTGTACCTCATTTGGCATACTACTATAGATTCTCCTTGAATCTATTCTCTGTGCCTCTCTTCTGATATTACATAGTTGTTCCTTTAATAAAGGAGCAAGTATTCAGTCTCCCATAATCAGCTTTTAAGGCTTGAGCAGCAAATGCATTTTCTGTAAGATGGACTTTAGTATATTATTTAAGATATTCATTCTCTAGTACCCAGTTTATCGCATTCAGGGCCCTGAGACGGGTAATAGGGTTACCACCTTCAAAACAGCTGTGATGATGAATGTATTTTTGATCATTAGCAGTTACCGCAATATTTGTAAATGATGCAGAACTGTGCTATCAGATATCCCCACTGATTTCTAACATAAGTAATGTAAGTACTCTGTTTGCTCTATAACTGTTGGTATTGTGGAAAATCTGAATGCATAAATCCTCCAGCTTTAAAATGCCTTTGAGTTATATTCCGTGAGTCATACATAATGTATACTTATCACACTTTTGGGTTTCTAATACCATGCAGGAATGGACCCCATTCCTAAGTCAAAGTACAATTAAAGTTCATAAAATTAGTGTTGTTTCAATCTTTGATGTCAGCTAGAAGTGCTTTTTGCAGCACTCACAGTGTGCCCAATAATGACTTCTCCTATAATTCGTACGTGGTTACAAGTGTTGGTAATGTTTCTAAATACGAATGTAGATTGTTTTTTTTATAAAACTCTTGCTCCTACTACTATTGGAGTTGGAACTGTATGGGTGTCTTTCTTCCACATTACTTTCGTTTCTGCCTGCAAATCCTGATATTTTATGACTTTGTGTCTATTTGTATGCACGACACTAGTCACTGGGTGTGGCGATTTCAGTGATCAGTGCTACTTTTGTCTTCTTTTCATGGATCCCTATGTCCGGTTTTCTAGGATCTGTCTCCTGAACTGTTGGTAATAGGGGATCCAATGTGATGTAAACTTCATCATTTTCTGTGATGCTTTATGACTCATGTTTCTGGTGTTTTTTAGCCACTTCAGTACCATGTTTGCACAATCCCCAGTGCAACAGTCTTGCCACATTATTATGCCTTTCAGTTTACAGTCCTGCCATTAGTATGTCACAAGGTGTGCGACTGTTTCCAGTTCTGTTTTACAAAACCTACGTTTGTCTGTTTCTCCCACATGTTCAATGGACTTTGTAAACCAACGTGTATGTAGCCCACTATCTTGGGCCGCCAATATTAACCTTTCATCTCTTGGTTTGAATTCCCCTCTCCTTAACAGTTCATCTTTTGGTTTGAATTCGTCTCTCCTTAACCATTCCTGCATTCAATCCTGATCAGTATGAGGTTCTTCCAAAAGTTTTCTATATTTGCAACTATATTTATGCATTTTCTACATTTCTTGTCTTCTCATCTGGTCCTTCACCTTATACTCTTTCTTTCTTTTGTTTTTTGACACATTCAGTTGCTACCTGATTTTTAGCTATTTCAGGTTTGATTTCCATTCTTGTTTCATGCCAGTATGCTTCTGCTAGATTAAGCAGAGAAGTCGTCTTAGATTTATTCTCCTCATGTTTCAAAACTTATAAAACTTTTACTATGTTTTGGTCTTGTGAGGTCAGCAGGTATGTGTGCAGTCCCACGATTGCAGATCTATACATGTATGCACCGTCACTTTTGTAATTTGTCCATATCTTTTGGGTTTCTAATACCATGATGGGAATAGACCACATTCCTAAGTCAAAGTACAATTAAAGTTCATGAAATTAGTATTGTTTCAAGCTTTGATGTCAGGCAGAAGTGCTCTTCGCAGCACCCGCAGTGTGCCCAGTAATGACTTCTCCTGCAATTCGTATGGTGTTACATGTATTGGTAACATGTCTAAATACGATTGTAGATTCTTTTATAGTTGCATGCATGTATTACTAGGTCATTGAGAGGTACAACCATTGGGAAGTAGGTTATTGTTTACTTACCAGGAGTTCTGTCTTTTCATCATACCTCTCAGCTCTCCATAACTTTGCAGAATGTCCCATGTAAAACTCCTGATTTTCTGGTCACTCACTGAGGATTCAAGTGAGTAGACATGCCAGACATACCAGTTTCATATTTCTTATTCATTGGGAAATACATGTTGATACAAAATCTGTTGTATTAACTCTGTAAGTGAATTAGGTTAATTTTTAAAATTGTCTTTGATTTTCAGTTTTCATGCCCCATTAATTTGTATTTGAGGTGAAAGCTATGAATTCTCACTGATTGGTGGCCTTCTGCACAACTCAACAGTGATGGAAAGATTCTAGACATTTTTATTTAAATTAAGAGAAGTAATAATAATACACTAATTTAGGTTTCATAAACACCACATAAAATTCAAGAGACCCAAGTATTTATTTAAAAAAAAATTACTTAAATTTACTATGGTACTCACTGTGGCTAATATCCCCTTCAGTGGGCCTCTTTCCTAGGCTATAATAGTGCATATACCTGCTATGCCTTGGAAGGAGACTGTGACTTGGTATAGGTAACCAACTATCTCTTCCAGCCATGCATTGAAAAAACAGGTACTGTGTACATGTGCTGTATGCTGCACAGGAATTGCCTGTTTTCTACTACTACATCCACGGCAAAGTCATGTGCAACTGAATGTGTACTGCTGTCTTTCCGCACATGATATCAGAGCATCTTAAGGTGATCATTTCACATTTCCCAATCCCACCCTGGTAGTCAACTAACCAGACTGCACCACCACCCCCTTGCAGATTCCTGGATCTGCCACTGGTTAGCATATGTAATTATTAGTGACAGATTTAAATATTGCTTCTGCATTCATAAACAGTTGCTAGAATAACACAGTTTGCATTACCATGTTTTTTTCTGAAGTATATGAAGTCTGAAACACACACATATCTGTCAATATTTAGGGATTGCAATCCTCAATTATTTGTCAGAAATTCACAATTTTATAAAGAAAATAGCAAAAATATAAGAGAAAAATCAGGAATATTTGAGAGCTACGCTGTTTCCTCCTTCCACACATAGTCAGTAAACAACTTAGATATTAGGGGAGTGGATGTTTACTGAAACAGTGTCATTTGCATTGGGCTAATTTAGGAGATTATCACACAGCAAAACACTGCAAGCAGAATGGGTCTGTGTCAAATCATGAAACCACAAATAAAAGCTAAAGCGTGCTGCCAAAGGATAAAGAAACCAAATCTGCAGCAACAAATCCACAGCTGGTGTGACCAGTAAGGCTCAGAGTCCCAATATAAAACACATTTTATTCAATGAATATAAAAAGATGGTTAAGCACTTTCGTCAAAACTGACTTCATCAGAACCATGAATTAAAAAGACCAAACACTTAAATATCTAAAATGCAAGGTCACATGATAGCATAAAAATTAATTTTTACAAGGGTATTACCCCATTTATACACACCTGGCTTTTCTCTTAGGCACAGGCATAATAAAGATACTGTCATTTATCCCTGGCTCAGATGTTGCATTTAGTCTCAATTGCCATTTGAGCTCACTCTCCTCAGTTTTATTTTCTCAGTAACCTCCCTTCATATCCTTCATAATTCTTTCTAAAATACCAAATTTAAAATATTTTTTTTTCCTTGGCAAGGTCCATTACTGTATCTAAGTAGTGCATTATTATTGTCACCATTCTTAGCTGCATATAGGTGCTCATATAAATGCTCATCGCAAACGTGACAAAAACTCAGTTATGCAAAAAAATAACAGAAAACAACATCCTTTTTGGTCACCATACATGATGTACACACTACACTATTGAACATACCCTAGAAATTTAAAGAAGTGAAAATTTAGCACATCTGCAACTGAGCCAAACATCCACCTTAAATGTGAATCCCTATGTATCCCAGCAATGACTGCTGTAAAAATAAAATACCGTTAATAATGCACAAGGCAGAATTACACTTTCCTTTATACTTTAAATGACCACCTTTTTTTTTATCTTTCATTACATTCTCTAGATTATACAAATAGCCATTAATGTGTAAAATATCTTTGTTCTTTTTTTATACTTAATAGTACTGTACAAACTTCCTAACACACTGGGAAGCGCTCTGTGATGTTTCAGCCATAATAGCAGTTTACAGACTGTCGTACCAACATATGAAGTTCATACTGGCACTTCTTAAATACTGCCTTTACATAGCAAACTGTCATACCTGCTATTTTAGTTTACACTTATGCTGTCATACAACATTATCGGACATTATGTTATCTTTTTGTATTTACAGGGCATACTAATAGGTATAATGAGATATTTAATAATGTATAATATACATGCAATTGTTTTCTGCAGAATTTCTAACTAAATGTTAACATAATAACTTTGTATGTATCCTTCTGCTAGCAGCTGGCCAACTACTATCACGCGATATACTTTTCGCTTAAAGAAACCTTCGCTGTTTTCATCTCGATGAATAGAGGTTCACAGAATTATACATTCGGTGATTTGACATAGACTCAAGCAAAAGACAGTAATAAACCGTACACACTTATTAGAGTCAATCACAGGCATGCAAAATCTGTAAATAAAACTATTAATGTGCATTTTTTAGTAGAGAAATAGTTACAGGTAATTGTTACCATTTCTGACTAGTACTTTATAATAGCTGTTACATTTAAAAATAAACTCTTACAAACTGTTTATGAGCTTGTTTGTCTGTCAGTGGGGTCTGTATGCTACCTTTCTTAGTCCACATTTAAACTCACCATTCCAGAAGGTTGATCTTGTTTAAAAAAAATGCTAAACTGTTAAACACTAATACACTAAGCCTGTAAGTCCAGCAATTCATTTCTTTCTCCTGCTTTCCACTTGTCTAAACTGTGTACTATGTTTCCTGCTTCGACGACTCACATGGCTGTCAGTCCTGTTGTTTTATTGATGGCTGTCAACCCTGTTTCATTGGTTGGCTATAACTAGTCCTTCTGCCACACTCTTGTTCACACACTGACATGCCCACAAAGTTTTAAAACTGCAGACAGTTGTTCCAAAGGGGAAAATTTGAAATTGTGAGGCACCAGTCAGTATTTCATGGCAGCCTCTTATTTAAGTTGAAAATGTATTTTCTGCAAAATTTCAGTTGGGAGGTATGGTCAACGTTATGTAGTACACCAAAGAAGAGATCTAGTTTGAAATCCAGTTTGTATAGCGTGCCTTGTATAAAAATGGAAAAAGGTCTGAAAGCTAGGAACTCCAAACTACCTTTTGGTTTATACTAATGAGCGATATTTGTGCTGTCTAACGTTTCCTTCTCAAGATTAACTAAATTTGGACTAAGGAGCATCTTTTGATTTATATTTTTGGTTCTTAAGGACAAGAGCAGCATCGGCTCACTTTCTTACTAAGAAAAACAGTATAATGATGCCTAACATTTCCTTTTAAATTTCTATGTATTAGAGGGTCTTTTGGGGGGGGGATATATATATGTATGTATATATATATATATATATATATATGTATATATATATATATATCAAGGAATGCAATTTATGCAAAGTATACTTCAGAAATGGGTCAGAAGATTATTGTCCCAACTGTGTTAAATTGTCTGCGTTACTAAAGATTATTGATAGCAAGGATTTAAGTGAATTATCAGAGTGTTCGTGTCACTTAGAAAAGGCTTTCTTTACTGTATTTCAATACATAAAAACTGGAATTGGGATAGGGAGTGTTATGAAAGTGAAAAGAACAATGTGAATATTAACACAGAAGGAGGTGTTCCTTTAGGAAGGGAGGTAAAGGGGGAAAAAGGAAAAGAGAGACAGTCATTGGCACTAAAAATGTAAGAGGCGAAATAGTAGAGATATTGGTATCATTGCTCTGGAAGATCCTGGTATTAGATATACAAGCACTAGTGATCATGTGAGTAATAGTGATGGTCTACACACACACACACACACACACGGATTAACAAAAATAAGTATTGTAGTTAACGACTCTTGCAAGTTAGCAGAGCACTTAGTTGAAGACAAGTCATCCTCATTCGCATATGAGGCTAGGCCTGCATGCTTATTTCCTGAAGACATTGTCATCAAGAAGAGTAGTGTTGCTAACTCGGAGAGAACAACCACCACTATTTTACAGCAGGAATTTAAATTGCTCTTGAGTCAGGAATAGTAGATGTTCTTTGTGTTTCAGTGTTGCAGTCATTACATTTGGGTTATCTGCTTGCAGGTAGCCCTCAGTCGGCCTGATTAACAAAGTCTTGGGTCCTGCATCGGTTGCTGTCCATTCTTCCATGACATCAGGTCATCAGGGGTATAAAACATGCAGCTGACACCATTACATCAGTCTTTCTTGCCATGCGGTGCCCGAAGCAGAAACAATTCGCAAGTGCCGGTCAGCCGACTCCTGAAATTTTCGTTTTCGAATTTCAGAAACTAAGTCTTCAACTAAAGCTAAGTACCCCGTTGGGGAAACTTTTTCTTGCTCCTTACCGATGTCAGTAAAAGTTAATAATTGCATTACTTGTGGAAAGCAAATACCTCATAAAGATTTTTATTTGTACTGCATTCCTTGCCTAGGCCCTGACCACGACATACCTTGCTGTCAGTTTTGTGCTTTATTTAATCAGCGCACTAGCCGTCGTCGGTACATTTTCACTTCTAAATCTTTCAGTTCTTGGTTTAATTATCCAGAAATGTTGTCGGTTAGCCATCCGACTACCGGGATTCCGAAAAAACGCAAAGATAAAGACAGAGACAGGCCACCAAGGTCCAAAACTGCTGACAACGCTTCTCCTAAGCTAGTCGCCAGTTCGCCGGTACTCAGTGAGGTGCTTTCGCAGCCCTTGATACCCACTACTTCTGATTCGCAGGCCTCTACTGAGACCCATTCGGAGTCCGGTATGCTGCGAGATGCTTCAACTATGGAACCAGTGGATGTCTCTACCTTGGATGGGTCTGGAGCTGCTGTGCAGGCAACGGCTTCTGAGGGTGTATTCAGGCCTATGGACTTGCATATTAAACCCATGCCTCCTTCTTCTCTTAGGCCTAAATCTCGAACCATGCCTAAAAAAACAACACCCAGGCCACATGCTCAGGCCTCTATGCCCAAAAAACAAATGATAAGAATGGCTGAAGATCTAATAACTGTAATGCATTTCCCTTTCCGTGATTCCTACTTTTTTGGTCTAATCAGGGGTAGCCAACCCCACCCCACCCTTTCCAAGAGGCCTAGGACTAAAGTGGTTTATGAATCTACTGACCAGGATTCTGTTTTTTCTGATGATCTGGATTTGCCCTTATCTACTTATGAGGATTCTGATGCAGAGGACTCCATTCCCTCTGCTTCACCTCCAGAGGATTTTTCTTTTGGGGAAACCCTACATACTCTAAGGGAGCATTTCCACTGGGACAGCCAGGATTTTTCTTATTCAAAAAAAGAGGTTTAGGGATTTCTTACTCCTACCTCAGCATAGGCCTTTAGCTATTCCTCCTGTACTAGACATTGTTGATGATGCTTTTTCAGAATCTAATTTGGCCCCTGATTCCTTGCCTCCTGCTCCCAGAAAACCAGACAGATACTACAGGGTCCCTGAATCACACAAGTTCCTTTTTAAAAATCCTATTGCGGATCCAGAGACTATTTCACAGGGGCCCAAGGGCATTAAGGCTTCTACTGCTAAAAATCCTACCCCTTCTGATAGAGACTGCAGGGCACTGGATAGATGGGGTAAGAAGGTCTACACTTCTGCAACCTTGGCCATTTGGGATTTAAACTGCCAGTTTCATATGTTAAAGTATCAGCAGCATGTTATTGGATTGCTTAAACAGAAAATGATTTTGATTCCTGACTGTGTGGAAAATTAATTACATGATTTAATGCATTCTGCTGAATAAGTTGGAAAACATACTTTGCAATATGGTTTGGATTCATTAGAGGCCTGTGCTCAGAAGGCATGCTTGGCTTAAGGAACAATCTTTGTCTGATCATGTTAAAGCTAAATTGTTGGATGCTCCCTTAAATCAGGACCGCCTGTTTGGCAACAAGGCTGAGGAAGTTCTTAAAAAGATGGAAGATAAAGCTAAATCTATGCAAACTGTTAAAGATTTCTTACAAGGTCAGCCTCCTAGATTTAGTAGGCACTGGCCCTCTAAGAATTGGTCCTTTCCAGCCCCTTCCAGGTCTTCTCAAGCCAAACCCAGACACAGCAAAAATCCCAGGTTTCAGTCCCAGGGGACACTCAGGACTAAGCAGTGGGGGGCCTCTACTTCCAAATCTGGGAGTAATAAGACTCCCCCCTATGGTAAACTGTCTCAATGACTTCCTTTTAAAATTTCCAAGCACTTATCAACTGACTGCCCCTTTGGGGGGAAAGATTGCTCTTCATGCAAAGAATTGGGAACTCATTACCCAGGACAAATGGGTTTTAAATATAGTGCCCCAGGGATACAGAATTTACTTCCACAACTTGCCAACACCAAGCAGGTGGCTGGACCTACCCCCAAATCAGTGGGCAGAGGCCCAAAAACAAGTACTGTCTCTCTTAAGCATGGGGGCTATTCAGATGGTACCAGAAGAGGAAAAGGGACAAGGTTTCTACTCGAGACTTTTCCTGGTACCCAGAGAAGACAATTCATGGCGTCCTATCCTGGACCTGTCTACTCTAAACACCTTTTTGGAGATTCCAAAATTGCTGACTCTTCATCAGTTACTTCCTATGCTAGGCAAAGATGCCTGGTTGGCAACACTAGATTTTAAAGAAACATACTTGCACATCCCAATCAGGGAATCTTGCAGAAGATACCTACGCTTCAAAGCAGGCTACACGCACTATCAGTTCTCTGCACTGCCCTTTGGCTTATCTACTGCGCCCAGGGTATTCACAAGGTGCCTAGCCCCAGTTATTGCATTTTTCAGGCAAAGAAATATTAAAATATACCCATACCTGGACAATTGTCTAATTTAGGCAGAAAGCCAGGACATACTTTTGAATCATCTGACCTTTGTACAAAGGGTTCTGACTTGTCTGGGGTACACCATAAACGAAAAGAAATCACACCTGGTACCCTGTCAACAAATTATATTTCTGGAAGCAAGCTTAAATACAACTTCCCAGATGGCCTACCTCACGCCAGAGAAACAAATTCATTTGACAACCTACTTCAAACAAGTGGCCACAAAAACCCTGCTGTCTGCAAGACAAATACTGCAAGCCTTGGGGTTCATGGCCTCCTGCATTCTTCTAATTCCATATGCAAGACTGCATATGAGGAAACTACAGTGGTATCTAAAAAGCCTATGGTGTCAACATTCTCAGGATCTAGAAACAATGGTTCTTATCATACCTTGCCTACGCCTAGAGTTCCTTTGGTGGGCAGAGGCCTGCCACCAAAACAAGGGACTACCTTTCACACCACCCCCCGCCGCCCAAACCATAACAGCAGATGCATCAGACTATGCATGGGGGGGGGGGCTCACCTGGCAGGGAAGTGCATTCAGGGCAAATGGAACCCAAGTCAAATGCACACCTGCATATCAATCAAAAAGAAATGTTAGCTGTACAGAATGCTCTGACAGCCTTCAAGGACCACATTCTTCCAGGACAACTAATGGTAAAGACGGACAACACCACTGTTATGTGGTACATAAACAAGCAGGGCGGTACACATTCTTACCCCCTCTGCATACTAGCCATGGCATTGTGGAACACAGCCTTGAGCTACCAAGTGCACCTACAAGCTCAATTCCTGCCAGGAAAATTAAATACACTGGCAGACGGACTAAGCAGAAACCTCATGGACCCACACGAGTGGAAACTGGAACCAAGGATTTTCAACATGTTGACAAGCAAATGGGGGGAGCCCAGATGTAGACCTGTTTGCCTCTGCCCAGAACTACCAATTGGACAAATTTTGCACAAGGACTCCCCACAAACAAGCCTAGAAAGTGGATGCTCTGTCCTTCATCTGGAAAAACCTGAGTCTATGCCTTCCCCCCTCTGCCTCTGCTCTCCAAAGTACTACTAAAAATCAAACAGGACAAACCAAGGATGATTTTGATTGCTCCAGACTGGCCACGCTAACACTGGTACCCCCTCCTGCGCTGTGTGTCATGGTTATCCCCATGGCACCTGCCTCAGACTCCTTCCCTGTTGTCTCAGCAGGAGAACCAGATTCTGCACCCTCGACTTCTAACACTGAACCTAGCAGCCTGGATAATTACCTAATCTCTCCTGTACCATCCCTCAGTAAACCTGTGATGGATATCATTTTAGAGGCAAGAAGACCTAGTACTAGAAAATCTTATGCTGACAAATGGCAAAGATTCTGTGCCTGGAATCAATCTCAAGGAATGAGCACAGCAGCGTCCAATTTACCTCAGATTTTACAATACTTAACGAGGGCCTGTCTTTTTCCTCCATCAAAATTCACGCCTCAGCCATTTCGGCTGATTGTAACATAGAACCTCCCCTCTTTTCTCATCCACTGCTCAAGCAGTTCCTGAGAGGGGCAAAAAATTTGAGACCACCCAGGAGAGCTCCAGCCCCAGCCTGGGGCCTTAAATTTGTTTTGGAGAAACTCACTCTACCTCCTTTCAAGCCAGCTGCTACTGCAGACTTAAAATTTCTTTCTTGGAGAACAGCTTTCCTTTTAGCAATCACTTCAGCAAGAAGGGTATCTGAATTACAGGCCCTTATGGCAGTGGAGCCTTTCATCATCTTTCATGCAGACAGGGTGTCCCTCAGAACCAATCCATCCTTCATGCCCAAGGTGGTATCCAGTGTGGTTCTTAATCAGTCCATTCATTTGCCAACCTTCTTTCCCAATCCACAGAACAAAGGGGAACGGATACTGCATTCTTTAGATGTGCACAGACAACTCAGATTCTACTTGGACAGGGCTAAACCTCAAAGGAAATCTGAACAACTGCTGGTGGCATTTGCTGCAGGGGCAGAGGGGAAGACCATTTCAAAGCAAACCATTTCTAAACGGATAGGCCATTGCATTCATTTCTGCTATAAGCACCATGGAAAACCTATCCCACAGGGGATCAAACCTCACTCCACCAGGGCTGCATCTACCTCTACAGCCTTTCTCAGAGGAGTCCCTACCAGGGACATCCTAGAAGCTGCTACCTGGAGTTCTGTACATACTTTCACCAAGCATTATCATTTGCCAATTTTCTCTAAATCCAGAGCTGGCTTTGTCACTGCAGTCTTGCAGGGCCTTATAGCTGATCCTAATGCTATCTTAATTTCCTCCTCCCAACCATAGCTTTGGGAATCTACCCAAATATAATGACTGCAACAGTGAAGCAAGAAGAACATAGTACAGTTGTGTACACTTACCATAAATGTAGATGTTCAAGTGTATTCACTGTTGCAGTCCTGGTTACCCTCCAGCCCCCTAACTTTTTTTTGGCTATACCTCTACTTTCCTTTACTAGGTTTAAAAGCTTTTTGGCATATTTGCTTTTTTGTTGGAGGTATATCATTGTATTTCTACAGTTAATTGCTTCCCATTAGGGGGGACACCTGACATCTGGGGCAAGAAAAACTGATGTAATGGCATCGGCTGCATGTTTTATACCCCTGACGACCTGACGTTATGGAAGAAGGGACAGCAACCGATGCAGGACCCAAGACTTTGTTAATCAGGCCAACTGAGGGCTACCTGCAAGCAGATAACCCAAATGTAATGACTGCAACAGTGAATAGACTCGAACATCTACATTTATGGTAAGTGTACACAATTGTACTTTTCTCCTGTTCTTATTTAGTGACAAAAATATCAGTAAAAGGAATACTACTGAAAAATTGGTTCGACAGGAAAATGAGGGACGCTTGAGAAAAAAAAAAACAGAGTATTTTAATAAAGTAAAACATGAAGCTTTGATTCTAGGTGACCCTATTTTGGTATCAGTTGTGAAGGAGCTTTCAAAACTAGTTAAGGAATTTCACACTATTTCTGTCTTACCAGGTTTAAAATTAATAGATACACGTAAGCTGTATGATGTGTATATAATGCACATAGGGACTAACAATTTAAAAAGCACACCATTGAAATACATGGAAGATTCAAGTTTAGATGTAGTTCACAATTTGGAAAAACAAGAAGCTCAGTATACATTGAGTGAAATTATTCCCTCCTTTTCTTGGAATGACTGTGTATGTACACTGAGGCTAAAATGTACAATAATTGGTTGTGGGAACTTTCTCTGGCATATAATGTTCAGTTAATTAAATATTAAATTAATATTAATATTAAAGTTAATTAAATATTGGGGAAGAAAGTATTTGTGATTTTAGGTCATTTCCATGGGATAATTTACATTTGAATTCTTATAGTGCAAGTTTCGTAGCTAGTAAACCTACTTCCCAGTTTGGAAGGTTTTTAGGAAAGAAAAAAAAGATCTCAAGTTAAGGACTGTTTTTAGAAAGTCTATGGAACCTGTGAAATGTTTTCTTTGTAATGCTGGGAGCTTGTGAAATAAATTTAATGAGTTAACAAGTATAACTGCTAAAGATCAGTGTAAAATAATAGCAATTATAGAGTATTGGAACTGCTTTAGTTTTCATCTGAAAGATTTTGTCAAGTATGAACGGTTATGTCAAAAACTCTGGAGGGGATGGGATAGCTGTTTGGGTACATAAATCAATAACATCATGTTTTATATGCATGCCTAAGTATGAAACATTAATAGTAAAAATTATTGATGGAGTTGCAAAAAATGAATTTATTGTTTTGCATCCATCCATCCGTCCGCAACACCTTTTTCCCATTTTTGCACATGGGGTCGGGGTGTCACTTCAAAAGTGACAATCATCTATAGCCATGATTTACACCGTTAGGTGGCTAGTGCTGCAAAGGCAGTTCTTTCACACCTAAAAAAACTTCTCCAAAGCCAACTTCATGCTTCTTAAGTCAGAAGTGACAAACGTCATGGCACCCGTGCAGACGGGAACTGAAAGTTCAACTGCTGAATCCTACACTAAGGCACTGTACGAGCACATCCACTTGTGTATGAATCGTGTCATCCCAAATAGAGCCAAGACACTCTCCTGCAAAAAAAAAGGAAGTCAATCTGGTGGTCCCCTCCCATAAACAATCTATACAACAGAAGGAAGAAACTGTTGCAGAAATGAGGAAAATCCCAGGATTCAAAAAAATCCCTTACCAGCCTCAGTAAGAAACTGAGATCACTCATAAAATCCTCTAAAGCTAGTTACGAAAATAAAATTGGCAAAGATTCCAAAGATAACCACAAGGCATTCTATAGTTATGTCAAGAATCTAAATGGCAATGCTCAGATCTGCTCTGAGCTACAACAGAATGGCATTAAATATACTGATCCCAAGTATATTGCCAGTATCCTGGCAGATCAATTTAGTGCCAACTTCACCCCCCCACCCCCTAAAGGGCCCATCTCAATACCAAAAGATTGCCAAATTCCGGTAATCACAGCCACGCAGGAAGAAACGCACTCTCCAAAGCTAACAATACAGCATCCATGGGACCAGTTAACATCCCGGGCTGTGTACTACATGAACTACAAAATGAAATGGCACCTCACCTAAGTGTCATGTTTAATCATATCGTCACCTCAGGCTTTGTGCCCAGTGAGTGGCGCACAGCTACAGTTATCCCACTCCACAAGGGGGGATCCACCTTGGATCCTGGGAACTACCGTCCCATCAGTCTGACGAGCCTGATCTGCAAGGGCATGGAACGCATTATCATGGAACTTATAAAGAAGGACATTGGGAACCTTCAAACACTGGATCCCACCCAGTTTGGGTTCATGAAGGGCCGATCTTGTCTCCTGAACCTGATTGACTTCGAATCAGTCTCCAGAGCTGTGGATGAGGGTAAGGCGGTCCACACAGCCTATCTGGACCTCACCAAGGCCTTCAACACCATCCCCCACTCTGGAATCACAGATAAACTTACTAAGCTGGGCATCCATCCCTATGTCACTCAATGGGTTGCCAACTGGCTTACTGACAGAACCCAGACTGTAAAAGTAGCCGACTCCAAATCCAGTTCCAGACAAGTGGAGTACCTCAGGGTTCAGTCCTGGAACCACTCTTGTTTGGCATCTACTTCTCTGAAGTAAAGGCCAATGCTAAGGGACTCTGGCTAACAAAGTTCGCAGATGACTGCAAACTGGGAGCCAATATTGAATCCCCAAATGATGTGGATATTCTACAAAAGGGCCTTACAGAAACAGATGCTTGGTGCCAAACCCATGGGCTCAAGCTTAATGCCAAGAAATGTATAGTTATCCCCTTTGGGAAAAAACATGTACCCATGAATTACCACATAGGTGGCAATACACTAAGCACTGAAAGTGTGATGAGAGACTTAGGGACACAGGTAAACAGTGGTCTCACCTTCAATAACCACATCACCACAACAGTCAGGAAATCCTTCTATATGGCACACCTCATCACTAAGTGCTTTTCATCCAGAAAAAAGGAGGACATTGTCCCACTGTACTCATCCCACCCATAATAGAGTACAACTCCCCATTTGGTATGTACCTCACAAGACATTTGCAACAGCTGGAAAAGCCACAGAAATACCTCATTAAAAGAATCACAGGCCTAAAGCAGATGCCTTATGCTGACTATCTAAAAAAAACTCCAGCTATACTCTGTGGCATATTGTCTACTTAGAGGCGATCTCTGCTTAACATACAAGGCCATGTCAAACCCTGAGCTGTTGGACATGCTCCACTTAAAGAAATCCCAATCCCTCAGAGCCACACGCTCAGGGATCTAAACCTTGTCATCACAATGAACAAAACATGCTGGAGGGATAGGTTCCTGACCCAGAAACTCCCCGTACTCTGGAATAGACTGCCCATACATGTCAAGCAGAGCGCCTCCTTGGCTCTCTTCAAAACAAAAGGAACCTTGACGATTAGATGGGAGATAGAAAATTCACCCCAGGGATCACGCCTGTCGCCCTGCTAGACAGGGGTCCAGGGAAGTAAATATTGTGGGAAGAAATATCCGGGGAATTATTTTGCTAGGCTTGTATAAGCCCTAGGGCAGATAGCCTAGTACCAACCTATGAACCTATACAGTCACACCTGTGGCCAATTTAGAGTGTCCAATCCACCTATCTGTCTTTGGAATGTGGGAGGAAACTGGAGCACCCAGAGGAAGCCCATGCTGTTTTTGTTTTATTTAATCTTTTGTGTTTCATGTCCATGTGAACCTGATGCCTAGAACTATCTTCCTATAGGAATATCATTAAGGACAATGTTTAAGGTTATTTTGTCTCATAGTATATACCACCTTCTCCATTTCCTTGTGTTTTCTGTGTGTCTTTCCCTGTCAGTTTCTTTCGCTTCATTAGGTTGCTATTCCAGTGAAAAAAGATTTATTTTCAGTTTACTTTTGAATTAAAGGTACCTGTTGTCTGAAGTATTCCTTTATTTGAGGTTTCTGTGAAAATGAGAGAAATAAGTTTAGAACTCTTAGCAAGTAATGTTTCTCACTGTTTAACTTAACTTGTTGAAATCTGTCATATTGTTACATTTCTCCATCTCAACAGCAACTTGTTTAGAATTTTCTTTTTCTGGGGCTTTCTGTTTTAGCTTGACAGAAGCTTAAACATTTAGCTCAAGGGGTGCATTTTTCATATTTTCTTACTTAATTTCTTCAGAAAGTACTGTTTCAGTGAGTGCTCCCTTCTCTTTGGTTCTGCTAAGCAATTCATCTCTCTGCTTTGTAGTACTTTTAGGCTGCATTGACGCCTCTTCCTCCTGCTTTGTAACTCTTTCAAGATGTAGTGTTATAGCATGTATTTTCCTTTCTTCTACTGGTTCTTTTACAGTTTATTTTCTGACGTATCTTTCTTCCTTGTGTATGTTCTTCCTTTCTTTGTACGACTTTCTAACTTTTTAACAGTATGCATTGATCATTGTTAGATTTGTATCCTCAAATGAATATGTCAAGTGGTTGCCCCTCCCCCTCAGTTATGCAAACACCCCTCTTAGGCATATTCACCTGCTGGCTTCCCTCTGCACACTGATATGTTGGTCTTTCAAAAGAATTACCTCTTCCTATTGCCTCCACAACTGTTTAAAGTGAGGGGAACAACTTTCTGTATTATCATATTGCTTTAATTTATTTATTTGTCTTTTGTTTACTGGGATAGTCTGACTGGGTCACATAACCCATTTTCAGTGGAGACCTGGGAGAAAAGCTCCAGATTTCAACAGAAAGTACAGTATAACTACATAGACATTTTACAGTTTTACAAAAATACTATTACTGGAAGTAAGCATTTTTGTGTCTTTCCACGTGATTCGCATTTTACGTACAAAATGAGTCCGTTTTAACAGGAGTAGTAATGTTATTTACATGATAATAGTGTGAGTTATTTAGATGTGCTAATCAAAGTAATGTAGAGATTGTAACTAGGTTTAGTATTGAAACCTTGAAACTGCATCCGTCAACTGGCCTTAACGTCGAACCAATATCTTGAAAATTGCAACAACGAGCAAGCAGGAATCTTGAAACTGAATACATCGACTCCCATAGTTTGATGTATTCAACATAGCAGGAGGTGAAATCAGTCACCCAAGCTATGCACCAAAGTGTACCATAACACTCTAGAGTCAACAGTACTTCACTTTTACTATTTTGCAGGGGGGGCAAGCCCCCATGCACCCCCACACCCCATGCAAATTATATATACCAACTCTGAGATCGCACTACAGTGAGGAAGTGGGTCAATTCCCCTGTTCCTCACTGAACCGCGATCTGTACTTAAAATTCCGAACTCAAATACTCAAACTACACTACCCATGCCATGTAGTGTAGTCAATGTATTTAGGTTCGCATAACTGCTGGTCGACATGTCACTCTTGATCGACTGTAGTTCACAAATCTAATTGCAAAACTGCCTCTTGGAAAACTGCAAGTCAACATGTCACTCTTGATTGACTGCAGTTTCACAAATCTAATTGTAAACCTTATAACTAGGTAGTTAATCAGACTTTTCAAAAAGCCAGTTGAGGGGTGTAGATAAATTGGTGTTAGTAAGAGAGTGTATTAGCTGGGAGGTTGGCATGTGTATAGCCATGAGCTGTTTAAATGTTCTTTTAAGGAGGCTTTGAACAGGGGGAGGCTGGGAGCTGACCTGAAGTTTGGTAGGAGACAGTTCCATAGTTTGGAGACTGAGTATGAATATAGAGCTTGACCTGTTTTTTGAAAGGTTTAGAGGTTTCAAGGAGGTATTTGACTTCAGATCTAAGTGATCTGCTAACTTTGTAGAGTTTGATAAGATTCTGTAGAGCAGGGCAGGTAGAGGGTTTGTGGATTAGATTGTGGGTAGTGGTAGTTGGGTGTATGTAAGTTGGTTTGGTAGTTCAAGCCATTGGAGTTTTTGTAGTGGTTTATATTAGTGTGTTTGGTAATTAAGAGTTAGTTGCAAATTTGGCTGTTTTATTGTAGCATTATTCTATTTTTGCTTGATGGGAGTTTTGTAGCTTAGTAAGTATGCAGGAGCCATAAAGTAAAGAGAGGAGTAAGTAGGTGTTAGCCAGAGTAGATTTGGTTGATATGGTTAGGTATTGCTTGTTTCTATAAAGGAGTCCTAGCTTTTTGTGTGTTTTCTTTGTTTTCCTGGATGTGAAGGTCAAAAGTGAGTTTGTTGTTGATAATTACTCCTAGTGGTTTTGTTTTTTGGAGACTTTCAATAATAGTTTTGTCTGCTGAGAGGATGTTGAATTGGTTATGGGAGGCTGCGTTTTTATTGGCGTAGATCAGTATGAATTTAGTTTTTGGGGGGATTTAGAAAGAAGTGTGCATTTCTTGAGCCAAGATTCTATTGCTGTGAAGGATTTCTGAGTTTTGTATAGTAGTTCTGGGAGACTTTGTGTGGTTCAGATTAGGGTTGAGTTGTCAGCATATTGTATAGGTGATCCCAGGGATGAGGTGGCATGTTGGTTGTTGGTAAATATGTTAAATAGTAGAGGTCATAAAACTCCTTATGTAACTGTTCCACTTCATACTCCGCGATCACCTAGTTTACCTAATTGTCACGTACACTGACTGTAGCTTATTCTAACATTGTAAAATCTCAAACGGCGAGATTGAACAACTTCACATTAAGAAGTTATGTACTCACCATAACATTCCATGTGAGTTCATCTCGCTTTCATTCTTCCGTCCCTCCGTCCCTCCCCCTCCTGGCTGATGGCTACCCTAGATGTTGGTCTCATCCTGGTTGCTCAATGTCTTCTCCCTTTCCATAGGGGGATAGCTATTTTATATGGTTATAGTACACGCAGCAAACAATATCTGAGGTAATTCACTGTGCAACATGGGATAGGGGCTTGGCCTCGAGCTACTGGAAGACCTCAAGCTTTGCATATGGCCATACCAGAGCCGATGGATCAGCTCCGAACCCATCAGTCAAGAATGAAGGTGAGATGAACAATTCACAGGAACGTTATGGTGAGTACAGAAATTCTTATTTTGTAACATTATAGTAGGTGCACACTGGAGAAGATGTCAGCATTTGTTTAACATTGCTGAAAACGTGGGCTTGAAAATTCCCCCATGGCAAAGATACAGCTTTCTTCAGTAAATGTGTCAGTGGATGTAGCACTATAGACAGATCTTGTATGAATTTGCCCAAGAGGTTTATCATGCCTAGGGCCTAATGTAGTTCAGCTACACACACTGGAGTTTGCATTTCGTCTCTTGCTGGAACCTTGCATGCATCTGGTGTGATTCCACTAGTGCTTATGCTATGACTGAAATATTAAATCACAGACTTTCCAAAACTGCATGTCTCTGTTAATAGCTTCAAATCTGAGTTTTAAATAGTTTGAAGCACTGCCTCCAGTGTTACTTCATGTGCCTCTATCAGGATCAAATACAAGTACAATGTAGCAACACCTTCAGCTCTTTCAACAGAAAAATCATCTTACTTTGAAATTATACTGCTGCTGATGTTATGCCAGATGTCTGTGCTTTGAACCAAAATATTCCATTTGAAGTAATACAGATGGTTAACGACTTGCTTCTTTCTCTAAGGGATATCAGCCAAAACCTTACTGAAGTGTGTCCATTGTGGTGAACATATTGGCATCAACCAGCTTGGGATCAATAACCTTTAGGTTAAATAGAATATATGCTTCTCTCTGTGTCATAACTGCACCATTTCATATGTATCAACGTCAACAAATTCTTACACTGCCATTCTTTTTGATGACTGGTACCTTTGGTGTGTGCACTTCAGTCATTTACACTTTCAATCACACCATGTCCTTGCATTTATTTTATTTCTGCCTGTTCTTTGGAGAGTATTGGAAACAGTACTTCCTGGTGTGGTCAAGGCGTATGGGTCAGTATCTGTCTTTTAACTTTATTTTTACTGTCTCACAATTAAGCAGACCAACTTCGTCAAAACATCCACACCATTTTTTCTTATTCTGGCAATCAGCCCTAGATTATTTATGTATGGATCTTCAAGCACAGACACAGAATTTATATTTATGCCTATTCCATTCATGTACTCCTATGAATCTGCTAATGCCCTTGAGTTGGCCTGCAGTGCTATGTGTTTCTGTTTCTGCTTCATGCAGCTGTGGACAATTCAGATTGATTCTTTAAGTAGCATGTGACACCTGTGTTTAACTTCATTCCTACTATCTTTTAAAGCGTGACAGGGTTCCACGAAGAGGGAGTTGACTTCCCATTTGAACTCTGTGGCTGGTATAAGTCACTGAATCCAGAAAAATGCTTTCTTGAGCTGTCAGTGGCTGCTGCTTTTACTAGTTTAGTTTTACACACGACAGCTTAATGTCCCATGCCATTGCATTTCTTACACTTCTGCCACATGTAACATACTGCAGACCCAATATGGAAATATTTATTTATTTTATTTTACATTTACATTTACATTACATGTTGACTGGGAGAGTCCGACTGGATACATGTCCATTTTCAGCGGAGGCCCTGGGGGAAAAGCTCCACAGATTAAGAACAACCAACTGTGAGATTTCTACATAGCAAGCAAGTATTCATAGGAAAACATGATTTAACAAGATTCCATAGTTTTAAAGTTACAAAGTACAATCAATATTCAGTGGTAGTCGCAAGTTTTAACAAAATTCCACAGTTTAAGTTAGAGTAAAGTAGTACTTAGAATGTATTGGTTTCCAGTAATAACATTGATTGAGACAAATTTAAGTAAAAGGGGTTATGAGTGGATGTTAGGATTAGTTTTGTGAGATGTGGTTGGGTTTAAAGTTGGAATGTGTATAATTGCTGACTGTTGGTGTGGTTGTTCGCAGGTGAGGCACTATAAGGAGGAGTCACGATTCTTCTTGAAGGGACAGAAGTGAAAAGGAGCACGAGAGTTCTGTCTTTTTCAGTACATCATTTCAATACATCTCTTGCATTTACTGGGACTGGCATGCACAGGCTTACTTTGGCCATTATCATGCTTTCTGTGTCATTTTTTTGTTTATTTATATTTTACCTCACATGCATCATTTGATGTACTCATAATAGCATTTTATCTCTTTACTAGATCAGCATGTCTGTCAGTCCGAATTCCCTTTTTCATTTTTAAATTCATTTCTAGCTGTAACTTTTTTGAGATTTAAGTTTTAGCCAATCCTAGTCACAGTTCTGTCACTAATTTGTTCATCTTTTGTGTGGTCAAACCCACAATTTTCAGGCAGTTCATACAAGCTCCTATCAAAAGCTTCAGTAGACTGTCCTTTAACTTGAACATAACTGGAAAGACATCTCTTTCATGAATAGTATTTCTTTTTTTTGAAAAAAAAAAAATGTTCATTGACTGTATTTATTACAGACTTTCCTAACACTCTGGCCATCAAGAAATGAAAATTAACTGTAAATGGCTTTCCATTTCTTTATCCGTAGTATAACATAAAGTAATTGCCTGGATTTCACTTTCTTTATCCAGCTTGGATGCAGTTTGGAAACATGTAAGTAAATGGCTTTATGATGTTGAACGGTTCTGGTGAATTGACCCTTGGGTGTTTTGGGCAAATGTTTAGTTATTTCAGGCTGTACTCTGAACCTTTTGGTACCTACCAGTTATCTGGTCTAAATGGCGTTCTTCTTTCTTTGTAAATTAAGTAGATCTGGGTTCTGACTCAGTGTTACGATGCACACCTGTGGTTGTCGTCTCCTGCTGTACTACTACTAATGGCAATATACACTAGCATCCAGAGTTAAACTGCAACTTTGATAACACCCAAAAAGCACATCAAAAGGCAATCAACAGATTCTCCTCCTCAAATTGTACAACTGGCACAGCAAAGTCAAGGCATTACTGGTATTTATGATTTTTAAACAAATTAAGCTATACTACACATCTGCAGGTATGTATATACACAGCTAAAGCTGTGCACACTTTTATCTGTGCAGATTGTGAGGCAGACAGCTCAGTCTGAATGTAAACATTTAGTTGCAGATCAACTGTTTAATACCCCATCAGTCAATATTCATAGAACTACAGTTTGGAGTTGAGGGTGGGAGACTAAACGCTGCCCTTTCAAGCCTAAAATTCAGGCATATCTAAAATGTTGTGTAAAAGGTGACTACTAATAGAAATCAAAGGAAGTAAAAGTATTAAAAAAGACTGATGAGGTTGCTAGTGACGGTCAAAAATGAGAACTTGCAGTACTGTCAGTTTAAGTCTTTAGAAAGACCATCACAGTAAATGTTCTGACAACCATGTACTCTTACATTCCCTTAATATTGCATCAGAGCTGCATAATCCTTGCCTGAGAAAATAAATAATGTCATCATCGTAGCCCGTCAGGCTATTTTAGGGTTACAATAGCCAGGAAACTCAAAAATAGTTGGGACATTCCAAACATTTATTGTGGAAAGCAGTAAAAATTTATGCCTGATTAAGTAAGATCTTTACTTTTTTCCTACAAGGTTACAACACGCAGGTTAAGTAAAATGGTCCTTATTTCTACCAAGTTATGTTTCTTTCTGGGCTTCAGCAATATTTGAGGAGTGAAATTCTCTGCTGTACATCACACCAGTACTGCTTGTGCCTAAACATTCAATGAAAATGACAGTCTAGTTACACCATGGGTGAAGAGGGCAACTGTTTCAATACTAAGGTATGCATCCTGCATGTAAGAGACCTGTATACAGGCAGTATAAGCCCCTATTCTGAGATGGACCTAGAGAGTAATAATTCAGAAATTAAAATATAGGATTGTAGTGTGTGAAGTGTGTGATGAGATGATTTTGTGTAATGACAAGAGAAGGATGAATTGGGTTAGACATGGAAAGGCGTGAACTGAAGTTTCTGCTTGAGTCATAAGGCTTTTCTGGAGGACTGTGTGGTACTGGCCTTTGTTGAGGATGATGAAAATAATGGCTAGAGCTGAGACTATTGTAGATGACTTCACCAGCATTTTGTCACACAATTGCAAAAGAGACTACAGAGTCTAGGAAGGGCATACATGTAGCTTTCATTGTAAAGAAATAAAGTTGTTTTTCATGTTTATTAAATGTATTACCCTAGCTAGGGGCTTCCTTCTGTCCGTCCTTTGAGATCATACTTTGTACAGGGGTCGTCAGAGAAATGCACATATAGGCAATTGGCCTCCAGAAAGAAATTATGCAAAACATCTTTCTTCTGGGACAGGGGACCCATGATCAGAACAGGTATTTCAGAGTCTGAGAACCCGAACTTTGAAGACAACTGAAATTGCCAAGGCCAAAAAGAATCGGTCTCAATGTAGTACATATTATCTTGCCAGTTAATCAAGCCTTTTCCCCTGAACATTTTGCTGACATTTTTAAATGTATATAACAGTCCTAGGAAGGGGAATAGTTTACCAGACAAGTAATTTGTTTATATGCAGAAGGACTTTGAATCAAAATAATTTAGGATGACATCCGAAAAACTACAGCAAAAATTGCAGAAACTATATTTTACATAGCAGCTGTTGTTTCAGAGTGTTTTAAATATATACAAGACAATAAGAGCATTGGTAAATCCAATAAACAAACCACAAAATACACGAACTGGCTGAAATTAAATCATTTTTACTTCCAATAAAGAAACAGAGAATCCAGAATTTAAAGCGCTTTTGTTTGGCGGTTGCCAAACTTTTCAAACCTTTGAAAAAGTTTGGCAACCGCCAAACGAAAGTGCTTACCTTACTTGATTACTTATTTTGTTCGTGTGTTATTTTAAATTCCGGATTCTCTGTTTCTTTATTGGAAGTAAAAAGGATTGTTTTAAATATATCCCCAGTATAAAATGTGCATATACTCTCAAACCGAATGTTTTATGTAATGTGAAAAACTACAATGTAAATGCATATATTTTTTGCACATTTTTAAAGATGTGAGTTTTGTATGTAAAGACTTGAATGTTATGTTTTGTTTATGTTTGTAGCTTGTATACTCTTACTGTATATCACTGTTGCTGTTTGCAATGTAAAGGTATATTGTTATTGCTCATCTCAGCCTTTCTCCCGCAGACCTCCACTGAAAAGGGGTTCTCATGCCCAGTCGAACAATCCCAGTTAAATGCAAAATAAAATAAGTAAATATACAGGGTTACTGACTTTAAACTGTTGCATTTACCATCTATCTCTGATATAATCAGAAGTAAAATATCCACAGCAATTTATGTGAATTTGTACTTCTTTACAACATTAGTACCTTCATATTTTTCACTGAAGATGTGTTTCTGTTTGTTACAGAATTGAAAAAGTAATGGAAAATAACACCACTGTGAAGATGGTTCCCATCAAGATTGTACACTCTGAAAGTCATGCAGAAAAAGAGAGAAGGCAGAATTTTTTGAACAATATTGAATTGCCCAGTTTGCCTCCCAGCCTGGAAAAGGATCAGATCAAAACACTCAGTACATCAGAGCAGTCCTATTCTCTTTTCTGTGCGTATACTAGGCAAGGACAGGAGTCTGCAGTTGGACAGAAAGGTATCCCAGGCAAGAAGGCAAATGAAACATTAGAAAAGGAGCTGAAAGACACAGAGTCTGCAGGTGCCATATCCAGCTCTGTGAAGAGTAAGGAAAAAAACATTGAAGATTTAAAATCTGAAGAACTGGCTAGAGAAATTGCAGGTAAAGATAAGTCACTGGCTGACATTTTAGACCCCAGTATAAAAATGAAGACCACAATGGACCTAATGGTGGGGATTTTTCCAAAAGATGAACAGCTCTTAGAAGAAGCTCAACAACGACGAAAGCTGCTCCCAAAGCTTCCCTCTCCGATGGTTGCAGAGGAAAAGTAAGAATTTGATAATAACTTTGGTTTGTTGCAGTTTTGTCACAAAAAAAAAAGTTTAATCATTTAGTCCCAGGTGTTATAGTGCATTGTTGAAGAAATGAGAATTTACCGAGTTGGCACTCATCACAACCACACAGTCAGTACCACTATGTGCATATGAGGAGGATGTCTTACTTTGTGGTAGAGATCTTCATCATTCACACTGCCTCAATGGCATGTGTGTTGTATGCCAACACAAACAACTACACTGGCAGCTTTTCAAAACTCAGAATTCCTTCCTCTGACTCTGTGATATAGGATTGGCTAAGCCTCTCGAATGTGGGGAAGACTAACCCATATCACAGAAAGTCAGTTATTCAGTCTTTTGTGCTAGCTGCAGGGCTCTCTCAGTTGAATCTGCTCAGCGGCCTGCATTGATGGATTACCTCTTCAAAACTCTGGGAACTTACCTTCCTCTTTATTTTTATATACTTTAATTTTCTTTCTGTTTTATTTAAAAATAATAATAAAATATGGGTGTTAACTTTTATTTTTATGTACTTGCTGTTTACTGCTGCTAATTCCTCTGGAAATTATTAGTGCTGTGTTGTTACTATGCTGGGAAACTGAATTTCTATTGTGTCAGTTGAACAGTAGGTACCGACTCTTGGCAGGTGCCAAGCGGCCTATTCCTGTCGTTTGTCTACTTCATTTTGAAGTTCTGACAGGAAAACATTGCATTTTTCACTTTTGTCTTCATTTTTAAGATATTTACTTCAAGTTTAACTATGCTGTTGCCATTTTATTCTTAAATCTCAGTTTTACTATGTTACTTTGTTTGTATTTTCTGAGGAGATTGTTTTTTTAATTTCTGACAAGAATCTCTAAGTAAATGCTTACTTTTACTGTTTTAAAAGGTTTCTATTTGAGTTACGGGTGTATATTTGATTTTACAACACTGTATGTACAAGTGAATTTTACTTGGTACTGTGACTGCGTGTGCTGTTTACTATGCTGTGCAGATTGTAGAACAAGGCTTAGCAGAATTTAAGTTCTTTTGGTATATCTTTTAATGCAGCTTAACCCTATTTGCTGTGTGGGAGCATAGTTTGTATTTTCTATTATTGCTGCCCTTAATAGTATCTATTGTTCTGACTGGTGCTTTTTCCCCTGACTTGATGGAACCTGATACGGCTGCTCCCCATCAAATCTGGTTACACCTAAAAAGAAAAAATCTCAGCAAAAAACATGCCTAAGTCTACAGTTTGTGACCCTGTTGTTGCTTGAAGCTGGCCTGCAGACCATTTATCTTTTTCCTCATCACCATCTGGTGTGAGCCCACAACCCTCTATGGTATGAGGGTCAGACACATCCTACAGGGCTGTTTTAGTATCTGATTGAGGTACGGCATAATCAAACCCTATAGGTGCAGGAGATGGCCAGGGTAAGAGACTTCTTGCCAGACATAATACTCTGTCTCTCTATATATTTTGTTCTCTAGTGTAGTTCATAGTAAGAAGCAACAGAAACTTTACCACACAACAGACAGTCAGGTTATTAGACTGAATAGGGCTGATGATGTTTCCTTAGCTAAGAGAGTTTTACATTTAGCCAGTCTTGGAGGCTAAGCTGCTCTTCAAAATGAGTGTGGAAGTACCTTCAATAGTGACCAGTCTAATGCTGTAGATGTTGATGGGGACCTTAGTCCAGACAGTAGTGAACACTGAGTCCGTCCAGTCAGATTCTTCAGTGCAAAAACAAAAGCAAGTGTTCACCTTTCCACAGATGGTAGCTAGGTTTAGAAATGTATTTGACTGAAAGTACTCTGGAGCTAAGCCAGATATTGGCACTTTATGATCTTATAGAGGATGAGATTCCAAATGTTTTGGCTGTTCTTCCTCTGTTACTGGCCTTGGAAGATGTCTATAAAACTGCATGTAAAACCTGTTTAGCTAGTGAACCAGTTTCTAAAAAGGCTATGATGAAATACAAGGTGTACTCTTGTCTCACAGCTCTCTCTGCTCTTTCGTCAGCTGACCCAGCTGCAATTTCTCCACTTGCCAAATCTAACAAGAGAGCCTTGTTTTTTTCTAACCGTACACTGCTAGATAAAATTGGCAAGTGGTTAGAATTTCAGTGGGAAAAAGTTGACTAAGTCTAGTAACTTGGTCTTTCGAATTCTAAATGATCACTGCTTCTTGTCGGAATTTATTTTGCAGTGTACTTACAGTTTAGATGATTTTGCTGTATCTTTGCCTGATGAAGTGTTATATGAATGAATTTGTTTCCAATGTGACTCTGGTTTTGAAACATGCTTTGAAGAGTTTGTGGAAGGTGCAGACACTGCTTCTAGAAATGCAGCTGCATCTGTTGTATTGAGAGAATTTTCTTGTTGCATAATCAGATTTTTTTCTGAGGATTTAAAAAATGAGATTTTGTTTGATCCTGCTGATACCCAGATTATCAAACAATGGGGTACAAGAGGTAACGTGATGCATGAGATATCTAGAATGTCTTATATTCCCAGGTTCTTTCCTTCTAGGGTGTACTACTTCAAATGGCAGTACAAGCAAAAATCCCAGCCTAACAAGAGTCAGGGTACCAAGACAAAATGGCTGGAGGATAGTGGTTCCTTTCCCAAAAGAGATCTTTCCCCTGCTAAAGAATGACTGTGTTAAGATTCAGGGCATTCCATCCTTTCCTCCTGTCCCTCTTTCCCTTTCACCTTGGCTTTAACTCAACCCATCTGACTGGCACAAATAGACTCAGGCAAGTGGGGGCTGTGAATAATTCAGTGAGGATACTCTTGGCAGTGAACAGAAAGTCCTCCTCACTTCAGGAAAATCCCCTGGTACCCTCCAGGTCAAGACATGTCTGTTCTCTCTGGTACTCCTTCACAGGTTGCAACCTGCACAACAAAAAGGAAAGTGATATTACACCAGAATATGTTGTTACCCAGAAAGGAGCAGTTGTGGACACTAGTGTTAGATCTGGTATACCTAAATAGCTTTCTAAAAGATCCAAATTCAAAATACTCACCCTGCAGATGGTTCTACCCCTTCTTCCCGACCACTGTTTCATGGTGACTTTACATCTGAAGGATGCTTATCGTCCCATGCCAATTGTTCCCAATGTCAAGTGGTACTTTCAAATAGCCTGTTTCATACCCTCACAAAGAATTGCCTTCTTGGACTATTTGACTGACACACAAAAAAATATGGCCTTTCTACTAGAAGCCATAGTCTTGACTGTTCAGAACATTTTCAGGGATTTCTCACTTCAAGAACCAGCCTACTCAAGAGAGTGTCTAAAAACTCTAGGCATCAATGATCCTCATGAGACACAGGCCAGACTCCGCATGAGAAAGATTCATTGGTAATTCTACTTCCCTTGGAGTTCCAGATACCTGTGCTAGATTTTGTAAAATGAGATTTATAGTGGTGGAGGGATCATATCTCTCATTTCACAGCTACCCTTCTCCCTCCAGACCCCAGTTCAGTCAGCCCAGATGGACTTATTACATTTTTTCTTGGAAAACAGTGTACAGGGGCTTTCAAGTGCTAGGAAAATGAGGTCCTTCATACACTACAAAGCACATAAACATTAAAGAAATGTTAACAGGGATTCAAGCTCTAAGTTCTCAGTCTCTTTTGTTTGTCACAGACAACACTACAGTAATGTGGTACCTAAACAAACAATGGAGTACAAGGTCATATCCTCTTTGCCGGCTGGCACTGATGGCCTGGAAGCTACTCTTCAGCGTTCTCTGATACTTCAAACCTCTTACCTCCTGTCAGAGGAAAACATAGTGGCAGACAGACTAAGCAGATCTTGGATGGATCCTCACAATGGATGCTCAGCACAGGGGTCTGCCTGGATTTGGTCTAGAAGTGGGGAACATTTCCAACAGATCTCTTCACCTCCTTTCAAAACAGAGAGCTGGAAAAATTCTGTCTGAGACATCCTTGTAGCCATAGTTGAAGGACAGAAGCATTACCATTCCTTTGAATGGGAATGTTACTTTATGCATTTCCTTTCCTTCCACCATTACCCAAGGTACTTCTGAATATTCAGAAGTAATTATCAGTAGTCATTCTGGTGATCCTCTCTTGATTCAGGCAGATTTGGTTGTCCATTTTAATGGAATTAGCCAAGGACAATTAACACAACTTACTTTCACTCTGGATCTGCTTACATATTGTCAGGGGCAACTGGTGCAACCCACTTAGAGCAGTTGCTAATAATGGCCTGGGTGATTCTGTCTGTATACCTTTAAGGCATTTGTTCCTTGAGGATGTGCAGCAGGTATTGAAGTAGGCAAGAAAACCTCCAACTAGAAAATCTTATATTTATCAGTGGAAGAGGTTTTCAAAATGGTGCCTAACCAGTTTCAGTGGGCTTGGTGTGGTGTGTTTAGAAATATTTGTGAGCTACTCAACAATGGCTTATTTTAAGCATCTGTCAAAGTGCATCTTGTGACCATCTTAGCTTGTCTGCCCATGGATTCCCAGGTTTTGTCTGTTTTTGTAGTCAGTTTATGAAGAGAGTGTTGCAATTCATATCCCCTAGAAAGCAAATTCCTATTCTTGAAAATTTGACTTTTTGAATGTACTTTTCAGGCTCATTGGACATTCATAACTTGGAAAATTGTTATGCTTTTTGCTCTGACATCTGTAAGGCGAGTCTGAGCTGCAAGCTCTTATGATGGGCCAACCTTATTTGATTTTCTACAAGGACAGGGCTGTTGTACACACTAATCCTTTGTTCGTGCCAGAAGTTGTTTTTGAATTTTCTCTGACTCAAGCCACTAGTCTCCCAGTTTTCTTTCCAGAACCTAAAAACAAGGGAGGGAAGATCTGACATACCTTGGATGTGCATGCAGCTCAGGTGCTACCTTGACAGAACTACGTCCTTCAAGAATACTGAACAGCTGTTTATTTCCTATTTTGGAGCAAAGAAGGGTCAACCTGTCTTTAAACAAATGATTGCTATTTGGTTGTTCTCTGCTGCTGTTTATTTATTTTTTTGTTACACCCATCATTGTGAGTTTATTCCTGGCAAGGTTAAATCACATTCTACCAGAACATTGTCCTTTTTGATGGCATAAAGGAAAGGATTAGCTCTAGAAGCACTTGGGCATCTGCTTATGCCTTTACAAAACACTACAAACTGGATTCTTTCTCAAGTTCCAGAACAGGCATTGTGAGGACCATTCTCTAGGGGCGCCTGGATCCTTATCCTTCCTGTTCCCAGGTAGGGTAAGCTTTGGTAATCTACCCTTGTGCCACTAAGGCAGTGTGAGTGATGAACAAAGTACAGTTGCACAAGTCCTACTTACCTGTAACAGTAGTGTTCGAATTTCGCTTTGTCTCAGTGACAGCATCCACCCACCATTCCCCTTAGTATTGGTATTTTATGGCTACAGATTGGTGGGTTTCAGACTGTTCTTGCTTCTGGTTCTTCTTGGTTCATCCTACTTGGCACTAAAAGCCTGAATAACAGACTTTCTCTGACAGGTGTTAAGCTTCACCTAATAGGAAGGTCTTAGCCAATCCCTTATCACAGAGAGTCAGTGGAGAGGATTCTGAGCTCTGGAAAAGCTGTTAGTGTATTTGTTTGTATATGCCCAGAAGCCATATACCGTTAAGACTGTGTGAAATTGAAACATCTACTGTTATAAGTTAGACTTAAGCAACTGTACTTTCGATATTAATTATCAGAAGTTGCAGTTCTTACGTTGACAGCACAGCTTAAAGCTGAGAGTTTATCAACAGGTCTTCTAATTTATTCCACTTTTCAAAATTCTAAGTTCTTTTTCCATACCATATAAGCTCAGATGGACCTTTAGGAATTTTCTTCTACTCTGGGTTAACAAAGTCTGTTACACTTTTGGCCAAAGATATTAATACGCACACACATGTATGTGTGTGTGTATATGTGTGTGTGTGTGTGTGTATATATATATATATATATATATATATATATATATATATATATATATATATATACGTGTGTGTATATATATATATATATATATATATATATATATATACACACACACACACACACACACACACACACACATATTACACATAAATGAGTCAAATTTGCTACAGGAATGTTTTTATTTTTTGTGCGTATCTTGGGAAGTTTGTTGTCTATTTGAATTGTAGGCACAAGAGTCATTTATACAGGGATGTATTTATTTAGCTAATTTATATATTTGTTTGTGTGTGTGTCTTGGGAATTTTGTCATCTGTTTGAATTGCAGGCATAAGAGTCTGTTTTTTCTTTACCAGATTCTCTAATCTCTGCTGTTAAACTAACTGCCAAAGTTTGTATGTCCTTCCACAGTTTCAGTACTTTGGCATAATATATGCATTGTGTTCATCTCTTATCCATCTCTCTCTAGTGGTTTACCTTGTATATTTATTATATGATTTCAAATGAACATTGCCATTTAGCCACAATTTTGTTCTCTGTTAAGACCGGAACCAATACCTTGTCTCCAGTTTCAAATGATTTAGTCCTTGCACTTTTATTACACATCCCTTGCTGCAGTGGAGTAGGAGGACTGAAAGCTAGGAAATAGTGCTGGAACAAGTCAGACAGAAGGTACATTGTCGCACAAGTGATCTCAAGTAGCGCACACACATTCCCTTCTTCTACAAAATGAGCAGAAAAATACAAAAATCCCTGTCAGAAGGACAGTTCTTGTCTATAATGCACACTGTTAGAACAAATAACAGATAAGTTGTCACGAATTCTATACAATTATTTATTTATTTTACATTTGTTAACCGGATTAGTCCAAGTGAGCGTTTAGCTCATTTTCAGTGGAGACCCGAGGAGAAATGCTCCACGGTCAGTATTAGCATTTTACATATAATTAATAAGACATTTTCATTTGCATTTGAAGATAGAGACAACATTTACAGTAAGTCATACAGTAAGACAGTTTGGTACAGTGTCAGAAATTGTACAGTAAAAAAACATTTAAAATAAATCATACAGAAAGCATTTGGGTACAATGACAGAGGTCATACTGCAAAAACTTTGATACAATGTGATGAAAGGAATACAGTATTCATAATTCCTGAGTGGTTATATACAGTATAGTTACAGGAGGAGTAGAAAGGGGATGAAGTGGTTAAGCATAGAGATGGAGCGGTAGATGATTATTAAGCTAGACAGTAGAGTAGAATGGAGGGAGGAGGAACGGAAGCTACGGTTTAGTAGTTTCAGGGAGAATGACTACAGTGGCAGGACCATTTGTTTGTTAGGTATCTCCAAGTGGCTGCTTTGAAATGCATGGTTTGATCAAGTGACTTAATTTCTAGGGATAGTTGGTTCCAAGTTTGTAGCAGGGTTATAGTTATAGAGTAGACACCCTGTTTTGGTTTTGGGTTTATAGATCTGTAGGAATTCCAGGTCTGAGCTACGTAGTGTCCTGGGTGGAGAATATTTAGATATAATATGTAGAAGGTTAGGGCAGAAGGATGGTAGGTAGAGGATGGAGTGGATAATTTGCAGTTGATGTAGTAGCAGCAAATGAGGGAATTCAAGCCTGTCCAGTTGTTTAAGAGATAGGCAATGGTGTGACTTGTAGGTTTGGTTTGCAGCAAATATAGCAACCTTGTTATATGTAGTTTCGAGTTTAGTTATGAGTGTGGTATTAAGATTTGTGAATAATTGACAGCTATAGAGAAGTGTGGGAAAAAGAAATGCATGGGAGAAAGTTATTCTGGCTGTATTGGTTAGAAGTCTTTTGTTACGGTAAAGGAGTCCAAGTTTCTGGTGAGTTTTTTTGATAGAGGTAGTGACTTGGAGATCAAATTTAAGCTGATCATCTATTATGACTCCTAGTAGTTTAGTGCTAGGTTCAGCAATAATGATAGTGTTATTGCTTGATAGGATGGAAAATGTGGTTTTGAGATTGATGAGTTTTTTTCGGAGGAAGAGTAGAAGTTTAGTTTTCTTGGGGTTGAGAATTAATTTGTTACCACAAAGCCATGCCTCTATAGTGTTGAATGATGCTTGGGTAGTAGAGTGGAGGTCGGATGGATTGTCAGCAATGGTGATGACTGTTGAATCATCTGCATATTGTACAAGTATAGAATTGGGACAAGATGTGTAAAGTAGGTTGGTGAAAATATTGAATAGGATTGACCCAAGTATGGATTCTTGGGGGGCACACCCATTGGGACGATTGGGGGGGGCAGAGTGCCATTTGACAGCTTGCTGGCGGTTAGAGAGATAGCTAGAAAACCAGGATATGGTGGAAGGAGAGAAACTTTAATGAGAGAGTTTATCTAGGAGGAGGGGATGGGAGACCGTGTCAAAGGCTTTGGAGAGGTCGAGGAACAGACATGAAACTAGTTTATTGTTGTCACAGGCCAGTGATACAGTATTGATAAAGGATATCAGTGCAGTTGTAGTATTGTGTTTAAGATGAAATCCATGTTTTGTGTGTGTTAGAAAGTCCTGTTGGAGAAGATACTGCATTATCTGTTTGTGGATGCATTTCTCAAGGAGCTTGGAGAGGGGTGACAGTATAGCAATTGGTCTGAAGTTGGATATATCAGAAGAATTACCTCCCTTATATATAGGTAATGTATAGAATGTTTTCCATATTGCTGGAACATATAATTCAGAGATTGGTTGATCAGGATGGATACAGGATAGGCTAGGGGTTCAGCTGCAATTTGTAGGAAGTAAGAAGGTAGATTATCAGCTGAGGGGGAACAAGGTTTGAGTTTAGAGAGTAGGGATTTAATATAGTTAGTTGAGACTGATGTAAGGAAAAAAGAGTTTGAAGGATAAGGTGGAGAGGTTGAGAAAGTGGGGTTATTAGTACTTTTTCTAGTGGGAAGATCATTAATAATGGTAGTTGTTGAGTTGATAAAATGATTGTTAAATGCAGTGGCAATTTCTTCAGAAGTTTTATTCTGGCATGGGTTAGGAGGAGAAGGGTTTCCTGGATGCAGTATATGATTGATTGTGTTCCAGAATTTTTTTGAGTCAGATTTTAGGGTAGTGGGAGGGTTTGCATAGAAGTTGATCTTGTCTTTGTTGATAATTTTCTTTATTTGATTCCTAAGTTTTTTATAGGTCTGTAGGAGAGAGGGAGTCTTGGTTTTATTCCATAATTTCCATATCCTGTCACGTTTTGTCATCAGGGCTCTAGTCGATTTGGTTAGCCAAGGAGCTGTATTAGCTTTGATTCTGATAGTTCGGAGGGGAGCAAGGGAGTTGATGATGTTTAAAGGTGGAGTTGAAAGAGTGGACAGCTTCATCTAAGGGAAGTGTTGTGAGATGCTACCAGTCAATTCTGGGGAGTTGGTCAGAGAAAGAGTTTGGACTAAAGGAAGAGATTTTGCGGGAAGTGATAAACCTGAAAGGTCTGGTGAAATGGGGAGTGTGTCTAGTTACTGTGATAGAGCAGTGTCACTAAGGGAGTTTGGTAGTGTGTGAGGGTTGTGGTAATTGTGGGGGTGAGACACCAAAATCTAGTCTAGAATAGACTGTGGCAGGTGCGACTTGCTAATTTAGGTAGGGGAAATGATTACCTGCTCAAATCCATGTAAGTTGATAGAAGATGGAGTATGGGGAGTTTGAATTGTAAGCCAGTCTATGTTTACATCCCCTAGAATGATGGTTTCATTGTGGATGGTCTATGAGAGGTAGGATATGATGTTCTCGATTATGCCTAGATTGTCTCCTGGAGAGATATAAATTGCCACAACAGTTATGGTGATAAAGCTGTTAAGTTTAAGAATGGTAAATAGGAGTTCAGCTATAGAGAAAGTGGGTAGAGGGAGGTTTGGATTAGTTATTGAGAGGTAGTCAGGGGAGAGTATGGCTATCCCTCCACCTCTTTTCCTTTGCCTGTCAAGTCTAAGCATGTTATAGCCAGGTGGGGTAATTTCACTATCTTGATTATATGGTTTTAGCTACGTTTCAGATAGGGTGACTATGTCAGGAGTATAGTTAGCTAACCAGGCATGGAAGTCCTGAACTTTGTTTACTACACTCCTGAGATTGATAGAGTAGAAGAATACTTGCTTTTTTAAGGGTTTAGGTTAGTAGATGTTTGTACAGGAGGATGATTATGTCTCCTGATAGAAGTAGTGGTTTGAAGTAGAGTAATTGTTTAAATATGGAGACATTTCTTTTTTTGCTTAGAGGTGGTTAGGAGAGGGGGAGATCATTTTATTTTATGAAGGAGAGTATTATAGTTTGGAATAGAAGGACTGGTTTGCAGGGGAGCCTGGGGTAAGCATTTTGATGTAAAGTACAATTTGTTGGATAGAAGTAGGATGGAGGTAGATGTGTGTGATAGGAGTTGAGGAGGTATAATTTATTTATTTATTTGCAGTTGGTTTACCAGGATAGTCCATTGGGACAAAAAGAACCTGTTTTCAGTTGAGTCCTGGGGAGAAAAGCTCCAAATACAAGAAAAGATTACAGTCATGGTTTTAGGTTACAAAAAGTACAATTACTACAGAGTACGGTTTTAGGTTACAAAAAGTACAAATACTACAGAATACAAAAACAGTTACATTTAGATAGGACATTATATTATGGAGTAAATAACAAAGGCTGTACATTTTAGAGAACATTGTATTTTAATGTAATTTTAGAAATGAGAATTACATGTTATAGTATCTGAGTAGCTCGTTACTCATGGGATAGTATAAGCTAGTGCAGAGAGTACAACTTAGAGAATGAAGTGTAGCAGATGTTGCCAGTACAAAGAGGAGAAGAGAGTATGTAGGGTGGGAGCAGGAGCATTCCCACAGAGATATAAGATGTGAGTGAAGTGATTTTTTGAATAAAGAGTGATTGGTGGTGGTGCGTATAGAAGGTGGTAGGGAGTTCCAGAGGCATGCAAGGGTACAGGATAGGAGATTTTTACCTGGGGGGCGGGTTGGTTTGTACAGTTCTATTTGGTTTTGGTTGTTAGATCTTAGTAGTCTATCTGGGAGGCGCATTTTGAAGGTAGAGGAGAGGGAGGTGTTGAAGATGAGCGTGTGAGCTACAGTGAGTTGAGTGTAGGTGAGATGATTGGATAGTTCTAACCAATTTAGTTTGTGGAGGGATACACAATGGTGAGTAGATGACTTACGGCTGGTAGCGAACTTGGCAATTTTATTGTAGCAGGAGGAGAGTCTTGTCTTGACAGAGGACTGT